>NC_080634.1:58882841-59501832 GCF_027579445.1 Ammospiza nelsoni | reverse complement strand
ACAGACTCCTTTACTATGTGTCATTGGGAAACACAGCATATGTCCTTTCCAACCTCTAGCTGAAATGTTCTTATCAAATATATTTTCTAGCATGGGTGGCTTAGTGTAAGGGGTGCTAAAGCTGTCAGAAGTACCCCAGGCTCCATGCACACTCACCTGAGTCTCACCTATCTCACAGTCCCACACTACTGACGAGCACGTTGTCTGCTTCTCTGCCCTACAGCATTTTATGGTCTTCACATCTGGCCCATGGGACACACAGAATGTCAGAATGGAAGTTCATGATTGTTTCCAGCTTATCTACTGAATTTCAATCACTGCTGTACTGCATCCATGCTTGGCCTGCCATTAAGCACACATGTGAAGTGGCTGCCCTCCTAGCTATTCACTGGTTTAGGGGAGAAACTAACTCCTTGCTAAACAATATTTGCTTGCTTAGTATTGTACTATAATTGCATCTAAGTCACTGGAGAAGAGGCTTTAGTTTGTCTGTAAACTCCATGGCTTTTGTGGTTTTGTTGCAATGATTTCATACCCTGAATTTAAATAAATTGGGAAATAAGAGACTGTTGTAGAGCCCACCCAAAAGATTGGTGGTCTTCCCAGTGCACTGATCAGGCAATAAGAAGGGAATGTAAAAACTACATCTGACCAAAACAATATGAAACCAAAGTTTCTGTTTGCACCACGCCAAACAAACAAATGCTGAAGCTAGCAATTTTTGCAGTCAATATGCTCCATCATCAACTGGGAGATGCAGTCAGACCAAAGGTTTCCTTTCAGTCCCAAAGCAGAGGATGTTTGACAGTGAAATCAGGACAGTTGTTTCTGCTAACCAAAGCAGTGCTGGGCTCTGCCTGAGATAAAGCTCTGCCTGTTGGGAGGAAAATCTCAGTCACTGTGGCAATGTCATCCTCACTCTGGGTGGAAGCTGCTTTTATGGGTAACAGCTGTTATTTTCATTGAAATCTGAAAGACCTGTCTACATGTTTTGGTGTTGGTTTTTTCCCCTCAGTATAGGATGTGAGGGAGGGAAAAATAACTAAATTGACCTTTCAATTGACAGAGATGCAGTGTAAAAAGAACTCCAAGAAATGAATATCCTTACAATTATGCATAGTAAGGCATTCTTGCTCAGTTTTTCTCATGTAAAGAAAACCAAGAAAAACAGAGCTATGATGACTTTACCCACCTACAGACAAAGATCTTCTGAGAAGATCCTATTTCTTAGACCTTTCTCAAATTTTCAGTCTATCTAGTGGGAATTCTTTTTCCTCCCTTAAAAGATAAATATGTGAAGTATTCTCAAAGGACAACAGCTTTTCATCTGAGAAAACAAATGTCATCACTGTTTCTCATTCTCAACCTTGTCTTCCTTTCCCTGCTCCATCTTTTATCCCTATCCCTCTAGCCACAGGGATACATGTTCTTTTTTTTGCCATTAATCCCTTTTCCTGAGATCTTAAAACATTTGGGGACAATATATACTGAGACAAAAATTTCACTTTAGGAAAATAGCCTATCTTTCTATTTAGTTTTAAGTAAAAAATAATACAAAAACATTCAAAGAATGACAGTCTGGTGGCAAGAGGAGGCGATAGGAGACAAGGAAAAGGAAAGGGAAAGGACCTCTAGGAGCCATAGCTAGGAGATATTCAGAGGTCTCCCCTCTGAAATAGTCTGTGTGCACAGCTGAGGCCTAGAGGACTGAAAAAATGGTGGAGGTACATTTCTGCCCACTTCCCTGGGGTCACACAACACATTTTAATTGTGGGAACTGGTCTGGAATTGCTTGGGACTCTAGAGAGAGAGTTTGGCCAGTTCTGTACAACACTCTGTCTTTTGATGCCTTGTCCAAAATATCTCCAAATAAGGCTTGCCAGAAAAAAAAACCAAAACCAAAATACACTAGAGATGAAATCTGTGTATGATTCTGATATACACAAAACATACTATAGTGTATATATGCCCATCATGTTTCCTGACTTCCTTTGCTTTCTTTTTTGTGCTCTTAACAGATCTCTGTGTCTCCCTCCTAGATCTTTAAAGACAGAAAATGAAAGGATAGAAGTCCCAGTGCTCAGTAGCATTGTGCAATGTGCATTTGAAGGACTGGAACATTTCAATCTAGTACATGGGCTTCTGCCATTTGAGCTAAGGAAAAAACTGTGTTTGTGGGTAGTGTAACATAATTGCAGGGAAAAACCTTTTCAAGCCAGATACTGAAACATCTGTAGTGCAAAATGACTTGCTGTCTGCCAGCTGATATCTCACTAACCATATCCAAAATAAATGGTTTTGACTTTTTTTTTTTAAACTTACTCTTGTCATATCCGGCATCAACAATTTCAACTTGGACAATGCAAGATCTACTGACTGATAAAAAGTTAAATTAGATCTGAATGTTAGAGCATTGAGTGAGACTAGACAGAGGCAGCTTTGGCACCTTTGGCATCTACCTGGATGAGGAAACAAGCCCAAACACACTTCTAAATTTGGTGTAAAGTCACAAGGATGCTGTTTTGTGCAAGAATCTCAATGATCCTGTTTACCTTTTCTCTCTTGACCTCTCTCACTTCTGTTCTTTTGAATTCTTTGATAATCATTGCAACATATCTAAAACAGGATTACAAAGCTGGTGTTGGTGGGTCTGGCTCACATTCAGATTTCTTGGTATAGCTGCCTTATTTTGGTGAAGCATGGTTTATGAGCTCAAGAGGCACAACTTAGGCTGTTACCTGAGATGGCCAAAATATGACTTCACATTCAAGAAACAGAAAGATGTAAACGATGCACAGACCCCTACTGCACATACCAGACTTGGCATTGACTTCACACTAAGAGCCAGAAAATTGCAGCCTAGACTTCAAATATTTGTATCTTTGTGCTGCTGTAGACAAAACTGATTACTTGCAGCTTTTTGAATCAGCAAGCTCAGGGTGACATCTAGAAAGAAAGGTATGTTTGGGCCTTTTAGGTTATCAGCTGTCTTCCCACCACCCCTTCCTTGCCTCCTGGCTTGTGCTTGGAGAATGGGAACTTCTCTCCATGCAATTCCTCCCTGCTGTCAGCTGTCTCTGAGCTGAGTGCTGCAGCTGTACGTGCTGGGCTGCAGGCTCATCGATACTATGCAAATGCACCCCGCAAGTGGATTACCTGCCACGGTGGGAACTGACTAACCTGCCTCTGCCAATTCGCTTTCGCTTTTACTGGGCAAGGTTAATGATGAAAATAAGCTCAATCTTGTAAGAGGTTAAGCAATTTATTGCAGAACAGGAAACTGAGTTACAAAGAACGACAAAAATAAAGCAGCGGTGCTGCTGTCTTTACTTGGTTCCTTCTGGGTTTCTTTTCAGCATTTTGAATTTGGTTACTACTTGGGAAAGTAGTATTTCCTCATTTTGGCAGATGGATATTCTTCATATTGCCAGGGAAATATTCTATGCTAGTAAAAAACAGATCTAGTTAATTTCTTTAACAAATGCCACTAGTTATAAATATATCAGAGAAAATTAATTGCCCATTACATCTTGTTTGCTAGTTTTTGCTTTGGCTTTTTTTTTTTTTTTTTTTTAGTATATTGACTGTACTTGCAGAACTACTTTCAGGTTAATTTCAAATTTAATTGACCTCTTATCCCCCCCAAATTCAACCAATAGCGACTCCCATACAGACCATATAATTCAACTTCTACATGAGACTTAAATTTTAACACATTTTTAGAGTGAACAACTCTCAACCTTTGGGAAACTCTTACCAGAACGGAGAGATATGCTTGTTTTGTGATAACTCACTCCCCAGGTACTGAGGTCTAATACTGAAAATGGTGTACTGCAAGCAAATGAAAGGAGCAAATGGAAACTGCACAAGCCAATTTGCACTTTTCACTTATGCTTCAGAGCTCTGAATGTCATCTTGGGTTGAAAATGTCTTAGCAGTTTTCTCTAGCCATCTGAAACCATTCTAATATATTGAAAAATGGCAGTGATATTTCCCCAAGATATTTTCATGTGCAGTACTTGGTCAATCCTAAGTGAGAAGTGTTATAAACAACAGAAACAGTGTCTGCAGCAGAACAGCTTTTATTCCCCCACAATATATAGATGTTGTTTCAGGTTTTTTCTAGAAGAATAATTTTAAAATATTAAAAATACTGTACTAAATATTGTATTTTTAATTCAGAAATACAACTGAAGTAATAAACACCCTTCTCTCCTCTGTTCTTTTTTTTTTCTCCTTTATGTGGACAAAACAATTGCAGTTACAATTCATTCACTTGCCATTCTCTGGTCAGACTGAACAGAGCCTCTGAGTGCAACCTCCTCCATATCAGTAAAGGCATTTGGACCAGCAGACAACAGGCCTAATCAAATGGATATTTCCTTTCTCTCCACATGATGGTGACTGAGCTTCAAACAAGGCAGTGAACTTCAGGTGAACTATAAACTTTAGGCGCACATAGAAACAGGGAAATAGATCCAAACCAGCCCTGGAGTAGTCATTTACACACATGCCAGGTTTTATAGTGTGCTGTCTTGTGTGGAAGAATATTTTACCCAGCACCAGTCTGACTAAGGAAAGGTCATTTTCATGTTTTAGTTTCTTTGGAGTACCTGGAATAATGCTGGGTATACCAAGGTATGCTGCTCACGTTGTCACAGCTGAGCAGGCAACAGGTAGTGCTGTATAGTATTTATAGCAACACAGGGTGCTATAAATATTTTTAGCTATAAAGATCCACACACATCCCCTAGAATCAAGATGGATTTAGAGCAAAACACACCCTGGAAAAGCTGAATGCTTACATACTCCTCTTCTGGTAGAGCAAGATAACTCCACAGTCCCATGAGCATCTGGTGCCAACTCTGCTAATTTTGAAGATAGAAATGATTTAAGATGAGACCATGACCTGCTACCTCTACCTCTGAGGTATTCTAGGCTAAAACATTTCCTGCTGAATTAAGCTACATCCCTTATGCTTGCTTTTGTGCATGTATAATAAGAAAATAAAGGAGTAATTTCTACAGTGAAAAAAGTGGTAAATTAATATTTTCCAAGTGATATTTTATTTTGGACTGGGACCAAGTAGGAGTTACTTTTATTTCTGTATTTCTCCCATAAAATCAGAGATAGGCTTCCACCTCTAACGAACAAGAGGGAAGATATTACACAGAGAGAGAGGAAAGTCTATGACCTAGGACCAGAGGTGCTGTTCATGGATGCATGGTTTTTCACATATGTGTATGAGCTTCACCCTGTAAAGAGCAAAAAAGCAGTTGCAAGAGGAGAGGGAAGAGGACAAAGCTTCCGTATATCACTTCAGAGGGTGAAGCTGAGAAACGGGCACCAATATCTTCAGTGCTATTGCTACCTTATACATATAATATACTGCCACCTTCATGTCTGTAGTGTAAACAGACCATGGATACAAAGTAAGGTTGGCAGGTAGGAGAATGCATCCACACCTGTTAAAGAATACCCAAACAGGTAAAGCACAAAAGTGTCCGAATGGAAGTGATGTTCAGCCTTGTCTGAAAGTAGCAGTGAGAGCTGGAAGGCCAAATAGCTCACTTCCAATCTCTCAGATGAGAGGTTGTCCCTTATTTGTTGTTTGGGTTTGATTTTTGGTTTTGTTTTGATTTTGGTTGGGTTGGTGGGGTTTTTTTGCTTTTTTCTTTTTCTTCAAGGATGTATGTGATAATTGGTGTTCATTCAGATAATCAGCTTCACAGACAAGATTGGGAACATAAGCTGGATTTTCATCCTGGCTAGAATATTATTTGAGAGAATCTCTAAAGTGATTGTAAGAAGGCACTGGAAATACAATTCGTGGAAGTAATTCCCAGCTGTCATGTTGAATTATAGAGAGACTTAGAGCTGCTAAGTTTTCTATGTCTCTGTTTAATCCCCTGTAAAGTGAGCAAAGTAAAACATATCTCAGAAGGATGCAGTAAGTTACCAAAATGATATTGTGAAAGATTTCCTGTCTCTTTGGAAGAGGTGAGCTGTCTAGTGCGAGGTATTAGTGTTCATCTATGATGAAGCAATCTCTCTCTGAGATAAAACAAGGCAAAATCCTGTAATTTGGTGCTTCACTACTGATGACTGACAGCTCACTTTCAATTCATAATTATAGTCAAAACCCACATCCATTTCTTCATAATAAGTGTTTGGATTTGTGTAATTGTGATGTAAGAAGAAAATGTTTAGACCACTTCTTTAATTTCTGTAAAGAGGAATAAGGGAATAGCATGAGATAATGCACCAGTTTCAAAGAAAAACCTTCAAAAACATATTTGCATTTTGCTTTCCTATATGCTACACATTTTCCAGGTTATGTTAGAAACACATATTCACTTCATATGTAACGTATTTGCTATTTTCTGGTCTTCTTCCAAGACATTTTGCCATTATCCTGCCAGGACTGTATGTTGTCTGACCACTTCCCCATTGCAATTAAGGATTGAAACCACTTGCTTACGCACAACGGAGACCATCATACCTAACCCCAAAGGAGGCCAGAAACTCCTAGCACACTGCATTTCCCAGACCAACCAGGAGGCCCAGGGCACAGAAGGACAGCATGCTATTTGCAACAAGGGCTGGCACACTGACAATCCACATGAGTGCAGCTATTCAAAATAAATTTTAAAAACCCCAAAACTTGTGTGTGTGGGGATTTAACACATCTCATAAAGAGATACTGCCTGAACTTCCATAATAAAAGGAGATAAACTGCTTCAAAATCAGTTTTAAAGAAGGCACTATCAAAGAACCAGCCTCAAGGAATGATGTTTAACCGGATGTTTTTCTTCAAATCATGCAGTATATGTTTAGTAGACAATGTGCAGGATTGCAGGCTTGATTTGAACAGGCATTAGAACATGAAGCTTGCACAAGAAACACAGCCTTTCTCAGGAATTTCACTTTGTCCCTCCTACCCCTTTCCTGCTTTTCCTCCTTCCTTTCTCCAGTGCCAAAGCCAAAGAGGAGAGATGATGCCTTGGGGTCCTGGAGGTGGGGTGTAAAAGAGAAGGAGGCAGTCTCTGACTGTGAATGGAAATATTTCATTGACTTCAGTGTGAAGATGAAAGTGATTGCTGAGTCCAGACCGCAGTTTTCATGTCTGTGTGTATGTGTGTGAGTGTGTGTGTGTGGGCATGTGTTTGGGGCTGGGGATAGTACTAATAAATCATGTTCATCAACCCATTGGATGAATCTTTACTTTTCATAAGGCAAAGCTTGTCATATTACAGAGCAACAGTGAAGTGTGTGTGAATCTGGTAATCTATGCTTAAAATAATCTTTGCAGCCATCTCTGCTTCAAGCCTAATATTTAAGGACTTCAAAGTGAAAATTGGTTTGGATCACCACAGAATACATGAAAAAATGAGAAGGAAAAAATTGTATTTGATATCTAAGTCCACGTGGCAACATTTTTGAAATGCTCTTGCACAGTTAAAACGTGAGGACATGGTGTTTTCTTAGGATTAGGAAACACTGGGAAAGGAAGAACCCTCTCAAATGACATACTGGCACAGACATGCATACATACAGACAGAGACCTTAGGTGGGGGCAGTGCTCTGTCTGTGTGCACATTTGGTTTGAAAGTGGTTCTGTAAGAAAGCTCCAATTCAACAGCTAAGAGGAAAGATTTTTTTTACCCTTTAAATTTTCCTATTAGTCTGAAGCAAACCATGGATAGAAAATAAGAAACTGTTTGGATTTATTGTGTTCTGGAGCCATTAATTACAGTGAGTCCTGTTTCTGTTTATTTGTCTTAGTTCTTCTTGGTGTTGAAACACTGACCCTCATGGACATAAAAAAGATTATCTAGCTTCATCTGTCTCACCATCCTCTGCGGCTCAAGTCCTTGTGGTAGAGCACTTCCCCAGACTACATGACACAGCCAGATGTAGCAACCAGATACCAGGCTATGAAACAGCACTAATTTCAAATGTCAGCCTTCACACTCCATAAAACAGGGAGCATATTACAGTGCACATTAAATTCCAGAGCAAATAATACTTAACATCTATGAGGATGCATTGTAGATTTGAATAATCTGGCAGTCTGTATTTGGAAATATTCTCTGAATTTCTTCTGTCCCTGCCCCGAGACTGTGGTAAGTAGCACAGAGACCAGCTGTCCAGCCTTGTTTTTCTAAGCCATTGACTAAACAGTGAGTTCATGTTCAAGATAACTGTGGGGAACCAGTTCATGAACTTCTTGAACTCTGCTGTCCATAAGTGTGGTGATGGGATAGAAAAGATGCCATTTAATTAATCATGAGTCTTGTAGGTAGAAATGAACCTTGGGGCAAGTGTTGTGGTGGGTTTTTTTGTTTGGTTTGGTTTTTTTTGGGTTTTTTTTGGGTTTTTTTTTGGCTGTTGTCGTTTTTTGTTTTTTTTTTTTTTCAATTACAAGATGTCTGGAGACAAAAAATAAGTAAAATCTGTTGACTTGTTGCCAGAGAGAGGCATTGCTCCAAAAAAAAGGAAGGTAAAACCATCACCTGCATAAACAGTTCAAGGACTTGCAGCACATGTTGGCTGCAGTGCTAGAGCATTAATATGGAGCAGAATGTGTGCTCCTTTCCAGATTCACTTCCCAATTTGCAAAATTGTTATCATGGAGGTCTTTCTACCAGTGGCATCTGTTTTATTGCAAGAGTTTGAAACTTTCCCTTTTCTTTGTGGGATTCAGTTTTCTGCTAATTATAGGCACAATAGGTATTGGTCTCCAAAAGGAGAAAGCTGCACTTAAAACTGAATCTTGTATTGCAGTTTCATTCTCTAAACCTCTCTGTTCATGTTGATAACAGTATCTAGATATTAAGCCTTGATCCCATAAAATATTCTCTAATATAATTTTAAAACTGCATGAGAAAGAAATCCTTATTTTATAAATCTAATGTAGAAACCACTAAATTCCTCTGTGCTTCAAGGTACGTGGACTTTGTACAAGCATAGGATCATCTTCTGCTTTATATTTAAAAGTTCTTGATATGCAGAAGCAGAAGTCATACAGGAGGAGGACTGGAAAAGACTCTTCAAGACAAATACCTGCTATTGCAAAACCTATAAAACTCTTTATTCCTTCCACAGATAAAGTCTATCTAGTGAAGTTTCTGGAGAAACTCCTTGCTCCATTTAGTCTAACTGATAGGTTATTCCATTAACATTACTCCTTAAATGGGTAAAAAAGGAGCTATGAAGCTGGTGAAGGATCTGGAGCAGTGTTTTATGAGGAGCAGCTGAGGGAGCTGGGGTTTAGCCTGGAGAAGAGGGGCCTCAGGGGGACCTCATGACTCCCTACAGCTCCCTGAAAGGAGAGTGTAGTGAGGTGGGGGACAGGCTCTTCTCTCAAGCAACTAGCGATAGGACAAGAGGAAAGGGCCTCAGATTAAGAGGAGAGGTTTAGATTAGCTATTAGGAAAAATTTCTTCAGCAAAAGGATTGTCAAGTGTTGGAATGGGCCGCCCAGGAGAGTGCTTCAGTCATCATTCCTGTAGGTATTAAAAGACAACTACATGTAAGTGCTTAGGGATATGGCTTACAGGTGGAATTGGCAGTATTAGGTTAATGGCTGGACTCAATGACCTTAGTGGTCTTTTTAAACCTGAAGTGTTCTGATTCTGTGAAAGCCTTCCTCTAATTTCCTGCTTAAATAATAATTCACAATTTATATTGATTTGTTTGTCTGTAGACCTTTACTTTAAATAAGATCCTTTTCCACTTTCATATACCTAATGTATTTGTGACAAGTAATTATACTGCTTTAGCCTTGACTGAAAGCTTTTCACTCCTCTGATATTCTGATAGTGCTTCTTTTTTCTGCTTCCTGTTTGAAATATTTTTTCAGTGTGGGTGCCAGATTGGGACAGACTGGGAGCTTTCACCAGGGCTTTAACCCTATCCCTGCGTGTAAATAGATTTGGAACAAGAGCACTGGAGTCTCACCTAAATTCACCAGCTTGCTGGTAATTGCCTTTGAGGAGATAAAGCAAATGCAAACATTTCAAACTATAATTAGCAGGAAGTTCTCAACAAGCAAAGTATTATTTTCCCACTTTGCTTTTATATGAGGCATCAATGTATTTTATGATATGTAATTAGGACTGAGATCTTCAAAAATGTGGCAGAATAAACAGCATTGTTCCCTGTTTCAGTTCATTCTTTTATTGTGCTTTTGTATGATGAAGCAGAATATGGCGTTATTGTCTGCAAGTAGTTATTCATAAAGAAACGATCCTATTTCTTCAGACTCCAAGCGATACTGAGGGAGATTCTGCTTTCTACTTGAATACTTCCTGAAACCATTGCTGTTTCTGTGCAGTTCTGATGCATTTATTGAAGGGTTTATACAAGTTTTAGCACTACAGCCCTACTGATAACTGATCAATACAAAAAAAGACAGCAAGTACAAGTGCATTTCTTTGCTATTGACTATGCTGCAGTGGCTATGCTATGTTAGGTGGCCTCAGACTGTGAAATCTGCCTCTGCTTTATAATACTCCTGGGCAGCTTTTACCACATTCTTTATTTGAACTGTTAAATGGTACTGGCTGCAGGATCAAACAAGGTGATAAAGGAGGAAAAAGTTAGTGAATGCGTGTTTCAGCAGGTTACTTCAGTTACTGGGCAGGCTTTGATCATCTGCAGTGCACT
Organism: Ammospiza nelsoni; assembly: GCF_027579445.1. Taxonomy (NCBI): domain Eukaryota; kingdom Metazoa; phylum Chordata; class Aves; order Passeriformes; family Passerellidae; genus Ammospiza; species Ammospiza nelsoni. Next base: position 59,491,161 of record NC_080634.1, on the reverse strand, counting down.
GGGGCTGGAATCTTGGGCACTGTGACACCAGACTTCATGTTGTCCTTAACAAAGCATTGGGACATGCGCTGGGTCTGCAGTCAGTTTCTCCACAGCAGGTACTTGGAATGAAGCTCATAAGGCCCAGTGCTGAGTGCCAAACTCCTCAGACCTGCATCCCTCTTTCAGGATATATGTTCAACATAACATCATAATTTACATGCGATCTTTCTCTAGTTCATGCCATCTCCTTTCTGCATTGAGCATCCTACTAAGTTGGAAAATCCCTATTTGTTTTCCTTCTAATCATTCCAAGCAATGTGGAACAGTTCTGGCAGGTGGGCTTATGCAAACGCATTTGCTCCCACGTCAGAAGAACAGATGATTGTACCTCTTTTTGGGGATGTGGGATATGCTTCTGTGCCCTCATGGAGACAGAATTGAAACCAGATGCTCTTGCCTATGCTTTAACCACTGAAATACATGGAGAAAAGAGGAAGTGTGAGATAAAGACAGATGTTCCAGATAGACAGATATTATCTCTAAGGCAAACACTGCTTTCTGTGGGAACACACCTATACACCACCTCCCTCCCCAATGTTATTCTTTTTCCCATTTCCTTCCTCTTCGAAATCCCTAAAACTGTGCAAATTGGGAGAGCAAATCCTTCAGCCAGCACACAGATATGCGGTTAGGATTTCCTCCTAGGGATCCTGGAATATTTGTGGGCTTGAATCCCACTGGAAAAAAAGAAATGTAAAGACAAGTCTCCCACATCCTGTGGAGTGACTGTGGGAGCGCCCAGCATCTCCTCCTCAATGGCTGTTCTGTGCCAAGACCAGAGAGCACCTACAGGCATGACCACCCCCAATGAGATGAGTGGGAATAAAGCACTTTGTGAAATTTGATGGGATTTGATGAGAGCACTGTCAAAACTTTAATGGGAAGGCTAAAGGCATTGGCCTTCCTTTACCAAAAGGAGATCCTCTTTCATCTTCCCATGTGGCCTGGAATGGCATATCCCTTTTGTCTACATCAAGTGGACACTTAATTTATCTCAATCAACTTCCTTTCCAATATCACTTTGTGCTTAGTACTAGATGATCTTAAAGGGCCTTTTCAACCCAAGCCTGTCTATAATTTAGTTAAATTTTAAGAAAGAGGGGTTTTTTTTGTGCTGACCTCCAAGTGTTTCATCTTGGTCTTTTCTCATGGGTCATCATCCAGTACTTCATGTTTCCAGGTCTCCTTTGTTCAATATCCTCTCTAAGGGATCTTTGCTACATCATCTGGTACTCTCTGTCCCCTCTTGTGAGCCACAAGCCCTGCTGGGCATGTCAGACAGCTTCTGACTCATATTCCTCATTGTGATCACTGCTGTGTTATGCCTTTTCTTTTTGTGCCACATCTTCTCGTCCCTGCCCCATCCAAGACTCAGCTCCCACCAAGGCTCCATCACATGTCCACACACCATCAGAATCCTCAGGCAGCTTCAGGCGCAAACTTAAACACAGAAAATACCACCACTGACTTAGGGCAGCTCTGAGCCACAAGCTGCTGGAGTGTACTGGGAAGTCTAATTACATGCTTGCCCTGCTCTTTTATTTCTTTCCTGGGCATAAACTGTTGGCCACTCCCACTTCTGCAATCATTATTCTCTCGTCTTAGCTGGGTTTACTCACTATTGATTTTGCGGCCATTGGTCTCTTGGCCAGAAACAGTCTGGATATTGAATGAGCATGAAACTGCTCTGCTCCCTGTCACTGTGGGGAGTATTTTTTTGCCTGAACCAGCCAGTTCAATAGTCTCAGATCCAGAAATTCCAGCATGGTGGCTGGAGCTCCAGACTCCACTTGATTAACAAAACCATCCCTGTGAAAGACAGGCTCCAGGCAACTGCAGTCTGGTTTCCAAAGAGCAGGGCTCGGGCTAGCCACACTGCTCTCCACAGCTGGACACGGCCACTCCAAATCTACAGCAGCTGCCACCCACACAGGCCAGCGTGAGTCGATGGATCTCCGTCTGACTCAGAACTGCTCTTGTCCTCTTGTGTGAGAAAGCTGTCCTGTGGCACAGCTGCTGTCAGCAAATGGTTTGTTTTCAATTGCACACACCTTCAGCAACTGGTTCTTCCTTGGCATCACAGCAATTCCACACTTCCAGGTAGTGCTGAAGGCAGTAGATGTTTGGTAGCAGCTGCGAAGACAGCCATAAGAAGGTAAAGTTATATAGTTATAAAGTTATACAGTTCCTAGCTGCGATGTAAATTGAAATATTTAAATTTGGGCAGATGGTCCTAATAAAAAATTAGGGTTGTGTGTATTTCAACATAAAATCATGGGGGAGGAAAGGCTGCTCAGTGAAATAAGGTAGAAAGTGTTCCTCTAATTCTGACAGCATAATTTAATGAAAAATACTTTTCTGAAATACTTTAATATATTCAGCTTATTGTATTGCATTATGTTTTGATTTATTTGGAAAATAAAATTGAAACACTTTTAATTTGTAGTTTGACCAGAGTGACCTTGTCCAATATCAAACTCTCCTCACCAAAGCGCCTCACTGCCTGTGCTCCTGGTATGGATCATAATCACTGGGATGGACTCTCATCTGTCTTTTCACTCCATCTCAGGAGTTTCACAGCTCTGCATGTCACCTGTAACTTGGACATGGACTAGGATACTTTAAATTCAGATAACACAAAGAAATGTGCCATGACAGTCAAGTGACACTACAGAAACCTTTTATATTAAAAAATGTTTCAGCATATCTGGCTTAAAAAAACATCCAGAAAGTCTCTCTTCTGCAAAAGAGGCCTTGAGATGCTGCAATCCTAATGCATGAAACTTGTACAATACAAAAAGAAATTGTGCAAATCCATATAAGGTGACCTCCAGTGTTCTTATTGGAGAAACCTGATCCTTCAAAACATATTGAAGTTCTGGAAAATATATTCACCAATTTCTCTGAGCCTTTTGACAGACTCTGAGGACTTTAACTAACAACAGGTAGTGTGGGGTTTCTCTAGGTTTTACCAAACCTAGAAAAATACGAACTCTTCTCCCAATATTTTCCCCTACACTCTGTTACTCATTTCTGCGCTAAAATAATGTAAGAATGTTCCTACAATTTCCTTTCGGTTAATTTTTCCTGAACAGGGACAAAGTTATGTCTATTACCTTAAGTGGTTTTACATAAACATAAAAGACTAATATACTAATTATTTCTCTTGATATTTCAAAATCAGTTTCATTGTTTTGACCTTTGTCATACCCACTAGAGTATAAAGAAGCAGGATGACAATTTGCTGGGAAACTTAAATGACATTTTAATGCATTTTTCCACTCTTTTAAAATATAGAAATTATTTCCCAGTGTATCAATTGCTGTTTCTCAGACTTTTCCAGGATAGTGTTTTAAATAAAAGCCTAAGCTTTTACTAAGGCATTCTGTGCTATTGGTCATATTTTGCCATCCTCCTCTTTACACTTACATATTTACTTATATTAACCACTGTACAGCATGTCAAGAAGTGAAAAAAATAAAGTGAAGTTCATTTCTTGACAATTTTGGAAGTTGTAGAATTTCATTCCTTCCTAACATAAATGAAACTTCTGACTATTTTTGCTACTTTCATCAAAACATCCCTATTTCTACTGAGTAGATCAGAGTTCCAGTACAGGATTCTCTTTACATCCCCTAAAGAGTCTGTGCTGCTCCTTGGAACCCTTGCTGTCCAAAACAGCTCAAAATTCATACAACTCAATTAAACATTTGTGTCAGGTCAAAAACAACCTTTGGCTGATGAAGTAATTTCACTGACAATATTCTAACCAATAGTAATACCAGGAACTTTAGTTACAAACATATGTCCACAGGAAAAAAATCTTTCTGGTGTAAGAATATAATACTTGTTTAACTGCTTTACCAAAGTAGAATATTTCAGCTGCATAATCTCTCTTGAGGTAAAAAACACTGTATTATTTGAAGTGTAGGTCAGGACAAGAATGCTTTGGGATTCCCTGTGTTTTGAAAGAGAATAAACTAAAATTAAAAAGCCTACATTTTTTCCCCCTAATGTTTTATTTTGACCTGCAGCTTGTTGCTATTTGACATTTTCAGATTTTTTAAGACTTTCAACTTTGCAATGAGAATCAGCCTTGCAATGAGAACTACTTTCAACACAGCCTTTTTATGTAAACACAGTTTCCTGTTTTGCTTCAAAGCAAAATGATGAAAAAAAGTCCTAGCAGCTGTGCAGTCTTATCACAACAGGTACTAGATTTGTGATCATCTCTCTTGCAACACAAGTATTTTGTAGACAATAGGAAAGAGCTGTGTTCCGTTCAGGGGCCAAGAGTTCATATTACAGAGCCAGGACTTTGTTTAAGGGAACTTTTGTGTATGTCATTAGTCCTCACAACCTAAAGAATGACATATATTTTAAGAAGAAAGTACTTTTATTAGGCCCACAGAGACAATTGTGTAAATGAGATACTAGATAAAGCAGATTCTTTTTCTTGCAGATGAACTACTTTCTGAGCCCAAAGTATAGAGAAAATATGAAAGTAATTGTAGCTCATTACTTTGAATTCTATTTGATTATCTTAATCAGTCAGACATTTGAAAGAAAAGTGTTTTCTATTTTGGGACCAGAGGGCGATCCTGACCCTATTAAGAGTGTAAGTGGTGACAGAAGTGGAATGATCAGAGCAAACAGTAATTGAAGATCAGCAAGACTTGAGAAATAAGGAAACCCAGAAGTCTTTGTCAAATTCATCTGATATGAAATCTGGTATCTGATAGAGTTGCACATTTTGGTTCTCTGGCCCATCTTTAGTCTTGCAGTGCCAGGATTGCAAGGTTAGAGATGGAATGGCTGTTTTGGGAATATTATTTTCCAACTGGAAACTGGGTGTCGTTGCTCTATCCTAATAAGGCATCCTGTGCTGGATGCTTGGTTTCACCCATAGAGCTCCCTAAGAGCAGTGAATGCATTTGGTGCTGCCCATGGCATTTCAGAATGCTCATGTGTAGGATCTGTATATTTTGGTGGTTCTGCTGGAGCAGGTGTTTATCATGAGGGCCATGGCAATATTTGGGTATGATTTTCCTGAGCTATCTGGCTCTAGCCAGCATATACCAGTCTGCCAAAACTTGCTTTCAGTGATGGAGCTAATGATAATGAGTGTGGTTTGAAGGGAAGGATGGGTGTTTCTAGGAAAAATGATTTCAAGGTATGATTTTCTTCCAATATAAGCTACAACTCGTTAACATTTTCCAGTATACATTTCTTGCATATTGTGGTATATGATACCCAGTAGGGGATTTCCTCTCTGTATTGTAGTAAGTTTGGAAAAGGTTTAGGTGGCTTCTTCAAATATGCAATCCTAGTGGAGTGTCAGTGTTGAATGAGCATCATCTGTAGCTTTGTGAGGGCGTGTCAGGAGTTCTTTCCTCAGAGCAAATGAGGTGATGTCTGTGGGCTATATCAGTTTTTCTAGTGTGTTTTGGATAGTTGATGGTTTGTGGAAGGAGGTGTGTTGGTCTGTGGATTTTCTGCATATGGTATTTTGACGGTTGCTATTTTTTATGTTGACCTTGGTGTCTAGAAAGTTGGTGCTGATGTAAGTTTTCCAAAGAGTTTAATGGGCAATTCTGGTTGCTGGATTTGTGGTAGAAATCAATGAGGGAATCTAAGTTTCAGTAAAAATGTCATTTATGTACCCCTAGCATACCGACGCATAGGAACCTGTGATGGTTTGGTGGGAAGGTTTACGCGGGGTGACTCCTTACGAGCCTGATGTCCTGGATGAAAGTACCTGGGTACTTGCAGTTCCATCTGAGATTTTGTGAGGGTGAAATGGTTGTGGATGAACATGAAACAGATGGGCTTGATTATTCAGTGACAAGAGACAAGACATTTAGGATTAGGGTCAGCAGTAATGGTTCCCTGGAGCAGCATACAACGGATAGCAATACTAAAGATGGTAGAGAAGATAGTTAATGAAGCCAGTAGAGAAGATAGTTAATGATGCAGCAATCCTGGAGGAAGCATGTTTATCTAGAGAAAGTTGCTTTTGTATGTGACAAAGTATTTAAAGATGATGTCATCAGATCTTCACAGCTCTTCACTGAAAGTCTCCTTTTGTTTCCTTCTGCAAGAATCTAGAAGAGCACCTTAAGGTGGCAAGAGCTGACATAAATATTTTCCATCTTCATTAGGAAGAAATTTGCACTCTAGAGTGAAAAAATCTGAGGTCTTTCGTGAGTTACTTCTCATAGGAAAGCATAAAAAATCATGTGCTGGCATCACTGATACTATCCTAACTTCTTTATAAATTGTTTAATAACTAATTGGTGACTGGATCTTAAAAACTATGTAGACCCTTAAAAACCTCAATTTTAAAAAGTTCTTTCTGAAAGAATTGTTTTTGTAGACCAATGTAAAATTGATTTAGGAGGGTGCAGCTCACTCTAATGTGAGATTATTTTCATGGTTATTTTACAGGTGGTGGTGGCTATTTTGTCTTTTTTTTTTTTTTAGAAAAGTTAGTAAACAGTTACAGGAACACTTCCTCCAATTGACTACAGACCACAATGCTCCCAATGTTTCCAAGAATAAAAGTAAGCATTAAAAAAAGTAAAAGTAAGAAGAAATAGTGGTAGATATTCAAGGTATTGCTCCCAATGGCTATATGGTGGGTGATGTTGAGATGCAGGTCCCCTCATCATCATTTCTCAGGCGGTGTCTTGTAGGTTAAGGAATTGCCATTGCACTATTTGGGTTCGTGCTAAACATAAGTTCCCTCTGATAGTGATTTTTTGCATGGTGGTTTGGTGAGTTCCAATTTCCTTTACTTTGTTGGAGCTCATAATTACGTCAGGTTCTGTCAATCTCTCAGGAAGGTAAAATTTTCTCAGTTTCTTAGATTAGAGAGACCTAAACAGGATATTGTGTCACGTGTTTGAGTTGAAATATAGACTTTTTCCTATAGACAAGATGACTTGTAAGATGGATCTGTGTCATTCTCCCATGCTCCTCAAAGCCTGAGCTGGACTTCAACTCACTTTTATATCTGGCCTGAACAGGACTCCGAGAGGACAAGGAGAAAGAAAATGGCTACAAACTGTAGCATGGCTTTATGAAGAAGAGGTTTTGGTATTGAATGTAAGCTGAGACATAGAGAACATCAGAAGATGCTCTAACCAAGGGATCAGAAATGTGTCTGTAGTGGGAGATGAGGAGGTTTTGAGCTGGTTTCACTGGCAGCCAGGTGCCAGCACACCTTTGCCATGTCTTTAACCCCTTCCTTTAACACGATTGTGAACTGCATTGCTTCTTTGGACAGTGCAAGCCAACAGCACTTGTGCTCATTTTTAGCCTGGCTGGAGTGAGGAGCGAGTGAGACTGGGAGGGGTTAGCAGCCTTTCGGTCCCCGAGGGCTTGGACCCACCGAAGGGGCTGGGGATGCGCACCCGAGGTGCACGCTGACTGCACACACCGGGAATTCAGGGGACAGGGACCCTGCAGATGCACCCAGGGGCTCAGGGAACCCTCGGCTGACGGGGCCGCCAGGGCGGAGCGTAGACCTGAGCGGGACAAGGGTGCGGGGGGCAGCAGGAGGCGGCGGAGGCAGGGCTCACCCCGGGGCGCAGCGCTGGCGGGGCGGGGCAGCGCCGACCGCCATCCCCGGGCGACCTGCCCGGCGGCGGGGCCGGGGCACCGGGGGCAGGGGCAGGGGCGGGCCGGCGGGGGCCGGTCCGTGCTCGGGGAGGCGAGGCGAGGAGGGGGCGGCGGTAGCGCGTGTGGCGGCAGCGGGAGGGAGGAGGAGGAGGAGGAGGGCGGCAGGGGCGCGCCGCCCGGGGCTGATTGGCCGCCCCGTTTATAAGAGGTGCCCGGCCGGGGCGGCCAGGTTGTTTGCCAGCGCTGGGGAGCTCGGCGGAGCCGCGTGTGGAGCCGTCGGAGCGGAGCGGAGCTGCGATGCGTCGCGCCAGCCGAGACTACACCAAGTACTTGCGCGGCTCCGAGGAGCTGGGCAGCGGCGCCGCCCACGAGAGCGCCCCGGCGCCCCCGCCGCCCCCGCCGCCCGCGCACCCGCACCCGCACCCGCACCCGCCGGCCGCGTCCCGCTCCCTGCTCGCCGCCCTCGTCCTGCTGGGGCTCGGGCAGGTGGTCTGCAGCGTCGCCCTCTTCCTCTACTTCCGAGCGCAGGTAAGCGGGAGCGGGCGCGGGCGCTTCCCGCTGAGGCAAGCGCTGCCGCCTCGCACCCTGCAGAACAGGGCAAGGCCCTCGTGCCGGTGCGATCGAGGGGATAAATTAAAGAGAAACAAACAAAAAGTTTTAGAAGACAGCTTCTCTGTCTCTAAAGTTGATGCAGTTCTGAGATGGGTCGGGCCAATGGGCTCCCAGTGTCCTGCCCAGCGTGTGCTGTGCCCGGATCACTGGGGCTGCTCAGTACGAGAGTTCCAGGTAGCGCCCCGGGCATCGGGTGCATTTTGGGGTACCGGGCTTCGCCGCCTGGTTGGATATGAGGGGTTCCCTGACTCAAAAAGCAATTTAGTCATGATCCTTCACCTGAAGTCTTGCAGGGCTTTGGTTTTTAATGATCAGCTCTCAGTTATCCACTGGAGAGAATTTTGGCATTGGCTAGACAAAGTTTTTATAGACTAAGTTTCTTGCCCCTGAAGGTGATGCACTGGAAGAGGCTCTCCAGGGAAGTGGTTACAGCACCAAGCCTGACAGAGTTCTAGAAATGTTTGGACAATACTCTGAGGCACATGCTGGGATTTTTGAATATGGTGCTCTGTGGGGTTAGGAGTTGGACACGATGATTCTTGAAGGTCCCTTCCAGCTCTGCATAATCAGTGATTTTGTGGCATGGTTGAGGTGTTTGGCTGCCGTAAATATTTCACCAGCAGGAGAAATGGCTTTAGGGACAAAAAAGATCGTCGTGCAACACCACTGGTGATGGTCTGTCACTCAGGCTGCGCAGGGGCGCTCTAGGGGAGCTGGGTCTGTGTGCCCACGGACATCGGCCAGAGGTGCCTGCCGCGGCTCAGGAGCTTTTCCTGGGATCCTGGGGATGCCTGGGAGAGCCGCACCTCACCTGCCAGGCCCCAAGAGTGCCGGGATGTCTCGGCAGAGGCAGCGGTGCGTGCGAGGGCAGCGCGGGGAGTGTGGCTGTGGAGGCAGATAAGGTGCTGAGCGGTTGGGCTTTCGGGGAGCGGAGCGCTCGGCTTCTTGGAAATGGCTCGGCTGCCTGGATTCCCTCGCTGCTGCATCTCCTGCCCTGCAAAGCCGAGCCTTCTCGGAGGAAGTGGGGAGCTGCCAGCGAGTTGGTTCTCAGGGTTAGGTGTTAGATTTCTGCTTGGCTTTATTGTCGGATGCTAGCTAGTTCTGTTGATGTGGAAGTGGTGCTTCTGTTGTGTGTACTTTTCATTTGAAGTCGGCACAGACTGGAAACCTGTTTCTTTCGGTTTACTTTCTAGGTAGGGGCACTTGATCTTGAGGTAGCAGGCTGGATTTCTTAACTAAGTGCACTCTGAAAGCAGGTGTTGCACAAGTGCATACCCACTTAATCAGAGGAGTGACTGTCAAATATACAGTAATGTTGCTGATAATTTATTATGCGGACTAATTAATATTTTCTTACTGACAATGACTTTGTGTTTTCCATTTTTCGAAAAATAAAAATGTAACGGCAGTACAGCACTTAGTTAATCATAACTTGTATATTTCAGAAGAGTGACATCTAATTTCTGGGACTCATTGTAAAGTAACTTAAAGCTACTTGTTTGCTTGACAGTGAAATAAATTAATGCCTGCTTCAACTTGTGACAGGGGAATGTTTTTCACTCCAGATGTTCATGAACCTGAAAAGACATTCTTGTCAAAACACAGCTCAGAGATGCGCAGCAATGTGTTCATTATGGGGATCGAGAGCCATTGCAATCAAAACAACTAATCAAAGTGTACCCCCTTATGAAAGGCTCTTCTTGACAGGTACATGTCAGGGTTTCGTGTGTGCCTAACAAAGGGTAAAAAAGAATCATAATTGCTATTTTTCTTCTGCTTCATTGATTTAAAAAAATGGCATGGTTCAGGTGTAACTCTGCATTTGACAGGTTAATTCTCTTGCTAGCTTCTTGTTCCTGTAGATTTGGAGTAGTGCTATTGAATGGAGTCTTTCATAAATTTGAATTTCCAAAACATCTAAAGACTCAAGATATAGATATAACTAAAGATATAACTCAATGTAGGCTTGACTGAAGTCATTGCCTAAAAATTTTTAATGAAGAAAATGTCATTAATGGAAAATAGAATAATAAGTATACTCTTGAATTTAAGTACATAATTCACTATAGGAAGATATGATAATTCATATTTGTTCCCCATTTCTAATTGTGGAATAATATAGATGGAAAAACATAGTAGGTCCTGCAGCAGTTAATTCTTATTTCACACTCTTTGAGATGTATTTTATTTAAGTGGGACATGATCAGACCTCTTTCTTTTGGAAAGATTTCTGTGATGTTTGATTTTATTAACTGCTTCAATTTGGCCTTTTCAAAGTAAATTTCAGCTATCTACATTTGTACTTTAATAACAGAACTTAATTATTTTTAATTAATTTTGTTGAAATAATGAGGCATTAGGAGTAGTAGCTGTGGATGAAAAGATTTGAATTGTTTGCTTGGTAAATTAGAGCAAATGTGAATTAGAAAGATTTGACCGTATAGGCTGATGTTAAGAAATTATATATCTTATAGAAGCTCTTTAAACCTTATCTAAGAGTCTGAGTAAACTCTGACTCAGTTTTACCACTCACATTTTGTCTGTATTCGCATAAAATCATTTGGGCTGGATCATGACATCGTATAAGCTGAGACAATAGTTGAGGTTTTGGTTTTTTCTTAATTTTGTTTATTTTGTGGCTTGAGCATTTGAAATTTCACAAGACACAGAACTAAGACTGACACTAGGTTTTCACGGGTAAACACATGTTTGTGGCCAAGAAATAATGCAGTGCCATGCAAGTGAGACAATGAGCTGGTATGGCGAAAAAGAAAGAAAAAAAGCAACAAGACCAGTATTCTCATAATAGTGTACTGAAATGGAAAAACATTAGCATGTTTAATCCATGCTTTTTGGTCTATCCTGTGCAGTGTACTGAATCCCAGAAATTAAACAATAAAAAAAAATGTATCGGTCTTAAGCATTTATTTTGCCTATAGTTTGAGGAGTATTTTCTCATTATCTATAAAAATGCTGTGAAAATTTAGTTAAGATACCCAGAGCAGCTGGAGGTCATCTCTCGATAGAGACTCATGCACAGCACAGGGTGACAGAAGTATTTTCTTTAACTTTGACTGATAAATGCTGAGGTTTAGTCTCCAAAAGCTTAGCTTTTAAGCTTTTCTTTCTGGCCCATTTCCTTAGTGCACTTAGATTTCAAAAGAGTAGGCATCTGGGCTAACACTGACTGAGCTGGAGAGCAGTGAAGCAAATTGAAACTGCTCAGAATGAAATGTGGTGGCTGTGTCCCTAATGCTCACAGTTTAAGCTAGACCTCCAAGAGTGTGCACTTTTCCCATTAAAAAAAGTCTGTCCAAATTTCAAGTATTCTAAGATTAAAGAGGTCACAGTTGGATAAATGGTGACCTGGAAGACCAGGTTTTTTGGTCATTTCATGCTTATGTGGAATTCTTGTGGTATGTTTTCAAACTATTACCTTTCAGACTTCAGTTGAAGTTTTGTGAGCATTGTGGCTAACAGAAAAAACAGCTTGCTGGGGATTGTTAACATCTTTCAGAAGCCTGAAAGAACCCCTTCTTGGTGCTTAAGAAAGGTCATGGAGTGCAAAGTGATATTTGATAGTCTGGAAAGTGGTTTAAGTTTGAAAAAAGTGCAAGTATAGATTTTAAACATTTATTGTAAGGAGGAAGTATTTAATGCAACATTGCTACAGTGCATAATTGATGCAAAATTTAATAGTAAAGCTGGGTGGAATGTATTGTATCTCTGAAAATCAAACTGAGTCCTTTTTACACCAGAAAATTGGTTCTTAATTCTGTAAGATAATCTAACCCATGATGCTGGAGTTCATTTTGGCTGCCCTGAAGTGGCTGAATAGAGTCCAGAAATGCAACTAGAATGATGAGAGGTGCTGAAAACCAGGGGCACTGAACAGTCTGACCTGATTTCAAGGTCAGGCAAAGCAGATATTAAAAATAAGCTAGACACTCCTCTCTTTAGTTTAATTCCTTCACACTTTATAAAGCTTTCTCCTTTATTTGTGTTTGCATCTTGATATTTCTTCCAGATATTAAATCCTTAGGACTTTTTGCTGAAGGAGCTCTGCCAGGCAAGTTAGCAAGCTGCTTCTGGTATAATTCATCATAATTTTCTCATTCTTTAGAAGTTCTTCTCAAAACTCTCTTGGAAATTTTTCTGTGCATCACTACTTCCCCAGTTTTGATCTCAATGCTTGGTAGTGCTTGTTTACAGCCATGGTAGTTCAGTGCCTGTTCTTTGTAAAGACTTATGGTGCAGGATTTCTGAGAAGTCCTTTTCAGGTAAGTGAGCTGATTTTCGTAGTTAAATGTGGTGAAGACTATTCTTGAAGGTATTCTTTGAAAAAGGTGAGGGCAGTAGTCCCAAGATCAGAGTTTGCCCTTATCAAGCAGTAACTCTGGAGACTTGCAGTTTTTGTCAGGGTGGGCTGCACAGCTCCAGGTTGCTGAAACTGTCAGCTGCAGTGTTCCCATTAAGCCTTCAGTCTTTCACCTGTAGGTGCAGAGATGCTGGATTTCTGTCTTATGCCTTGAGCAGAAAAACTGTAAACTGAGCAAGGGATTCTGTGCAATCTGCTGTTACTGTTGTGATACAGTATTGTGTGACACATTTGAATGTTTGGTGATAGCAATTAGTCTATGCTGGCATGATTTGTCATGCTGGACACTCAGGCCTTTACAAATTTCATTATTTTTGTGCTGTAAAACCTAGTTTTCTTGCCTGTAATTCAGAAAATGTGTTTTAATAAACCCAAAACTGGGATAGTAGTCTCTGTCTAGTAGAATTGTTGATACAAGTTAGTATTTATTGGCAGTTATTTGCTGTAACTTTCTATGTTCTATTCTGTGATTTGTGTAGAGGGGAGAAGATTCAGATACCCAGATCCTGTTAAGAGACATCAGTTCAGTCAGGTCTCTAATGATCCCAGCATGAGAGGTTACATTTGAAATAAAGGGTCCTAATTTGGGTCCCTCAATACCAGAAGTGTATCAACAAACTGGAAGGTGTCCAGCAGAAAACCACTGTGGACAGGTAGGAGCCATCATGTATAAAAGAATGGAGAGCTGGATTGTTTGACAAAGAGCAGACTAAGGTGAGGGAAGCTAATCACTGTTTTTAGATACCTGAAGACAGGCTCTTCAGAAACGTGCAGCAGAAACAAGAGGCACAGTCATAAATTGCACCAAGGATATAAAACCCAAGGTTTTTTTGCACACTAGAAGTGGTGAAGTTTTAGGACAGTTTGTCCAGAGAAGCTGAAATTCTTTCTTGATGGACATTCCCTAAAGCTTGTCTAGAAAAGGCCTTAACCCACCCGGCCTGAGTTACAGGTTGGCCCTGCTTCAAGCAAGGGGCTGGACTAGAGACATCCAAGGTACCTTCCAACCCAGGTCATTCTGCATTAACTGCCTTTTAGCGCTGTTGGTAAACATTTTGTGGTTCTCTTTTTTATTATTTCTTTTTATTTTATTTATTTTTTATTATGTTTAGTTTGTTTTAGTTGATTTTCTGGGTTCTGAATGTAAGTGGAACATAGTGTGAGAGATGCTTGAAGAGTTAAGTTTTACTGTCAGTTAAAGCTAGTGCTGCCTTCCTGATATTTCATTCTTATACCCATCCCTGTACTGACTCTGATGCTTATCTGGCATATCTGGAGTAACTTGGTTTTGAGGAACTAATCTTAAAGGAAATTAGGCCAGCAAAATTTCCTCCCTTGTTACTGATTTAGAAGAGGAGACTGAAATCCAGGAATTAAAATCTGTGGTGAAGGGGGTGAGAGCAGAGAGGTGCTGATTTAGATCTCCTTATGCAGTTAATGAGGCTGCACTGTACTAGCTGACTTCAGAAGGCATTAGTGTAGGTTTTTAGCACCTAATTCATAGAGCTGCAATGGCTGTACACAGATTTTGTATGGGGATTCAGCTGTCAGGCCATCACAGGAAGTTACTGCCTCCAAGGCATTCTGTAGCTCATCACTACCCCTCTGGTCAAAGCTGTGGCATCTTATGATCTGCAGGTGGACCTTCTATGACCTGTTTCATTCATATGCAGGGATGACTGAGACAGCTAAACCAGGCTACAGCATCTGACACTGGTCTGGATTAATTGGGCAAAGAGCTTTCCATCTGGAGACTTGAGCAGAAGGGTGGTGATGGAGGAGGCAGCATTTGGTACCACTGTCTGTGCAACAAGCGTCTCTCTGCTGTATTACCGCGCCTGAGTGGGCGCAGCTGGTGAGAGAGAGACGGTGAATCTTGTTTCTTGAATCAGAAGGCTGAATTTATTAATATATGATATAATACATTATAGTTATAGAATATAGAGAGAGGTTTGCAGAGCAGCTAGGCTAGCTAGGAAGAGATAGAAAAGAACCTACAACAAAGCTGTGGCCAAGGACTCAGTCCCCTGGCTTGCACTGGTGATTGGCTCTTAATTATAAACATAAAACATGAACCAATCACCAATCAAAATAGGTGCCCCTGTTGCATTCCCCAGCAGCTGATAATAATTGTTTACCTTGTCTTCGGCGGCCTCTGGCCTCCCGAAGACACAGAAATCCGAAAGAAAGGATTTCTGTGGAGAAATGTCTGCGACACTGCTGTGTGCTACCATAGGGTGGCTGCCCGGTGGTGTAGACTTTAATTCAGCTCTGTTATCCTAACCTTACATTTTTAAGTTAAATAATTTTGGGGGGGTTAGGGAGTTGAGTTTATGTTCCTGTGAGCAAATGATATGCTTGATTCACTCTGGCTGTTTTGTATTGAGAAAAACTTCCTCCTGATATGGTGTTTTGTTCAGCTCTGTGTTAAGGAAAACTGAACACTAGGCATCATCCATAATGTCTTGGTATTTCTGCATTGCAGTTACAAATAACCTTTTGTAATTCTCAGGTAGAAGTGTTCTTTCTAGCTAAAGAAAGACAGAAGTCAATGTTCTTAAATAGGCCAGCTGATACAATTAGGGAGCCTAGACTAAGAGTTTGGGTGCAAAACCCCTTCTTTAAGCCTAAAGTAAAAGCAGAATAAATGCAAGTTGAGAACAGTTTCTGGGAGTCCTAGGCTATCTCCGAAAGATAGTTGTTAATCTCTTCAGTGTAATGGATTTGGAGTGTGTAGGAAAAAAAGGTGAAATGGTTTAAATAGTTTTTGTGCAATAAAATGCTGTCAAGGTACAATCCTAATCCTTGGATTATCTTCCAATTTATCTAATTGATGGAACGGAGGATTTAAAAATATACTTGATTCAGTCACAAAGACTGATTGATAAAAATGTATTACAGATACTCTAAACTTACCATTCCTTGTCCAATGCTGCAGAAGTGTCTTGTGATGCAGTTCTGTCATCTTTAGGTCTTTAACTTTTGCTGTCTTTGGGACTATTTCACACAGCAATATCTTTTGCCACTGTCATGGCTTAATCCCAGCTGGCAAATAAGTCTCAGACAGCTGCTCACTCCCTGATGGCATTCTGGAGAGAATTGGAAGAGTAAAAGTGAAAACTCATGGATTGAGATAAAGAAAATTTAAAAGGTAAAGAAAAAGTTGCACATGCATAGAAGGAGAATATGAAGGCAGGTGTCTAGCCATCCCTAGGACAGCAGGGCTCCACCACACAAAAAGTGACTTGGGAAGACAAATGCCATCATTGCAAATATCTCCCCTTTCCTTTTCCCCCCACCTTTATATACTGAGCATGACGGCCATATGGTCTGAGGTGTCCCTTTGGCCAGTTTTAGTCAACTGTCCAGGCTGTGTCCTGTCCCAGCTCCTTGTGCACCACCTCTTTCTGGTGGGGTGAGAGGCAGAAAAGGCCCTGACTCAGTGTCAGCCCTGCTCAGCTGTAATGAACACATCCGTGTGTTACCAACCCTGTTTTGGTCACAAATGCAATACACAGCCCCATACCAGCCACTGTAAAGAAAATGAACTCTATCCACAATGAGCACATCCATAAAACACATCCAGTGATAGCTGACAGCTTCAGTGATACAATTTCAGTGATAAAATTGTTTCAGAGATAACTTCTGTGTCTTCTCTTGAAAATAATGTGCTATACACACACATGCATACTGTTCCCATGTTTCTCTACTTTACATTCATGTGTCATCTTACAAAGAATAGCTTTTGAGGTAGGATAACTGTGTATGTTTCCTGCTAAAATAACTGTGATATTGCCCTGAGTGGTTGAAATGCAGAATTCAAAATTACTGACTTTACCATAAGAATGGGGACTTATCTTTAACTTTTGAAAGTCACATACCTAGTTTAAGGTGATGAAATAGGCAGCACCAGGAGATAATTCGTTCTCCTATCTCACATGTTTGTTGGATGTTGGGAACTTTTTCTCTTTACACTGCTTATAATGAGAATTTAAATAATAAACTTAGCCTGGGGCCAAACTTGTAGGTGGTTGAAAAGTGTCTCTAACACTTAGAACTGTGGTTGTGCTTGTGTTTTTGTTCAGATGGACCCTACTAGAATTTCAAAAGAACATGCGCACTGTGTCAGAACACTTTTTGGACACCAGGAAAGTACAGATTTGCATGATGCCTCCTTTGAAAGTCAAGAAGCGAAGTTAATGCCAGAATCCTGTAGAAGTGTGAAACAGGTTCTCCAAAGGGCTGTGCAGAGGGTAAGTGGCACAGACAGTGTGTTCTTTATTTCATGGTCCTGTTGAAATTAAAACATTTTTTCTGAAATCTGTATTCAGAGGTAAGTTCTATAAATTATTTCCTGGTGTTTGAGTAACACCTGGTGTTTTATCCAGGATTGTATTGTATTTGCTGATGAATCTGGTAGTGGCTAACCAATTCTGTATTCAAGCACATTTTATTTACTTTATTTTTCTTTTAAGAAAGGAAGACTTGAAGTTGTACTAAGAAAACTGATTGAAGTTAGGTGATTACCCATTCTGACATTTGGATGGGCCTGAAGAGTAGTAATTTATTCTAATATTTGTATAGGTTTTCCAGATGCTCATAACAGGTGTCAGTTCCACATTGTTTTCAAGGGAATCTTCCAAACAAGATTCTCTTAAGTCAAAATCATCACCAAGCAAAATACTGCCTGAAGGAAAAGGAGATAGCATTTGCTCTCATTTGCTCTTGTTTCTTTTTCTGGAGTCCAAAGTGAGGCTCAGTTCCTGCTTTGGTTTTGCTCACTTTGCCAGTTCTGTGTTCTGTGCAGGCCGTTCTCACATTGGCAGAGGACCTACTTGGCCATAGCATGATGACTGGGTGGTCTTTGTCCAGGAATCGAGAATGACAGGTTGTTCCCAACACAAATGACAAAAGAAGTCAGCCCTAATGAAGAAGCCTAGACAAGCTGGAAATATGCCACAATCCCCTTTTACTGCAGTTACTGCCTTTGATCTCTTTTTGTGTTCATTATAGTGTTTAGTGCTAATTATGGGCTGTGTAACAGATGGATGTCTGCTATGGTATTTGGTTTTTCTGGCTTATCAGACCCATTACAACTTTACTGCCTCACATCTTCATAGGACTGGCAGTTTTTCATTAGGGTGCTACATAAGATTTGAGCTGAACTCACATATGCTTTAGCATGAACTGTAGTTGACTTAAATCTACAGCATTTGAATTGTGCTAATGTGATGTGTGGTTTTAACAGAGAACTCTAAGTACAGATTTTTTTGTGAACAAAACACAGAGACACATAGGAGTCTTGTCTCTTTTGCTAGCCACCTTCTTCAAGAGCTTTAGGGGGAAACAAAGGGTTATTTCTGTAGGATTAGGTCTTCCCTCCTGCATTTTTTAGAGCCTCTCACGAAGCACCTACATATGTGCTGTGTGCTGGGCTGCTCCTTCACTCGTGACAGAGGAAGGAGCTTGTTACAGTAAGTCAGTGGGGAGCCCTGTGTTCTGGTTATTTGCTGCTGGTTACTCAACAAAGACACTGGCTTTAGCTGAGGCTTTGTGTCCTGCCAGTCTGGATGGAGGTTAAATGCTGCAATGTCCATGGCCAGGATAAGTAGTGAGTAGGGATAACTTTTTTGGCTGATCACTATTAGTTTGAGAACAATAAAATTTCCCTTGCCAAAGTAATTAGACTCTGAATGTCCTTTGAATGCAATGGAGTTTATTAAGCAGCTGCACCAGTGGTCTGGATGCTTTGTCATCTTGTATCAATGACAGAGAAAGAAATAGGAAGGTGGTGACCTGAGGCTTTTTACATCTTGTCGGTACATCAGAGAAGTGAAAGTAACAGTGTTAAGGCAGAATTATACTTTATCATCATCTGTAAATTCTGCCTTTCAGACACCCTGCAACAATGAAGAGCAGAGATGCAGCTATAACTTAATTGCAGTTGCACGCACTCCTTTGTGTGTGGATCCAGCTAATGTGACTTAAAGGAGGTTTCCTGTTGTCTGTGCTTTCTTCACTTTCCTTAAGGAGCATAAAAAAAATTAACTTGTGTGTTTTAAGAACCAGTATCCTTATTTGAACTGGCAGCATGCTAATTGACTAAAATGGAGCATTTCAAAGTTTTTCAGTTTTTCAATATATTGTGTTTTGCAATCCAAGCTGTTCAGGAAATGAAAATAGACAAATTTCTTTTGCTCAGGTTTATGGTCTGGTTACAGCTTCTGGCTTCCTGTGCCGGTTCTCATCGGTTTTCTTTGCACACCTGTAGACAGAGTGCTTAAATAAAAAAGCAGAGATTGATGTTGAAAGTGGAAGTGCTCTTATGAAAACCAGTGTAGTAGGGCTGCAAGGTCCAGACTAGAAATACTTGTCTCCTGAAAAAGTAATAGTTTTTTTCTTTTAATCAGAATCTAATGATTGATTCCTTAACATATGCTGTGATAAAAATTCTGCTTAAGGATCAGCTTACTAAGTAGAGAGAATATTTTCAATATTGCATATAAACTTGCAAGCAGACAAATAATATACTTTCCTAGCCAGTCTGTTTGCTTAATTTTTTTCCATGTAACCCTAAAAAAGTTTTGGCAGTCCAGATGCTCTAACCACAGTCCTTATGAAGTCTGTTACGAGCCTGAAGTAGAAAGGACTACAAACATATCTTGGGTCAATCCATAAGTAACTTTGCTTGGCAGGGCTCCCAGGTTCTAGCTGTTTGTGGAGTTCAGGCATAAGCTGTTCTCCCACATGGCAACAGAGTGCTTTGCTAGACCTCCAGGGCAGCATTTATAAAGAGATCTATATACTTAGCAGACATTTAAAGAGCACATAGTTATGGACCAAGTAAAGGTTTCACAAGTGATCACTGTAAGTTGTTAAAATTTCACCTACAATTTTGTAGGTTTCCATCCTGCAGTCTTACATGCCTTTTTTTTTTTCTTGCAAGCAGTAGACTACTCATTTGGAGAGAGGTTTTATTGCTGGTCTCTAAGCTGCAGTCTGAATATAGGTTCATGTACTTTTTATTTTACTTCCTTCCTGATTAGCATTCTTCAGATTGCTGAATTTCCGGCAAGAGAATCAGATACTTCTTCCTGGTATCAGCTTTACTTAAGGCACTTGGTAATAAAAGGGTCAAGTGGTTAAAGAAGCTTTAAGATCACATCTGAAGCAATAAGTGAGTGTCCAGAAGTTTTCTCATTGTTCTCTAAAGGCTACTTAGAGCTGCTCATAGTAGATTCTGAGATATTTAGTTAAAAGCTAAAGGAGACTAAAAACTTTTCACAAATGTCATGTCTTCAGGTGTAGCCTTGTCTCTGCATCCTCAGCATTGGACATAAGTTCAAGAGCAGCAGGTATTTTTGCAGCCTGCTGTGGATGAGGTAGCAAGCAGTTCCCAACTTTCCAGGCACTTAAAACATGATTTTTAACTGTAAAATGAGAAAGTTTTGGACCTTCTTAGTGGCCTTTTTTTTTTTTTTTTTTGTATGAAGGGAAGACATGTTTTTAATTTTTGTGACTAACTCCTTGTCTGTTGTTTAAACAGTGAGTATGTGAAGGAGGTTGGAATGTGGGAAACAGGCCAGCAGAGTTGACTTGGTGGGCAGTGAGCAAATGACAAAGGTGTACAAGTGCAGCTTGTCATAAGATTAAGAGTGGGGTGATTTTTGTGTACAGTTCTGCTAAAAATAACTGAACAGCTTGGTATCACACACGCTTCTGTGGATGGCAGTCTTGAGAGAAGTTGCTGGTAATGTTTTGTCAGCAGTTTTCATGCCATTATAGCAGTGTCTTAGTCATGGGTTCTGTTGAGTTGTTTCTGCCTCCTTAATGAGACTCTACATTGTGAGTAAGTATGAGACACCTAAGAACATTCAGGAGCTAAAAAACACAGTGGATACTTCGGTGATTTGAGAAATCACAGCTCTTAATTACTTGCAATAAGAATACCAGGGGATTTTATAATCCCATTAAGAGGCTACCTTCAAACATCCACTGAAAAATGTCCTTCAGGGTCAGAAGCAAATACAGTTAAATGCTTTTTTAAGGTAGGTTGTGTATCAGCACCTTGGAACTGTAGGAACATCAAGTAAGAAAAAAAATCAAGATGTGTTTAACTGCTTATTCTTTAGGAGGAAACCTACAATTCCATATCTGTTTTCTTGGGACTAATTAATATGTTTTGTCTTCATTTTGGAAGCTGGGGCAACGTAACAGAAAGAATATCAAACTTTGAGGCTGGTCAGAATCAAGTAACGAACTTGACACTAGTCTGGAGCTTAGCTGCTGGAGGATTTTGCTTTTTGGTCACAGTCTTCCACTTCTGATCCAGTGATAGGCTCACAGAAGAGCCAATGAACAATTGGCTCAACCCCCCCCAGCCTTGGTGTTGTTAGTGCCACGATCTAACCAGTTGAGCTAATCTTGAATTCCAGACAAGGAGAGTTGTGGGGTCAGGTCCTCCTGGGTAGCTGTCCTGCTTACTGGGTGGTGAAGCTGCAGATGAACAGCACCACCACCAGTTAGAAGGAGGGCAGCTCAGACTGATTTCATGAGGACCAGAGCCATTCTGTGTGGAAGATGAGCTGAGTCAGGCTGCTGGGTTTCAGAAGATGAGGTATTCAGCTGTTTAAGCTAGAGCATCTTTGGAAATGTGCAGAAGCAGAACTGAAGGCTCCGAAGAAAAATGTAAGCTAAAACGAGAATAGCAGTCCACCAATTCAGGCCTTTCAAGGGCCAAGCAATTATCAATCATGGGATTTTTCTTTTTTTTCTTAGTACCAAGTCTAGATCATAGGAGATTAGAATGTACATGGTTCTTTTTGGATCTGCTCAGTAGGCTTTCCAGGCAAGGACACTATCATATCCTCCCAAAGGAAACGACATTGAAACAAACTTCACATCTGAGAAGTTTCTAGTAAGAAAGTATGAAGACAGACATGTCTCTCCTTCAAGGGAAAAAGGGCTGAGATAGGTGTGCTGCAATAATCTCTGAGAATGTGGTCTATCTCCCAGGCTCTTTTTGCTTTACATCCTGTTCTCTTCAGGATGGAGGCTTTTGTCATTTTTCACAGTACCTAGTACTTGCATTCTCTTGTTATCTTCCTATTTCTTACTCAAATGTGGCTAGTGGCTGATGCTGACATGCAGCTCCTAGAATTGAACTTCATTTTTGTGCTCCTAGAACTGACATTGAAGTGGGAAGATCAGAGAAGCAAAGTGAATGTAATGCGGGAAGTGGATGCGAGTTTTGCTGCTTTTGAAGTTGTGATTCTTCTGCTTTTCTTCTTGTCTTTACAGCAAAAAGCGTCTTCATGATTCTTATCTATGAAATCAGCATATCTCAGCTGAAGCATTATGCTTTGATAGTCATACTACAACTTCCACACTACTGTGGCTTTTCATTTTGGTTTAACATTTGAACACCTACTGAAAGTGGAAAGTGAGAGTAATAAATGCACCAGCCAAGGCACTACATATTTCACTGTGGTTGCAAAACTACATAAAAGCAGGACTTCAGGTGTTTACAGAGCAGGATTTCAAATTCTGAAACACCCCAGTGATTGAGAGCACAGTGGGACTTTGCTGATCTGGCCAAAGCTGAGATGTATTTGATATACATGGATTGAATCAGGCAAACAGCAGTGTGAGGCATAAAGATGAAATAGAGGACCACTCCTAGGTTCAAAGAGGGCTGTCTTCAGCAAAATGTTTCCTTTTACTAAACACCTTCTTGACAGCTCCATGATATGAGGTATTCAGAATAACAAACATATTACCCCTGTTTTTTTAGAAAACAGAGTCATGGGGAAAAGGGAGACAGAACTGAGGGTTGAGCTTAATACTAAACTTAGTCTAGGCTTGTAACAACATCAGGCTGCTTAAATTTTTAAATCTGCTAGTTTTATCTTTTTCTCAAGAGGAGGTGTGAATGATTAAAAGCAAAGCTTTTTGTGGTGCCTGATTGCATTTTGTGCTGGTTTTGGGTCCAAGTAGCATAGTTCTTATTCATGTTAAAATGTATCTGCAGCTAAGAATTACACCCTTTTGAAGTCTGGCACCCAGCCCTTTGGTCCAGTATGGGTGATACCTAATCCTTCAGTTCCTGCATACCTGGTTAGAAGTGAGCCTTGATTGTAAAGCCTTGTAGCCTTCCTTGTTGGTGGCCAGTAGTGAGGCGTGGAGGTTTGCATTCACCTCATCACAAATGAAATTCAGAATTTAGCTATCCTTAATTGTTAGAGTGATTACACACTAGTTCCTGTGTAGAAATGCCTCTTTCCTTGCCTTTAGACTCCAAGTCATTAAATCAGTTCATAAATTCCATTGTTTGATGTGATGCCTTCTTATCAATCATTGTTCCATTACACTTAGAGAAATATTCCAAGTACAATAGGTAGAAAAGGTTTTAAATGTGCTGTCACCACCACAGTAAATCATGGAGTGATCATACATACTAGCATTTCTATGAACCTTTATTAGAATTACCAGATTACTAGGTGTAATTTGATTGTGTGTACCTGTTACATGAATCATGCAAATCTGATAATTTATATCCCAGACATCAGAATGTGCTGCAGGTAGAACAGTGTCCTCAGATACATGCACAGACTATTGTAAGTGTGCAAACTAGACAATGTTATGAAACCAAGAAAGCATCAAAGCAATGTCTCCTTCTCATTTTAGGAGGTCCAGCGTGCTATGGGAAGAACGCCACCAAGACCAGAAAAAGGTAGATACTGGTTTATGAATAAGCAATATTTTAGTTCCAATAAACTTGTCTTTTTGGGATAATGAAATTCTTTTATCTCTAGCTGCAATGGAGGCATTAGGACTTGAACTGTACAAGAGGAACAAACCTGAGAAGCAGCCATTTGCCCATCTCATTATTGACGATAAGAATATTCCATCTGGTAAGTTCATTTTTTAAGTGAATACTTCCAGTACTAATATAAATGTATCAAAAGTGAAGTATATGAAGATATTTCAGCAAAACAGCAACAGACTGGGACTTCAGAAATGGCTTTTGGTAGTCAGAATAAATTGGATGCATTAAGGAATCTCAGAGGCAGCAGGAGTAGTGGTTAAAGGAGGATGGCTCCCCTTTGTATCAGCCTTGTGCTGATTTGAAATGGCCTCCATTTCAAATTGCCCATTTTCTTGACCAACCTCTGAGGGGCAAATCCTGCCCCTTTGTGCTGTCTTCAGGTGAAGAAGGAAGATCCACATTGAATGCTCTCCTCTAAAGTTTCCCATTTTCCTTTGGCGTGTAGGCCCATTAGGAGTTTTTCACTCCCACTGGACACCAGCCATGAGGATGCATGCATGCATACAAGCATGTACCAGCACAAACATTGCCCAAACTACTGAGCAGGGGGAAAAAATTGTTCTTGTGGCTTTTATCTGCCCCTGTGGTAAGAGGATGGCATTCCTTTATCTTGCCAGAGCTCTTATTTTCTGCACACAAGTATTCAGATGGCTTTGTGAATATCCTTGCTAGTACAATACCAGGGAACAAGACATGAGTCTGCCTTGGAACACTTTCCAGAGGAAAAGATTTATTCCTAACATTTTAAGATAGTGTTAGAACAGTTTTAGTGTTTGCCCTGGGGCACTGTCAGTTGAGATTTTTTGCTGTATTCTCAACAGTTGGTGTGGTAAAAGTAAACCAGAGTTTTTTCTGAAGCTGTTAGGTAGGGGATCTTAAGAAGGGGTGCATTGATCACCACTGTCTTCTTTCTCTGAAGATTTATATGTTCTGCAGGGCTGAACTCATTGTTAATTGAGCTATGCACATTGATTTTCTGTTTTATGTAACGAAACCAAAGGGGAATGGTGTGTTGAGACTTGAAATCTGAGATTTGAGCAGCCTGCATAGTAATACCTTGCTCTTGCTCTATTTAAAGACAAAGCACTTCTGTACAGCTTCTTGCCTGGAGGGATAGGATTCTTTCAAGTGCATTGGCATTGCCACAATCCAGAGCTTTATAGCAGAGAGCTTAAACAGCTTGTCAGATGGCAGTCAGAACTTCCACAGGCTTTCTTGTTAGCTCAAATGCCTCCTGACAATCTTCTATTTTAGTCAGATTTTGGCTTTGACCTACTTTTCAGTAGGTCAATAGTAGAGGATTCAGTATCAGTAAACTTGCCTTAGCATTTTTTCTTTGGAAGGTTTCAATTAATTTGCTAATCATAGAAACAGATCACTCATCTGCAGAAGTGGAGTGTGTGTCAGTGTTACAGTCTGTGAAATCCACCTTTTTCTGTGAGGAATTTATTTGCTGCTTACCTGGATGTTGCTTAGGCTGTAATTTTACAACTGTAATTTAGAGCAGCTGATAATTTTTACAGTTGTGCTTTGCTGCATTAGCCTTCAAGGGTGTGGCACAGCACATCTATGGGTGATGGCCAGGGGGACATTGTTCTTTTTTTCTGTAGATCAACTCCTTGTCAGTGTGATGAGCTGTGCATGTACTCCCTCCCCTCTGATCTGGCTTTTGCCTCTTTCAGAAGAGCATTGCCTGGAGTTAATCCACGAGCACAGCTTCTGCAGCCCCTGTGGGCATTGCAGCAGTGCGGGGCTGCATCCCTAGGGATAGCAGGAGCTCTGAGCCTGCTGGTTGTGAGGCACTTCAATATCATGCTCACTGGCATGAGGCAGTACTCACTTGGCTGGGCAGCACAGAGATTAGTGACAGGCATAAAGACAGGCTTTCTCTTTTGGGAAAGAAAAATTTGCCTGAAGGGTCACCGGGAGTTTTTCCTCTCCCATCTTGTTTTCTCTGACTGTGGGAATTTCTGTTTTCTTCCTTTGCTTCTTTACCCTGCATGTCTGAAATCCGTCTGAATTGTTTTCTGCCATCCCTGAGTGGACAGATCTGTTCTTAGTATTTTAATGTTCTCTACTGTCATCAAACTCATCCAGAATAAATGGTGCCGGGGGAAAAAAAAAGTCTTCATCACTGTCAAACAGGATTTTAAGCAGTTTTACACTGAACACCTTTCATGAAGGGGCCACTGAGCAGTGTCAGTGAGAGTACATTTTGCTTTGACTTGGTTCACAATAATGTCAGGCCTCAAGTGGACTTTTGCAGCTTGGGGGATAGTGCAAGGGAGGGGGAGAAATTACCCTTCTCAGGTCATGGTGTCCCCACCCACCCGTTGGCACAGAAGCAGTAGTGCTTTGGCTTGCTGTGTGTATTTTTTAAGTTTGCTGCCTTAGGTCAGAGCTGGATGCTTGCTGGTTGGTTTTTACCAGAGTTCACTATAAATGTTACCTAGGTTTTAATGAAAACAGTGGATTTTGGTTTATAAATTGATTACAGAAATTAGTCACTGTTTAAAGGGGAAAATTGCAAACAGAAATAAATATAAATGTTAAATATATCATTTGGGGTGTGAATTGATACCTTTAGCTGTGTAAGGAAATGCTGTAGTATTCTGAGCTATTTACAGCTGCAGGTTTGACTTAGCTGCCCTTTGCCTCCAAAGGACTTTTCAGAGCAAACAGTACTTTGGTCCTTTTTTCAGGCTTTATTTATACCTGAAAACTACTAGGATGCAAACAGATTATCAAAACAGGGCTCTTTTCTCCTCTGTTCCACTCACATCAGCTTCCTTCTTGCTAATTTATTTTATTTAACTCATTTGTATTAGTCTTAGTCCAAGCTCACAAAAAAGCAAGACATTGTTTTTATTTATCTTCAGTTTTGAGAAGAAGTGTGCGTTGTCTTGAATTCTTACATAAAGCTTTTTGCCCTGTCTGGAGGCCCATTTTGTTCATTATCCCCCAGCCACTTCCTTCTCTGTCAACAGGACTTAGCTTGTGCTGTTTTTTTCATGGTTCCAAAATTATTTCCTAGAAGATACTGTATTGCACCACTTTTGACTGTGCCATGGCTTGGGTTATGTGTCAGTTTCTGATACATAACATTCATGGACAGCAGATCCAGCACTTACATGCTCCAGTTTCCTGCACTTTGTTTCAATGTACTGCTTGTTTTGCTGTCTCCAAATCTAGGTGTGTTACCACCAGAAGTGCTGAGAACCTGCTTGCTCCTTCCATTGCAGGTCGCATGGCATAACCCCTACCAGAGCATCTTTGTGCTGTGCTGCTGGCTGTGGCACACCTCTTCTGGAGCTCTGAATTGTGGCAAACTGCCTGTCTGCTTCAGCACACATGATCACAGCATTATAATATAGCTTGGAAGGGACTTCCAGAAGTTATCTGTACAAATCCTTTGCTCAAAACAGAGAGGGTCATCTCCCATCGTCTCTTGGCCTGTTCCCCTGAGCGCCCAAATTGTGTAACCAAAATTCACCCAGAGCCCCTCTCTCTCTCACGAGCAACTGTGGCACCTATTCACTCTCTTTCCCCTTCTTCAGCAGAACATCTTCCCACTGAGGATTTCTTCAAAATTGCAGCTTGACTGGCAACTAAAAAGTTGACTTGTCACGTAAATAAAACCTGCCTAGCAACTACCCAGTGTGCCACCAGGCAATCAAGGCATGCCTTTCTGTTCTGTCATAGGTGTGCATTCCTGTCCTGTATCTAATGTGCCTATCCTCTGATCCAGGTAGTGATTTTTTGCCTGTCCTTCTCATCTTGAAGATAGCCCCCCCTCCATGGGGCAGTATTTCTCCCACAATTAATGCTGTGCAGATGAAGTTCTGTAATTTCCTCAGCTGTTCCCGGTGCTTCAGAGGTGCACTCTGGTATCCCTAACTCAGTAGATTTTGCGGGTGAATAATTGCATGCTCAGAGACTTAAGATATAGCTGTCTTTTGCAGTTAATTGATGGATTTCAGATGGTTTTTTTGAGGCACTGCAGAGAAGTTGGCTTCTCTGTCTGTTCTTGCTTTCCTAATTTCTACCTGGCTGCACTAGACCCATAGGGGAGCAGCTATTTGTGATCTGCCTTTGACAGTGCTTTTGCTTCTGTCTTTGTGGAAGAGTGCCAGAAGGTTTTTGTTCTGGGCTGCTGTTGAAGTATTCCTCTCACATGGAAAAACTGCTTGCCCTTGGCAGTTAGGGGAGATTCATCTTTCTCAAATCCCCCGTTCCTGCTTCCCCTCCCTTTCTGCACAGACCCGCTGGGGTCCTGGGGCATGGTTCTGTACGTGCTCGAAGGAGAGGGCACTGTGCCCTGCTGTGTGCCATGGAAAGTTTGCTCAGGATGGACTGTTTTTTGGTTCCATATTAGGAGAATAAGGGACTGAATATTTCAAGCAGGCATTTAGATGCTCTGGGAGGCTGAGGTGTGACATTCTCTGGTACCTACATGAACCCACTGCTGCGGGAGGGAGCAAGGGGGGTCAGTTGTGTGTACTGAAAATTACTAGGGGTTAGGGGGACAAGTTGGCCACCTCCCATCTGTTGTGTTATGCCCTGGCTGTTACCCTGAATAACAGAATGTTTGTGGCTTGTGCCTATCAGGAAGTTTGTCTTAAATACTTGAAGTGCTGTGTGAAGTCTAGGCAACTCAGTGTGTAGTACTAAAGATGCACTACTGTACTGACCTTTCCCTGTTTTTTTGATGTTATCAAATGAAAAATATGTTTACCTTTCTACCACTACAGTCATAAGAACATAAAATATGGAAGGCTTCATAAGCTTTCTCTTTTGGGAATTGCCAGTGCAGCATTTTTTTCCAAATGTTAGTTATTCCTTTTCAACACCTGCATGTTAAAGAACAGTAACAAGTTTTTCACATTCCTCTCAACTATTTGTAACTTGACTAAAGTTTAGGTGGAATGCAATGCCTGAGCAGAGCTTGTTTCATGGTTGCTTTGCATAATCAGACCATAGGCCAGGAGGCTGTTTTGTACCATGGTCCATCAAGTGTTCTGCTGGGAGGGCACAGTTATAAGTACCAAGAAAGATTTGGGAATGTATGGTGTAAAAGATTTTTTTTTTTAGGAATTTTTATCATAATTGTTTCATATTCACTTTAGCCTATAGAACTCCAGTTGCTATTGATTCTAAAAACATAGAAGTTGCTTTCTAAATGTTGGGGTTTGTCAAATGTTTGTAAATGTTTGAAAATCCTTTTCTTTTATCTCCAGGAACTCGCAAAGTGAACCTCACATCCTGGCATCATGACAAAGGCCAGGCAAACTTATCAAATATGACATTCAACGATGGAAAACTGATTGTTAATCAAGATGGATTTTACTATCTTTATGCCAATATTTGTTTTAGACATCATGAAACTTCAGGAAACTTGACTAAAAGAGGGCTTCAGTTGATGGTTTATGTGGTAAAGACAAGCCTTAAAATAAGGCGCTTGGATGTGTTGATGAAGGGAGGAAGCACCAAATACTGGTCAGGGAATTCAGAATTTCATTTTTATTCTGTCAATGTAGGGGGATTTTTTAAACTAAAATCCGGAGAAATGATAAGTATCCAGGTATCAAACCCATTGCTACTGGATTCTTCGCAAGAAGCAACTTACTTTGGAGCATTCAAAGTTAGAGATTTAGATTGAATCTTTTTTTAGTGTGCTGAAAATTTGAGTTTTTAGTTGTCCAAAAACAACTTGAAGAACTGAAAATCTTCTGCAGCCCAATTACATCTGTATAAGCCATATAAAGACATTTTTTTGTCCCATGTAAATTCCAGTGGGAGTCCTGCAAATACATGGAAGGGAAAAATTACACAGTTCTCCTGATGCAGTCTTAAAGCAGTTTTACTTCATTTGTCTCCACTGGCCTCACTAGTCATTGTGCCTTTTGCATTGCTGTAGTTGAAATCAAAACAATTAAAATTATTGAGCTTCTGTAGCCAAGTTCTGCCCTGGTTACCCTTACTAGCTTTGGTGCAAACGTAGACAGGACAGAACTTGGCTCCCAACTTGTTTTTAGGGCTCCTTTTTGCTTGGGTTGAGTGTTCTGACCCTGAGACAGCAAAGATGATGAAAGTGTGATTAATCCCATTGCATTTGATGTGGCTTTTCAGATGCTGAGTTAGGGCTGATTATGCTTTGCTGGATTAGGGTTGGAGAGCTCAGACCACGGCAGAAATGGCTTGGAGAACACTTAAACAGTCCAACTTAACTGTTACCTGATTAATAGGGCCATTCCAGGAAGAAGGGAGATCATCTGGTCTTGCAGTTCTAAAAAGTTAATTACAGGTCATGTTGTTATTGTTGCACAGTTAATTGCAAATATAGATTGCCAAAATATGACGTGCCTTTAAAGTGTTACTTTGTGCCAGAACCTGCAAATACATTTTTTAAACAAAAAGTATGTATTTTTATATTCTGTAATATCTAAAGTTATATTTCAGGTGTAATGTTTTGTGTAAAAAAAAATGTAAATTATATTGTCCTATAGTATTTGATACAAAATATTTAAAATCTCTTGCTGTTTGTATATTTAATGTTTTAAACTGTTTTTATGTACAGACATGTTAAACTCGTGCACTTTTTAATCCCAATGGGAAAAAATGCAGCTATAAGAGATTGTTTGCAATTAGCAAATGTAATATATATATCTTTGTTCTTCTTAACTTAATACATTTCTTTTAAACTTGCAGTATTAAGGGAGACGAAATCACACCAATGCCATGAGTAATTATACCAGAATGCTGGTCACTGGGTGCCTTTCAAACCTGGAGGGTAATTAAGCTTGCATTATGTAAAAATGACATTTAAAAAAAATTAATATGTAGTAAGCCCTAGAAATGTTTTAGAGATATTTATAGTTATTGAGCAGGCATATTTTCCTACAACAAAATCTGCCAGTGTCAAGTTCTGCAATTGAGCAGTAAATTTTTTAGCTTCGTTTCCTGAAAAAGTGAAGCTTAAGTCATTGCATTGCCTGTTCTTGTCTCCCACTGTAGCTTTTAAAACTCTGCACCCTTCTGCCAGCTTTGGCAGATGAATGGCAGAGTTAAGAGATATTCTTGCAGGTTTTATGAGGACAGACAGCTGAGAACACCTCAGCCATTTATACATTAGTCAGTGGCTGGCCACTGTTGATTTTAGCCAAGAGATTGCCTGGGGAGACTCCTGCAGCCTGAGCTGTCGCTTGTACAGTGCTTGGCCAAGAGAGGTGGGTGGATGGAACCTGAGGGGGTGCAGGGGCCAGGGGGGAGGGCTGCAAGTACTGAGGTCATCTTTAGGGCACATCTGGACAGGGGACAGCAACTTGTTGGGTAGGGGGGTGAGGGAGGGTTTTGAAGTGTGTGTGCTCTCTATTCATGATGTGGGGAAAGCCCACAATTTATTGCAGTGGGAATCAAATCTGTAGGAATTGGGGCTTCATAAAAATCCTCAGGCTTTTTTTTTTTTTTTTTTTTTTTTTTTTTTTAAAGGAACTGAGTTGAATTCAAGCAATTATTTTATACTGTACAATAAACATTTCCTTTTAATGTTAATATTGTTTTCTTACAAAATATATTTCTAAGAAAATAACTTTGTGATTTCTTTATTTTTGTGTGTACCCATATTTCTTGTGCAGCTTTGATAATTCTATTCAGATTTCAGAATGTACAGTCTGGGAATGGTATAACTCACTCAAGAAAACTGAGGCATAAATCAACTATTTTGAGACAATTACAATGAATTGTATGGAGTTTTGATTTGGCTTCAGATCTACATACATCACTTTCAAGTCAGGTTATATTTTTAGGGCTTGTAAATTCAGCTGAAACTGAAGGCTTCCCATGATGTTTCAGTTGTCAGTTCAAACCCACAAATGACTGAGCAATCTGTGGCTCTTATTTTTTTATTTTCAGGGGCTACAGGTCACAATCATTTTTTCCTACTATAAAGATGTCCAGTGGCAGGCTGGGAGAAAAATGTCTGTTCTGTGTCCTGGGGGTTTAAGTCACCCTCTGAGGAGGAAGAGATGGGAGTTCAAGTGGTTTGAAAGTAAAGTTAGGCTTAGCAGCTGATTTTAGCAAATGCCCACAGATGGTGTAATATGAAGGAGGGGAGCCACCAGCACTAAATGTCACCTGAATGACAGTGGCTGTGGGCTGTGTGTGTGTTCTGGAGAAGGTCCCAGGACCTGTAGCATGTGTTGAGCCCCTGAGCACAGACTTGTTGGTTGTCTGTGCATCCTAAGCCACCAGAGCTGAGACAATGTCTCCTGAGGCTCAGCTTAGCCTGCATGTTCTCAAGAGGAGGGCTGTAAGCATCTAAATTTCACAATACAATATGAGGCTTTACATTTCCCTTTTGCGACAACTTTGAAGCCTAAAATGGTTTGAGGGTTGTGGTGGTTTTTGGTTTTTTTTCTTCCTTAGCATCTTCTGGCTGCAAGTTTTCCAGTAGTGTGACAGACTAGGTGGGAGGGTTGTGATAATGTCCTCGTGGGGCTTTGTAGGCTGCTGTGAGAGTAACAATTAGAAGCCAAGCCCTTACTCTGCTCTCTGCAAAATAGAAATCAAGTGAGAGATCTCATTATTCTGCCTGTTGTGCCTTGGTCCCTTCTTAGGTTTTGTGCATTCAAAAGGAAGCAGGAAGCTCCAGGTAGAGCTCTAGGTACAGTTTGACTTAGCTTTTTATATCAGAGAAGCCACAGATTGAAAAGCTTCAGTGGTGCCATTTGAGGCAACCTGGGCACATATTCCAAGATGAAACCTGCCTGCACTAGCACTGACCTTCCTAAAACCAAATCTTCTCCCTAAGTGTCTGTTCCTTGGTGTCTGCTTCATCAGAACACAATTAATGAGAAGAGCAGACTAATCAATTAATGGAGGGACTTACCTTGAGAAGAAAATGAGTATG
Organism: Ammospiza nelsoni; assembly: GCF_027579445.1. Taxonomy (NCBI): domain Eukaryota; kingdom Metazoa; phylum Chordata; class Aves; order Passeriformes; family Passerellidae; genus Ammospiza; species Ammospiza nelsoni. The sequence continues at coordinate 59,458,770 of NC_080634.1, read as the reverse complement.
CTCTAGGCCAATAAAAGTACCTCTGACTCTTATTTTATAATCTTCAAAAGATAATTTTGGTCTGTGGATAGAGGGTTATTATTTGCTGAAAACTGAAGTTAAAAAAATCTTACTTGGAAATACTTTATTTGCAATTCAGGGTATTTGTGTGCATGTAAACATCTGTATATTCTTACCATGTTCTTGCTAAGTTAATTTTTATACATGGGGTTATGATTGCATATTTTGGCACCTGGGTACTCCTCCCCCCTCCTTCCCAAGCTTGCTCCAGCCAGTGGCTGTTTCTTTTTCTGTCTATCCCACTTCCTTTTCTCTGGCTCCTTCCAGCTGCCAGTGTGTTCTGCTCACCCCACTCTTACTGACTTACAGCTCCTTTTCCTTGTGGCAGCAACTGCCTCGGTTCAGATCTAGGTGTATTCCTCCTTTTTTGGCCCACTTTCAGGTAGCTTTGCTGTGCCTTTTCATGGAAAACAGCAAGAACTTTGTTTTTCAAAAAGATTTTTGGACCATTGGTGCAAGGACTGAGCTGGATAGGAATGAAGACAAGCAATTTGGGAATAAGGAACCAACAGGTTGGACACACAAAGCAGTCTGTGCTGCCCTGTTGTTTGAGGTACCAGTTTTAGAGGGCTCCAGACAATAACCACATGTTTTTATTCTGCTGGTAAAAAATTAGTCTGCAGCAGAACTTAATATAGATGGCTGTGTGCAGCATTTTGCTGTGGTGATTGGAGAAAAATCACACCTAAACCAGCAAATGCTCTTACACATATACACAGGCAATTTCTTGTTTTCTCCCTCTCAGTATTGGTGTCTTGTCCAGTATTTCCTGGTTGCTGTATTTGGGATCACAATCTGCACACTTTGCCAACTGTTTATTATTTTTTAGCTCACTGGAGTCTGACCCTGTAGATCCCATACCATTGCCTAATATCTCCATGTGTGACTAGCTCCAAAGCAAAGCTCAGTCTTGGAAAGCTGAGAAACCTGTGTCAGCTTGAGGTTGTTTGAATCAGATTTCAAAAACTTCTTGGCAACTCCAAATGTTTTTTTCCTGCTTTTTTTTTAGCCTTAAGTATGGATGTGCTGGGGTTTCTAGCTGTGTTTCCAAGGAAATATTTGTGCAGGGGTGGAGGTGAGAGCTTGGCTATCTTTGATTTAGTGCTGTCTGTTCACAATCCATTTTGTGAAGTTTAGAGAGGGCATATTTTCCTTCCATTTGTTCAGGGCTTGAGTCATGTGCTGTTTTACTGCCTGCTCTCTTGTGCCACGCTGCTTTTCCCCAGACTGCACATCACCAAATGCCAATCAATTTATGCTTGGCTGTGACAGAAGACAAGCAGGAGCTCCAATTGCTTTCAGCTCCCTACCTGCTGCAAGTCACAAAGTGATAGGTTCATTTTCCCAGCCTTCTGGATGGGATCATGATGTGGCTGCTTCCTGATCCTGGAGGTTCCAAACTCCCTGCCTGTCTGTATTATCAGGAGTGAGTAAGGATGCCTGGTGGGTGGCTTTGCGGACCCCAGCTCCTTAGGGGGAAGATTCACAAACAGGATCTCCTCCCCCTGTCCCCTCCACCAAAGGTGATAGATTTTGGAGGCAGCAAAACATGATCACATGGCAGATAACTTTTTGAGAACTTCAGATACTCTCTTGTGCATAATTTTTTACTTCATATCCCACCAGCTTGAAGGATTTTAACCTGCTTTTCACTCTTAATTGGGATGGGTGTAGTGTTTGGAATTTTTTTCTTTACTGTGTCACAAAAGAACACCAGATGCTGCAATCACAACCTTCCATGGACATCACAGTTAAAATCAGTTCACCACAGATGCTGCCTATCAATGCAGAGTGGAGCAGACCTTCCTTGGTTGTCCACAGTTTACTGTTGTGTCTGCTCTGACCCCAGTGTGGGCTCTCCACCCTGCTGGTGTCCCCAGGAAGTGATGTCCAGCAAATGTAACCTGAACATGCTTATTCTGCCCTCTGGGAACTAGTAGCACATGACACTGCTTTAGTTAGCAATTATTTGCACATTGACTACCCTTTTCTGTGTAAACATCTCCCAGGTATAAAGTTTTCTATGTTACATACAAGTTTGACCAGCTCCCTGCTTGACCTGTAGCTTTTTGCAGTGTTAGTGTCACTAAATGTGGGGTTTTTTCTGCAGTGCAGTATCACATGCAGTGACACATCTAAAACAAAACAAGGTCCATCTGGTTTAATGTTTTATCACTCATCATGGCTCCAGATCTTGCTCTGGGAAAACATCTGCAGTTCTGGAAATGGATAGTTAGGTTATTTCTGTCCTGCTAACTGGAAGAGGGCTGGAGTTACGAGGCACTGAGTGGCACACAGCCTTGCAGCTTCAGCCAGCTTCCCTCCTAAGCAGAAGATCCTACCAAGCTGCAACCCACTAAGTTGTGTTTTTATCACATGAAACTGAGCATATGTGCTGCACAGCCCAGGGCTCGACAGAGAGGGCTCCTCCAAGCAGGTCAAATAGGGCTGGCATGAGAGCTAAAATAAACCCATGTGGGCAGCAGAGGTCCAGGACTGAGCCTCTGCCTTTTGTTTTTTAATTTTTTTTATCTTTTTAAATCTATGTCTGTCAGTAGAGAATAATAAATTAAAGAATACTCTGAGAGTACAAATCATTTTTAATTTGATTACTATTTCCTGAGAGCAACTGTTGAATTTACTGCCTGTTGTCACCTGTCCCCTGTAATCGTGTAATTGAATTATTTACGTGAATCTGCACTTTTCTCTCAAATCTATCATACCACTATGTAAAAAGAGAGAATTTTATTTAAACCTCATTATTCTTATTGTATATATAAAAAGTAGTATTATGATTACTATTTTTCACTCACAAATGTATTGGACTGCAGTCCAGCATTCTGTCCAGCTTCCTGTAGCACTTTATTCTATTCTTGCTTTGTTATCTGGCTATTTTTTTTACAATTTGGCTTAAAATTACATTTAAAAAACATTTTTTCCCAAAATATGAGCTAATTAGAAATGTCTCATGTCTTATTTGAAAATATCTAAACAAATTTCCTCAATTTTTCTCTTGTCCTCTGGTATATGCCATCTGCACACTTGCAGAATTGTGCTGATGTCTGAGATTGTGAAACAAAGCAGCTCACATAAAAAAGAAAATTGAGAACTCTATTGGCCCAGCTGTGCTGTGAGACTTGCTGAATGTGAAAAATTCCTCCAAAATACATAAATTGCTTCTTACAATTCATTCAGTTTTATTAATCCTGGTTAATATTGCCCTGGTAAGAAAGGGCTGAGCTTCCCAATTTTAAATCAGTGGATGTTTTCATGCTGACATCAATAACATTATCATAAATAGTTTTATATGAAGCGAGTTTCTTTTTAAGCCTTTTTTGGCTGGTCACTATTTTAATATAGGCTATATACATATATTTAATATTTGTCACTGTGCAGTGAAAACTGCTTTAATACAAACCAACAGTGCAAATAATATTCTTCTATTATATCTATTTCAAATATAGCATACACAGTGTATGTGTAACTGAGGATAATATAGCCCTGAGAATAATATTTGCTCATTGGTGACATACCTAGTTTTTGTAGCTATTGTGAGGTCTGTCATGAATAAAGATTATTAACTTGTTTGGGCATTTTTGTGCCTGTGTGAAAAGGATGATATCATATGTCTCTGACAGCATCTACAACAAATGAATAGGTGGTGGAAATGTCTTTGCTCATAAAATGTCCAGAATGACCCATCTTTTGTCAGCATACCGGCCAGCAATGGGCACAAGGGCTTCTAGTTGCTCCATGCCAAGTTTTGAGGCTATAATCTGGTGAGGGAGAAGTAATACACCACACCTGACTTGCCAGAGATGTTCACACTTCCATATCTAAGGTCCTTGCATTATGTAAAATAAGACCCAGGCAGAAATTCTGCTGGTAATTCTCCTGGTAAGGAGGCTTTTTTTGTTCTGCTTGTGTTGTTTTTGCCAGGTAGTGATGATGCTTACAAAACTGAAAGGAGGCTCCAGCCGGCACCCACTGCTCCTCCTGTGAGCCAAATGCCTGGGAGTGCAGATGGCCTTTATGACCATTATGGGCTGGAGACACATTCAATGAAAAGTAATTTAAGTTCTTACAGAAAAAGTATACGAATGTGGGTTTGTTCCCAACACGAGACAGTCTGAATCAACAATGGGAATGGGCCGGTTACCAAAGAGTCTGCTGGAGCAAGTTCCCACTGCCAGGGCAGGATCTCCTCTCCCTCTTGGCCATTAGAGGGAGGAAAAAATAACAGACTATAAGAGCCACTGAAATAAGGACCAACACCAAGAATGTACCATGGGTTTAATACCAGCTCCTCCTCTCAAAGTAATTATAGTTGATGCTGCCCAATGGTTACCGATGAACTATCTTTCATCGTTGGCTTTTGTTGGGAGTCAGTATTTTGGGTTGAACATCAAGACCAGCACACCCTGGTCAGCTTCTCACAGAGAGTAAAACAGGACTGAAGGTGACAGGGAACATCATGCTGCTTCAGCCATGGAGACAGGCAGTCGAGTTTGGGCTAGACCAAAGCCCTTCCTACGTGTTCATCTCACATTATATAACTTTTATCCAAAAGTTCACCACAGTGCTAATATTAAAGTGAGAAAAGACCAGGCTAACCGAAATACTGGTATTTCTCATATTATCAACTCCTGAGTACTCGGAAATGTGGTATTTGCTAAAAATGTACTGGTAAACTCTGAACTTTTCTTTGAATTTCATGACATGACCTAGATTTAGGTGATGCAACTAACCCTTGAAATACCATTTTCACCTAAATTATTCCTACTTATGAGCAAAGGAGATGACACATAACCATACCTATGGCTCCCCCATAAGGAAGTACCTCATGTTTGTAAGGCATTAATTTTTCTTAACAGGAAAATTAACTCAGTATGTGCCTCTGAAGGCTCAAATTCTGCATTACTCCTAAATTCCAGTGCTACATGTTTTGGTGTTTCTTCTGCTATGGAAGCAAGATGTTTATTGGAAGTCTGGCTCATCGCTCCAAAGCTACTGATGAGATGGATGTGATCATGTGTAGCTTTCAACATAGAGGAACCTCCATTTGAATTACAGCATGCTCCCTTGGTTATACAATACAAACTTTTCTCTCTAGTATTGTCCCTCTTCATCTGTTTGAATGTGAAAATGAGCACTGCTCTCAGGTATTTAGAGTGTCTAAGGCAGAACCTTATTTAATGTAGTGAAAAATTTGGAACAGTAGTGGGAAACTGCACGGAGGTATCTGCAAATGGTCATCAGCAGTTAGGACAAGCTCATGAAGGTTTGGATGCCTTTACTAGAGTTGTGATGTGCTCTGCTAGAATCACAGCATTTAAGAGGAAAACTGCTTCCAGAAAAGCTGCCAGATCATTTCCATGTAGAAGACCCACCCTCACTATCTGTCTTTGCTTTCAAGAGCGCATATTTTGCTATTTTGGACATGGTTAGAACTGCCCCCTCCTAATCCAGGTAGAGATGTAAAGAGAAAGCATGCTGGTGCTCTCTGCCCCAGTGGTAATAAGCCAAATGCTGGTGCTAACATCAACCCACAAATTAGTCCAGGCTCTGTATAAAACACGGTGTTTGCTCAATGTTCAGAGGTGCTTAAATATTCAGCCATGAAGAAGAGAGACCAGAAAAGCAAGGAAACATTTTCCTCCCTCATTGCATATTGTTTGTGTGAGAAGGAAAAAATTGGCATCTGTGCCCACCCCACACCACACCATGTTTCTCCCAGGTTGTTCCCATGTCAGCAGTGCCAGCCACTCTTTGTGCTCAAGCTTCCCAACCGCAGGGCTACCCAGCTGTGCCTTCAGTGGTGAAAGAGTGGTCATTAACTGGCCTTCAGATGATCATTCTTTGCAGGCATCTACAGAAGATCCCTCAGCTTTTTTTAATTACTGGGGCTAAATCTAGGATATCAGGTACCTCTAATTTTTTCTTTTTGTCCTGAGCTTTCTAAACTAAGCAATACTGTTGAGTTTTCAGGGCACAGATTAAAAGGAGCAATGATCCAAGGTGACAATCCAACTCACTTTTTGTGAAGAAAAGATTCCCAGATTTTACAATGCTGAGTTCAGTGTGTGCAGGCTACCTGTGAAACTAGGTCACATCTTCAAGCTGTAACTTAAACTAGGTCATACTTTCTGACTAGTAAAGGGGGGAGTTTGAGTTTCAAAAGCTCGTAAATTATAATTTCCTGGAAAAGACCCAATGCCATGAAGTGCTATCCAAAAATCAACCAAGCCAGCTTGACACATAAGAGGAAGTTCATAAAACATCACTTTATCTTCCTCTGCTTCATGAAAATGGAAATGTATTTCCTTTTCAAAATAATTGGTGGTGCACACATTGATTGTGGTTTTAGCTGAGTAATTTAAAGTTTTCTGAGCAGGAACATTCAACACAGAGTTTTCTGGTTCCATTCCTATAAATCGCATAAGTAAGGGGGAGGTTTGCTCTGGCAAGTTTGCAAGACACCTGGGTTTGTGGGGGTCAGAGGAGAAATTTAGAGCTTTCTAAATTCACCAATGAAACATTTTGACATTAAGAATCCTCACAAATACCATGCAAAGTAGATAGCTCTTGGAAATTATACATGAAAACTAGAATACTCAGTGGGTTCTTTAGACTCAGTAATGGGAGAAGTCATCTCAGATGCTCCCCACATCTGTGGAATCAATTGACCAAAACTAACCTTTCTGACAATTTGACGTATCTGTGCCAATTCTTGCAAGCATCAATTTCTGCACAAGAAAGGTTTGATATCTGCAGGTTCTTCTTAACATTCCCAGTGAGTCCTAACTCAGCGTCATAGCAAACAGTAACGGACAGTATTTAGGACCATAAATAATGCACTTGGCCAAAAGTATCTGAATACAGAATAATAACTGCAGTGACTGATCTGGCTGAGATTTTTGACGCTGAATTCAAGGGTTTAGCTACTAATTTTCTGGAGAGCTGAGCACTGAAATTCTTTCACTGTCCTAGAAAAACCCAATCATCTGAATTTTCCTGCTTGCTGTGCGGAATGAGAAGTGTACATACTATAAGGACTGTAGGGAAGAATGAGCAATGCTGGGATGGCTGTTGAGAAGAGATAAAACAGAGCCACATTTTCCCCAAGTAGGACCTTTGTCCAGCCCCAGTCTGGTGGGGGAAGACTCCACTTGAGTCTAATACTTGCTGGCTTGCATGACAACACATCTCTCCTCTGCTCAGGGGAAACCCTGCAGCCAGCAGGCTTGAGAATGCACGCCAGGGACTTTTGCTACCTTCATTTTCTCTCCTTGTGTTGACTGCTTGCTCACATCCTGCTCCTTGTGACATCTCTGCCACCCACCTCTGCTCAGCTCAAGGCCCTCCTCTCCGCTGTACCCTGTTCCTCTCCCTCTTTGTTAGCTTGCCCGGGGGTCCCACAGCAACCTGTTTACCACCCTTCAGAAGCCCTGCATCCATTTGGCACTGAAAATCTTTGCCACAATGACTTCTTTTTTGGTTTGCATCTGCTATGAATCCTACCTACCTCCACCAATGCCCAGAGACTGCTTTCTGGTGCCTGTGTAACCTCTAGTCTGGTGAGCTCCTTGGTTAATCTAATAACTCTGATCAAAGCTAACAATGTTTTGCATGGAGCTGAAATAACTTATCCCAGTGGGTCAGTCAATGAGACAAAGGGAGTTTTTTTGACCCTTATTTGTACACACTGGAAAGCTTTCCCTCTCTGCAGCACATACAGAACAGCACACCTCCCTCTAAGGGATGTGAGGCTTATTCATCTTCCTCTCTTCTTCCCCAGCATTAGTACACTGATTAAGATGACTAAGAACTTGAATCCTGTCAGGGTCCTTCCATCTCTTGTGTTTAAGGAGATGTTAGCCCCACTTCTCCAGTGACCGACCCTGGAAAGACCTCTCTTCCTTTCTTGTTTTGTGTCTAAAATCTAAATACTCTAAGATCAAACCAGACTTCTATTTCCTATCAGCCTTCTCTTCGCCCCAAACCACCAAAGATCCCCAACTGAGAAGTACCATAAAGGGACCAGATTTAGGTACCTTTTAGGGACACATCTCATTGCTTTTTAGCAAGCAAGGGGTAGATACTGAGATATTTGCAGTTTCTGATTTAGCCTTAGTTGCAGAGCCAAAGGAAGTATCTGCATTAACCAGGATCTGTGCTGCTTATCGCGCTCTGAGCCAGCATCCACAGCGCTTAAACTGCACCAGAAATCAGCCACTGGCAGCCTGGAGTGGTATAACACAGCAAGGCAGCTGCACTACCGAGAATTTCCTCTTCATTTGAAACACATCATAAAAAATCTGAAGCAGGAAATGGGTTATCTGGTAAATGATGCTGTTATCTGGTATAACCTCAGCACATGCTAGAATTCATCGCCTGCCTTCTAGTCCTGGAAATCAGTTCAATTGTGTCAAGCCCTTATTCATTTATTTTCTCCTAGTAAAGGTGCAGACATTCACACTCCACTCTACTTCGTTATCTGTGGGTTATTTCTCAAAATGCTACTTTCACCTAGGAGCTGAAATTCTCAAAATTTGCCAATGCAAATTAGGCAGTAGGGTTATGATGAAATACATACATATATACATACCTACATACATACATACATATATATATATATGTGTGTGTGTGTTCTTGTGTTCTCAATTGTTTTTAGATATACATTCACAAATAAAAATTCTCTCTTCAAAACTAACTGTTAATTTTGTTTCCCTGGAACATCAGCAGCATGAATGGCTCAAGAAAATTCTTGTGCTGGCTGATAAAACACATCCCTAATAAATATTTAAGCATTATGATGTCAGAGAAACACTACCATTAACTGCCTAGATAAGATGGACTGCCACTAGTAGGGCACAATGGTCCTTAGCCTTTGAAGTGCTAGCCATGTGAGGATTAGGTTTCTGAGACATTTTGAAATCGCACTTTAAATCTTTACACCACCACAGTGGCCCAGGCAGACCTGTTTGTTCTTGGTGGGTATGGCTTTCAGTATCAGTGGAAACCCCAGGTTTCTGGGGTCACCCCACAGATGCCTTCCAGGAGCAGCTGCACAAGTTGTCAAGAGTAGGTGAAAACAGGCTACTGCTGTGCTCCCAGAAGATGAGAGCCTAGAGGGAAACATCACCTCTTCCAGTGTCAGAAGGAGTAAGGAGGGCTCAGAAGATGCTGTGAACTCCCCCTGGTCACTAGACGTGTGGTGTGAGGCAAGGTCCTGGTCTGTGCCAAAGGGTATGGCTGTGCTACTCAATAAAGGGGGGCAGGGTGAAAGTTTGAGCGCAGGCTCCTGTGCTTTGTGTGCTGTCTGCCTGTGGCTCTGCTGTTTGCTGCTGCAGCCCTGCTCTGTCCTGGGCAGAGCTCTCTGCAGGATGGTCTGGAACCCACCTGCGGGCTTGGCCTCACACGCATCCCTGGAACTGTACCAATGTGGCCTGCAGGACTCAGCAGAAGCAACTTGTGGTCATCCTGGCCTGGAAACTGATGGTTCCACAGAAGGAAAGCCTTTGGATTAAAAAAAAAACAACAAAAATCAACAAAACATATGAAGTAGAGGTGAAAATTACAAAAGAGATATCAAGAATCAAAGCAACCTCATGGGGAAGGTTTCTGGCTGCTCATCTGAAGGCTCTTATTAGTGGGTATCAGGTGAAATCAGCTGGCAGTTTCCATGTTGCCTAGGGGTAGGGGAAGCAAGGACATGTCCCCATAACTCTAGCAGCTGTAGCTGGGCTGCCTACCCTTCCCTCCTGCCCTGTGGTTGGAGATGCGCTGAGCAGGATCCAGCAAGGCAGAAGGATGAAGAACTTAGCTTTGCTTGCTGGGCACATAAATGAGGAAGAGGAGCTGACTGGAAGGAGATGAAGTGGCCTTTAGCCTTCCCCTTGGCAGGTTTTGGATGATTTGATTTTTTGCCACCATGAAATACAGCTGAAAGAGCTTTCCAAGTCAGCAGCTGGGCTGCTGTCTGCTCAATTTGCTTCACAGAAAATCAAAACATTTTGAACAAAATTGAAAATTTTCTCATGCAAAATTGCCCTTTTTTTTCTTGTGAGGACAATGTTATTTCCCACTGAAATAATTTCACTCATCTCTGTGTTGCTGGTGCAAGACTGACATAATAAACTGGGAAGTAAGAACTCTGTGTGGGGTGAATCTCTTGAGGATGTGTAAATCCAGAGAGTCATGACTATTCAAGCTCTTTTGCTTGTTTTTGTCTTTCACACTGGTTTCAACCATACTTCCCTCTGTCATGTTCTCACAATGTCTTTATCTTCTTTCCTGACAGCCTGTTTGCTCCCTCCTTTCCCGTATCCCCTTTTGACATTTGAGCTTGGCATTTTCCTGTTCAACCAGGCTGGCCCCTCCTGCTGTGTCGATGCCATGTGCTCTGCTCTGCCCATTGGGCTGGACTATTATTGTGCTCCAAAGTGGTTTTTCACAGCCAGCTCTCCTGGGATCTCTGAACAACCTCCCACAAGATCCTGCCTACTGCTGCCCTGAAAAAAAAGTTGCTGCCCTTCCACTCTCCTTCCATTCATAATAAATTTTTGCACTTTTTGTCTTCCGCACTTCCCCAAGGGTTATAGGCTCTACCAACTCATGGTCCCAACAGCCAAGGGTGGTCTCTAATCCTAATGAATGACTAATCCTTGATTAGTCATTCATTGTCCACAAGCAGCTGCCCTGTCTGAACACCTCCCTAGATATTCTGCCTGGTAAAACAGCTCTCAACGCATCCTAGAAATCTCCTGGCTTGCCTGAGCCCCACACCAGATGCTGGAGTGAGTAAACACCACCTTGAGAGCCAGAGCTTGAGACAAGAGAGTTCATCCAGTTGTTTAAAGAAGGCATCACCTCTGCTTTGATTCTTGACATTTCTATTGCACCTTCCAATCTGTAGCAGATGCCTAAGGTAGCATCCCCTTGGCTGACCCTGGGCCTTCAACTTCAACAAGTAATGTAGAAAAGAACAACTTGCAATTGTTGCATCCATGCCAAACAGTGCCAAACAATGCCTTCTTGTCACCAGAAAGCAACTGGATACAACATTTATTATTGAGAAGCAATTCCAATAAAAGACTGCACACAGAAACAATACATGCGAGCCACAGAAGAGTCTGCAGATGAAAAAGATAATGATTTGCTCTTGAGCGTACACCCGTTCTAATGAAGTTTTGATTCCATTGACTACGAACTCAAGTCAGGTTGGCAAACACACAAACCCTGAATTTAATCAGGCCTTTTACTGTTTGCAAAGCAGTAAATGATATGCTTGGTAAGCAGAGTAGGCAGATCTGTGTGCTGATCTCTCTGCAATGTGGTGATGTGTGCCATGCACAACTGGGCTGTTGCCACTGCTGCCAAGCTCCTCTGAGTAAGAGAATGGAACACATTGATTTGCAGAAATAAAGAGAGCACATCAGACCTCAAAATTTCTGTATCCTTGGGAAAAAAATATTAAAAAATTCAGCATCTGATGATGCTAAGAAGAAAAATGTAGAGCAGAACAATGTTAGCTGGAGAAATGAAAAGAGAATCATCACCCAGAACATGGCTAAGGTAAAGAATTGCAGTGGGAATCTGGAGATCTCCAAATAGAATGGGTTTGTTTTGGATCCCTGTCCAATTCATGGTGCTTTATAGTCTAATTCTTCTTTCCCCAGAATATCACTTTCTCTGTAGGTCTTCTGTAGAGAGACGTTAAGGAATATTACCTTTATCTGGGAATGTAACAGAGTAAACTGCCTTCCCACCACACAGCTGTGCAGGAAAAGGAAAGGAGAGAGCACAGAGACAGGAGATGCACAGGAATGTGTCTGTCAGAGAAACCTTGGGGTTGTACAGCTGAACCTCAAAGACAATGTACCCCACTAATTTTTGAAGCTTTAAGAGTCTAAACATCACTAAAAATCTGTGCAAAAGAAAGGACATTGTTTTGTTTCACTCTCCAGCCTGAGCCCAGGCTTTGTGTGCCTGTCTGTACTCTTCAGCTCTTGACTGCAACAGCAAAGGCTTCAAGTGTCAGTGCTTCTTCTATCTCTGAATATTCTGCCTTATTGTCCTTGCTTACCCTGGTGGATCCCGGGGCAGGACTGCAGAGTCTGCACAACACTCAAGGATTTAGAGCCATGTCTCCCAGGAGGTCAGGGAAGGAGCTGCCAGGGCTTGACCTTCTGATCTCATAATGTACTGAAGTCATGCAGAATTACTGGATAATAAGCCTTGAGAGGTTATGCTAATCATGACTACACACAGCCATCCATGATCAATGATCACACTGCCCAATTCAGGTACAAATTATTGTTTAACATTTACCTGGAAGCAGATTGACTGGTGTTCCATCTCCTTATACAGTCCCTTCTTGGCCAGAGTGCCCCTGCATGTTTCAAGGACTGCCTAATCCCTTGTTAGGATCCAGGGAGTTGATTGCTTGCTTTCAACCAGCCATGATACAGCCGTAATTGTGATGACTGTAATGCACAAATATCACTGGTAAGGGCAGCACTTTTCTGTCATCCTGTAATTAGCCCCCAACCTTGTATAACTCTTTCTACAGGTATCTTTTTAGAAAGAAGTTATCAAACAACCAGTCTTCTTTCAAGGTTGGATCAGATTCTCAGAGGAGTTTTGAGCACCCAACTCAGCCAAATGGGCATATAATTACACCTAAATTCTATGAAATTTGTTGAGGCATTCAGAAAATGTTAAGGCAGTGCCTGAGAGACAGAGGTGGTAGTCTGTGTGGTTTGGAAGGCTTGTTCTGATGGGGCTGGAGCTCATTTTAGGCCCTCCTTCTCCTCACAGCTACGTGTTGAAATAATTAATCCCAGCAGTGGTGGAAGTGTGGATAACAGTGGGAAAATCTGTATCCATCAGGGGAAGGTTATTTATGCAAATTCCATTAGAAAACCTGTCTCAGAAATTTGCAGTCTGATATTGCATGTAATCCATTTGGATGTCATGTTGGTAAAATATGAAGCTTTTCCCCCTTACGGAAATGAAACCTCTGTATTTCTACCTTACTTTCACTTCCTGTGTGTTTCAAAACACAAAAACACACAAGAAATATTCAGTCATCCATCTGTCTTGAAAGGCTTTGCATCCAGCATGGAGATGGCACAGGCAGTCTCAGAAACAGGCATTGTTCTGCCCCTCATGCTGCTGGAGCCTGGGATGCCACAGCAGAGAAGTGATCAGCTGCAGGAACCTGGATGGAGAATTCCGGGCTTTGAGTCCCTATCACTACATCTCAAGAGACAGTAAAGCTGATACCCTGAATTCACCTGTCACATGGATACATATGTACACACATTCCTGTATAACATTCATACCTTACTTGTATCTGGAATTTAACGTATGTGGAGTTTAAGCGGTGCCCAAAAGATGGCACTGTTTATTTGTGCTTTTTCCATTCTTAATTGCATACCCTCTTCTAGGCTGGCATATCATCTGACAAAATTAAGACAGGACTTATGTACTCTACAGAGAAAAGCAGTACAAATCAAACTCTTGCTGCAGCATGGCCTTTCCTATAACCTTTAATGTGCAATATTTTAATGGGAATGGGCATATTGATGCTCTGTAGAACTATAACTACAAAGCAGTTGCCCTTTTATTTCCATCTAGCATTTTCACCATAGATGTTTTGAACTCATACGTTTCATTTAATGCCTGGTGAATGAAGAATGTGCTTCAGTCATTTCAAAGGAGAAAGAATTATTGACAAGAGCTGGATCAGAACCAGAGTGGTGCCTTGGAGGTCCCTGAAAGTTAGCCTGTACATCTCTGCCTGGGCAGTATTCATTATCTGTATTCACTGAAAAAACCCAACTAATGCCAAATAGCATGATAGCCAAATTACAGTGAATCAGTTACCCACCTTTTTGTTGAAACTGCTAAATCCCAAGTCCTACCTTAACAGCTTGCTGCAGCCATAGAACAAGAGCAAATGCGGAAATACAGTTTACCTTGCAGCAATGAATTTAATGAAAGGTTTGCTGGTAATCATAGCAAATGACAACATTAATCCCTATATCAGCTGTCAGGTTTCTCCAGGCCTTTCAAACTAGAAGGTGTGCCAAACAAGCTGTAATAACAAAACTAGTATTACTAATACCTATGATAATGCCTTATTTTATTAAATCAAAGCTCTTTGCAATCTCAGCATGGGAGTCACTTCACCTAGGGTTGACATCCGGCCATTTTCAAGGTAACAAACTTCAGGTGTCAGAATACCTGACTGATGACTGTGATGGCTTTTGACACCACACTTCCCCAATTCAGCTCAATCCAATCCAATCCAATCCAATCCAATCCAATCCAATCCATGTTACTTGTGGCTGCTGTATGAAACCAGAGGGTACCAACCAGTGATGGCCCAATAGGAAAAAAAAACTCCATCCCTTGCCAGATCCTCCCTTAGACCTGGTACCTCCTGCAGTGGATATAGCTGCTCAGTGGAGATACAGACAGAGAAAATCTGCCTTGATGCTGCTCTCCGCACTGCAGAGCACCAGTCCAGGAGTCAGCTGAACAAATATCGCTCAGACATAAATCTCGAGGCTTGACAGGTATAAGTGGGTCATAGCTACAGCTGCACAAACATTTTCTGGTCTCTCAGACCTCCATGGAACTTCAATGGGAAGCAAGCTCCCGGTCCAAAATATATTTCTTAATCATCTGTGTCCTCTTCTGCACTCCATGCTATTTCCTGCTTGCCCTTGCTCCAGACTCCACACTTGCTCAATGCTACATGTATGTGGATTTTTAAAAAGCGTGCTGGGCTCAGATGTGCAGAACTAAAGACACTTGGCTGCTTAAAACCAGCCTCCTCTGAAGCAGTGTGTGAACAGAGAGATGGCTTGTGGTCTGGTGATTGCCTCATTGGATGTGCCTTGCTTTCCAAGGTCAGGAGTCTGTCAGCCTGTGTGGGAAGTAGAAGATGATGGGCAGGAAGCAGAGGCAGGTTATCTTAAACTACTGGAGGGCTTGTGAGACAAGGAGATTGCCTGAGTAAAGCTTGCTTCTGATTCCCTCATCAGTGTGAAGAAGTGTGATTCCTCAGGAAGGGTCCTATCCATCAAGAAAGGCATTGGATGCGACTACCCAGCTGAAAAGCCTTTAAAAAAGAAGATATATTCAAGCCTCAGGGTTTTAGCTCTCATCCACAGTGAACTGTGAGCTCACTCTGGCAGCTCAATGAACCCCAAAACACCAGACTCTGGGTCCTAGAAGCCACATCAGCAAACAGAAGATACAAGTCTGATTATTCAGGCTTTAGTTCCAAGAGTCCTTGTTTCGCATGTGTTTGGTTTTGGGCATCTGTTTTGTTTTGCCTGTTTGTTTTAACCAGGTTTTTCTAACCAGATGTTCCTGGTCTGTCCCACAATGCTTACAACCATTGAGGGGGTGCCTGGCTTTCACAAAGAGCTGTTGATGCTTTTTAATTTGTACTTTCAATTAAATACATAGATAATGACAAAAGAGTTGACATTTGGGTTACATCTGGATGCTCAGTTACAATCATGGGTGGCAAAATTTGTGCTCATAGTAATGACCATTGGTTTTGAGAATTTACTTCCACTTAGAGTTATAATAGAAATTATGTATTAGCTAATTTGTTCTTGTGTTGAGAAGATCATTTGCCATTTAGGAAAAATAGGTACCTTTTTTGGGGGTAGTAGGGATGGGTATTTTTTGTTTCAATGACTGTTTCAAGAATCACATGGGTACTGGAAATAAAACCCAAACCCTTTTTTCCCCTTTTTTCTTTTATTTTTTGCTCCTTGTATCTTCACTGCAATAATAAGACATTGGAACTCATAATTTAGCTAGCAATTTTGATGATACTACAAGAGGTAGATGCAGCTTGCTGTTCATCTATCCGGGCTCTGCAGAACTGAGAACAGTGAGCATTTGATTGTGTCAGATAGATCTTGGAAGGTACAAATGGGCAAATTTCCAAAGTAATATAGAATTCAGGGCTGATGGGAAATGAATGTCAGTGCTGAAAACTTCAGCACAGATAGCATATCCGTGCAGCAGCGTGGAGGCATTTTAAAATCACCCAGTTCACCGCTATTTAAGGAGGTGTTATTCTTGGAATGATTGTTTCAAGGGTTGGTGTAGCTAGGCAGCTATGAGCTGGCTGTGTACACAGCAGGATGTGTCAAGGTGGCTCTGGCACTGCTCCCACCCCGGTGCCTGCAAGGGGGTGAATTTCCCCACCCAGAGGCAGCTTCCCCAAGGCAGACCTGGGAGCTCAGTATGGGGAAGGTGTGTGGAGGTGGCTGATTTTGGAGCTAGATACATGCACGGGCAGACTGGCTCACTGATGGTGGGTAGCAGCAGAGGAAAAACAAGAAGGGATATTTTCCTCAGGAAATGCAAGCCCCACGAGCTGGCATCTGCCTGCTCCCACCCCTCCAGCATGGCTTCCTCAGCTCTCCCAGCTGCTGCCATGTCCTCTTGAAGCTTCCTCTCATCACCCCAGAGCCTGGAGCTGGCAGCAGGGCTGGGACAGTGGTGGTGAGTCTTTGACCTTGCTGTTCCATGACAAGGGCCTTGATTCCTGTTTAAATACCCCCCACTGAGAAGCACTGTTCCTTGGCAGGCTAAATTATATTTAAACACAGATTCTCAGCTGGTCTCTTTTCTTCACTCAAGTGACAAAGGCACACAGTGCTAATAGTTTGATATATTAGCTGAATCTAAGCTTACATCTTGTCACAGGCATTGCCAAGCCTGAAAGGAGGGTTGTCTCACTCTGGGTTAGGTTTGGTGCATAGGCTGGACACACAAACGTGGCCAGCACACATGAATTTGAGGCAGGGCTGGTGTGTGGTTTGCCACATGTAGTCAGTTTTTACAGGGCACTGCCTTCTTTTAGAGTATGTGCTTCCGTGACTCACCTTGTAAATCAGCTGTGGTTATAAACTGCTTCCCAATGAAATCCATCTTTTTTTTGGGTTACCACACCATAGGGGTATATAAGGTACCCACTGTCCAATCCGGGCTTCATTTTCAGACAAGTCTTCTCTGTTTCTTTCTTTTGAGAGTGACTTTCTCCTCTGATATCAGATACTAAAAGGATTGTTTTATGTCATATCTACCCTCTCCAAATAAACAGTGGTACTCACAGGACTGCCCAGCTCTAGCTGGATGGCACAACCATTCCCTCCTGCAAGCACTGCCTCCCAGGGAAGGGGAGAGCAAGGTGTGAGACCTGTGCTGAGACCTCCACCAATGTCCTAGTGACTGTCTGGCAGTAAGAAGTTACAAAACTCCCTCACCTGACCCCATCCTTGTTGAGGAAATTATTCTCATGAAAATGCATCCAATTTTCACACACCAGGGCATCAGGCATCCAAAAATTGCTGCTAAATCTGGATTACAAAGATAAAGTAAAATAAGAAGAAAGAAGAAGAGGCATTACACTTGTCTCTCTCTCTGCTATTTAACTACTATTTAACACTCTGATCCTCCTGAGGCATTTTTTTTCCCTTTTACTGTAATTCTTTAATACGGTCTGCACTGTTTATTGTCATTCTCCTTTCTCATAGGTTTAGGCTATGATTTAAGCTACTTTTTTTTACCTTAAATACCTGGTTAACTGTAATCTCTCAGGAACCAGAGACACATGAGAGACCAAGCCCTTATTGTGAGGCTGTCTTCTTGCCCAGGAAAAGCTATTCACAGCAGTCTGTTTTTAAAAGCTTTATTCAGCAGGTGAGACTTAATTGCCTAAGTCAAGAAAATTCTACCATTTCCTTTCAGATATCAGACTGCAATAGAATGGAAGTCAGTGTCAGGAAAATTTTCTCTGAAAATTTGCAACATTGGTGTTTTGTATCTTCAGTGCATTTTCAACCAGCAGGTAGTCCCAGCTGCTTGGCCTGTGTGTGTTTCTGCTCCTAGACCTGGAAGCAATCCTCATCTCCATAAGCACTTTTGTGATCTTGTATCACCTTTTAGCTGAACAGCTAGGATAAATTTATCCAGGAAGGAACAGACCAGACCATTGTCCTGGAAGCCTGGAGACAGAGTGGAGAATTGAGAGCAGTCAGCAGAATGGTGGTGAGGCTGCTGAGTGAATCCTCTGGCTCAGGTTATAATAATTTGTTCTGATTCTCTTAGATGATAAAGTTTCTGATTTGTGAGAGCTCTGGTGAATATTCCCTGCAGTGATGTAAGGAGAAAGAATCCCAGCATGTGCCAGCATAAGACTCTATGTTCAGCATCTGAGAGAGCTATTATTGTTGTTTTGTTTATTGGCTTTCTTTAAATGATGCTTTGGAAAGTCTTCATGGGATGCAGCTTTGCCTATCATTGCAGAGTCGTGGGCAGGAGTAGGCAGTGCTTTTCTGCAGAAACAACAGAAATGAGCCTAATAACCACAAAATACATCCTAGAGCAAATAACTCACAGAAATTTCCATTCCAGAATAATATTTTGAAGTAACTGGAGATCATTTCCTATAATGATCATCACCTTTTCTGGTGCTCAGAATGACTCAGAACCAGCTGCAAGGCTTCTGTGGTACTGCAGGCACTTGAAAATGTATCTTTTGCATGAGCAGCCACTGCACAGTCACAAAATGACTTGTACACTCTCAGCATCTCTTTTTGTGACCCAGCCTTCTGGGTCACAACTGCTCAGAAGCTATTTGTTGCTAAGGACTTGGTGTCTGACAGTCCAGGACATGCAGGGCTTCTGTTGATCTGTTGCTCATGTTATCTCTAACACCTGTGCCCGTATCCAGAGAGACACTCGGGAACTTCAGGTGCCACACAGGTCAGACTGAGGTATGGGCAGTGTGCCTAAACCCTCCTCAGAAGTGAAGACTCCAGGGCTTGCACTTTTTCCTGGCTTTGGCCGTCCTGCCTGTGTCCATTTTCAGAGCTGCTACATTTTGAGCTGAGTGTGGGATTAGTCTGAAGTTCCTGTGGGATCCACAAAGGCTTTCTAGGCTTAAACTCCCTGACAAACAGTCAGGTTTGGTATATTTGTTACTAGCACACTTAACTCACACTGGGGAGACTGATTTGTGTTTAAAGCAGAGAAACCACTGCTACATCTTTGTTTATTGAGCTCACAGGATGGTGAGCCATCAAATAAGCTTTTGTTCAGAGGAAAGGGAAAGTGGCATCCACCTTCTGTTGGATGGTGGTAAAATAATGTGTCTGGTGTCTTCACAGAGAAAGGAGTTGTACATTCTTCTCCCACAATCCAGGGTACTATGAGAAGTTTCATGTTTGGAGCAAAACAGGAGAAAGATGAAAACTGGATCGTTTTGAACTGAAACCAAAAGAATTGTGAGACCAGAGGGATCCTTTGCAAAATCACCTTATAATAAGGGCATTCACTGCAAGTGCTTCTTCCCTCATTCCCAAAATAGTTAATGTATTTTTATTGTAAGAGTATGTAACATAAAATTAATGCTCAGGAACATGGTTATTCCTTCAGCAAGTGAATTCTGTGGATATTAGGCTTTAAACCTTTTTCCATTTTATGAATCTCTCATTCCTTTCTGGATGATGGTCGAGTTTTCAGAGAGGAAAGAGCAATGCTGTCAGTGTGGTGGTTATGGGCTCTCCCTGCAGTGGGTGTGAGCTGCTGTTGGATGCAATTCCCTGGTCTGTGACCCTCTTGGTGAACTCTGTGATGTTTCAGGCACGCTGTGCCTGGCTGGGAGGGAGAACTTCTCTGCTCAGGAGCAGCAGCTAGAATGCATGGTGTTAATGCACCAGGTCTGCTCTGCACCATTCATGGCTGGTTTAGGATTTTATCTTCCATGAGTCTACCTAGTAGCCAGCTATTGCTTGGCTTCCTCTTCTGTTGTCCTTGGTTAATGCACTGCATTTTTAGCCTGTTCATTTGAAGATTCCTTAATTCGTGTGAACTCCAGGGAGAACAACAACAACAAAAAAAGGCCCTTCATTAGTCAGTGTTTGTACAATGCCTTGAAAATATAAAATGGTGCACAAATGATGAGTGCTATTTACTTCACAGCTAATTTGTCAACCTTTTCCTTATTTCAGGAGCCTTTGGGTTTAGCTGTTCATTTGCTTAATTGCATCTCAGGCTTCCAATCAGAAATGCTACACACACAGCATTTATGCCATGCCTCAGGAAGAAAACATTAGAGATGATGTTTCTGACTCACCAGCCACAATGCCTTCTCCACTCAGGTTCTGTATCCCTCCCTCCATTTAGCCCCCTGTCCTCAGTTCTTCCCACCATCTCCCACAGGTACAGCTGATATAATCATTGGTATCACAGATTTACATCACAATAATATTAATACTTTCTTCTTTCACGTGACTTATTCCTCTACCTACTCATTACGTGTCTCCTTGGTGCTTTTTCTAATTATCTCTGCCACATCCTTGAATAAGCTTTTGCCTCATTTAGAGTGTGCTGTAAGTGGTATGGTTTTGATAAATTAAGCAATAATCAGAAAAAATTTTTCAATATTCTGTAGATTTCCATTAAGTTACAGTTATAGTGGCACAATTTGCTGTGCTACAGTTCACACTGAGTTAGCCTTGTTTTCATTAAAAACCTCATTATTTAGAGATTTATAACTCATCTATAGAAATTTGCCCTAGGGTGAAACTTGATTCTGTTTTTTAGCTCAAAAAAAACTTAAAAGTAATTCAGTTTGTATTTTGTGACTTTTTAAAGAAAATAATTCCACCTGTTTTAAGCTTTCTGTGTCGTGTAACTAAAAATAGCTTCAATTTCAGAACGTGTTATTAGTTATAGTAATAACAATTATTGATGTTAATACAAATTCTACTTATGTAGAGAAGATAGCACTATAGGGTGAATACAAGAATGGAATTGGGGTATTTACTCTAAAGGGTGTAGAACTCCTCCACATTTAAGTAGGGGAATAAGACTAATTATTCCTACTGCACTTTGCTTCCCTCTGGGATATTGCAGGAAGCATAGAAGGAATCAAGGCATGGTGGATCCCACAATACTTGCCATGATGGTTTCTCATAGCCTTTCCTGAAGATTTGGATCACTGTCTGCACTAATTAGTGCCTTTGCCACTCTTCATTCCTTTAGTCTTATTTGGATAATTGAAAAGGAGACAGAAGTTTTGGAACAGGACCAGCCAACTGTTAAGGAATGATGAGGCTCAGAGTGTCTGGGCTGTTCTGGTAGGCAGCTTACAAACAAAGAAACAGGAGCAGTACGAAAATCGAGGCTATAAGTGCCAGTTCAGAGTAAGTGTGATGCAAGTATATTTTTGGAATTGTGAACAAATTTATCAGTATTCTGTTCTGTCTGGTATAGAGTAGCTGCTTCACAGGGATTTATAGACCTCCTTCCTGCAGAGCCTCAAGGCCCTCCAGCAATGGAGTTCTAGATCCTGATATACTGCAGCAGTGACGAGATTGTGAGATCAAATATTAATATTCTTATTTAGTGCAGTTCATTGACACTGCAAATTCTTCTGAATGCTCCAGTCTCTTGGGAGAATTTGCTCATGTTTGGGGATCTGAACTGGAGCCTATTTAGAAAAGTCTAAGATTTCATTCTGGCCTTTTCCTAGCCTCACCTATGTTACACCAAAAATAGTTCTGCAGTGTTTCACATTCATTTGTTGACTGTAGTTTCAGAGCCTGCCATACTTAATATTATGTAGGCAGCAGACTCAGAGTACACTTGTTTGAGGACACACATGCAGCCAATTTGAGCTCGCAAATAAGAGTTTGGTGTTCCCACTTGGGTGGGTAAGGTCATTTGTGCACAACAAAATGCAACCACTAATTATAGAGACTATCTTAAAATTTGGTTAAAGGCACGTTTTCCCCAGGCAAAGAACTCACTGGGCTCTGTGAGTTTTGAACATTCAACCTGCAGGAGAAAGCTGATCCTATACAATGTAAGACCTCACTGCTTTTTTATATCAAGTATAAAATATAGGAGCTGCAGTTTTACCATCTACCATATTCCCAGGCCTACAAGAACAAAAATAAAAAGACTTAACATTTTGCATAGATGCAGTAGCTAATCCTGAGGGCTGTGTCTTTGAGTTCCTAATACACTCTGGTCAGCTTTTTTGGGTCAGAATAGCTCAAAACCGACATTGTCAGCAGAAATTGAGGAAGAACTAGTTATCTTAGCAAATAATGAGAATGTCTTGTCTCCATCTGCGTAGCAGATTAATGCTACCCAAGTGGAATGGACTTGGAGATTGTGAGGAGAAGTAATGCTTGAGACTGAAATTTCAGTAATGAAATTTTTAGAAATAGTAGTTCACCAGGAAGTTTGTACTATGTACATGTGTGATATAACAGAAACACTGATAGCATTGGGATATAAACTTCATTTCAGTGCTATATAAACAGTAGTAAAACAGCTTTTTCTGAAACCAGAGCAAGGAGTAGATTGCTTTTAAGTAGTGTTTGGGATTGATGCTAGGGAAAAGAAATACTCAAATGAAAATTATTGATTCAATGAAGAGAAATTCAGTTATTATTTTCTATCTCAGCATATTTTTCAGGCAAAGTTAGAAGATAACATTCTCTGGGCAAGTGAACACTAACTGTACATTTGGGGTTCAGTTTTCAAACAGACATTTTCTGTCTCTACTCATTCCCACTGAAGTTAATGCCTTTGTTTTACTGAACGTCATTGACTTAAGGGACTTCAGAGCAACACATCTGTGATGTCAAATTCCTTCACAAATACTGTTTTTCAGGGATGATAGTTTTTTGAAGGTGTGTAGGAACATAATTCGCTCCAATCACCTGTATTTTTCTGAGGATCTGGACTAGACCTACCTACTTGCACATGTAAATTGTTAACTGCAAATAGTGTGCCACCTGAAACAGGGAAGCAATGTCTACCTGGTTTTAAGGATTGTTCTAAGGGGAGAAAAGAAGCAGCAATATCTAAAATAGGCAGATATAAGGAAACGGTCTGACTATGGCTTCAACAGCCCAATTCTAGGGCCATTTGAAGCCCACTGAACTCACAGGAAGAAAATGCTGGACATTTAAGCGACAAAAAGAAAGCAAAGATAGAAAATGCTTTTTTATATGTTATCATTAAGATTTTCCTAGTTAATTTAATTGAGGCATGCAACAACGAGCTGTTTTTCAGGATTGGATCTGCACTGTTTCAGTGAACCTGTAGGGACTTGGGAAACTGCGTTAGTAACATATCTGGCCTGTGGGCTTTGTAATGGAGTGACTCGACTCCTGATCAGAAGAACAGTGAAGACTGTCACCTTTGTCATGGGAAGACAGCTTGGAAAGGCAAACCTCTGCAAGGCAAACACTGTAATTAAGATGGATGCACAGCAGCCCTCTGTTTCTGCAGGCAGTGGCAAGGAAGGACCAAAGATTCCACCCAACACCCACACTTCTCATGCAAAATAAATCAACAGAGCTTAGGAAGCGAGGTTCCTGATAAATCCTCTGCATAAGGCGTCTGCCTCACATGAACCACGGGCCAGCTTTGTGCACAGCACAGCGTTAAAGCAGAGCTGCCACTTCAGCAGGGCGGCCTGCCCCAGCGGCCTGCTCCTCTCTCGGGTCTCACAGCCACAGATGGGAAATAATTACAGCTGCAGAAGCTGCTACAAGCCTTCTTAATGTGTATAAATCCATCTGTGGATACACTGTAATCTCCATACATACCAACAAAAGCTCATATGTGGGAATTTCTGTAGTTGTGTTCCCAAGAGCCTGTTTTTAGGAAGAGAAAATGAGAGTATTGCAGAATCCCTGAATCCCCCTGCTCGTACAGCTGCTTCAAGCACACACACCGGAGGGCAGCTGCTGTTTTGGCATCTTCCTTCCCTTTGAGGGGACCCCTATCAATCACACAGGCCCGGGATGTGTCTGGCTCTTAGGGGCACAGGGGAGAGCAATCCATTTGGATGGGCTTCTTCCACTGAGGATGGTGGGTGCCCTCACTGAGGCAGCAATGCTGCCCTCTTTGCACTCCCTGTGCTCCATGGGGCTGCCTCACCATCCAGGCTTGATAGCTCCACCCGGCAGCCAGAGCCAGCTGGAATTCTCTTTACTTTTCTAAGTAGAGAAGGTGCCCTCCCATGCCACCCACTGCTCAGGGCAGCTCTGCTCACCCAAAGGAGCATAATACAAGAGGGAGATGACAGTGGAAGAATTGATGCATCTGAGAGTCAGACCATACAGGACTGAAGATGGGTTGTATTTTTTTCTGAGTAGGCAGGAAATTGATGATTTTTTAAAAAATTATTTTCAGTTGTTGGTCTGGATGAGGAAACAGGGTAAGATAGAGTACCAGGCAGATGTTGCATGATTTGCTGACAAGAAAGAATGTTTTCTGATAGAGGGCTAATTAAAGACTTGGCAGCAAATTGCTTATTAGATGAGAAATGAGATGCTTCAGATGGAAGGCAAAACACCTTGTCATATTTCTCCAAAGTGTCAAAATACAGATCAGTGACTGAGTATCTAAGCTCTATTGTGCAGCTATCACAGTTTGTTCTGAAGAGACAATATTTTCCTTGTCGTGGGAGAACTCTTCCAAAGACTGTGCCACAAAACTTTCTAACTGATAGGACATACAGAGGATCTCCTTGTAGCACATGCCTTGCAATGACTCAGCTGTGGAGGGAATCTCCTGCTTAAGAAGATGACATCGTGCCCATCTGCCACATGGGACTTGTGACAGCAACAGTGCTGTGAAATATTTTTGCCTGGGTATGTCCTAATGTCTTCTCACCCAACATGAGAGGGCAGATTCCAGCAGAATTGAGTAAAAAAAAAAAAGAGGGAAAGGAAAACTATGAGAAGTATGAGAAAGGTTTTGAAGGGAATTGCAGATCAGTTAGGAGTAACTAAGCAAGGTATTGTTCTGTTAAATTATTGTGAAAGCCTGAGAGCTGAGTCAGGATGATTATAACAGCCAAATATTGCAGAACAATTAGCATGATAGATAAAATTCAAATGTTTATATGAGATAACAAGACCAACCCTGCTTGGAGTTGCTGGGGCAAGGAATGATGGCCTGCGGGGATGATTTGGGGTCCTGGACCCTGGGACAAGGGAGCCTTTGAAGGGTGGGCATGGACAGTCAGGTCATCAGCATCTCCAGGGTCCAGGCAGGGATTTAAAGCTGGCTCTGAGCACAGCAGAGACAGGAAAATGTAGTTGTTCTTGTGCCTCTCCCTTTCACCACCCATATATATGCTTTATCCTCACATGTGTAAACATGTGCCTTTGAAGCAGCAATGTCACTATAGTTAAGGCTATTTTGGTCTGAGCCTATCACAGGGAGACTGTTCTACCCATACAATTGGAAAAACCAGGTGAAGCTGTTGATCAGTCTCTCTTAGATGTCACTGAGCCAAGCTGTACCATCTGCATTTAGTCCTGCTGACTTGTCCTATGAATCTTTCTCTTCAGACCATTCCTCATCCTGGTATTTTTTGCCTGTATGCTTACTGGTTGTTGACATTTTTTGGCAGTGATATACATCTGTGTTGCAGGGATTTGCTTTTACTAGACAAGTGTGAATGAGAGCTCCAGAAATGCCTTGCTGAGTTACCACTCTTCAGCTACAGCCTGCTGGAGGGGTCTTGTCCTCTACTCCTACCTGATGAACTTGCTTCCCCATGAGTGGTGATCTAATGGAGAATTTCTGCTTGTAAAACATAATGCACTGCAATATTCACTATATATTAACGTATGTTTTCTAAAAGGACATGGGAAATCGCTTCCTGAAGTCTCTTCCTTCCATCAGTTGAAGAAATGGTAAGATACATGGTTGGAAATTAAAACTCAGCAAGCTTAAGATATTAACAAGCAATTTGTCAAGACCTGTGGTGAGTTTATCACTGGTAGTTTTTGGGGGTTGAAGATTTGTTTGGGTTTTTTTGTTTGTTTTAAAATTGTATTTTACTTCAAAGAGAATTTGAAGCTGGACATGCACTACAGAGGCAAGACTGAGATGCCTTCTGGAACAAATGCAAGAAAACAGAAATAGAGAAAGAGAGATGGAAAGAGTCTTAACAACACAAAAGTGAAAGTCAGTACTGTTAGCAAGAACTCAGTATTGGTAGCAAGAATTTCTGGTATAAATGATGCTCATCAGTTAGAAAGAAAATGAAAGAAAATGAAGAAAATCTGACTGGATAAAGCCTTGGACAGCTTGGACTGCTCTAATAGGTCACGTAGTACAAAGTAGACCCTAACTCAAGTTGAATTCTGGACACAAGGTCTCCCAAGTCCAGCTTGAATTATTCTCTGATTTGTACGATTCTATGAAAGAAAAGACTGATATTCGAGCTGGTTATGTGGTGTGAAGTGGGGGTGTGGATTCAGGCTCCTAAATCTCTGCATCTGCGATATATGTGCCTCAATGAGGGCTGGATTGCTGAGGTCCTAAGGTACACAAGGAAGATCGAGTTGTTACAGAAAATGGAGTCTGCAGAGGCTCATTTAAGGTTGAGATTAATAGCTAGCTAGGTGCTGCTGACTGTAATATAGACACACACATACAGACACATAAATTTTGGAGTCCAGTTCGGGAGCTGCATGCCATCAGTCATACTATGATATGGCCATGAAAAAGACAAATGCACCCTCAAGTGTGTTGCACAAAATGTGCTTTCTAGAGGTAAAGTCCCAATGTTATTTCACTAGGTCTTGCCACCATTTCTCTTTTAATTGCAGTTTACCATATTTAAGATTTATGATTGAAGAGATAAAGGCTAGTGAAATGACCAGTGGAATTTCACAAAAATCTTACTGTCTGCAGGGGATTGAGTTGTTATTAGACTTGTTTATTGTAGCAAACTGAGGACTATACTTTCTCTCTCTAAATACTTCAGGAGTTAAAACCACAAAGCATCGAGGGAACAGTGCTGACATGAAATGGTTTAACCATCATTTGTTTAGGGACTAGATAAAACTTAATTATCAATCAATATTTTTCTTAGTGTCAATCCAGCATAAGCATGCAAAAATCCTTACAAACTCTGGTTAGGTAAAAAGTGATTAAGAGTTAAAATTCTTTGGTGTTAATATAGAAAGACAAACAAAAATCTTGTTTGTAATTTACTAGTATTTTTACACACCTTTCTTGCCCTGGAAAAGCAAAGAAATCAACAGATTTCAAAGGCATCATCCCAACAAAAGCTCCATAGTGCCTTTAGTTACATCACTTAATGCCCCAGCTGTTAATAATTGCATATTTATTAAATAAATATCAGAATATGTGTATCCTCTTCTGCCTATCAAATGTAATTTCCATATTTTTGTCATGCTTATGGGATAATGACCCTACTAATAACTTTAAAAATTCCTTTGTGTTGTTATTTCTAACTTCATAAATATCTTTATACAAACTTACAATCAACCATCTTCCTCAGTTTCTACACTCATTCCATTACAAAAGAATGCATTGCAAGTATTATTTTTTTAACCCTTTATATGAATAACATAAACCAAATGGCATCTTCTGTGACAAAAAACCCCAAAAGTTAAAAAAAGGAAAATGTATCATTATCAGTAGTATTTTTCCAATCTAGGCATTTTCTTATTTTTTTTACAATAATAACCACAGCTTTGGTTTTGCTCTGCACTGGAATGTTCTTTTTTGGCAGTAATTCTCATTCATCTTGGATAATTGGCCAAAATTCTTCCTGTTTTTTTCTCTGGTCATTGCCTTGCTCTTCACCATTGGCAAATGCTGCTCCTCAGTTGTACACCACGTCCATACCTGCAAATATTTGAGGTCCAAGTTAAGCCTTGCAAACCATGCGTTGGACTTGAAATGTTTAAATCTTCATAACACATCAGGAGTGGCACTGCGCTTGCAGACATTTTATGTAGGTTCTGTTTTTAGCAAGACCACTAAATGGGCAGTTGGTAGCTACATAAAAATATCTGTATTTGGGCCAAATGTTGGTAGAGACATGGGGAATGACACATAGAGGGCTTTTTAGTTCAAACAACAACAAATACTGTTGGGACGGGGTGTAGCACCTCCCAAGACCCCAACATTCTTCAAGATGCTTTTTTCTTACAATGGTATATATTTAATTATCACTCTCTTTTTATGGAAATATATGCGTGTATTTGCTTAATTGTTATATTTATTAACTTATTAACCTGATTTTCTGTTTCATTAAACTGATGGGCTATTTGATACATAATTAAACTATGAAATCTTAACTTGCCATCAACACAAGTTACTCTCTTGATTTTGTGCATTATTTCATTTAGATGGTCTAAAACATTTCCTCCTAGTGTTAAATTTTAATTGGAGTTTTAGTTTGGTTTGAAACTACACAAACCAAAGCTATGTTGTTTTCATTGACCAAACATGTATTTTAAGGTTTCTTATGCAAAATTTTGGAATACTTAAACAAGGGAGATAGCTTTTCCCACTTTCAGCTATGGGAATATGGGAATATAGCAAAGTTAGCGAAATCAGACCTGTGAAAAGTGCAATGTAAGTTTTTGTGGCTTGGCCCCAAGCTTTTGAGAGTCTGAACTGCAAGTATAGCCTGACCTCTGTAAAAGCTCTCACAATAAACACTCTTTCCTAGTCCAGAAACTTACAGTCATTCTCCAAATGTATGGAGACTGAAATCAAATGAATAAATTTGAGTTGGAATTTTTCTTCATTTTCTGAATGGCAGAGCTATGAGGCCCCGGAATGAATTTCCAGAAGAAATGCTGAGAAGAGGCAAGGTTGTTTTCTTAGAAATAGAACACAATAAGTTTCAACTTAGGATATTTGGTTCAATTGTCCACAAAACCAAGATATCAGCTTAACATTTCTCACCTGGTTCTGTGTTCTCTGTACTGAATTCAGAAAAATCCTTTTGGTTCAGTTTTGTACAAGTCAGGCTCACACACTGCGGTCCCTCTGGACAAAGAGGTTATGAATTGTGCTAAATAGCATCATCTATCACTGTCATGTTACTTCTAAACTGCTTTGCTTTCTAGGATGGACAGACATCTATGAAGTCAGTCCTTTACAAGCAGCAGAAAAATCCACAGTAAAAAAGAACAATTGCAGAAAGTGATCTAACAATTTTTACCTTGACACTATGTGAGTAAGCCAATGAAATGAGAAAAGTTTTTCCAGCAGCTAGACTTCATTAGATTGTGTAAGAGACTGAAGATGTCAATTATACCTAGGCTGAACACTAATTCTTGTGGCATCCCACTAATCACTTCCGCAAAATTTGATGAATGTCTAGTTATCATTACAATTTGTTTATAGGCTTCCACACAAAGGAGGACGTTTCAACAGAATAAATGCTTTATTCCATTCCTGGCCCTAAGAGAAACTACACCAGTGACAGCTGCTCTCAAAGAAGGAAATTGTTTTGCCAGTTATAGCCAGTCAGGAAGGAAGCCAGCTAAAACCTCTTATAAACACCAATGAGACTAAGTATAACTGGTTTATTCTGCTTACTATAGTGAGGTCAGCTTTTCCTGTCCCATTTTTGAAGAACTTCATGTCTATTGGGCAGAATGACAAGATTTCACCTAGCTGTACCGCAAAATACTGCCTGAGAATTTAATGTATATTAATAGTCTTCATCTGCTGTAATTTTTCTTCTAGTTAGTGAGAGAAATTGACTCTATAAAAGGTTCACAGGGATTAGCAAACACTTAAGATCCTCCTTTGTTCTGTTGTTGAGCACCCACGTGGCTCCTACTTCAAAAAGTTTTCCATCAGCATTTTGAAGTGTTTTTCATTCAAGTCGTTATCATGCAATGGAAAGCTGCTTATTTATAAATAGCAAGCAAATGACAAAACATCTGAATAGATGTGTAGGATGGTGGGAGAAAAGTCTGCCTGTATTCCAGAATTCTCAGTGTAGATCCCTGTTCCACTGGGGTGGCACTGTGCACCATCTCCACTAGAGGCTGGAGGTTGGATTCAGTTTGAATGAAGTCTGAGGCAACAACTGGGATTTGCTTCAGAACTCAAATCAAGGGAGGTTACAGATTTAAATAATGCTAAAAACAAAACATTCAGGTTTTTTCATTGTACAGAATGATAACCAAAAAAGAAAAAGGGAAAAAGAAAGTTTGATTTTGTATATAAAAAATGGTTTCTTTTAGTTTTTAATAAAGACAAACGAATTCAAAGGCTCATGTACAAAAGCACCACCCTCCTTGGTCAATGGTGTGGGCACTCAATAAGGCTGCAGGATGATAATAGAAATACTTTTGCTGCCTGATAGGTTTAAATCTGAGTATCCCATGCCTAAGGACAATGCCTATGTAAAATGATGGACATGCTGGGAAGGTACTATTTGAATAAACAAGAACCTCTGCTTGGAAATTGGATTTGAAACCCAATGTATTTCTTTGGCACTTTGCACAGCAGGTTATAAGTTCGTTCATGCACACAAAATGTATCTTTTTCCTTTTCTTTTTCCTACAACCTGGTGAACAAAATACTCAAGCCAAGATCCAGCAATTTTCACAGGAGTAAGTAGGAAATAGCTCAGCCTCGAGTACAAGAGAACAGGGCAGTCACTTAGAAAGATCCAAGGCCCTTTTGGGAAAAGGTGCAATCCAAATCCAGTTTTGCATGCTAAATGCAGCTCTTTAGAGTAAATGGGAGAGGAAAAGGCTTAAGTCCCAATGGACAGAAATGTTCTACTTTACCGCAGTTTTCATACATCCCAAAGTTACACACATTTTTTCATGTTTTATACATTTTTGTGTTTATGTTCCTAATAATGCCTGATACTTATTTATGGGGCCAGGCAATGTTGTGGTTTTTTGGTTTTTTGGTTTTTTTTTTCTTGTAAAGGTACTTTCATTAATTTTTTACTCATTGATCTGCACAATTCTGTTCCTGCACTTACTTTTACAGCTACTTTTCTCTACTCTAAACACAGAAAGAAAATACAAGTGTGATTTTAAAATCAAAGGCCCAGAATGTTACAATATAATATGATCAACAGCATCAAACAAAAGTCTGTTATCTAGAAGCTGAAATACAAGGAGTGTTGTCCTGAATAATGGCAGCAGAGATGAGCTAATACAGATGTCTTGGAGAATATGAGATTCAGAGAAAGACAGTTAAGCCTTGGTAAGAGTATGAGGCATCTGTTTCATTAATGAATTTATGATAATATAGCAAGATTTGGTTCTTTCTTCCTAAAGATGCTGATCTCTTCTTCTTACTTCAGTATTTGGACCATAGCCCAAATATTTTCTTCTCCAGAAAGCACCTCCCACCCACTTTTAATGCAGAATGCTTAAAAGCCAACTGTTTCCTTGAATTAGAGTGTTCACTCCCTTTCCCAGCAGGGTCGTGGCTCCTGGGGTCAGAGAAAGATTTTGCTCTGTTATTTTTACCAGTATCTTGCACCATCAGGCTCTCAACTTTGCTTTGTGTCTTTGTATGTTACTGTAATAAAAACAATTGTTTATGGCATATAATTTGCAGAAGTCACCTGGGAAATTTCTTGCAGGGGCAATGCTTGTTAGAATTTCAAGGGTAGCTCATTACATTCCCTCTCTCTTTCCTCTCTCTTTCACTCCACACTGAGATTTTCTTCACCTTTCAGAGGTAGGCTGGCACAGGAAAAGATTTAGATCCTTGGAAGGGACTGAGATAAGAGAGAAAAACTGAGAACAACTAGAAGAGAAACTTCCAGAAAACAAAATCTTCCAAGTTTAAAAAAAACTGTGGTGTGGAAGCTATTTTTGAAAATACTTTAAACAATACAGAAACCCAGATTGCAAATATTTAGCAATTTTTCTATAAATATTTGGTTTGTTGTACCCAAATCCTCCTAGATAAACCACTGGATGTATTATTCCACTCCTAATTTTCATCCAAATTTGACCAAGGTACAGAGAGGTTAGAGAAAATCTATGAAGTTATTTGCTGAATCATGGCAGAGAGGGAAACAGTAAAATTCCCTATTCCCATGTTTTAAGTTGTTTTTATTGTTGCATTTTTTGGGGGTGGGTGGGTTGTGTGTCTTTCAAAAGATGCCAGAAGCTCACCACCACATGGAATGGTATGTTTACCAGGAGAACTGTGATCACAATGGGAACAAAGTTGTTTCATTCTATTGACATGCCCTTTGGAGAGTCAAAAGGGTAATGCACAAAGCTGAGGCGGGCAGAATGGGCAAAGCTGGGAAACATCGGGCCATCAGTGAATGGAACATTTGCATGCATTGTAAGTACCCAGGAGGTGAGAACTCAAACCCTGCTTCAATCAGGGAATCTTCACCTCAAACAACTAAAGCTTGCAGGGCTTTTGCATTCCCTTTCCACCCTCCCTAGGCAAAATGCACCCTGTTTCTTTGCTGCCTATCTATCTACAAAATGATGTGAAGCCCAAAACACTCATAGCCCTACTGGAGGCTTACTCCTCAGCATGCTGAAATCAATGAACATCTTTTGTGATTACGTACAGTTCTTCTTTGGCCAGGCAGAAAGGAGAAAAGAAAAGAAAAGAGCTGAGATGCTGCAATACTGAATTACAAAACTTACTTTCATTTTATAATCCTCTAGATGTATACTGATTTTAGCAACAGCTAGTTTCATCAGCTCCTTTATCCTGTTGCAGGGAGTTGACTGAAGTTATCCACAGGTACCTACAAAGAGAACTAGCGTGATATTAGTTGTCTGCTAGCCACATGCAGGTGTTCCAGGTGCTGTAGGGAATCTAGAATATCACTGGTCATCTGTATTTAAACAGCTGAAGCCTCTTCATGACAAGCTGTTCTTTCAAAGATTTGCACTTTTTAATTTTCATTTAATCAGATGCACTTTTACTGACTCAAAAAAAAAAAAAGTGCACTTATTATATGAAAGGTGAAACAGCATCTGCAACCCCCCTGCCTGCCCCCAGTCCTACTCAGCTGTTCAAATTTTGTCAAGAAAAAGTATTTGCAACTTCCAGAGGTTGGTTGCTGTTATTTTTCCCCACAGGCTAAAGAAGCCAGATTTCACCTATGACAGAGCCTGCTAGTCTTCTCGTAGTTTGAAGGAAAAAGTGACTTTCATCTCCTGAAGAAGCTTGCATTCAAAAGACAAAAGTCTTCTTGGTTTCAGCACAAAGTTCAAGGGGAATTTGGTTCCCAGGAAGGGAAGTGCCTGGGAAGATGTGGAATTGCTGTCATGGTGGAACAATACAAGGTAAGGGCAGGTTCAAAATCTCAATGACTTGAGAAATGTCTTGTGAGGGAGGGTAACGGACCCTTATTTTTTATTCCCAGTAGTCTTTTCTGTAGTGTGCTGAAATTCATATGGGAAAAGCTTGAGGCAAATTCTCTTCTCTTTCTCACTTAGTTTGTTTGGGTCTGAAACAAGAGCTCTGCTGAGCTGCCCTCTGCATTCTGTCTCTGCATTCAAGTGCCTTTTATCCTATTTTCCTTTAAATGCCAAATGAAGATTCGATTGCAGTTAGAAATGTCTCTCTTCTTTATTTTTCTCCCATGTGCATAACTATTATCCAGTCAGGGAACGATCTTGCATTTGTGTCAAAATTAATTTTTTAAACTACTTTAAATTGTCCTCTCTTGCTGCAATTACAGCATAGCATAATGAACCCTTCATATTTTGATATCCAGAGGGAGGTAGTTCAATAAATATTTTTAATTGCCCATTTTGTATTCCACAGAGGTGAGATTCCCAGTATGAAAAATGTCCAGAATGTCTTATTATACTCAATTCTTTTTCTCATATTAATTTTTACAGTACCATCCCTGATGGGGCATTACTATTCCCCAGGTGTACACACACCTTCTGTATATGCAGACAATATCTGAATCACCATACAAGGATTTCAAGGATGGACACTTGGACTAATTATTTGATGCCAGTAAAACATCAAGCCATTTTTGGCTATAGTATATTCTGACTCAATAACATTCTGCTTGTCTGCTTCAAGAGGCCACTTGGTAAATGTTTATCTTATACTTCTAGAGGCATGAGCTGTTTTCAGTTACAATTATAATTTTCAATTGCTTGCTTTCCATAAAATTTCTTTATCTTTTGCCAGGTTGAGTCAGAGTCACAAAGTGAGATTTTCTTGCTAATACACATTAATAATTTATTGTGTACAAAACTGATTCAGAGCTTTCACATGGTTTACATTTAGAGGAATGTACAACCCCATAAGCTTCACAAGTTGAATTTCCTATGCACTTAGATCCCAAGGATCTTCCTTGTTTTCCCTATGGTTGTAGCTTTTAATGAGGTAAGTCCTCAGTCAGTTAAAAATTTCACCTGATTCCTTCTTTTTATCCACTGTTTTGTTAATTAGGCATGGTTACACCTCTTCCTTTCCCCTTTAGGTTTCAGGCTTTTTTTTTCCTTCCTTAGTGGTTTGTAATAGACACATTAACAACACAAATGCTCTTGTCATTTCCCTTTTCATTTGTTTTAAAGAAAAAACCAGCTATTTGATAGGTTGAAATTAAAATCTCACATTTTGAGGGTTAGCAAACTAGGAAATGAACAGTGTACTAATAGAAATTCTCTTGACTGGCTAAGAAAGCAAAATAACAAAATGGAGAAAAACAGAGCAACAGACACTCTTGGGAATGAAAGACCATGTATGTCCTTCTCTTTCCCTAATGTTCCTTTTTTCCATGTCCAACTTTTCAATTTTTAATTTGTGTATTGTGAAAGAAGCTGTGTTGTGACCCCTTGCATACTGGAAGACCAAAACTGAAGGATGCTGCCATAGGCCTTTGGGCTGAAGATGACCAGAGGACACCCTCATCAGAGTCAACAAAGAACAATGAGATGTCCTTGGAGGAGGTCAGCTAGTCAGTTCCCGCTCATATAGAATTACGGGGATTTTTTCTGTTGAGATTACAGGGAGCAGAAGCAGGTCAAATACAGCCAGGATGCGCTTTTTCTAAGAGCCCCAGCAGTTGTCTGCTGTTTGTCCCTGAGTTTGTCGCTTGGAGGGAAGGATCCGTGTGTAGGGAAGCGTGGGGCACTGCCCCAAAGAAGTGACAGCTCTTTGAAGTCTGTCATCCGAGTGGAAATGTCAAGCTATATAGTCATCTAAGATAGGAGTGATGGCAATAAAATAAATCACCTCCATCTACCAAATTCCCTGGTTCTGTACTTCTGCAGAGCTCTGTTAAGGGTGATTTATAATGCTTTTTCTGGATATCCAAATGTTATGACATCAGGAGAAATTGTTTTCTTGGAGGAAGGGCAGAAGGGGCAAGCTGTTTAATGCTGAAATCATCTGCATGGATTTATTTCTTGTTCTGTTTATAAGCTGGTTTCTTGCTTACTGGTTGTATTATTGCAAGGAAAACACCAAACAGCATTGGATTGACATTGTTGACAGGATGAGAAAATGGCCTGAAGAACCAGGAAAGTTCCAGATTGGACATCAGGAAGAATTTCTTCGCTGAAAGGAGAGTCAGACAGTGGAACAGACTATCCAGGGAGGTGGTGGAGTCCAGTTGTCTCTTGAAACTGTCCAAGAAACAACTGAACATAGCACAATGGTGTAATTGACATTATGGCGTTTGGTCAAAGGTTATAAAGGTTGGAGTCCATGATCTTGGAGGTCTTTTCCAATCTTAAGGATTCTATGATTTTATGACATTGTCTTGAACATTTTTGTTTCTTTCATCTAAAAATAGCACTTGAAGTTTTAATGCTTGTCATTCTTAAGTTGTATGGGTGTGTGTATCTTGTATACTTTAATCAATTTATTGTTTTTAAGCAAAGGAAAAAAACCAGTTACTGTATAGTTCCAAAACAAAAAACAAAAATTCCAAAAGATGCAATATGCGGAATAAATTTTTTCATGTTACAATAAAGAGCTTAATAAAAAAAAAAAGTTGTGCTGAGAAATCTCCCTGTCTGTCATGCAGAGAGCTTTTTTTTTTGTGTGTTGATCAAGGTCCATTCAGTGTAGGATGGCATTCCTCTGCCCAAAGAGAGGCACCAAGGAATCCATTCCACCTTTAGGGTTGATATAGAGAAACACAAATGCCAAGATGGGCTTGTCAACTGCTGCTCACTCTGTCCTGAATGGAGTCAGAAATGGACCTCTTCTGCATTTCATGACACATGAAAGAGTTTTCTTTGCTCCTGCTGCTCCTCACCCAGTCATGCATCAGGATCATGATGTGGCATGTGAAGGTAATACAAAATTATCTTTGTGTAAAAAAGCATAAGGCAACAGAGTTTAGAACAGTAAGGCTGGCAGACAGGAACTTGACTGCTGGATCAATAGCACAATGAGGGAGCAAAGAGAGGCAAGATATTCAGTCCCAGCTTGAGACCATTTGGCTAGAATATCAACCCATAAGCTAGAGAGCAGGGGAAAAAATAATAAATTCAATCAAACAGCTGGAAAATCTGCAAGCCAGCCAACAATCAACCACATAAAATTTGGCTAAAAGCCTGAAAAACTGCAGATGGTTTTTCAGTGACCTACACCCCTTGTTTGGGGCTGTCTCCCACCAAATCCAGTGAGAGCTCTAGTGGAGAGGAAGAATGAAGGGAACACTTGTGCCCACACTTGTCAGGCACCCATGGGAAAGACCTCATTTTCACGAGAAAGGAAGCAGGAGACACTTCTTAATTTGGTCAGTAATTCAGAGCTAACCTTCAGCTATGTAAAAGTCCTCTCTGAAAGCACAGATGAAGGATCAAGGTTAACAGTCTGTATGTCCCTAGACCTAGCACTTACCAGCTCAGTGACCATGATGGAACTGTAGAGAGATTCTCTTTGATTTATAGATGAGTGCATAGAAGAGTTTGAATGAGAAGGATTTTTTTTTTTCCCTGTACCTTTCCTCCCTTTTTACTTCTCCTTCACCTGCTCTCTGCTCCTTATAATGGTGTTTTTCAGAGACACAGGTCCACAAAGCTGGCTAGGATCTTTGGTGGTCCTCTCAACCTTACTTTGCTCTGTGTTCCATTATCTCACTTGCACCAATTTCAAGGTTTGAACATCCACATTAAAAAGGACTCAAAATGATAACATAATAACATAATGACAAGGATAGCTCATCTCAAAGGAAAGATACTCATTGGGTGAAAAAGTCCTAAGGAAGCTGATGAATCTTCACAGTTTTTTTCCCTTGTAATTGTTACTGGGGGCAGGAAATGACTGTGGGTGGCTGTGTCACAGCGAGGAGCAAGGCAGTCAGTGAGGGCAGTGCTGGGCAGTGGGCTGAGGCTGGCCTGTGTCTCTGTGTGCATGTGCAGAATGTGCCCAGAGCACAGCAGCAATCTGGCCGAGCGTCCACCAAATGGGCAACACCTCATGGCTCCTCACAACACTTCTTTAAACTAAAAGAGGATTGATTTACTTTGCAGTGAGGGTGGTGAGGCATTAGCACACGTTGTCCAGACAGGTGGCAGATACCCCAAACCCAGAGACATTCTAGGGCAGATTGGATGGGGCTCTGATCAATCTGATATTGTGGAAGATATCCCTGGTTGTTGCAGGGTAGGTGGACTAAGAGACCTTGGAAGGGTCCCTTCCGACCCAAAGGAATCTGTGTCCTATGATTCTGTGAACTGCCACTAGATGGAGAGCTTTAGATATACTCTATGTACACATGTCTTTGCAGAGATTCAAAGACTCCAAGGCTGGAAGGAAGCTCTATTATCCTTAAGTCTGAGCTCCAGCAAAAAAAGGCAGAATATTTTGCTTAAATGGTTCCACATTGAGGTCATCATTCCTTGCTGTGCCAAAACAGCTTCTCAGAAAAGAGACATCCCTTATTTCAAGACTTCATACAAGAATCTATCATATCTGTACTGAAGGCGTTCAAATGGCTGTTCAAAATGCACACTTCATTTCTCATCTGGCTCTTGTCTGTTTGGAATCCCAGCCATAACCTCCACGATATTACATGGTTTTTTTATGGGTTGTTTTTACAAACATTATATCTATGGTTTTTAACTGAGCTTCTATAAGTATTTTTTTGTTTCTGACCCATATTACCTTGAACTGGTGTGTGTAGGAGTTGTCTGACATTAGTGGAGAAGCTAAGTGTTCTGTATGAATTTCAACACTCTGAGTTTCTGAGTTTTTAAATTGCATTTTTGTTTTAAAAACACTAATTCCTCATTTATCATAGCTTAGAAGGGGGGGAAAGGCTTTGCTAAAGACTTCTGCCATTAATTTAACAGGTTCCAGTGAGAGTTCAGTACTGTCTGATTTAATTTAAGCAGGGTTACCTTGAAATGCAGTGTTCATGACTACTAATTTCTACTTCAAAAAGAGCTGAAATTCAGTCATCAAATTATTCCATCAAAGTTTAAAGCAATGTTAATAACTCTCCTTCTGTCTTGTTCCTTGTAGTTCTGTGAATTATCTGCATTAGGAAGCTGGATCTAAATCGTTCTGTCACCTCACCAAGCCTTTTCAGGGCTTTCACTAGAGGCAGAGAAATATGAATAATACAGCACATGAGGCTATTTACAACAGAACAGCTTTATTTCCTGTCTCTTCAGTCCTGCTGCAAGTGATATCATATGGGAAAATTCTCTGCAGAGCAGAGGGGCAAGCCACAATGGATGTCCAGGCCTTCCTTACTCAGGCATATCCAGGCCAAGCAGGGACTGGGGACAAGTTTGCCCCAAGCACATGGTGTCACAGACCTTGTCACAGCTGCCCCACCATCTCTTGCTGAGAGGTCACCTCTTGATCTGTGCCAAATTTCCTAGCGAGGATGTAGGTGGGCCTGTGGGGCTAGCTTCCTTCCCTTGTCCATTTGCATATCCAAGTGGAGCATTGTCAGACACTGGTCTCAAACCCACAAGTTCTCTGTGCAGAATGGATGTTGTCAGAAATGCTCTGCTGGATGGCTTCCTCCTGTTACCTTCCCATTCATGTCTGAGACTTTAACCCTCACACCTTTTCCTCTCTTTGCTCTTCATCATTATTTCTCCTTACATCTCTTCTTCCCTTAGCTTCCTCTTTTTCTGAACCCTCTGCTCTGACACCAAAAGACAAAATGACAAAAAAGTCTACCTGTGATACCCTTTAGAAAAACGGTGTTTTGGACGGCTCTGCCACAGGGAATGTGTCACCAGCTTGTGCTCAGCTCCTGTGCTCTGAGGCTGCCTCATGCCCAAAGGACATGAAATGGATTCAATGCTCTCCCCTTCATGGGGTTAAGCCTGCCAGAGTTTTCTGGACCATTGAGAAGGATAGAGGCCTTGTATTGTGTTGAGGAACCAAGTTTGCAGGAAAAATATTTGCAGAGTTGTTTTGGTGCCATCCATGTTGAGATGATGCCTTCCTCTTTCAAAGAAGAAAATGTTGCTTTCACTGATAGACACGCAATTTAATGGGACAAGGTGGCACAAAGCATAATTCATGGTCCAAGAGATGCCATGCAGTTGGGAGGAAGGCAGGAGCTGGTGGAGAGCTCAGCAGCAGCCAGTGCAGGAACATACTGGCTGTGAGAGGCAATTGCAGCAACAGCTCAATGAGGTCTAGACCCACCCCTATTTGTTCAAAAGAATGAAGATGAGGAAGTTTCAGAAAGGCAGGAAAAAGAAAAACCTGGAGACGAAGGCTTCTCTAACTTCCTTCTGTGGGAAGGTGTTTTTATGCCCTTAATTTTGCCCTACCTCCAAGCAAAAAGAACCTCAACACTGAAGCATTTGCTTTTGTTCATTTGCTGCTCAAACTCATAAAGAAAAGTTAGACAGGAACCTGATCTTTCTGAAGTCTGCATTTTCATAAATATTTCCCTTTACGAGTTTGTGAAATTGAATTTTGGTTGATAACCCTGCTTTGTTCACCTAGCCTTATATCCTCAAGAGAACAGTGAGAAAAATGAAAAGACTTTAACAAAAAGTAATCATGGCAATTTAGTACAATGGCAGGGAGACAAAGATAAGATGAAAAATAAGGTGCTGTTCTCTCTGCTTTCCTTGTTCTCTCATTTAAGTGATAATTTTCATACCTTACCTTTGAAAGATATAATTACATTAATTGGAATCTGACTATTCATAAGACCTATGCTGTGCAGTACTTTTTCCATTTGATATTTGTGTCTTTTTAACTAATATAAGATCTTTAATCTACTAAATAAATACATAGGCCCTTATACTCTGCTATGTCCATGCACTTTGTGCTTCTCAGGCAAATAAAAGCTGCATTAATGCCAGCATAAGAAACCATGGGAGCCCATGCTCTGGAAGACAGAAGGGCTATTCAAAACTATTTCAGAATTTCTGGGACCACAATGCGATACAAGTGCTATTGTGGGATATGTATTCCTTGTCTCTCACCATGTAAACATTAGCCTGGTCAGCTATTAAGAACAGGTAAGAACAGAATGGGAGATGAAGGTGAGTCCAGAGGGGCAGGTGTTTAAGGGAAAGGGGAAAAGAGCTTTGTGTTTTCTTGCAGGTTGGGGAAGAAGTAAAGGCAAGATGAAAATGTTGGAGAAACAAGACAGTGAGCCTGCTTGAGATGGTGTGTACCTCCTCAGCATGGCTCTGGGAGGGTGGGCTGTTCCCACAGACTCTCCTGGAAGGATGGAACACTGCTGCCTTCCAAATCTTTCAGTCTCTGCAAAGGTTGAGACTCAGTCACCTAAACCTGCCCATCTAGTTCTGGTTTAGATGTTTTGTTAGTGTCAGGAGAGAGGTTTGGCTTAGCTGCTTCCCCAAGTTTGTGTATGGCCAGGAATTTTCTTCTGCTTTGTCTCTGAGCTGAGGCAAATGAAGTATAAATACTCTGGAGAGCAGACCACTGCCCAGCCAGCCCTACAATTTGGGAAGGGAAAAGGTCCAGGTTATGCTCCTTATTGTGCTCAGCTGACTTTTGGCCACCTCTCAAAGCATAACCAGTGCACCCACTGCCTTCCACTAACACCGTGCTGGGCAGAAGCCAGGTTACATGACTTGTGGGCAGTACGAAGAGCCAGTGCTGTGAGCATCAGTGAGCTATAAATAGCCCCCTACAAAGTAATACATGTGCCACCAAAACCTTCCAATATGAAATCCTATATCTTCAGGCATGCACGTGAAGGCAGGGAGTTTATAGGAGTTGTGGGATTTGGGTGTATTTTAGAATTTTTCACCCTGGAGTAAGGTTTCTCAAACTTTGTTAGTTTGATACCATCAAAAACAGCAGCAGCTGCTGCTGTATCAGTGAATGCTGCTGCTGTTGAGGAGAGGGCAGAACCCACATCAGCACCTACACCTGAAGGTCCCTTCCGGTTGCAATCTTCCTGTGGTTCAG
This sequence comes from Ammospiza nelsoni, assembly GCF_027579445.1. NCBI lineage: Eukaryota > Metazoa > Chordata > Aves > Passeriformes > Passerellidae > Ammospiza > Ammospiza nelsoni. The sequence continues at coordinate 59,417,481 of NC_080634.1, read as the reverse complement.
TGTTGACTCTGGTTGGGCCACTGCTTACAGCAGGGCTGAAGGATTGTTGGAAAAGGAGAGCTAATAGGGAGCTACCAGGATGGCTGGGAACTGAGGCATGGCCTGTGCAAAGGACATCCTGAGGGAACTTGGCGTGTGCAGCCTAAGATGGCTTTGCACGGACCTAACACCAACCCAGTAGGGACTGTAAAACAAGGAAGTGCTGGACCCTTTTCAGAGACACACAGAGAGAAGCAAAGTGCAGCAGACATTGGTTGCAGAAAGGGAAATTCCAGCTCAACATAAAGAAAAAGGAGTTCACAAAGTTTTTAAAGAGGTGGAAAAGATTGTCCAGAGAAGTTGTGCAATTTCCATTCTTGGAGATACACAAAACTCATCTGGAAAGTCTGAACTTCAGCACTAGTCCTGTTTTCTTCAGGGAATGAGATGATCAGGGATAATACTAGATGACATCCAGAGGTTCTTATTCACCTGAATCAGGGATTTTTTTGATTTTTCCACCTTCATCAGCTGAACTCTTGAACTCTACTTATACATAAGATGGGGTTGCATGTGACACAACACTGTGTTCAACTACCATGAGTAGTTCTAAGAATGCATGTGGTCTACTGTATTTTGTAAACCTTCATCCTTACAGAAATCAATTAGGATTTACTATTGTTCTTTTCCCTGAATAACTGGGAAATTTTGTGGTTGACAACCATACAGTACAATTATATCCATTGATTAGGACTAAACCAAGTTTCCTTGAGACTGATCAACATTTTGCATTAATGAACTAAAGAGTCTTTTGTTCAGCACTGCATCAAGTCAAAGTTCCTTATGGGCAAAGGAAAAAGAAGGAGTGAGCACTTGTCTCCATCTCTTCACACTCTTTGGCAGCTGCTGCGCTGGGCAGGTTTGGCACCCTGGTGTGATCAAGTGCCTTTGTTTGGCTGGATCAGAAAGGCCATGATATAGTTTGGCTGGATCAGAAAGGCCATGATATAGATATAGCAGATAGCCATAGTTTGGTTGTTTCTTAGCTCACTTAGGGTGTGGTTTGTGTCTGAGCTGCTCTTAGCTAAAGCCAGTGCAAAAGGTCATGGTGCTGTCAGACTGCATTTAATTTTCTGTTATAGATAGAGCTTTTGTGTCTGCCCGTTTCTTTGTGCATTATCTGAGAGATGGAGTAAAGGCTTTGGGGGTAATACTTTTGGGGGAATACTGCTGGGATTGGAAGAAGGGAACAGACTTGACACTTTTACTGTGCTTTCTGTTCATGCCATTATACTGTGTGAATAATGTCACTTTACTGAATTTTTTTCACTTAAGTTTTACTGAGGTCTTTTTAATGCTTGCCAAATTGCTATGTACCTCTCACTACTGAAAGTAAGATAAGTGCATGATAATATAATTCAGCTTCACTTGTTTTCCATCCAGTTGTGAGAAAGGAAAAAAGGTATATCTTGATGTCTTCTTCCATTTTAGCAAGTACATTTCAGTTTCTTATTCTGGTCTATTTTGTTTCATCCCTTTGAAAATGATGATGAGGTAGAAAATAATCCTGTGAAAATGAGTAACAATAAAATTATAGTGATTCCAGATGTCTTTTTGGAAGATGGCGTCTACATTTGTAGGTTAGTTTTGATTCCACTGATAGTTTCTGTTGGCATTTTCTTGTTTCCCTTAAAGGGAGATCCCTTTACAGTACCATGACCCCGAACTATCTTGGGTGATTATCTTTTTGGGAAGGTGCTTCATGTGCCAACAAAGCTCCCAGAGACATCACATGTACAGCTACTCAACAAATGGGTTAGTCAGGGTGGGTGTTTTTTTTAAGTGATCCCTACTTTTTAAAGCTATTTTGGACTAGTATGCCTGAAGCACAAGAAGGTGGAGTGGCTTCCTTACAGTCTCACTCTGAGTCAGTGGCTCGGTACTCCATTTTTATTCCAACCATTGAGAAGATCACATGGCTTCCTCCTGGCGTGCTTTGAGGTTTCACAGCTGAGAGGTGCGTGCTGTAAAGGTTTTTGCTGCTAACGTGTGAGCAGCTGATTTTAGATCAGAAGTTCTTTATGTAGGAGGACAAGATCCATCCAGCAGCAATCAGTTGGCTTCTTGTCCATTCAATCCACCTCCTGTCTGTGGAGCTCCACTCAGACATTTTCCTACAGCGCTATCACTCACCACACAGTCTCTGCTTACCATGGGAGACAGGAAAATCACCGTGGTTTCTGTTCCCAGGGCTCTCTGTCAACCTTCTGTAGTTTTGGCTTGAGGTTCATAGACTCTTGCTTTTCTCATCGCTTCAACTTTTGAATGAAACTTCCTCCCTCTCTTCTCTCATCCACACCAAAACCCAAAGCAAAGATTCAGCTGAAATGGCCAATTTTTGCTGTCTTTCAGACGGAAACCATGCAAAACCACAGAGTTTGGCCTGGTGTCTGCCGGAAACTATAAATAGGGCTGCTCAACTGAAACTCATCCCTGTTTTACTCAAGCCACAACCCAAAGTTGTGAGACAGTCTCTGAACCCGGGTGGATGTTTTGGAGTGTGTTGACCAAGTATGGTGGCTACAAGAAATTCAAAATTCTGCTGAGTTACCTGCTTGGTTTGGGGTTTCATTGCCAAAACTTCCATGTTTCTTTCTTTATGATCAAATGCTCTCAAGCTTGTTTCTGGGTGTCTCCTGGCCCTTCTGCAGATAAGGTAGAGAGCCCTGGAATATTGACTACTGCTTCTCAGCATCACAGATTCTCAGGCTGGTCAGTGAAGGGTTTCTAATTCTTCCTCAATTTTTCAGGGTGTTTTGAAATCAAAGGGTGAATTTGTATTTGTGTGTTTTTACTCTGAGCAAAACATGGTTTGTTCAAATCCCAATAATCTGAGGACCTAATCCAATACTCTCAGCATTGTAGAAGGGCTATTGAAGGAAAACAATAGCCCTTCCCTTCTGTTTAAAGCAAAATAGAGAACAATAATAAATGCAAAAGGCCAAAACAAAAGTAAGTATTGAGAGTCTAACTCTGTACCAGTTACCTCTTAGCCTATAATACATTCCAGAAAAGAAGTTAGGCTATAACAGTGTTTGGATCAATGCCTTTACCATACAGGAAGTAAAACACTTTTTGACCCAACAGCGAAATATCTTTGTACATTTAAATTTGTTCATCCTTAGAGAGCAAATTATTTCATTGTATCTGGCTGTATGTTTCTGTCTTTTTCTCCTCCAGACTTTACAGCTAGGCTACCATTTCTATTGGGTTATATCATGAGACAAGATGCCTTTCCAAATATTTTCCTCAGCTGATCATTTAGATTTTCAGTTTATTTACCTGAGATAACAACATATTCTTGTGTTAGCCGAGCTGTCACACTTAATTTGATAATTTAGAATTTCTTCTTTGGTTTAGTGGATGAGGTGGTTTTGCAAGGCAATGTAATGTAATGAGTTTATCTGCCTGAAAGGTGTCACCCAGAATCTCAGAGAGATCTATCTTTATATATTACCAGCTCAGCCTTGACTCTGGAAGCACACTTAGGTCACAGTGCATTCAAACCACTCCAGTGCTGGGCATGTAAACAGGGAGCAGGAAGGCAGCTCCCAATCCAGCTGCCACACAGGCATGCCAGAGAAATTAATCACAGGAATAACTGTGCTTATTGCCTCCCAGCCACGAAATACCACAACAAGGACCCCTTGTGAGACCATAAATACTGTGTCTTCCATCAGCAATGAAGGCGACACTGCCCAGAACAGAATGTCTGTCTCCTGCTCTCCATGCAGAGGATGAGGCAGGGTTCCACCTCCTTCATGCCTCTAGGCAGGACACTGAAGTGATGCTTTGTTGTGCTGCTCTTGTTTCCTAGTAGTCTGTCTTCATCCCTAGCTCTGATTTGTGAGAGAGCTGAGCGTTCACAGCTGCGAGTGAATATCAGCAGCTGCACTTTGAAGGTAGGAAAGTGCCAGGCCACAGGATGTTACAAATGAGAAATCCCCAGGTTAATGGATGTTTTTTTTCTTAGTTAATTCGCTCTCTACCCCCTTGGTCTTAATTAGAGAGGGAATAGGATTTCCTCATCTTCTGGGAGTTGTGAGGGATTTGAGAACAGCAGACTGTGAGAACACTAAATGTTCTAGAGGAATTGACTACAACACAGTGAAAGCTACATCTAATCTAAGAAGATTCATGATTTGGGGAAAAAAAAAAGGACACAATTTTCAGTCTTGTTTAGATTTAAATATTTGGGTTTTTGTTTGGTTTTTTTGTTTGTTTGTGGGTTTTGGTGTTTTTGTTTGTTTGTTTGTTTTTAGTTTGGAAAACATGGGAATAGGCCTGTGTAAATATTTTCATTTTTACTTTCCAGAAGCTTTTTTGTTTGTATCTACTCTAAACTTTCCTTCTGTAACATATTTTTAGATGAATTGATGTTTCTCTTTGTCTTCCCCGGTTTTTTCCTTCCAAGTAGTATTCCAAGCTCTTTTCCTTCAGGCTTGACCCAGGTTGTTGCTGCCATTCTCCCCTCAGTACCTGGGCATCAAAGGTAGGAAGGATGCAAGAGAACGCCTACCCCAGTTTCACTCCAGTTTTTGGCTATGGCTGAAATTGCAGGAAAAGTCTCTCTGAGCCCTGGGCTGGGGCACAGCAGGGCACATAAAGCACTGGCAAGCCTCTATTAAGCCTGCACACATGGTAGTTTATCAAACCCTCATAACCTAGCCCCATGCAGACATGATTTTTTGTTTTCTTAACAGCACTGGGCAAGTCCTTGAGCAAGATGAAGCCTTGCTGTCAAATCTGAGCACCTATAGTCCAGCAATGAAAAAGGGGTCTTGGGGAACCACACAGAGAAATTAGTGTTTTGCCTTGCCCCACTCTCAGAAACTGGTGATATTTTTTCAAATAAATAGTGTATGTGTATCTATCTACAGATAGCCAGATTAGACAAACAAAAAATCTTGGCCTAAAGCAGACACACAGAAAGGGAAAATTCAGACTAAATGAAAGAAAATGGCAAAGGGCAATTAAATCCTATGACAGGTTGGGCTGAACTGTACTTTATCTTCTCTGTGCTTCCGTTGTTTTTATTCAATTTAACTGTCTAGACTAGCCTTTCCTTCTGTACTGAGCAGCTCTTTAAAGGAATACTGAAGTCTTCTGAAGGTGTAGTACAAAAATGGAACATTAAAGAAAAGGGCATTTTAGGGTGGCTCTTTAAATAGGGTGTCTCTCTGGATTGTCCTGTTACCTCTATTGCAACTACATCCTTTCTCTGTTTGCTCACTGTGAAATAGATTGAAAGGGTGCTGATGGGTCACATGATCCCAGCCCAATCAATTAGCAGCTTTCAAAGATGACTCATTATTTTTTCTGTAACATAAAACAAAATTACACAGTGAAAGGCCTAACACAGCCTTTTACAAAAACTCCAGAGACCCATTTTTCCATTTGTGGTTTCTCTTTTTTATCTTTCTCCAAAGCCCAAAGCACAGATCTTGATGAGATGATGCAGTGTGTGCATGCAGCAGGCTTTTCCTCACATTACTCCTCACCGCATCTGCAAGTACCATTCTAGGCCATGCATCTGATTCCCACTCCTTGTCCTGAAACGGCTGGGTTGACCAACACACCTCAACTTTTGAACAATGAAAACAAATCTATGTCAATGAGAGGACTTTTGTAAGCAGCAATCGTCCTTTCCATGAATCTGCAGAATCCCAAATGCTTATTTTCATTATGTATTTTGGGATATGTTAATTCATGTCAAATCTGTATCTGACTTATGCTTTCAGATGCAAAGAATCTGCAGAAAAGCTGCACTGAAATAAGCTCTTCCCATTTCATGTTATGTTGATAGCATCCCATTTTAATTCAAAAGACTTGAAAAGAGGCTTTCTTGATTGTCACTTTGTATTAGTTTAAATCCAAGTCTTGTAACATAGGTTACATGATATTTTAAGCCCCAGAACCATGCTACAAAGTAACATGAAAGAAAAACCTCCAAAATGCCCCAAAGCAAAACAAAGAAAAACAAACAAAAATCTCTTCTCTCAATAAACCAAAGATGTGACTATAATAAAAAGGAGCAAGTTGGCATTTTCTAGTGGGACCAGCTGCCTTCTAGATAACTAAGCACAGGAAAAAGGATGCCTTTCCCTCACCTCCTCATAGACTTCTATAATTCTTACTCACTAGCTTACCTTTTTTTTTTTTTTTTTTTGTAGACACACTAAAATCCATTGAGTACAATGGGTGGAATAGAGAAAGTTTTGTAAGTAGTGGTAGGCTTCAGGCGCATTTTCCCATGTGAAGAAGGGAAAATGTCGCCTTGAGAGCAGAAGAGCTTATAGAGCTTACTTTGTACACAATAAGGATACTGAAAGGCCTGAATGCTGAGCACTCTGCTCGCTGAAGGTGTCTGGCCTGTGATTTCAGAATCACAGAATTATAGAATGGCCTGCGTTAGAAAGGACCTTAAAGATCATCTTGTTTCCACCCTCCTGCCATGGACAGGGAACATTTCCCAGCAGACCAGGTTGCTCAGAGCTTTGTCCAACCTGGCCTTGAACCCTGCCAGGGATGGGGCAGGGTTGGGGCCCTGCCACAACTTCTCTGGGCAGCGTGAGTGAAGGAAAATACTGTCTGAGCCTTCCTTCATCCTTTCTCTCTCCCATACTATTTCAGTGTTGCCCTGCCTGAATGGCCCATTATGGTGCCACATGCTTTGAGTGTCTGCTTCAATCTAATGAAGAAAGTTTCTCCCTGAGCTGGACCATCAATCACATCCTCCTGGAAATTATATATACTTTATATTCTGCATGAGAAGTAGGGAATTAATAACTCCTTGGTTCATTTATTAAAATATTTATTCTCTAATTATTTCTACCATCTCTTCTTAGATATGGCAGTGAGTGATGAAAATATCTGTCCTGCACTGAGGACTTTTGCAAATAATACAGAAATCTACATTATAATAAAATATTGTTTCCTGTGGTGAAGGCTCCTGAAGCTCAAAGCAGCACACACCTTTTCAGCTGCCATTAGTGTGCATACAGAGCTGACTAATTATACACTAACAAGAATATTTTTGCCTGAATCTATAAGCACACAGTCTGAACCTGAGTGTTTCTGCTATCTGGTGCTGTTTTCCCTCATCTGGAGTGCGACCTGCTGATTACAGGAACATAGGTCGAAAATAATGAGAACGTCTTCTTTTCACTCAAAGGCTGATCTTGGTGATCACCTTCCTTGGCTCCACAGATGAACAAAGTTTTCTATTCAATATGGGAATACTTTGCACAGAAGAAGAAAAACTGCTGTGTCCCCAAGGTGATTTGTATTACTATTAAACATGCAAGTGATGAGCTTGGAGGAAAATAGGTATCAAAGAGAAAACACAAGCAGCGACTCAGGCTGAGATGGGGTTGTTGGATGCCAGATATACTCTGTGCTGTCTGGAGTGAAAATGCAAAACATTTTTTCTCTCAAAAACCTTAGGCTCATTAAGCTGCTCAGGAGAGATCAAAAAGCTGCCTCTGTTCACAGCAAGAGCCTTGTGGCTTTACAAGAGGGGTCAGTTTGGTGTTTTCCAAGGCATGGATTTGTAAGGACAAAGTATTTGACTCCTGCCTCATGTAAAAGGCTTGTGCCTTGCTGGTGATACTCAGAGCTCAGCTGTTCCCATGACTTCTTCACTGTCTATCCACCAGGCTGAAATGCACTTTGCCCAGCACTTCAGCATCTCAGCTAGAGCAGGATGACTGATTAACCTCCACAACTCTCTTCCTGTAGGTCTGAACAGTGGATTTCTATATTATCCAATCACCTAAAGGGGTGAAAGAGGCTGTCTTTTTCCTCTGAGTGTCCGACTTTGTTTCTTTACCTAGGTCTTTAGCCTTAGCTCAGCAGGATTACTTGATAATGTTTGATTGAATGGACACTTTAAACAGGAATCCCTGGAAAATATCTTGTGGGCAGCATTTTTGCCAGTAAATTGTGTCCCTTTTGAACATAAGCTCTTGAGAATGGAGATGATGATGTTATTTTCCTACATACAGGTTGTTAGATATCTGTTGATATCTTAGCTGTCTGCCCTCTACTCTCTTCATAGCCTTTGCAGCAAAATGTGATTTTCTGGGTGTGATTCACTTTACCCCTGCATAGCTGTCTGTGGTTAGAGAAATTGCTCCCTAAACATGCTGATTGTTTTCCAGAGTTTAGAGCAGGAGAGGAGGATGAGTCTCCCTGGATGACTACACAGGCAGATATCTAGGGTTAAGTGAACCCACACAGGCTCCCTTCTATTTGTACTGAATTTGGCACATCAGAGCTGTGTTTTGCCAGCTGGGCTCCAAGACACTGCCGTCCTGGGGCTCATCAACTCTGACAATTATGATAGAAGAAGACACGGGGAAAAGGAGGACTGCTACAACTCTGAATTTGTGAGATATGCTTTTGTATGAGTGATCCATCTCTCACTTGTAATAGTTCTTAGTGTTGCTAACATTGCAGATACTGCTAAAGCTGGCTCAGCTCCTGAGGTGCTGAGGAGATCACCCTCTTATGTCTAGTGCTGTCCATGACTTGCATGGACTGGCACTCATTGACTGTGACCGTAGATGGTTCTTTATTAGCAGGTGAAGATGGGCTTGGTCTGGGGACACTGAGGCTCCCAGCATGGTTAGTAAAGCTGATTAGTTAAAGAAGGTGTAGCAAGAGTGGGAGATGACTCTATGATAATTTAGTGTAATGATGCCCTAGAGAGGTGGCTCTAAAGAGACTCATCCTTCTCACCCTTTTACCCTAGGGCAGCTCATGTGCTTCCTTGCAGTAAAAGAAAGAGATGTGGGGTCCTGATGGTTTAGTTCCCAGGTGCATGAGTTCAGGCCTCTCTTGTGTGCAGATACCAGCAGTTACTGCTTCCCTTTCACTGCCTGCTTTTCCACTGGACCATCTCTGAAGAAACATTTCGCTGTGATAGTACAGGCCTTGCCTAGAAAAAATGAGCACCATCTTTCAGTATTTTATTTCTGGGGTTTTAAACATCTATTGAAATTGTCTAATGATGTTTACTTTTAGGGGTTTTTTTGTTTTTTAAAAGGTGTCCCTTCATAATCAGAACATAACATTTCAGAAAGAGAAGGGCTGTTCCCCAGGAAGAGCTGCCAGCAGGACTTTCTACACCTTCAAGAAATAATGAATTCAATCCAATATGTGTTCATGGCATAGGGTGTTTTATTACCCCTTTGTGTATTTGGAGCCTGTGTATTAATCATCACCTAGAAGCAAGAAGAAAATTGTTAGAGTCTCTTGAGGTGAAGGCTGTGTGGAAGGTAGTTGAGGGCTTTGTGGTATATTGTAGTGGTTTGGAAGCTGAATTAACGTGCTTTTTTTTTTTTTTTTTTTTTTTTCCTTGCAGCACAACAAACCCTGGCTACAGAAATGGATTTCTTGCTGTAGAAAAGGAATTTATATATTTCCTACCAGATCAAAGTGAAGAGAGCTGTAATTTTTCATCCTCTTGGCATGGTGATACAGGATTAAGTGCATTTCATCTATGTAATTTGTGGATTCTGGTGGGCTTTTTATTCAAATTCTAAGGCGTTTATCTTAACACTGATATGCACTTTTAATAGTGGAAGGCACAGCTCTGACCTGGCAATTTTATTCTTTTTTCCCCTGTGGTCCAAGGATGATCTTTAATCTCATCCATGTACCTGCAAGAAGACATCTAGCCTGCATGTGAGACAGTGTGGAAATTCTGACACCTACATACTCACATGAAGAGCTATGCTTTTGCCTCCTGGGTTGTCAAAGGGAGAAGACAAAAAGCAGAAAATCTGCAAAAGAAAAAAATAAACTTGGTATGTTATTTCAGAACATGAAATGTAATACAAAAGTGACAGGTCAAATAAAATGTTCTTCTAGCCCTGCATACTGGTTCCAATGCTGATTAGAACTGGAGATTTAGAGAGGGCTGTTAGAAAAGAAGAGTAATAATAGTACTTTCCTCTGATACTTTCTCATTGTTTTAAGTTTTCTGGGCCAGATAGTTTCATTAACCTTCAGTGGACTTCTCTAATCTCTTCAGTCTTCCTTGAAACTTATATACAATTTCTGTCTACAACATCCTTTGTCAAGAAATTCTGCTTGTGAAGAACTACTTTCTTTTGTTTATTTTGAGTTTTCTTCCTGTTATCTGACGCCTCCTGGTTCTACTATTAAATCTTGGCATAAATGTGAAGGTACAGGCTCAGTATGGTTAGTTTTGCCTGAAAGGACGATTCAGAGCGCCAGTCCAGGGGCATTTTCACCAATCACATTCCAGGAGGACTTGCAATTTTCTTTTCTTCCCAAAATAAGTTTTGGTGTGCTGTTCTGGCCCATTCCATCACAGAGCAAACCCAACTCAAGCCTAATTACTCGCATTTACCCCTTCTGCTTGCATGTTGTGGTAGCCGCTTACACAAATCAGGCCTAAACTCTTGTTTATTTAGCTCAGAAAGCTGTGTTAACATGACATCAATCTAATGTCATTGACTGCCTGAGGGAAAAGAACCCACAAGTTAAGCCAAACATGCTGCTTGATTGACTGATGGCAATAAAACCCTCGCATGGGGCTACCACAAAGCTCAGATGGTTTGGCGAGGCCCTCTCGGCTGTATTGTCTCACATTTCTCTCCACTTGTCTGAGAGCAGACAATCTGATGAACACCCAGTCAAAAGTGCCTTCTGCTGCAGAGAGTGGCCCTTTCCTCCCCATGCTTCCATGCTGGGTTTTGTTTGCCACGCAAGAACAAAACAGAAATTTCCTAACAGGGTGATCATCGTGGCAAGAGAGCATGGGAAACCAAACAGCAAATTAGGTCACAGATTCTCAAGAACCTTTCACTTTCATCAGCCCTAGTGCTCTTTTTCATAACTTAAGTTGTAAACTAGAAGAGAAAGAAAATGTTTCCTCCTGGCAGCCTGGATAGCACTTAGGATAATGAAGCCTCCTTCCTTCTTATGGCCTATGCACATCACCATAATTTAAATTACTGGTAAAGTAATTCTAGTTCATGGTCACAAGCATGCAGACAGATTCATTCATGGAAGTTAGGAATTCAGTAATTAGTTTTTGTAAAGGAGTTAATGACCAGCATTCCTAAACATGTAAAGCTCCGGGAGGATATTTGATGTATTGTCTGAAAATGGAAGGCCTTTGGTCATTAAAAGGATGTGAGAAAGCCATCAAATCGAGTCTTCTTGGCTGCTTGTGGGTCACATTTTCAAAAGTATTTGGATGGGTAAAGGTGCTGGCAAGAAAAATTCTACCTCAAGGTTTTTTCTCTGTTTTTGACACTCAGAGGCACTGTACAATTGGTGCTGCCATGCTCTGGAAGGAGGCAGCCTGGCTGAAAGGCTGCAGGGCTGGAAGCTGAGCTGTGGTTTCTCTTTTCAGCCACTGATACTGTCCTGCAGTGTTAAAATAGCCATAAGCTAATCACACCCCATCCAGCACCTCATTGCTGCCCATTTGTAAACAAGGTACAGTTCTGAGCACTTTCAGAACGGCCTCTAGGATCAGTAAATGATAAAAAGGGACCATTTTCATTCTAGGGCAAGACTCAGGCTCATTGCCCAAGTCTTGCTATTTCTGCTGACCTTGCCCAAGATATGCTAAATTGTGAGTTACTGCTAACTGTGATAAGGCCTCTCTGGTGTGAACAAATATTCATTAGGAACTTAACTGAAGTGATTGCTTCAGTTTAAACAGCTTAACAGTGATCCACTGAATGCAGATTAGGCTACAGATCCTGTAGTATGGCTCATATCGATACTGGAGATATGCACATTATGAACCCCCCAATCTGTTAGTTCTTCTCCCCTATCTGTGGAAAATCTTTTTATTTTGTAAAATAATGGTCATAGCATCTGGGGTTTTTTAGGATGGGTCCATTCCTCAGGATGAGTTAGGAGCTCTTGCAAAGAAATTCCTTTTGTTGCACAAAACTTGTGTTGCAGGTATTCCAACTGAACTAGCACATATGGTGTGGGAATTAGGGGTTGCCATCGTGGAGATGTTCAGATGGCTGACACATCAGGGAAGTTTTAAACTTTTACCTTTTCTAAATCCATTCCTTAAGGACAACCTTTGTGCTCACAGCTGATAGTTTCGACATCACCACTGTGTTCAGCAGCCGCACTGTGATCCAGCTGTGGACACTGTGCTGCAGGGGGTGCTGCCTCACAGCTGGCACTGATGGTTGTGGTTTTCAGTGGTCCCTGTTTGCCAAGGTTTGGTGATCAGGACCAAAAGCTCATTTATGAGAGAAGTCAGAACTGGGCTTGTCATTCTTCTTTTCTCTGTTTATATTTTTATTTGCTTGTGCCTGATGGTTTTATGTTGTTTCCTGCTTTCAGTAAGGAAGAACTCACCTCCTCCTAGCATCACTTACTGTGCTTTTTGCTTTGCAAGTCGTCCTTCTCATGTAGTATGTATATTTTCCTGTCTATTTCCAATCCCATGTGCTTATCTTACTCTCTGTCTGGCAATTTTTGTTAGTTCAATTCCACAATCTTGCAATTTCACCCATCTTTGGTAGTCACATTGCTCACATACCTATGGAAAATGTTTATAGATGACATCTTGCTGTGCCTTGAGTGTTGCAAAATACTTATATTCTGTTGTTAGTTACACCATCCTTGGACATATTTAAAATGAAGGCAGGCATATTAATTATATTCTGACTAATACAACTATGATTTCTTGGTGTTGCAGGCCTCTGTTTTGCTACACCAGCATATTTGCAATGTCATCCACCCTTCTGACCTTCTTTCTGTGGAACAGCATGGTTGTAGCCTTTAATCTCTTACTGTAGGAAGCTGGTAGCCACACTGTGTTGTGCCTTTGTAAACAGATAGATATTTTCTTGACTTCTCCATGGCTATTTCTGCAGATATTGAATCTTCAATAGCCTGCTGGGGAAGAAAAAGAAACTATATTCAATTACTAATAAGGCTCTTCACAACTCTACCTCAAGGATACAGAATGCTTTTACTCTCCTGAGAAAGCAATTCTGCCAAAAATAAGGTCAAGGATTGGGCCTCATCTCTGTCAGTATGACATAGTATCATTTGTAGAAATAATGCTTGGATTAACTGGCAAGTTTGCTGCTTTGCCTTTGAACTCATCCTGTCACTTTGATTTGGGAAGCTGCATTCCTTGGTGGATAGAAGGAATGAGAATGAGCTTTTCCTCAGCTTTGTCCCCAGGTCTACCACCATCCCCCCTCGTAACCCTGAACAAACCCCTGTGGACCTTATTAAAATACTGGAATAACAGCCAGACAGGAAAAAATATGTTTTGTAGAAAACATAATTTTATTTTGTTATGGTGAGTGGTCCTTGACAGAGTTGCAGGGTAAGTCCTTGATCCTGAGTGAACACAGCTATCCCAGTGCTCAGGACATGGAGTCTCTGGAGTGGCCATTTCTATGGTGCCCTCTGCTCCTTGGCAGATCTCCCTGGCAGGACCAACCCCCAAGGGATTTTGGGATGTGAAAAGGTGTGCTGCCCATGCTAGGTGTTTGTTCTCCTAAGAGCAGGTGAATCTGGTCTTCATGCAGCCCCTGAACCACTCTCACTCTTGGCTTGCTCATACCCTCAGTTTACTCATGAAAGGGGAAATGCGACATTTGTCCCACAGAAAATGCTTAGGTAAAAAAGGTAGCTCTTCTTGGTATTGGTGTAATTATTCTCTGAGGTCAGGCTGTATGATGGGATGGCTGAAATGCTAACTAGTTGCTAGTGTCCTCATCCCTCCTAACTGATGAGGTGTTTTGTCATCATCGGGAGGAGTCAAGCAAGCCTTCCTCACCCAAGATTTTCCATTTATCTTCTTGGATAGTGAGGGAAAGTACCTTGGAATAGGAGCTGGCAAGTAACTGATGGAGTCAAAAGCAATAAGGGTGCTTTGACCTAAGGAAAACAAAGTGAAAATGTTACCTCGTGGGTCCTATGGAGAGCTTGGACAAACCTAATGTGGTAGCTAGTGTATTTTTCCAATTTAGCAAAGTGTCATCCTGTGCATCTCACCAAGTGGTGCACTGCCTGCTGAGCCCCTGAAATGCTCATGAGCTGTCCCTGTGATTTGGGCCCCATCTTATGACTCTACTGCAGTTTAGTGAACTAGCCATTTAACTACATAAATATTCAAAATAGTCAATTAACTTTGCTTGGATCTGTCTGGCACTAAGAAAGGAAAAATTCTAGGGTTTGAAATATATGACTTGGCATGATTATTTGGTGAAATGAATAATGTTTTAACAAGTGATTTGTAATTATTTAATAATTAAAGAGCTCTTATGAATATTCTTGAACACCCTGTGGGAAAAAATAAATTGTATGCTGATTTCATCAAGCATTCAAATCTAATCAGAATTTATTTTTATAGCATCATTTTAAACACAGTCTACAAGAACATTGCTACAATAATGCCGATGGAACAGAAAAGTATCACGCTATAACAACTCTGCTTTTTTAAGTATAAACTCCTGATTTTTCCCATGCAAAGAATTTTTCTGCACTAACGAATTGCAGCTGGACTCTGTTCCAAGACCTGCAGCAGCCAGTCAGGTTTCATCAGTGGTTCAGTGACAGGTTGAGGGTGCATCAGTTTTGGTTTGTAAATACAGATGAATGGTAGGCACTTGCTGCAAGGGAGATTGGTCCCATTCCTCCCTGCCTGGAAAGAAAGAGACAGCAAAAAGGAAAATAAGAAGATACAAAAAGAGAACTCTTTCACTCCTGACATGAAATCATTCAGTCTCAGCTTAGTTTCTGGAAATCCAATTTCCTTTAATTTCTCTTGCCGTGGTATGTATATTGCAGCTTTGGGCAAATTTTAATAAGATTATGTTTTCTCTGTCTAATCCTGGAAATATTTTTCCCACAGGTATAGCAGAGGTTCAAGAACAAGGTAAATTATGTGAACCATAAATCATCCCAGATTTTTCTTAACTCAAATATTAAGGATCAGGCAAATTTTTATGTGAAACAGTTTTATGCTAGCTAGTCATCCAACAGATCTGAAAAGGAATAACGGAGGCCTTTGGATGAAGATTGTCAGAGATTCATCAACCCATTTTTAAAAGAATGATCCCTACAGGCCAAGAAATCAATCCAGAATCTTACACAACAATTTGTTATTAATTTCTGAAAGCAGTTTGGTACACTCATATCTGATGGGATGGAAGAAGGACCAGATGGGGGCTCTCTTCCACATGGATGTCAATACAGTTATTACTTATGAGGATATAATTGTCTTGCAGCATTGCATGAATAATTCATTTTTAATTCCGTATTAGATTAATTTCATCTCATCCTCTCTTTGTGAATTGTCCACCAATAAGCTGTAATTTTCTTGAATATATTTATTATTCAGAATAGACCGTAGAACTCATGAGTCATTCATTTCAGGTAGATGACATTCAAAATTTGAGACTTTTAAGATGGACTTATAGGTCATTTTTGTGCCCTGTTACACAGGTAAAATATACAGAACCAAGGTTCTTCTTCCAATATGTATTTACAAATCTGGGATTCTCTTGCTTTTACTATTCTGAAATGCTAACTATGAATTCACCATCTCAGCAATATCTCTATCAGGTTCATTGGCTGGAATATTTGAAAGTAGGAAGAAGTGCTGAATGAATTAATAAAAAGAATCTTGAAGAAAATATTCATACAGCTTTTTATAACACTGAGTGACCTGACATTTTGGCAGAGATTAAATAGAAATTAAATTACCCATCATTCAACTTCTCATTTGATTTTTTTTCCTCAACTTGCTTTCCTTATATAAATCAAATGTTGTTGATCAGAGTTTACCACTTCACCTATTTTCCTCCAAAACTCCTATCTTCCCCCATTTTCAACTGACAAAACCACATAAAGATTAAACCCACAATTTTTGGATAACTCCTTAATTTTGCTGAGACTGAAAAGAATTTCCATGTTTACAGAGGGAAACTGCTCACTTGGAAAAAACCCCTATTTTTTATACTAGATTTTTTTATCAGTTGAATCATAGAGCTCTTTCAGCTGATGTTTGCATTTCTAGTCATGAATGTTTGTCCTTTGGAAAGTTCTCCCCAACCAGAACTGGGTTTCCTTTTGTTGCTCAGAAAAAAGAGCAAAATCCTGAACAATGGGATCCTACCAGCTATTTGGGGGTTGTAAATTGGGCCTGTAGTAATTACATGGGTTTTCTGCACAGCAGTAGAGAATGGGAGGTATATCCAGAGTGTCATATACCTACTGCAATAAAGGCATTGAGGGGACCTAGGAAGAAGCTGCTGTCAGTTGAGGGCCCTACTCGACAGCCCAGCCTAGTCTCATCACCTTGTTGGCAGGTAAATTTGGGCAAAATGAAGGTTACATTGAAAAGAAATATAAAAAGACAGGTGAGCAGAAATGGATATATCAGAAGAACTTGTCTAGAAAGGATGTACTTACAGTGCTTCTTCCTTATGTCCCCATGTAGCTTGGGAATGGAATAGAGAGGGACAGTTCTCCCCTCTGACTCTCTCCAAGCAAACTGAGTCCTCAGGATTCTGTTTTTGTATTTAGTACACTTTCATCCATGGCTTGAAGCAAGAGCATGCATCATGTTGATGTTTAGGCACAGAGGAGAGCTCTTCACCATCCTGAGGGATTTAAATGTCGTATCCTATTGTAAACATGGCTCAAGAGCACTATGGCACCTCAAGGCAAACATTTATGGAAGTATTTGTGTTTGGCTTCTGAAAGATAGAGCAAGTAGTTTTGGTACAGGGTTTCAAGTCACAGGGCTCATCTGATATAATCTCTGATATAATCTGAGCAGAGAGCAAGGCGAAGTCAGAATGTCTTTAGCAATTGTGTCCTGTGAGGGTGAAACAGGCTTCACTGTTCACAAGAGGATTGATAAATCACAGAGAAGGGCTGTAGGCAGGTAGCTAGTAGGCATCATGCTGTGTGCCATGTGGGAAGCAAAGGGAGAAACCCCTCAACTATAACCCATTCCTTCTGTGTTCCCTTATATTAAAGGATCCCCAGGAACCTCCTTGGCTTCCCTTCACTGATGCATTATATGTGCCCTATTTTACTGCATGAGGAAGTCAGACCCCATGCTCAAAGCCCTTGACATAATGAGGTTGACTGGATGATATGAGAAAGGAGAAACTTCTAACTCCAGAAGTTAGAAGTTCCAGACAGGCATTGGTTTGTTAACACCTGAGTATGTCCTGTGGCTTCATAGAGTGCAACTAGCCTCACCAGAAATATTGAGCTTAATATCAAGGTTTTTTTGGTCAACACTGATACACAAAGCCAGAAGCAGAAAAGAAGGGAAAAAAGACAGGTACAAGAAAAACAACTGAATGAAGTAGAGAATAAATTATGAAAATACTTTTTTTAAGTTTTGAAGGAGCCCGTGCTTCAGCCTGTGTTCTTGTTATTCTCTTTTGAGCGAGCAGCAGTGGCCTTTTCTATTCAGTAACTATTCAAGTCTTTCTGGCACATATTTTGTCATTCTGTTTTGTGGAAGAGTTCTGATGAGTTGGGTTAGAAATTACACCATGTACAGGATTAAGTCTGCCAAAGTTAAGAACCAAGCATTGTAATTTTTGACTGTGGAGTCCTCAACACCAGAGAAAAATGTGGAATAAACACAAAAGCAAAGTCTCTCTGATCTTACCAGAAAATAAAATATTGTCTCCCTATTATCTTTTATGATTAAAGTGAGTTCAGCATTTCACATATATACAGTAAAGTAAAAGTACAAAATGAAGGGCAAATGTTGGATATTCAGGATCTCACTTTTTTCCCTGTCTTATTGAAAAAAGTTAAATTGTGCAAAGCATCAGCATATGAAGAGCACTCATTTAAGAGTCAGATGCCATTTAGGTTATAAGCAGAATTAGTTTTCTGCTGTCATTACAGGGTCCAGTGGGTGCAGTTCTGCTTCAGCAATCTATCTCAATGTGCAGTGTAATGCATCACAATTGGTGGATTCTGCTTTGGATCTGCCTTCCAGAGAGACCCAGCAGTTTTGGCAGGCCAGCCCTGAAAGGTGGGCAGTCCTTTGTGCACTCCCAAGACTGGTGTCAAGTGGTTTGTCAGGCCTGGAGGGTAGTGCATCAGTCTGTCTCTGCTGTGAAAGGCTTGTCTCTGCAATAGTATTGGGGATTTCGGGCTGGTGCACACTGTTGCTTTAGGGAAGGAGAACAAAACTGTTCTGTCAGACCTGAATTAAGATGGATTTTTGTTGAAAGTTCTTGGAATTGATTTCTTTCCAGTTTCGTTATTGGTAAGAGACATCACATTTGGGTTCAACTTACAAAATATCATTGATTTCTCTCCCCAAACCACAGATGATTCAGCTTGTAATTTCCTACAATTATAGAGCAGGTCTCCTTAGAAACTGCTTGTATTCATTCAAAGTTTTGTCTTGTAGAAACCACATTTCCCCCCTCTTTGGCTAGATATGCTTGACACAAGACCAGAAAAAAAAAAGTGGAGGAAAGTACAATAAACATTTTCCTGCTCCCCTTCCCTCTTTTTTGCTTCCTAAAAGGAGATTTACAACATTGCACCTTCATTTGTCTCTAAGTGCCTTGGGATCTCGGGCCATCCCAAGTGCTGGGTTGGCCATGGGTGCTCCTGCTCATGGCTCTGCCAGCGTGTTGCAAAGCTTTTCTTCTCTAGTAGAGGCCAGGGTGCAACACAGAGGTCATGGTTTGTGCACCCTGATGCAGCATAGTGCCAAAGGCTAGTCAAACTAGCTGATTTCACAATTGGCTCTGCCTTGGTTGCTGTCCTGTGTTTCTCCTCACACACAGCTTCAACAACGCACAGAAGCCTCCACCTTCTCTTTGCATCCCCTGTGACCCACGAGGGAATGCTTGTTCTTGCAGGGAGTCCCTGCCATGGAAATTGCCTGGCTTCTGGGTTTGACAGAGAGTCTCAGATAAACCACAGGATCTCATTTAGACAGATAAATCATAGGACCTGATGACAGTTTGAAGAGCTTTGCAAGAGGGAATCTTGTGCTGGGACAAGGTCACATACAGACTGTTTCTGAAATCTGCTCTACCCTCAGTACTTTTCTGAAAGGTCAAGATAACATTAAATTGCTTTTACATTTGGAAAAAACTCCTCAGATCTTCTGTCTTCAGCCTTAGTAGCTGAAAAATGGGTTTGTGCTGGCAATGGAGACAATAACAGACTCAGTTTGCCCGTATCTGTTCCTCACTGTGCCATGAGAATCCCACAGTCTGTTTTGAATTCAATCATTATGGTAGCTGTAGATTGACCCTTCAGTTAAGGATGTTAAAATCACATCTGTTATACGGAAAACTTTAATCCATACCAGTAAAGTGACAGAGAAGGCATGAGGAAGAGACATGAATGAAAGTGGTGCCTCTATAAGACAGAAAGTTGCAGCAATGTATGTATGTGTTCTTACCTATACATTTGTGGACGTGTATTGATACATATAAGCACTCAAAAACACATGTGGGTAACAGCTATGTGGAGGCATTAAAAATATGCAAAGAATGTTAAAACCCACCATATTACTAATAAACTGAGAGGGATCTAAGAAAGGATATGGCGAAAAGGAGATGGATGCCAGTTTTGTAGATGTGTGCTCTTCTTCCCTTTTATCCCTTCATCCTTTTTTTTTTTTGTGTAGGGAGAAAAATCTTGCTCCTTGAGGTGTTTCTATTATGCCAGCTTTTACCAGCATGGTTCTTTTCCCCTGAAAATAAACTGACTTCCAATATTATACTTGAAATCTGTTGTACGAAGATTTTTTTCCTCAAATGGGTGGGATCTGGTCTTCCCAACATCTTTCCTTACATTGCTTCAAGTCTCTTTGTGTATCGGGCCCTTAGGCTGAACAATTAATTGTGAAATCACAGGGGTCTGGAGGCCAAATGCCTGTCTCAGAATGGGAGGCAGTGTGGGACACAGCACAGTATTTCAGTCAGCACTGCAAAGCCTTTTGGTACAGCTAGGCAGATGTGCACATGGGGATTTAATTTCTGTAATTTTGTGTGTGTACTGTGGTGTGGAGAGGTGCCTGCTTATCACTGTGTCAGCTGGAGGGCAGCACCTAGCAAAGATTTTGCATAAAATGTCCCTGTGGGAGAGGATTTTCACATAATGCCAATATTGAGGTCTGCTGGTGAAACAATGTTATGGGACAGAGCTGAGGAGCTTTTCAAGCTCTATTAAATTTACATAGGCTCTACCCATTTTTAATCCTGTTCAAACATCCTTGTTTACAGCAAATAACTTCCACTATCCCTTAAAAAGCAGTCATGTACAGTGCACATTTGCACTGATGTACTTATTTAAAATCCAAATATTTAGTAAAGGGGCTGAAATTGCCTCCATCCTTCCTCTATACAAATACAGCCTACAAATATACCACTAGGCCCAGAGAAATCTTTCCCTTAAAATTACTCAACTCCTAATTGCAGATGGGATCTGTTTTGGGGATGGCATGCTTTTTACAGACACCACAGACAGGAATCCAGATCTTCCCTAAGTGCAGTGTGGGTGATTTTCAAGAGCTTGCTCAGCAATCATCGAGATCTGTCCAGCAATTTTAGGGGCAGTCCATTCTAGGGCATGTGCAAAAGCATGGTAGATGCTTCTTACTGAGAGCACAGGAGATGAAATCTGAAATCACACCAGTAAACTCCTGGATCAGCTACCTGATTTACTGTCTGCAAAACTACACCTAGCTTCAAAAACCTGCTTTGTTTTCCAAGTAATACAGTGCAATATGTGTTCTGCCTCTTGTGATGAACATCAGTGGATGAGGATTATTATGCTAATTCTGGAGAACAAGGGAAAATAAGTGACCAGTGTTTTCTACCCACTCCTCAGTCTCACCACAACATTTTTGTGAAAGACGTAATTTCTGAGTGCTAGCCATTTGCTGAACAGCAGCCTCCCCACTGCAGCTACTGTGCTGATATATTTCATCACCTCTTTTT
Source organism: Ammospiza nelsoni (assembly GCF_027579445.1). Taxonomy (NCBI): domain Eukaryota; kingdom Metazoa; phylum Chordata; class Aves; order Passeriformes; family Passerellidae; genus Ammospiza; species Ammospiza nelsoni. The sequence goes on along the minus strand of NC_080634.1, from coordinate 59,396,458 downwards.
GTGGTTTTTTTTTTCCTAGAATAATTATGAATTAAGTGTGATCGTCCCAAATGCATTCAGTATCTGGTAGTATTCACTGCACACTTCTGACAAGTAATCTTTGGCTTGTGTGTTCTTCATCAACATCCATATTCCAAATATTCACAGAGAGGCATAAGCCATGCTACATGTGTCTTTCTCCTGACTCAGTGCAATTAATTTTCAGCAGTAGAGTTTCAGATTGTGAGTTAAAATTTGGGTTCTATTATTATCTTACAGTACTTGCTGGAAAGTTACAGTTTCACTTACTAACTTGGAACTACGTTTGTGTTCAAGTGGTACAGAAAGTTACAGGGGTTCAGAGATCCCTTTGAAAAATAGGATTTTTAGATTTTCAAGATTTTCAACAGACTTCACAACCCACAACCCCCTAATGAAAGTCAGTGGGACACTGTAATTCCATTTCATTAGGACTTAAATTAAATGTTCCACCTCTGCCTTATTAGCACAGTTGAAACTGGCTTGTTTGAATCACAGAAGAATTTCAGAGGATTTTCCTGGATCTGTTATTTCTACCTACATGAAGATAACTGTTTGCTGCCTGGTTTGCATAGCATGGACATGTTGTCTGCCTGATGTTAGGATGCATGATGCTACTCATGTGCACTCCAGCTCTCAGCATCCCTACACATCCATGCAGAGACAGACTTTGAAAGCTGGGCAGGGGTTTCATAGGGAGAATCAGAGCAGGTGGATGCATTGCAAAACAGCAAAGATGTGGTCATCTGAAAGAAACAGCAGTGCCATGGCTGAAGCAGTGCAAAACACTTACATCAGTTTCCAGAGCTCTCTGTCACACTTTCTGTCTCCTTTTCCTTTAGCCTTGTGTTGCTGAGATATTTGTCAACAGAATGGAAATGATACTGTTCCCAAGGAGAAATTGAATTTAATATTAATGCTATCTCCTGCGGAAAAGCAAGAGTGAGTCAGAGCTGAGTAGAGTTTGTTTTATATATGAAATCTTTCATTCTGGAGAGTAACTCAGAGCACAGAGCTGTGAATTTAATGCTACCAGCTTGGGAAGCTGGTAGGCAAACACAGCAGGCTTTGTGCATTAAGCAGCAATGTGCATTGCTGTAGTCATTAGAAACAGTTTCACTAACAAAGAAAGAGGGGCAAAACGCTCATCAAAGTCTTTCTCAGTGGGCAGTATTTGATAAGTTCTACAAGAAGCTTTGAATACACACTGGGCTGAAAATGTTTAGTATCACCTTGCTTTAAATGGGCTCTGCTTTATCTTTGTCTTTCCAGCCTTCTTTATATTTCACATTTTATTTATCTTCCTCCTCAAAGTGAAATTCTCATCAGCAGTGATACCTATGTTCATGCTGCCCTTATTTCCAAACAAAGTCATTTAGCACAATTTAAAATGCAGGGATTCAGTAATACAAAGCTCGAAAAGAGAAGCTTTGTCTGTTTTAAAAGTAAACTCCATCTTTCCTTTGAGTGCCTTTTCTGTTGTGTCTCATCAACTGTGTCCTACGTCCTGTCATGTCCTGATAACATGCCTTAGTAGATGCTGTTGAAAGTAGCTGGTGCTACTCTGCACTTTAATTTCCTGTGGGAAAGGAGATTAGCTGCTGAAGGAACCCTGCACAGCTCTGACACTGCTCTATGGATGTGCTGGCAAATGGAAGGCCGTGGTTACTTCACTTCTGCTCTGAGATGCTGCATTCCCTGTTTGTGGCCAGGCATGGATGGCATAAGAGGAAGGAGGAGAGAAAGGATAGCAGAGCTGGAGAAAAACATGGTGTTTTGTTGATGCTTGCAGGATCCAAGGCAGATGGTCAGTCACAGATGGATGCCTTGGGCTGGCAGGTCAGCCACAACAGCTATTGCTCTGGTTGCTGGCTCCCTTCCTCAGTTAACTGTGTGGCCTGGTCAGCTCCCTCTCTCTCTCTCTCTCTCTGTCTCTCTCTCCTTTCTACAGATTTTTCCCAGTCTGGACAGCTAGCTGTGGATGGCTCCTGATATCTCTGCCTTTTGGCTGCAGCACAGTCAGTCTCAAGATGGCTGAAAAGCTGAGTGCAAGATGGAGAGAAAAGGCAGACAATGAAAGAGGAGCTTTGAGGGAAGGGGACACAGAGGATTGCATGTTTCTGGGTCCTTGCCCATGCAATGGATGTGATTGGGAAAGGTGCCAGTGGGGATCTCATGGAGCCATTGTGACTCCTCGTGTCCAGTGAGGCTGTGTTCCTGCAGTGCAGCAGATGCAGGTTCGCTTGTGTTCTTTTTCCCTTCCTCCAAGACCTTCTTCCCTCCCTCCTCCACCTCCTCCACTTGTCTTTTTTTTTTTTTTTTTTTTTTTAAGGAGGTAAAAATGGACACAGGCTCATCCTTTCTTTATCTTATCTCAATACTTGGGGTGCATCTTTTTATAAGCCCATTTCTGACTCCAAGAGAACTCTACACATTCTTTGGGCTTTCCCAGCTGGAGGATTTTATTGGTGTAGTTCAGTATCCTTCCCTTCCTTTTTGCATCTTTACCATTTATGCTCAGTGTTCAAGACTAACAGAATATTTATAAATCTGGTGTGCGCTTCGCAAGCTTCTATTCCTGACTAGTGTAAGGCAGCAAAGACTCAGTCATTACTGTGCTTGCCCGTGGGGACGCAACAACTGAATTTAAGGAATCCTCAGCTTAACTAACATTAATAAAAATTGGCAAAAATACTTTACTGCTTCCTTTCTTCCCCATCCCTGGGCTCTTAGTCCTCAGAAAGCGAAGAGCTGCACTGGCATGTCACAGCATGTTGAGTTTTTGAACTCCTGTTTTTCAGGCTGTTGCCATCTGCCACTCAAAAGCATCAACATTTTGGAGGTAACAAAGAGTGTTTCTAGCAAGTGTTGCATCATAAAAGCATGCTCTTAGTGGTCTTAAATGCTTAAAATGTTCCAAAGTATCTCTCAGTCTATAGCTTTCTTCCTTACTTTTATTCCATGCCTCTTTTCATAAAATCCCCTGCAAGAGAACAGAGGAATTTAAAAATAAAAAGAACAGACCCTTTTAAAGCCATGTGAAATTACTTCTGAATCAAATACAAATTCAGTCCTATTGTTCTCAAATTGCTATGTGCAGCCTTTCTGTGACAGGTCTTCAGGCAAGGGCAGAAATGCTATCTCTACAGCACCATGAAGCTTTATGACAACAAACCTGTGAGGGAAACACAGTGCCACCGATCCAAGCTCAGCTTCCAGTGGCAGAGCTCACTGGGAAGTGCCTGCTGGCAACAGCATCAGAGCCAGTAACCTAAAGGAATTGGAGCCTGGAGGATAAAGCTGGGGTTGGAGTGGTGATGGGGGGAGGCTTATGGGCTGTGCAGTCACCACAAACACACACACACACACACACACACACACACAGAGCCTGGGGCCAGGAAGGCCTCTGGGAGCCTATGGATATGAGCCCTCTGTGCCCTTCTCAGCAGAGTTAATGCTGACACCCCCAGGGACAGACAACCGTTCCTGCGCATGGGGGAACGCTGCTGCTTTCCCTGCTCCCAGGAGGAGGGCCACTGTGCCAGGACTGACTGCCAACAGACAGCTCAGCAGCTCCGGCTTTTAACTGTGAGCAGTACCTTCATACTCCATCATTCACTCTTGGCAAAGGCCAGCCAAATTTACAACCTTCTGCTGCTGTAACCAGAACTGTTGTGTCTGTGGTTGAGCCAGCTTTCCCGTGCTGCTGGATGCTTCTCCTGAAGCAGCTCTTCAGCACTTTTAGGGGTATGTGCCCTTGTGACTGGGACAGCAGCAACGGACCAACCTCATGTGTCTTCACCTCATAGCAGAATTATTTTCATCTCCCCCACCTGTCATCCAGGTCACATTACCCAAGAATAAATCAGTTTTTTACTTTCTTTTCTGGACCATGCCTACAAGAGATCCCCTGGGACAGTCTCAGCTAGAAAGAGCATCTCAGTGCAAAGGGTTCAGCTGGGTATGAATCAAATGTGTTGCACAGACATCCCAGAAATCCCAAGGGAAGAGAACTGTTAGCTCCTCTATGGCCATCACTTTCAGCTGGAGTCTCTATTTCTGGTGAATATAAAATTAAAGTGTTATAAACCTGTATTATTTCCTTTTGTCCTATCAACACCCAGGAATTAAAGTACATTAAGTCCTTCCAGGTGCACTTGGTATTCTCCATGTTAATCATTAAAATGTGCTCTTTCTTAAAAAACACCACCAACAAAAAAGAATCCAGGTTCTTGTTTTGACCTGCGTGTTGACAAGAGTGGTAGGAGAGAAGACAGATTTGTGATAGAAACAGTCCAGAAATGGGCTGTTACAAAAGACAGCATAAAACTGTTCCCATCTGTCCATGGCAATGATTTAGACTGTGATTTTTAAAGACACACCTGATGTAGTGAGGTGTCTGATGCCAGAATGCTTTGTCAGGTTCCCAGACTTTAATGTAGGATGAAAAGCATCACTGTGTGGCCCGCATCTGAAATATTTAACTGCTAACTTTTTAGGGGTTTTGTTGACCACTTTTATTTATTTTTGAGGGAAAATTACTTGAATAAGACCTGTGTTTTTACGTTCTCTCTGCTCTCCTAATCAGCTACACCTGTAGAAGTAATATTTCAGTGTATTCTCTCCCATTTCACAGTCTTCCATGAGAGTCAGTATGTCTACTTAAGCCTGGCAGATACATAGATGAGGAAACAAGCTATGCTGCTCCTTCTTTCTCTGGAGAACTTATCTCTTAAACTACAACTTAAAAACCAGGTTCCTATCTGAAGCAAGCAAGGAACCAATAAGACTCTTCATTCAACTTCTCCAGCCTGAGACAGGGCAACAGTGACCTCACTCTGTGGATGGGCTTCTTGAAAAACACATCAGCCTAACTAATGCTCTTGAAAAATACAAAGGAACCCTATTCTCTGGACAGGTTTCAAACCTTCTTTCAGGTTTAGGATGTGCCCTCAATGGACTAATTCCCAGAGAAATAGAGGGAGCAGAGGATGGGATACAGATGTTCCTGACAGAAGTGCAGCACTTAAGCAACACAAAACCAGCACGGCTGATGCCTTTCCTTGTTGCTGGTGTTGAACTATGAAAAAACATATATAAAGGTTGCCCTAGATGGCAGTTTTTCTGCAAACTCTACTGGCCTACTGTTAGTCATAAAGGTTCTATCTGCGCTGTTTTTCAGAGGAAAATTGAGTTTCCCCAGGGAAGCCTTTGACTTGGAAAGTGTAATCTTAGTTTTGAAGGCAAAACAGGGTATGATATCCTATTATTCCACTATCCTCCCAACCCACCTGCACTATTTCTCTCAAAAAATATGTAGGCTTGAGTCAAAGAAGAGACCCATCTGGTTTAAATGGAATAAAAAATATTTTCCAAAAGGAATAAATAAATTCTTACAAGTTCAATTAATTTTGTATTTTCTAACCCCACTTCCTTGCCCTGAACTAAGACAGATATGAACGTGTGCAGGAACATATTCAAGCAACGCATTAACAACCTAATAAAAATATTTGCTTGCACTGACTTTGATTCAATTAGAGATTTATTCTAATTATCCAGCAGAAATTAACTAGCTTGCCTTATTAGACACTAAACACAATAAATTCAATCATTCATTCAATCAACTTGAATAACTCACAGGGGGAAATTGTGCAATGAACCAAATACCCTGTTCAGCCTGGTAAGGGGTGCAGTCTGCTCAGTGCCTCGCAGGATGAAGCCTTCTGTGTGCTCCCCTTCCTGTGGGTTTGCCCTGCAGCTCCCATCCCCTGCAGGGATCACAGAGACATGAAGGGATAATGAAGTCTCTGTCTATACAATTATAATGAATTGCTAAAAGTATTAGAGGTGCTGTAAATAAATCATTATATCAGGCTCATTTAGCCTGATATCTACTCTCAGATGGCTTGTAATAGAGTCCTGTCTCTGAAAGTCAGCCATTCCTTTGCAATTAGATTTATCACTAATCAAAAATGGAAGGTATCCTGCCAGCTTTCAATTGCACTTGGAAATATTGTGTTAAGCTCAAGCCTCAAAGCTGAACTGATTCATTTATTCCAATTTTAAAGCCACCCATCTGCAAATATTTAAATGCCCTAAATATTAATTAAAATTTACAATGACCATGCAGTAAGGTACAGCGTGCACATTAACCCAGACATCACAGCACTAGAAGAGATCCTTTCACCTCCCGTCTCCTGGCAACACACCTTCCAACTTCCTCAAAAGCTCCATTCAGTAAGGAGATAACAGCAATTGCATCTCTGCAAAATGCAGGTGTCCCTTTTCATAGAGCTTGGTGGGATGACCAGTCCTGCAGGCACTGTGCAGACAGACCTGCACCAACTGTTCCTGGAGAAGAGCTCCCTTGAGACAGGACTCCTCACTCCAGGCCACAGGGGACTTGCTCCTGGCTCAAGACCCTCTTAAAAGGCACCTCCCTTGTCTGCCCTGCTGCCTTGTTTGCAGCCCCAGACTGTATGGCTGCACCTGATGCCTGGCTCCCCACTGAGTTGTGCTTGCTGCTGACCTGCTCAGTTTCATCTCCTTTGGGTCTCAAATCACTTGCATGGGTAGGGAAAGGGGGATTTTCTAGCCTGGAAGGTCTCAGGCCATTTCAAATTCAGGACCAAATGCTTATGCAGAGGTGAGTACAATCTCTATTCCCCACTGCCAAGTACACCCACAAAATCCCAGCTTAGTAAATCCATCTTCTGCCAATGTGTACTTGGCCAGGATACCAAACAACATTCTGTGTGGGTAGATGTAAATAAAATCCCTTTATCATTGCAATCTAGCCATCTCTTGGCAGCCATGGCAACTGAATAACAGCACTCAGGTTTTGTCATCAGTGATACAGCATGAAAGTTTATATAGCACAGGGTATGTTTACATCAAGTTTCATACAAGGAAGGCAAAAGGTAATATTGTATTTACCTAGAGCTACTGTAGAATCAGGTACACAGAAGAGAAAATATCTGGATATGACCAGATTATATTTGGTAGTTTAATCTCTTTCCTATCTCATAAATATATTTAGGTGTCAAAATAGTATTTGAAATTGTTCCTCAGTGAAATTAATTTCAATGAGCAGCATTCTGCTAATCTGTATACAATGACCAGCATTCCATGACTCTGTATACACAGTCTTCAAAGCTGCTTTGGAAATACTAAATTATTTTTCCACCACCATGCCATCCCATGAAATACTGATATCGGATATACTTCACATGTCAGTCTTGGTCCCTCAGGGGATGACTACAGAGAGGGAGAAATATATGCCTAGAGACAAGGAATTTGTGAGAATAAGAAGTATTATGTGAAGCAGAAGTCCAGTTTATACAAGGCAGCAACCCAACCCCAGTTTCCATCCAAATATCTTCAGAGGTCCACTCTTTAGGAAAGTACAGTCTTAGCTATTAGCTAGACACTGGCAATATTAAAAAAAATTCTTTTTTTCCTGTTGCCCAAAATAGAATTCATTTCACAGAAAGAAATAACTTAAACAAGCATTCTCTCTTTCTGACTGTAATAGGCATATATAAAGGTGAATATAAAATAGAAATATTACTGTAATCTCAAGCTGAAATTTTGTCAAGCATAGAATAAAGGTTTTGCAATTTAATTTGGCTACTTCATTGCAACATGTTGCTTGGTAGAGTCCAGTTAGTCATAACTATGACTATTCAGAATATGGAACTAATTAAGGTAGTAATTAAGTGGCATCCTGCTATAGATTTCAGTGAAGTGTTCACAGTATGCTGTTTATACTCACCTGTAGTAGTGTGGTCCAAGAAAACTTCTCTGAGCAAAACCATGTTGGACCTGGTGCTGGGAACAGGGCTCTGTCCCTTCTGATATACCAACCACAGACTAGGAAATATCTTACCTCTGGTTGAGAGAAGGTCTTCCCAGCTGAGTAAAATAGGAGTTCCCAAAGTGATCACCAAAATCCTTTTAATTCTTTCCTCAGTCTTTTGGTCTCAAGTGTAAAGTCTCGGTGTAGCTCCCGCACCATAAGGATGAGGTGCAAATTGATCATGAGGGAAGATGCTGCTACGTGAAGAAACTTATAAAACAGCACCTGAGCCAGAGTACAACAGTGAAAGAAACTCAGCTCTCCATAGCATGGCCAGGACATCACACAAATCCATGCTGCTAATTTCCAGGATAATTCAGTGAGCATCTCATGATTAAAATCTCCCCTAAAAGCTCATGGCAAATGCAAATCTATGGGATGCACAAGACCTTACTCCCTGCTGTGTCATAGTCAGTTACACCTCTCTGACATCACTATTACAGCAACAAACCAGATCCATTATATTTGTATGAAAACCTATAACATACATTGGAACTAAGGAATTTAACAGAACAATATGTTTCAACAAAACAACTGTTTCAGTTCAGCAGAAGCAGCAGGAAATAATTCAGTTTTATTTTAGAAAACTCTTCCTTTTTCTATTTAAAAACATTTTAAAAACTCAGAACAGTTTGATTAAATGTAAAGGGGACTCTTAAGTCAGAACTCAGAAAATGAGAAAATGGATGATTAAAGTTATAGAACCTATAAACTTGGCCTCCTTGAAGTTACCAAGGCTAGCAGAGAGTCTGACAATAAAAGGGATAATTTAGAAGACTAAGAAAATGTGGTAGAATAAAAAGCAGGGACAAAAACTACATTAAAGCAGTTATCACTCAACTTGCTGCTGTGCAACACATTAACATATCACAAACTTTATCTTAAGTTTTTTGAACTTAACAAAAACAAGAGGAGGTAATTCTGAAACATTCAGATCAAATTGATACATCAGAGACTTCGATATTCAATCTGGGCATTACTTTAAAACCAGAAATAATGCTGTGGGGTCCAGGATGATCTATGGTTTCAGCAGTGAGTGTTATATGAAAGGCTGGATGCAGACCTTGTGCCACATGCACAGCGTGTCCTACGGCAGTGGCCTCCTACCACATCTGGTAAATCACGTCTGCACCACAGGCTTGAGGCTGCACAGCCACCCCTGCCAGCTCAGGGCCTGGTGCTGGCCATGTTGTAGTGACAGACATGCAGGATAAGCGTGCTAAAAGACATTCAGATATTAAAGTCAGGAGTGACCGAGTCCGACTTGTAACCAGCTGTTGGACTCTGGCTACCTCTGTAGTCAATGGAGCAAGCTCCAGACTGGGACTGCTTGTGGCTAACTGTGGGCATAATGGCCAGATTGTGACATCTTTTCTCACATCCACTGAGTTCTTACCTCTTCTGGTTGCAAAGGGTCTGGCAGCCTTGTCTGCTACCCCTCTAAGTCATTCATTGTTCTCCTGACAATGAAGGATGTATTAACAGCCATCACCTCAGGCTGGCTTTGGTACAAAGGTCTGAACATGGTCCATATCCATGCTGCTAAAGCAGAAAAGGTTCAGGGGCCCAGCTGCTGCACATCAAGCCAAATAGGGTGGACAATGTCCACAGTGCCTTGCACAGGACCCTATAGAGCAGCCTTGTTTGGGAGAGAGCTGGCTGAGACAAATCATCAGATGAGTCATTTTGATGATCAAAGATACGATGTTTGACCTTGTTCCCTGATAACACAGACCCATAAAATCTAATCAGTTATGCAACACAGCCCCCAGACTGATGTAATATTCTCTGTAGGAAAAAAAAGAGGAAAAGTCAGACCTACCTGAGAAGGTCAAAGTCTGCATTCTAACAGCTTACAGTATTTATTAACACCTCTATAAATATTGAGAGATTCTCACACAGTCAAGATAGTTTCAGTAGCACTTACATTACAAAAGACATCTCTCAAGCTTTACACAAAACCATGATTTTTCCTTATAGACTTCTACTTTTTTGTTCTAATGGACAGATACTTTTTTTTCATTCCACCTGCTCCCTTTTACAGGAGGCTATGTTTGCTATACTGCAAAAGAGCTAATGAAGGGATTCTTATAACTAATTCTGGGCTAAAGGGATGAACCAGATGACTCAGAGGCTTTGGTTGCTGCAATTTTGTTAAGCTCATCAATGGTAACATCTGTTTCTTGAGTGCATGAAGCAGGAAATATTTTCTTTCCTTTTTTAGTTATCAGGATTATTTAACAGGGGAGGGGTAAAGTAGAGAGTTGGCTTCATGATGTGATAGCAACAATATTACTGGCACTTCAACTTTTTCATCCGAAGATTGTTCATGGCTTTATGCTGGATATCAGTGGATATCAGGCCATTTGCAGGGAAACAGTGACAGTTCCACCAACACTTTCCATCTGCTGAATCTTCATCCAACATGGAAGTGGTCTATCTCCTAGTCTGAAGGACAGGAAAATTCTCCTGTAGTTTTAACTGTGAATTGACACAGAAGTCATGTCCCTTACTCAAACCATATCCACCTCTACCTGCTTTGGAGGAGAGACAGTGAGGATGCAGAGGCTAATGCTATTAGACTTGAAAGCACCGTTGCGCAGGGTCTCCTTCAGTGACAGCCATATAGATCTGTCCCAGTCCTGCCCTGAATGTCTAATACAGACAGCTCCACCAGTCCTCAAGCAAGAGACAGACAGAGAACTCCTGTCTTATAAAGAAATAAAGTTTGTTGAATGCAAACAGTTCCAGTGTGACCACTCAAAGAACAGCTCACCTGTGTGAGAAGGAAATCCCTAATTCTATCACATACTGAAACAAAACAGGTAAACAAGAGTCCTTCCCAGAAGTATTCAGATCATTTTGCCCATGAGCACTTGCACTCTCTCATCTCCTCTCACTGTATGGATGGCAGTGGTACATTGAGCACCAAGTCAAGGTGCCTTAGTTCTGCTCTTGTCTGTTTACATTGAGTGCAGGAACCACACTGAAAGGAGCACTAGAAAGCGATTGAGACGTAGAAGGGCTTGTCTGGGAGACCTGATATTTTTTTATTTACATGGAGACACACATGTAAATAAAAAAAAAAATCACCAACTTTACTAAAATCCAATCACAGGGCCTCCTGTGTCAAGGGGGAGAATAGATAAGCTGGTATAAGAGGCACGACCAAGAAATGCAGAGCTCTAGCAGGTATGCAAAATAATTTTGTGCCTAGTTAGGCCGTCCCAGGATGTCTTTTGTCACACATACATGGGCCAACCCCCAAATTGTGAGGCACGATTTCTATTCTTTGCTCCTTTGAAATTCATCCAAAATCCACACTCTCACCCTAGTGCCACAAGAATGTCAGAATCTGTTCTAGGTAGGAGATATTGAGAGTAGAGCTGACAGAATGGGCTCTAAACCTTATTTACCCTTCTCTCACCCACGCCAAAGCAGTGCCACACAGTAAGATTGGACACATTCCTCCTGATACTGGCTGTAATGAGAAACAAGGAGTAATGAGGTGATTTACTATCCCCTGTCTCTCCCAAAGACCTCAACATGCTGGCTCTGTCCTGTACTCTCCGGCAGCTGATTTGAGAGACAGAACTCCACTCAATCTTTTTCTGCAACAAAATATCCTGCCTGTTGCCCAAGACAAAGAAATGAGGTAGCGAGGCAAGTCACCAGGTTCTCAGAACTTTCCCTCATAAAAGCAATATATGTGCTTACTGTTCTTCGAGATTAGAAAAATTGGAAAGGGGAAGAGAGAACAGTAAATTGCACAGTGCATTTTATGGAATGGAAAATGCAGCACGCCTGCTGCAGTGAAGTTCATTTAGCCCATAAACATGTCATGGCTTGATGGAGAGCACCACAGTCACTCAAACGAGTCAAGATTCCCCAAGAGGACTTTCCACTAAGTTCAGAATGATTTTCCAAATGGAGAATGAAGAACTGTGGGTTGGTTTCAGTGGCTAGCTATCCCCTGGCTTCAGATACTCCATCTCTTAACTGCTGTAAGTCCTCTGCACTCCCAGGTGCCCCAAAGTCTTTGGAGTAAGAGTCCTGTTGTGCCAAACATTGTACAAATAGAAATGAACAAACAGACCTTGTCCTGAAGACACCATGAGGCTGTCTTCAGATTTTTACTATGCTTAAAAAAATGTGCCTGAACAGAATCTAAGGAAGGGATGAGATACTTAATGTAGAATTTAGAACTTGTTCAGGATAGATTAGATTCTTAGGCTTTCATGATAGCATGCTTTCTTCACACTTGATCATCTTGATTTCTTTGAGGCTCCTGGTGAAATAAAGGTGTAATAGATCCAAACCATGCTGCTGAAAGGCTGGCATCAGCGTCCCTGGTGATATTGCTGGTACTGCTGAGCATGAAAGCAATTACAGGATATCCAGGCTGGTCTCGCTGGGTAGGCAACTCTCTAAAAGAGTGTTGTTGGTACAGCCATGGTATAGTACAAAGTTTAATTAGTGTTTATTCTGTCTCACACTGGGTGGGACAACAAAAGCAGAGTGAGCAATTCAGGCTGCCTCCAGCCCACATCTGCCAGGGTCCAACCTCTTACACCACTGACGGAAAAAAACAGTCACTGTAAGTCAGGCTACTGTGTGTCATTTATCAGCCTAATCTAGTGGCTGCTTGAAGTCACAAAAAATGTCTGCTGTGTTCACTGGGTTAGCCTTTGTAAACCCTGCAGGGTCTGATGATACTGAAAGTGGCCCACAGTATTTCACTGAACTGAGGCAGCACTACTGTCACACGAGCTTATAATCACAAACAGCGCTGATAGGCCCAGTGGCCTTCTTCATTAGAAATAAAAGTTCCATAATGTGAATCTGGGAATCCAAACCATTTTTCATGTACTGATTAAGTTACAATGAAAAGAAGCAGATGTAACAAGCTTGAATTTCAAAATAACTCACAGAAAAAAACCTGACAGTCCTTCTCTCAATATAGAAGAGTATTCTGGGATACATCCTAAAAATGAATCTGGCACTCTGTTTGTCTCACCTGCAATGCTTATCTCATGCTGGTTTGCAGCAAGAAAAAGCAGTATTTAAGTAAAAGCTAGCTTAGGACACTTCCATTAAGACCACATTTTTTTTTAGGAAATTATTTTTTAGTCTCTTAGGACTACATTCTTTCCTCTGAAATTCTCTCAGGCTCAGGTTGGATAAGAGTCTGAGCAACCTGGTCTAGTTGAGGAATGCCCTGGTAATTGCAGAGGGGGACCCTTCCAATCCACACAATTCTATGGCTCTATGACTGTATGTCATGTGCAGTCTGACACCTGATGCTGTTTCTTGCTCTGCAGCAAAGATATGAAGGCGAAAGCACATATTCCCTGGTTATGGCTTCCTTAACCCAGCCATACAGTTCATCTGTGTTTGGGGTCTAGTTTGACAGGCTGGGCTGTAAGACACACCTGAAATGTGTCATAAGGGCTTGGGAGGACAATTTTGAGCCACCAGTGAGCAGGCTTGGTCAGAGTGACCAGTCCAGCACAGCATCAGCAGACGTCCTGGCTCGGTCCCAGCAGACCTGTGGCTGCACCAGGCTGGTGCTGTGCCCAGAGTAATTAGATCTGCCTCTAGAAGAATAAGGAGCTTGGGCTGACTGACAGGGGAATGTAATTATATTAGCTCTTCTGGAGCTAATTCAGGGACCACAGCATTAGGCTGAATTGCATAACCTAGATATTTCAGAAGTTACTCATTTTGAATTATCTTTGATAAGAACACACAAGGGAGAGATTTAGTGCTGAAGTTGTAGATTCCATCCATCTCTCCCTCCTGCCTCTGTCAGCAATGCCTCCTGCGGTGTTTTCCCTTCTAGCCCCAAAACCTATAGCACAGCCACATGAGCCTTACAACCTTCCAAGCTCCAGTCTCCATCAGGAGGGATGACTCTTTCAGAGGGCATCTGACACATCTTCCCATTCAACCTTGGAAAAGAGCTTACTCCAGCTATTTCCAGGATTGCAGAATGGGGAGGTACACCATTAAAGAAATTAAAATGAATGGTGTCAGGCACAAAGGAATCAGGTTAGGTTAATGATATTGGAAGGTCATTATTAATTTTTGCTGCCTTTTCAGAGTTCCTTTTTTTTTTTCCCAAAGCAGCTTAGATATGTTACTGTGATAAGCACAGCATAAATGTTCCGTCATACAGCCAGACACTGTAGCTTCACCTTATTATGTGTGACTGAGACTGCAAACAGCTCAGATCAATCTCAGAGATATTAAATTAGAGCTGAATCTCACTCCATCTCCCATACAAAATAAGCTGAGCTAAATCTGAGGTAATGCCCATATCAAGAGACATTACAAACCATATTCTGTTGGGTGAAGATTTATTTTTAGTTTTTCCACTGAATATTTCTGGTTGTATGAACAATGGGAAAGAAGAGAAATTCTCAGCATTAGAAATGCATTGAATCTGTACATGCATTATGTAGCAGCTAGGGTTTCTGTCTTTAAGACAGGACCAAATAATGATTCTTGCATAATGTAACTATATGAAAACTAAAAAGAAGTCCTGGGTTGAAATGGGAAGCAGAGAATATTACAGAATCACAATAACAAGGTCATTTGAAAATGAGGGCAATAAGTAAGCAACTAAAGGAAAGAAAATTAGATATAATGAAAAGAAAGGAAGCATTCATTATGGAGTGGGTGCAGAGCAAGGAATAAGTTAGATTCCTAAATGAAATCGGCACATACAGGCAATTATCTCTCTGTGCAGGGTTGAAAAGTCTTCTCCCTGTCGCGGTGAGGGAAGACTCAGACGCTCAATATGAGTGATAAGCAAGCTTCGTTTATTGATTAGAGCATCAGATATTTATGCACAATAAGGTCATATATATTCTGTAAGCCAAGCAGTCTATTGGTTATACTATAGATATCAGCTCCTCTCTTGCTTCCTCATTCCTTATGACTTACATGTCCTTTTTCTCATGTGTCTCTCAACTACAGCACCTTGTTATTGCACCACAGCTACGCTCAAGGACACAGTGTCCTTGCAGCCCTCAGAGACTCAGATTAGCTGGGTTCGGTACTTTCCCAATTCTTGGTCAGCTATCCAGAGCATGTCTACGTGGCCTTTGTCAATAGCCATTCCTCCACATCTCCCATTCCCTATGTTGTTATTGCAGTTCTTAGGGGCATAAAAGGACCTTGTGTCATAAGCGCAAGTCAAGAGCATCATCATCGTCATGACAATGAAATTGGTTTAGGCCATCTCAGATGGTTTAGTGATCATATTCTGGCTGCCCCTGCAACGACAAACAGACCAGAGACAGGTCATAGGCTAATGTGCTGTCCTAGGACCACCCAAACTGTCTACTGCTAAAACCTCTTTGGCATATTTTTGTCTTTCTTTTCTACTATTTTCCCAGACATTTTCTGGACCCATATGGGGTAAGGGACAGCCTGAATGTGTGCATGCCTTTCTGATGAGCAAGGGGAAATGTTTGCTATGTGGGGATGAATTGTGCTGCCCACTTGGCCTCAGGATGCGTGTGTTCCTCAGTCTGTTTTATTTGGTAGAGCAAAATGAAGCCTTTGAGAGTCATAGAGGTCAAGCAAGGTACCAGAAGACAGGAAAAAAAAAGACAATTGTAGTTATTCTTCTTAAACAGGGAAAAGATCAGTAAACACCAGTTCCTGTAAAAAATCCAGAACAAACTAATCCAGGACTGCCCTATGTATAAGGACCTGAAGGGTAACAAGATAAGTAATAGTCCACTGGGATTCATCACAACCAGACTGCATCATACCAATTAAGCTTCTGTCTATACCAACATCTTAAAGTGAAAGCAGTTAATTCAACATATTTTTATCTGAACAATGTCTCATATAACTTTCTCATTAAAAAATCTGCATGACTGTCCATCCTATATTTGACTATCCATTAGCAGAAAATGCTCAATAAGTGCATTCTTGAGGAGCATCTCCTGGTTTGGTTTCATTCCAAAGGAAAGCAGGTTATGCACCTCAAGACTGCTCTGGAATAGAAAATAAAACATTTTATGTGGGGATAAAGTCAACCACTTCAGGAGTATTCTTGTAACAAGTGAAATACCAATGTACATGTATACTGCTGGGCATCATAAACTGAAACATCATTTCCATTAAAAAATGGAAGCCATCAGATCAGGCTTTACATGCAGAAGAACAGCTTCCAAGCTATACTGTTTTGTTCCATTTTTTTGGTAAGAACTCAGTTGAAGCTGTCTCTTCAGTTCTGGGTATCAAAAAGAGAAACCGGAGACAGTCTAGAGGAAAGTGTTATTGAAAGTATTGCCTCTCGGGAAAGATTAAAGGACTTGAGATTGTTTAACTTAAAAACTGACTGAGGACATGACAAAAAACAGACCACAGACATTTTTAGAGAGAAGAAAAGAATATGTTCCTTCTTCCCATAATGGATAGCACAAACAAGAATAACAGGAAAAGTCTCCTAAATCTATGCATAGGGAAGCACTTGTACAGATTGCCCATGGAGATATGGCAGTCTCTATCAAGGAAGACCAGTAGAAATTAGATAGGGAGGAGGGATAAATGACCCTTGCTTAGGCTACATGGGCAGACTAAGCCAGCTTCTGAATATCCTTCCCAATCCAGTTTTTCTATGACTCTGTGCTCACTCCTCCTGACTTAGTGGGATGTTATTTTGCCCAAATGTCCTTGTTTCAAGCAGTGAAGGGTAGAATTTTTTTTTTGTCACAGAACAGCTTAGGATGTTTTCCCAGGTGACAGTCTGAAACTGTTAAGGTAAAGTCATCTCTAGGAATCCACTGTGCTCGTCTGGCTTCTGTGGAGGTCCCACTCCTCTTGCCACTGCTATGGGACAGAAAAGAGGTTTTCTTCTCTTCAGATCATGATTTCAAATAAATGTGGTCGTGCTCAGCTAGGAGAGATCATGGAAGTGAGGATCACATGCAAAAATAGAATTTTAGGTGCTTTGGAAAGGTGTTGCATATTTATGTGGGCCTTTTGAGGAAGTATTGAGGAGATTGTGGTGAAGACTGGAATCTGCATATGCTATTCTCAAGCTGCTGTGCTTCTGTAAAGTGCCTTCAACAGAAGAACATAAGGGCAGGAGAGAGTAAAAAGAAGTGGAGGTGGCTGTAATCACCAGTTACAGTGGCATAACCTCAGGACAAATAAAACAAGCACCTGCCCCCTGACTGCAATCGTCATATAGAACAGGATACTATCTGGATTAATCTAGTACTAAATAGCATAATCTTTATGTACAAATCCAGTGCATATGCATGCTCCAAGGGGGAAATGTGGGTTACTGTGGATCTGCATGGTTCCACCTTCCTCTCTAACGTGGTGCAAGTGTCAATAAAAGGATGCCTTTTCTGAAGCCTGCTGCAGGAGGACATGGGCTTGAGCAGATGCTTAGAAGCTCAGAGCACTTTGCCCCGTGCAGAATGAATGCCAAACTTCTCACACATCATAGGGTAGTTGCTCTTCAGGAAAAACATGACATTTTGCAGCAAGTCAAGAGAAACACAGTGACCTAAACAGTGCTGTATTACTGTGTTGATGACTAGATGTGCAGTGACATTTCAAAAATGAGCACTGGCTTTTTTTGTGCTCTACAAACTCCAAGGCTGATTCTTTAAAGCCTCCATGCATGGAATTCACATTGACTTGTGTATATGGAGGACTAGCAAGGTCAGGCCCTGAATACTAAATAATCACTTGTCATCCCTGATGTTGCTGCTTAGAGCTGGTGTAATATTATTTTGTTTAGGCAGAAACTATTCAAAACTTTTTCATACTCTGGGTTTTACTGAACTGAGAAGACTAATATTTATAAAGCAATTCTTCCAGAAAAGAAGCCCTCAGTCTTTTTCACCCCTCAAGAAATCCCCCAAATCTGAAACAAACATAACCTTGGCAAAATCTACCAACAAAGTAGTCACTGAAACAAATAGTCAGTGTTAAAAACAATATGAGGCCAATATGAGGCCATTCCAAAACAATTTCTTTTCAGACAGTCTACACAGTGTGGTGGCAATAACATGGAGAATTTAGCTTTCCCAAGCTCTAACATTAATTTTTTTTTAGCAGCCAAAAAGCTCTATAGGCAAGGTGAACATGCAGCCAAGTTTTATTTTGTCAGTGCTGTTAATTTTTTAGACGCAGTGAAATAAATTGTGAAGCTGTAGGTGTTAGTGGAGCCTGAATACAATGAACTGCAGAGGTAGAGAAACTGTGTCTCCTTGCCTCCAGGACTCTGCAGTTCAACTCTGTGATCCATACATTGAAGCCAGACTGAAATCAGCTTCTGCTGAAGGGAAGAATTGGCTTGTCCCCAGAGGATAAACTCCAGCAACTGTAATGGTCTGAACAGTTTATTTGTTCCCCAGGAAAAATATATTGAGAACCTGTAGCTGTGCCATGACTCATCCACTCACAATGCATGAGGGGATGGAAATTCCTCTGTTCCATGAAAATAGGACATGTCCCCTAAGTATCTGGAAAACAGTGGTTTTCCATCAGGGAAAGTTTTGTTTCTATAAACCAGAATGAACAAAAATAGAAATGCAGGGACAAGGATGAGTGCTGATTTCTAGAAAACTGGGAGACTGCAAATATGATTGACTGAAAGATAACACACAGAAGCAGTATATCTTTATGGAGTGGTTGATACACCTATTAAACTGATTTTGTAATTTATTTTTTTTTAACTAGACCTTAACACATGAAAACAGTCCATAGGGTAAATTCTTATTAGTTGGAAACTTCATCACCAAAAGAGGAATAGGAATATTCAATCAGTAGAAACACTACAGGACTAGACATCATTACATGAATGGCAGATGGCCTGAGCAGCCTTGCAAACTTTATGAAAGTTGTTTTCCATTTGAATGAAAATGAAGAGAAAATGTAATGAAATGAGGTTGCTCTTTCACAATCCATGGGTTGTATCCAGCTCTTGCTGAATTTGATGATGGTTTTGTTCCATGTATAGCAGCCACCTGCTGTAAATGGTTAGCTGAATTTCAATCTTAGCTATATGTTAGGGAAGAATCTGGGAAGAATATGGCTCAAGGCTTTCTTTAGAGCAAGGCATTCTGTCTAACTTCCCAGCCCTACAAAAAAGACAGATAATTCATATTTCTGGAGTTTTATTTCCTTCAGGGTGATAATACATCTGCTACTACATGCTTGTTCATCACTTTGTTACCCTGGTTTGGCTGGTGTCCCTGAGTAGTGACCTCTGACAGAAGGCATTAGTAATATTAATGATGAGAAAGAAAGATCACTATTGGCATTAGCTTCCTGTGGAGAGGAATAGTGATCTCTTCCTGTGGAGGGCTTGAAGGTGTGCAAAGGGCTGGAAGGGGATAGAGGGTAGTGGTACTCTCTTTCCTCTGGGTCAGGATTCGGGCTGCTGAGGAGGACAAAACCTGCCATGTGCTGTGCATGACCCATAAGTCCAGAGAGTTTTAGGTCGTGTCCATTACAAGCACCACATTTATTTTTGTGATGTAGTTGCAACAGAAGCAGCCATATATTGGAATATGATCCCAATATTACCAGATGGAACGTGCCTGGGCTCGTCGTAGTAGTTATAATAACAAATTGTTATAACAAATTACCCGATTGCCTTTTTTCATGGGAGTTGGTATCATTTGGGCATAGAAAAAGGAGGTCTGTGGGGAGTATGGGGTCTTCTAGCTCTATCACACTAATTGCCCCTATTACTGTTCTTATTAATCTGTTCGGTTATTTCATTAATCTGCTTGGCTACAGCTAGAGTTAACGTTTAAGGCAGTTTTTCTGTTGTGTAGTTTCCCTGGCTGGGACTCCTCCAATTTCTGGAGCATTACCTCAAAGTATCTTTTGCAGCAGCTTTGAGAATACCTCAAGTGAGGTATGCATAATATGCTATTTACTGAGAAATTCCTAAAGAAAAAAAGTTGTCCTTTAAAATAACCTTTACTAGACCTAGGCAAATAGATTTAGAAACATTAGAGCCAGAGCATTTTTATCTACATGAAAAGAATACTTTTTTTCTTTTTAACAACCAACAGCTGTGCTTCTTGGATAAGCCTCGGCAGAAGAAAACATGTCCATAGCTGTTACAGCTATTTTAAAAGGCTATTGCCAATACCTAACTTTGCCACTTTCTTCTCAGTGTTTTGGAACTTCAAAATAAAATTATTTCTTTTGTAAATATCCTCTGAACTGCAAAACAAACCCTTCAGGATTTCCTCCCTAATTTTCTGTACGGAGGCAAGGTGAGCAAACATGGGGCTCTCTAAACAAGAAACTTTTTCATTTATATGAATGTGGAGTGTCCTCTTATTTGAAACTCAAAGACTTTGGTGGTCTGAGTTCTTTTGCTAAACACATTTGCTTTCCTGGAAGTCAGTATGGAATTTCACATATGTTTTGCTGAGGAAGGAGAATGATTGCACTGCAGACATTTAAGCTTTGTATATATTTTGGAAGATCATAGCCATCACATTTAATCATTGATTTTCACTTCATTCCCTGATGTGAGTTCCCAAGAAGATTCTGGCAAGGAGGCCAGAAAGAACAAGCCATTATTTCGTTCTCAAGGAAGCTGAACACATTAGAAATACTGGCACCATCATCAGCATTGATTGCACTGACTGGTAGCACTGGGGTGAGATAAATCCATACCACAGCTGATAAGGGACACTATTCACCTTGAGGAAATTTATTTTAACTCCTCTTCTGCAGGGCTGTTTGCAGCTGTGTTGCCTTGCAGCTGCATACTATGCCATGGGAATGGTACTGCAGACTGCTCAGTGGAGTTTATGTGGTCCATGCACCCCTATTTGCTCCAAACTCCATTGTCTCCCATTCAGGAATGCTGCCACTCAGGCCCTGCCTTTGCTCCTCAGAAAAGAGGAGCTTCACCTATCCTGTTTCATTGTGACATCTACACAGCTGACCATTTGATCAAACTTCATGTTAAAAAACCTCTGTAAGTGTAACTTGAAGCCATCATAGAAGCATGGTAGATGCAGGGAATGTCCAAGGGACATAAACCATAGAAGCTGGTTGTGCTTCAGCAACATGCCATGCTGGAAATGGCGCTGACTGAACTATTGGTGGGATATTGTGCTTATTTGCGGTTGACTGCCTCATCAATTTTCCTTTGGGAACAGAAATGGAATTTGGGGGTGGATATGGTACTAATTAAGAAGGAAGCTGGCTGCAATATGCTTGGAGATAAAAAACCTTTTCTGGTGGGAATCTGGTTTTGTATCTTGTCCAAGTTGTTAAAGATGCATTTTACTGCAAAAGATATTTTTATGCAGTACTGTTAGCTCTCACTGGAGAAAAGTGAATTAAACATGAAGATGATTGGATTAATGAGGAAAAAAAAATTGAAAGAAGACTTTCTGGCTACAATAGATTCTTAAGAATTAAGCTTTTATTGGTAATGTCTGCTAATTACCCCATGGATAGCTCCCACACCTATGTGAGTAGTTAGGCAGTTCTCATCATCATGGCACTTTACATTATTCGTTTGGCCACTCTGAAAGGAGCATGAGATCATTATAAAACAGTCACAAAGCCATGGATAGCTACAACATCTGTCCTACAGCTCAAAGTGCTATTGAAGCACATCTCACACACCAGCAGTATATAATGGCATGCAGTTTTTAAAAGTTAGGCAAGAGTTTGATGGTAAATTCTCATTAAGGCTTTGTGGCAATGATCCACCTCAGACACCAAAACTGAGCTTCTTCAAGCTTTTCAGATGTTTCTTTTCCTTCCCAATTGCAGAGCACAGCTTCCTGCAACTGAACTGGCCCTGCATGGGGTTTCTTGCTCTACTGGGCTCTGAGTGTAAATCAGGGCAACACAGCTATAGCAGCAAAGCCAGAAAAGAGAAGTAAAGGATTTGAAAGATGCCTGCTGATTACAGTCAGATGTAAATCAATGGAAAACATCACAGGAAAGGAATCAGGGAAAGTGGCATGGAACGCTGTTTGGGAGAGGAAAAGACAGGTTAAAGGATGTGCTCGGAGACTGAAACTCATCAGAGGGCTTGTAAAACACAGGAAAGACTAGATTATAGGGAAGAAAAGCAGGATGTGACTGAATGGCATGAAAAGGCTGAGTAGAAACTGTAGTGTGCAACTCTAGCAATCAACAGGAAAGTTGAAAGCTGCCAGCAGTCCAGGAATTTTAATTCAAGGAGTGAAAGACTAGAGACAGGCTGACTGTCAACATGAAAACTGAAGTCCGATCTCCCAAAGAAGGGAAATGAAGGAGGGAATTGGGAATTCAGGAAGAAAGGAGTCAAACTCACCAGAAGTTAGAAAAGGGACAAGTAATTGGATTTCCAAAGACAAGGAAGATAAAAAGTGAGTAGAAATAGACTTGAGAGGAGAAGGCAATAAGAGTGAGAGTCTGGCATCTCTGCAGCAGCTTTGAGAATCAGAAAACAGGTGCCTTGAGCCAGGGCTCAGCAAGACCCAGAAACACAGGAGGCAAGGAAGGAGGGGTCAAAAATGTTTCCTTGTGGGAAACTTGGCAAAAATCAGGTAGATGGATTAGCGGTGGTCCTAACATCTGTGTGGTACCAGACAACTGTGAGAAAGAGCCTGCAGCCCAGCAGAGGAGCTAATCTGGGACATACCATCACGATGTGAATGCAGTTGCTTCGTGGGGAGAGTTGTGGAAAGAACAGTTTCGCATTTCCTTTACCAAACTGTATACTCCTAAGACCATCCAGGGCCTGAAAAACTGTGACTGCGATTTGTGCCTGGTGATTTGGGGAGAAAGAGGTGTCTTAAGTAAGAATTTTTATATTAAAACTATATAAACCTTTTATATTAAAACTATAGTTTTTGTATGACAAAAAATATTTGAGGGGGAGAGAGCAAGTGATCAAAAAGGACAACAATTTCCCTCTACTGGTGGAAAATGTTGGGCTTTTCTGGAAGCTCAGAAGCACAACTCTCTCAAAAGAGCCTCACAAAGAGGAGCTATTTCTTACCTTGATGTGCTCAGCTGGACAGCTTGCTTTTAGCCACAGCATTAAAATTAGAAGTCAGAAAACTCAAGGACAAGCTTTTGTTTTTATCTAAGCTTTAAATTATTAAAAACTTTAAGGACACACTTTAGGAAGGATCCATGGTTGGAAAGCTAGTGGAAAATATTTAGCACATCTGCAAAGAAGCTCTACTTATTTACACGGAAGACCTCATCTGCACCAGTCCACAAAATGCTCAAAGATGCAGTGCCACCTTTTGGACAAACTGATGTCATGTTTGGTCAGGCATGGAGTTGAAAGGAGAGAGAAATAGCCGGTGACATTCAGACCCTGGCCGAAGTTGGCTCTCCAAGAAGTGACCAGTAGCAAATGGAGAGGATAATTGGAAGCAGTACTCAGAAATGGCTGTCTGGTTTTTCTTTAAGAAAGGCTTTGTTTCCCAATTTATTTGAAAATTATTTTAAGGTCAATGGAGTCCACAACTGTTAAAAAAAAAAAAAAAAAAAAAAGGAAAATAAAAGACAAGTAAAAAATAACAGAAAAAAGGCAAGAAAAAGGCATACTGTGCTTATAGAGAACTGGAGTAAGGATGTTAACTCTGGGCCTGGTCAGTTGTTATGTCAGAGAAACAGCACCAAATTCTCCAGGGCCTGCAAATCTACAGTCATTATCTCCACGATTTAAGAAGAGCATTCAAACAAATATGTGTGCCATCATCTAGAGCCAAGGGGACTGCTGCCTTAGTCTTGGAGATTTAAGGGCTGACAGCACAGAATCTGTATGTAGTTCTTGCCTAGCAAAGGAATACTTTAAATGATATATCACTCATCTTCAGTGAGCTGTAAAGTCTGTGTATTACCTGCACTGGCCAAAGCATCAACTAATAAGAAGGAAGCTAACCATACAGAAAGGTGAACTGATTGGTCTGGAAATCACATATCCACCCAGTGGTACTGCCCTGCTGTGCTTTAGGAACATCCTTTAGGTAATCTCTGTAGGTTAACTATTTCCTTGAAAACACTAGAAGGATATTGTGCAAATAAAGTGGAAGTATCATAAAAAAAAGCCCCAAACCCTAGTCTCTGCAAATTTCTGCATTGTAAATCTTTTGGATCCTTGTACCCAGACCAAATCTGACAATGAGGTCTTAAACAATTTCCTCCATTTCTTTTCCCTTTACCATAACAGCAGCAGTGGACATTGCAGCCCTTGCTTGGTAGCCTGTCACAAAAAGATATCCATGTGTAGAACAGTCATTAGAGTGTCCTAGTATTTTCCTGGAAATGTTGTAAGAAGTACTTGCAGTCTGAAGGAGGTGAATATTCTGCTACAGGCTTCTGCTACTGTCATGTCTAATAGCTACCAAGGGGACCGCAGGCTAAAATTACCACAGCATCTTTAAGATTTCTCTGTTTTGCCACTGCTATCACCTCCTTCAGCCTCTCCACCTTATCTCCTAGGGACCAGACACAGAGTTCAGGGATCTGGGGACCCTTCTCATTTTGTGTGAAATTACTGGCAGGTATCTTGGTGGTCCTGGAACCCATCACATATTTAATCTGACTCTCTCCTTTGTGCCAGCACAGGGATTGCTATTAGAATCCTCTGCCTACTTCCTTTTCTTCTCATCAACATGGCTGATTGCAGTGGCAGATTATTTCTCCAGAAGGGTGAGTTACAGAGTGTGTAGGCATTGCTTTCTAGTAGGT
This sequence comes from Ammospiza nelsoni, assembly GCF_027579445.1. Lineage (NCBI taxonomy): Eukaryota > Metazoa > Chordata > Aves > Passeriformes > Passerellidae > Ammospiza > Ammospiza nelsoni. The sequence goes on along the minus strand of NC_080634.1, from coordinate 59,371,860 downwards.
AAGAGGCGCTTTCAAGAGGGACACAAAGTCCTTATTTCCAGTGGCATATCTGCACTAAGACAGCTTTCCTCTCTGCAGTGTTTCACTTGTCTTTGACAATATGTATTATAAAGCATCCTGTCTCTATGTGCCAGCCTCTTCCAGTAATGTTGTGGATTCAGTATGATTTAATCTGCAACTAAAATAAAAATATAATGAAAAAAAAATGCATTTCTACTGACGGACATTCTTTTAGTTAAATCCCAAGTGAGATATTTTGGTTTAGTTTTGTGGATTTCCCTCATCCTTTAAAAAATAAAATCCAGCTAAAGTTAGACTTGAAATACCATTAGAATAATACTAGGTATATTATATATAGCATACTACATGCTTCCAAATTTTGAAATATTTTGATTGTTCCAGTATTAAAAAATAATATATTAGAATTTCATTACACACACACACACAAAATCTATTTGTTTTCATCTGTAAATATTTGTGCATTTTGTCAAAAAATTCAAGTATCGTCAGTCCAAATCATGTTTTTCCTTAGTGAATAAATGATGCAAATGACAAAATAAGTCTCATTCTAATCACATCTTCTATTTCACGTTTGCATTATAAATCAAATTGTCTTTGCTTTCAATTTATAATGCATCTAATGCATAAAAGAAAACATAAAAGAAATAAGGGCAGACCTCTCACAGAAAATTATACTAGAAGTTTGTATTATACTCAAATTTAGTTCAAATGCTTCTACTTCACCTTTTGTGTGGTGGGGGCAGGTACCAGCCAATGGCAAATGGCTATTTAGGTTTTTATGCTCTGCACTCGCCTGTTCTTGTGCCACTACTGTACAGTGATGTTTTGCACCTCTGTTGGCTTTTTGAAAATCCGTGCTGTGTGGAGTGTCTGACAATATAACAAGACAGTTAAACCAAAAGAAAAGTGATAGTGTGTAACTCTGCACACACCCAGCAGCTGCTGTGTCTATGATTCTGCAGGCTGAAAAGAGGTGACTGGGGAATGCAAAGTGAGGGCCTGACTCCCACTCTCCTCTTACACCAGCAGGCACCATAAAATTCAGATGCAGTAGAACAGAATGTCAACTCATTGTCTATCTTGTCATGGGAAAACTTAAACCTGTTAACGGGAGCAAAGCTTCCTTAACACTTTCCCCAGCTAATCAAGTTTGGTAGAATCTAAAATGCTTTAGAAGGAGGATGTGAGTTTTAAAGAGGTGGATGAGCAATCTACTCAGCTTTAGGGGGAAAAAAATGCCCAAATCTCATTCATAAAGCAGTCTCCAATAAAAAGATGCAGGAAATTAGGAGTTATCCCTATTAAAAATACAGAGTAAAGTAGCTGCTGTGCATAAGAATAAGGTGATGGGTTAAACCTGAGGTCATGCTGCAATTATTTTTCCTGAAGTACTAAGCATCTCCAAATCATCATCCAATATTCATGCCAATATGCTGCAATTAGAGACATGACTAAGTAACAATATACATACAGTATTGAGGGAGGAAAAAACTGCAGACACTTCTGCAGAAAACTTCCCTTCACAAGAGCAATGAGCAGGTCTTCTCGTAAGTGCATCAATTTCAATTAGGATACAAAGTTAAATTTTCAAGTACACAGGCAGATGTTGTTTTCTCTTGAGAGGACTGATATTGCTTAAGCAAAACAAACCTTCTCCAGGATGAATATAGCTGAAATGGGCAGCTTTTGAGGTAATAGATTGCCCTATGTATTAAAAGCTGAACCAGTATAATTGCTTTAAAAATATCACTCTGTAGTTACTTTATTACCTACGTGCTCTATAGCTACACATGAAAATATGTTTGTGTCTTTCTCTGGTGACTGAAATACTGTGCTTTCCCATGGTTATTGGTGAGCCACAAATCAACCTATTATGTCTGTCATCTCACATGAATGCCACTAGAAATCAAATGATGCACCCACACCTGGCATGAGTGACATGAAGTGACAGTGCATGCTGACTCTGTAGAATGTAGGTGACCCACCCCCACTTCCCATGGAAATTTTCAGTATTTCAGTGTGAGTGGCCTTGTAGAAAAGAGTAGGTTGTTCTAAGAAGCACTTAATCTTGGTGTAAAAGGGTGAAATTTCTCACACTTTGAGGGATTTGCACCCAATTACAACTGAGCCAAAGTTATTTTCCGAATTCAAGTCTGGTAAGAAATTTTCTTTGTTTACCAATCTGATTTTTTGGGGAAGAGAGAGTTTATTGATCCAGTAACACAACAGATTTTGCAGATTCTGTCTGCTGTGTCCTGAAGATAATAACACTGAAACATTACTGGAAGGTTGTGGTAAAACTCCCAGGACCAAACTCCTCAAATCTTCCTGCCTTTCCTGTAGCAGTTAATTTTGTCATTTGGATCTGCCAGGATGCATCGCTTGAGCAGGAACCAGAGGTCAGTGGACACCAGGAAGTGGTGCCTAGGAGCAGGGTGCTGCCCCATTTGCTTGCACAGTTCCTGCTGTATTGTTGTGTGTGTGGAAATACTCTGTGTGCAGAAGGTTTGAGGCTCGTTTACATGAGGGGCAGGCAGCAGAGAGCAACTGGTGTGGCTGGGCCAGGTACAGCTGGCGTTGGAGAGAGGCAGGAGGCAGATGCTCTGCTGGTGGGGTGCTTAGTGCAACCAGAGTGTGTCCTTCCCTATTCCTAATTGGCAGAACCGGAGCATCCATATTAATAGCCTGCTGCCAATGTTCCTAAGAAAATCCATGAGAGTTGCCTTACATATTCATACCTGCTCTGTATGTGCAACTGTGGCACTGAAGTAGCAAAAGAGAGTGAACAAAATGTATGTGAAACTGTTATGCAAATGTGCTTTCTGGAAGTACAGATTAGCTTATATCTTATTCATCAGCAGGAAGTTGAACACAACATGGAGGAAGGATGTTCTCATCCAGATCTTCTCTGTCTGATATTGCAGTCTTTATAAGATTTTTTTTCAGGTGAAAAAATGCTGAAAAATAAACATTCGTGTGGTATCAGGCAGCATTTATGATGCAAAAGAGACTATATTTTGACAATACCAATATTTTCCATAATTGGTAAGACTGCAAAAGTATTACTTGACTGAACTCTTGAGTGGCAAGTATTTTACTTGTAGTAAACAAGATCATCAGAGAGGCATTCACAGGATGAGACCAAATCAGTGAGTAAGCAGCAGATGGGGCTTGAGATTCAAAAATGAAGAGCACGGGCGACTTCATCTCCTAAATCTATTATTGATTAAACCATGAACAGTCAAGACTCTCATTTCACTCACGTTTAGTGCAGCAGCTCTTGGCTGCCAAGCTTAGGGAGCAAGTAACCTAGCAGGAATTAGAAAAGAGCTGGATAATGAAGTATATGCAGACAAAGTCCAACCATACCATTGTTATTAATATTAACTCATGCACTGCTAAGGCCATTTTTACAGATTCTAAAATCAGAGAATAAAAAAAATCTATGGCAGCACTGGTAGTAGCACATGTACACAAGCGCCACAAACTCCTTGTAAGTGAGTAACTTGAGTACTGCTATCTGCAACATCTCCTTTTACTCCTTCTTACTGCAACTCTCTTTCTCATCCCTGTAGTGGCTGAGGCACATCTACAGAGGTACAGGCAGCTCTGCTTATCAGAAAGTGATGCTTTGATTTTGTTTTTCTCCCTCAGCACCTAGTCCAAAGTAACAGACTTTCTTTCTCACCATGTTGGCTTCTATTTTTTTTTTTTTTTCCACACAGTTGGTTTTTTGGGGGACTCTTAAGCTTTGTCTCCAATTTCTCTTTTTTTTTTTTTTTTCGTTACAGGATTCTTTCCTTTTCCCAGCTTCTCTTTTAATAAAATCTAGACACTTTCCTTGGGATCTTAACCCAGGGACTGTGTAATGACTGCTTGGCTGTATAAGTCAAAGCGCCTAAGCAGTTAATAGAGTTATCACTCAGTGTTTCCTACTTCCTGTTCTACCATGTGAACACAGAAATTTGACCCAACAAAGCCAGTGAATATCCAAAGACAGTGCATAGGATTGAATTCTTATTGTTCTGTGCTCCTTCCTCCTGAATGATAAGGTTCCTGCTGACTATGAGGGATTTCCCTAAGGGCAGCCAGTAGCACCAGTAGGTTTTTGAATTGCAAAATGCTACATCCCTCTCATCCTGAAAATTTGCAGTTCTCTAAACTTGCAAATTGTGGACTGAATCTGAGCTCTTCAGGGACAGCACTTCTGCTCCTTTACCTAATAGTGAGGGTAGAGCAGGTCTTGGGAAAGGTGGAGCACTGACAATGGGACCACCTCTGTCCCATTGATCAAAAAAAGCCCTTTAAAAGCCTGGCTCCATCTTCCTTATTCTCCCCATCAAGCATTTATCCACTTGGATAAGATTCTCCTCAGCCTTCCCTTCTCCAGAGGATTAACTGTCCCAGCTCTCTCAGGCTCTCCTTGTCTCAAAATGCTCCAGCTGCTTAACCACCTTCACAGCCTCTTCATGGAGTATCTCCGGCATGTCCATGTCTCCCTTCTGCTGAGGAGCCCAGCACTGGGCACAGTACTCAGATGTGGCCTCACCAGGGCTGTACAGTGGGGCAGAGGTCACCTCCCTTGGCCTTCTGGCAATGCTTTCGCTCATGCAAGGAGGTTGTTGGCTTTTTTCGCTGTGAGGGCACATGACAGCTCATATTGTCTTACCTTCCACCAAGACCCCAAAGTCCTTCTTTGCAGAACTGCTTTCCAGTCAGCTGGTCACCAGTTTGTGACCAAACTAATCCCTGATGTCTGGGATTATTTCTTATTTTTCAATTGCCTTGACATTTCCCTTTGTTGAACTCCATGAGGTTCCTGTCAGCCCATTTCTCTGGTCTGTCAAGGTCCCTCTGGATGGAAGCAGAACCTCTGCTGTGTCAGCCACTTCTCCAAGTTTTGTAGTACCTGTGAACTTGCTCAGGGTGCACTCTGTCTCATCACCTGGTCCCTAATGAAGATGTTGAGCAGCTCTTGGCTCTGCACCAATCCCTTAGACACACCACTAGTGTCTGGCCTCCATCAGGAGTGCATGCTCCTGGTCACAGCCCTCTGGGTCTGCCTGTACTTTCCATTTGTCTGCATATACTTTGTCAGCTGTGTCTATTTTAAGCCCAACTAGACTTTAAATGCAGTTTCCAGAGGGAAGGTCCTATCTGGAGCTGGAGAGCCACTGGCTGTGCATATTGTGTGGGGAAGCTGATGCAGTCAACCACTGAAGTGCTTTTGATTCTGTGATAAATAAGGCAGCCAAGGCCCTTTTCAGCTTCCAACAGCGCTTAATCCAAACAGAGCATGATCTGATCTACCTGCAAATTGTTGTCATCATATTCTTTCTGTGCTCTGTTTTGCCTCAAGGGATGGTTACATCTAGCTCCCTACTAGACACACTCGGCCATGTTGATTCTGCTCCACTTCTTAAGAGGTCAGGTCTTTAGGCAAGCACTAATAATTGCCAGTGGTGTCCAGAGATTTATAGGTTTGTTCTATATCCTGTAGGCTTCAATCCTTTGCAGTTGTTCAGAAACCCCTGGGATGGCTAGATGAGCTGGTTTTGTTTTTTGCCTTAGGCTCTTTTTTCTCTTCCATCTAAATTTATTAACATGTTTTTCAATTACTTTTAGAACCCTGATAGTAATTTATTTTTAATTATATACACTATGTAGTTGTAACTTGCTAAATAATCAGGTCAGTTTAAGGTCTCTCTCTGAAAACGAATATTACAGTCTTGGAAAGGCTCTCAATCTAGTTCTATTATTGCTATTAATTCTAATTAAAATAATACTTAGTACTTATCTAGCAGTTTTATGTCTGGAGTGTTTTGTAAACATTTACTGATTCATTTTCATATAATTATTGCAAGATAGGCAGGAAATAACAGTAAAAAATCTGTAGCAAAGAGCAAAAAGAAGAAAATCACTTATCTACAATAAAAGGAATTCAGGAGTGTGTATCACCCAGAGACGCATTTTCCTGGAATTCTGTATAGTTCCCTGCACATGCATGAGGACCACTGTACAGCAGCAGAAACCATGCATCCTTGGCAGCACATAAGCAAATGCAAATTCTCAGCAGGGAATAGAGAGCAGAGAAGTTCACATCATCAAGTTCAGTTTGAAAAGAAGAAATTTAACCAACCTAGCATCAGGATTTAGAGAGACAATAGGTCTCCCCATCTTGATTCAGAGCCATAAAAAGAATTGGATTCCTCAGCATATGGTTAAACACCAAGGGAAAAGGACAAAACAGACAAGATTGGATTGAAAGGAAGAGAATAGATCTGAAATTCAAATTAGGGAAGCAATGCTGAGTCCTTGGCCCCGTTACCAGATTTGACATTGACAGAGATTAGTCTTGGCACCATCAGTAATGAGAGAGTTGGGGTGCTTTTTAAGCTAAATTTGCTGCCAATATCTAAAAGATTTGCCATCCGTGGATGAGCACATTGTGTCAGAAGGCCAAGAGCTATTAATACAGTCACCACATAATGAGTGGGGAATACCAAAGGAGCAGCTTGTGTAAGATTAAAGGCAGTTCCAAGTCAACACCATTTCTGCAGTGCTACACTTCTGTGGATCAGCTACAGCTGAAGTCTGGAACACCACTGCAATACATCAGTGATGCAAAACCACTGATAAGCACATTTGCCAAAAGACTCCCAGGAGGCACATGCAAATTATTTCCTTAGGGAAAAAAAAAAAAAAAAGAAAAAAGAAATTGATGGCTTTGCTCCTTGGGAAAGAATGATGCCAGTATGACAGTTCCAGGCATGAGATGGTTACACAGTCTGATCACCAGCCACTAGGAAGAGACAATGAAGAAGCCACTGCCAAGTGCTTCTAAGAGCTGTGTCATTAGTGGGCCATGGGCTGAAGGCTTCCCAGGACTTCTTCTGTAAATGGGAAAAATGTATGTTGCTTGCAAATGGCTCCATGAAGTCAAAGGAAGCATGAAGCAGCATGAAGGCAGAGAAATTCTTGCCCAGGACTGGCCAGTTTTCAAAGGTGTAATGACAGGAGACGTTGCCCGGTAGAGGACAGGCTGGGTATGTGCAAGAGAGGATGTTGTTCAGTGCAGCTGTTCCTGCTATCATGAAATTGAATGGTACTGAAACAAGACAGAAGTATATGGCACAAATTACAGGTTGTGAGTGGGCAGGAAATAGTGCATGGGGTATACAGACAACAGAAAGGAATGTCAGCAGCACAGTGCAGTCTCGACATATTGTCTCCACTCACACACCAAATGAGAAAACCTTCTTTACTTTTACAGACTATTGGGATAATATTTAGATAGGACCTAGGATAAGAAAAGAGCATTTTCAGCTGGAAAACAGTAAAAACAACCTGATAGTTAAAGCCCTGAAGAGTCCAGTTCATTGTCTTCTACTCTGGTGGGCACTTGCAGTGAGACCCTGGCTTGACCAGAGTGTAGGTTCCTACCCTGTGTCATCAGAAAACCTAGAAACCTCAGGAAATACCAGCTCAGCACATTATTTTTCCATTTTCCTTTCTTAAGGAGCTGTGCATAGTAGTGAATTTCCTATCCCTGTTTGTGGATGCCCCAACACACTAAGTGTTAAAGGCAAGGTTGAAGGGGGCATTGAGCAGCCTGGACTCTTGAAAGATGTCCCTGCACATGGCCGGGGTTTGGATCTAGATGACCTTTAAGGTCTCTTCCCACCTGAACCATTCTATGATTTTATGATACCTGCTTCACCCTGAATGAGTAGTTCAGGAGTCTGGCATTTGCAGGAAAGACACTTGAATCATTTCATAAGCAGAATGTTGTTATGGCAGGGGAGCAAAGTCACTGGAACCTTTAATAAGAATCTGCGGCAGTCACAGCAAGGTAAACAATATAGAAGCTTAGCCTACATGAATTTCTGGGTTAGTGCCCATGGTAACAAAAATCTCCTGGAGCACAACATATACTTTTCAAAGAACTGAGTCATCTTTTACTCAAGATACCTACATGTGGTGTGCAGTGGGGATGAAAAGGTCATCTCCATCCTGTCCCCAGTGCTCTGCTCTGTCAGATTTCCTTCAGTTTTGTAGTTAGATGAGGAGCTGCACTGGCTTGCAATAGGCCCTACTAAGGTCTTCTGTCCTAAGTCTTCATGGTTAGTAGTATGCTGTGACCCAGGGGCAGCATTTCCTACATTTATTCTACATGGACATAGCCGACACCCTTCCCACTTCTTATGGGTACTGGGCCAGCACTGGTTACACAGACTCCTGCTCTCCTTCCAGCTCACTAATGATGGAGACACCACAGCACGACAAATCTCCACCATTATCTAGTCAGTGAAAAACACAGTGCCCTTGCTGAGAACAATTTAAGAAAGAAACTGGCAGCGGCCATCTTTTGGGGTTAAGGGTTGGACTTGATGATCATGGAGGTAATTTCCAAACTTAATGATTCTGTGAGAAGAAAACTGATGCCAAAAAGGGTGGTGACATCCATGAGGGATATGGCCACAGATGATCAGTGCTGAGGCAGGGACAGCCCTGAGGGACTGCAGCCATGAGCAACCCATGCTGGGACAAGAATATCTAGAGGCACTGTGGCTGTAGGTGACAATGTGGTGGGGAAGAGGGGAGAGAGATGTTTCTGTATGGTTTAAAAAACTAGTTTTTATCTTCTTTTAATTAATACCCAGAGAAGTTTGTGGATTTTTTTTTTTGTTGATTGGCAAGAAATTACCTACAGTATGGTTCCCCAAAGTAAGGCTTTTCTGCCCATGGTAAATGCCCTTACTGCATCGGGGTTGTCAGGGTTGTCAGTGGTATCCCAAGTAAAACAGAGATGTTAATAGTAAGGATAATGACAACACTGAAACAGATTCTGGATTCAGAATAACCAAGACAGAGTGAAGGACACATGGTAGGATAAACCCTACCCACTTTCCATAAATTTCAGTAAACCATATATATATATTTATTTTTTAATTTATTTATTTATCTCATATAATTTCAAATATATATAGATACATTTTTGTATGTATACTTGAACACATGGGTCTTTGAAATTATTTATATATATAGTAATTTCTATTATACATTAGCATGGTTTATTATATATTAGCATTTTTATACATACATTTTATATACAAATTTGAAATAGTGCACATAAAAATAATCTGATCCGCATGTACTATACAGATATACTAGATACAATATTACAAATAATAAACAATCAAAAGATTAAGCCATATATTTTATGGGTTAATATACTGCTGCTCAGCCATCCAGTCTGTATCTTTGACAGACTGACTTTCTACATTAAAATTTATACTATTTTGAACTTTAAGTCTATGTTAACAAAAAGTTGAGAGACTCCCGAAATTTCATGGAGGATTATTGTTTGTTTCTATTTAAAAAAATCAAAGCTTTTATTAAATGTGTTTTTCTATATACATACATGCATTCTCCTGGGGGGGAAAAAAAAGAAGGTGCTTTAAAATTGGTCTTATGAACATCAAGGGTGGAAAATGTCTTTCTCTGTTTCTATCAGCAGGTTTTGCTCTTCAGCAGTCACCATTTCTGCTGATTTCTTGGCTTGGGAACTATGGGAGAGCTCCTGTCCAGAGCCTGTTGATGAGAAGTGATGGAGTGCTGGGGAATACAGGAGCCTTTGGGCTGGCCCCATGCAGGAGACCAGCAATGGACCCGCCATAAAATGAACCCCTTACATGAGAAAAATTTATTCTTAAGAAAAACTAATAGAAACATCTGCTTAAATACATACGAGGAGACGTTTTGCCTTGCGATGTAGTGCGATGCCATTTTTTTCTTTATAATATTTCTGTTCACTTTTCACAGTCTAACGTAATGTAATTCCTTAATCATGTCAGCTTGCCACCACATCCAAATTTATGGCTAGGTGTACCTTTCATTGAAGTCAACCTCCTGCTGGCATGCCAGTGGCCATGAAAAGAAAGTGTTCTCTTTCACTGCAGAAAAAAAGCAAAGGTGTCTGCAAAAGAATAAATGATCTGCTTATCAAACTGCATTTTAAATCTGTACTTTTAATGTGATGGGGTATTTTAAGTGACTTATTTTCCTTTCACTCTCTCTTGCTAATTGGTTGCTCAGGTAGCAAAAGAAAAAAAAAAGGAAATTAAGTAAAAGAAAGGAGAAGTGCTGATCAGAGAATAGATTTGATTTCTCACAGCACGGTCACACTGTGGTTAGTTATCCACCTGCCCAAAGGCATGCAAAATCTGTTCAAACATACACTGGCCAAGGGGAGCCTTTCAGACCTATTTATAAGCAAAGCAAGTACATCCTCACTGCTGCCCATTTGGTGCTGGGTGAAATGTTATGATAGTCAGACTTAAAAGGAATGGCTGGAGAGGTAAAGTAGAGAGCTTTGTAGTAAAAAGAGACTCACATTCAAGCTGTTTACAGCTACATTGATTGAGGATTTGGTTTTCCTTTTAATGCCTTTTTTTACTGAAATGCTACAGTGAAAAAAGCTGTGAAGAGCTAGGGCAGGTCTATGTGACATCTCATTTTACTTCTGGATACCAAGAAGATGAATGTATGTGGGCCCCCAGCATTCTCATTTCTACTGCCATTCCTCCAAAATTGAAATATCATGTACAACAACTTATTCTTTATGGCCTAATTTCCTTCTTCCCAAGCAGCCAATCAGAAACATAAATGGACAAAACCAATTCCACAATAAAACTGTATGTGTATTATATCACAGCCATATTATTCCGAATTTTTGTTGTTTTTGCCCAAGGATCAATGGATAACTGAAACACAGCAGGAAATACTTTGTTTGCTTCTTAAGGAAAAACAGAACCACCCAATTGATAATAAAAAATCAGTATGTGCTGTTCTGTGAATGCATTCTAGCATGGCAATTAAGTATTGAGTAAATAATAAACATCTCAAAGCAAACCTTTTACAGCCCAAATAACAGAATGAGTTACAAAATGCTCTTTTATAATAGGAAAAAGTGCTCCATTATCACTGGAAGCAACATGAAATAACCAATGTTACGATTCAATTCCTGGTGCTTTCTTGGCAGTCCAGTGGAATACTGGGTATTGTTTAGCAGGAAGGAATTCCTTCCTTTGAAAGTGTGGAAACCAGAATTTTCAAGACTCCTCAAATTCTGATGCTGTACGAACCCAGGAAAACAGAAAATATCCTCTGCATCCATCAAAGGTGGTGGTGTTTGCCCTCCTTTTAATTAAGGGGCCTTGAGAGCTATTTTACTTCATAAAGCTGTCCAGCAAATGAATATTTTCTGTAATCGGAGTACAAAAGACACTGATTGTCCAGCTGGCAGAGTAGCTGCCCTTTAATTAGTCCAACCTGCAAGGTGGATGGAGCTCTGTGCCACTGTCTGCTGCCCTGGGCAGCACTGCTCGTGCTGAAGTCAGGGCTGCTAATGACATCTGCTGAGCCAGGTTTCATCTCTCAAGGACAGCTTGCTTTTTGTGGAAACACACCAACCTTTCAGGCTGCCTTGGGACAAGATCTCTCTTTCAGTGAAGCTTGAGCCTCACAAGCCAGAGATCCCAGCTCATGGGGACAAAATCCTTTGGGTTTCCAGAGCTTGTACCTCCCTATGAATGCTTTCCTTGGGAAGATGCCTGCAGCACTTAGGTTTGCAGTTTGGCTATAGCATGTTATGAGTGGACAGAGTCACAGACAACACAGGTTGTCTCCTGGGGACTTTGTTTGCTGTTTTATTGAGTACTTTGCTTGAGTCGACAATTTTCACAGCATGTTAGTCAGGAGTTTTGTTTGACCAGGAATGGCTTCTCTGGGTTGTGCCATGTACCACTAATCAAGAAGACAGACACAGAGACATAATGTAGAAATTAACTGATGCCTGTGAGGAGAGAAGAATGTGACTAATTATTGCTAAGCCACCTGCCACTGCAGCCAGATTGGAACATCCCCACTGTTCACCACTAATTTTAGCAGGCTATTGCTTGGTGTGAAGGCTTTCTGCCAGCAATGCAAATACCTGGCACATAAGGTACGTGCATTGCTGGCAGAATGGGTTTGTTCTCCATAGCATACCCCATGATTTGAGCTTTCGTAGATAAACTGGCCTCAAACTATCAGCCCAGGTGCTGCTAGTGGGGTAGGAGGTGTACAGGTCATCCCATTTACCTGGCTTTTAGGAAGGAGTTTTGAAAGCTGTTTGAAACTGAGCTGGAGACATGACCTTGACCTGCAGTGCCAGCACTGACCTTGTTGTATATACATACCTGCAGTAGGTTGTGTTGCAGAAAACTGTTTCTTAATAGTTTACCTCTATAGGTTGTGAGGTGCTTGACAAAGACTGCCACACTTTTCCAGATGGGGAGACTGAGGCAGGGACACAGTAGCAGCTACTTTTGTTCATCAAGAAGGCAGTAGTAGAGGCTGAAAACAGACCCGGGTCATTTGCAAAATCGTTCCTGCATGCACTTTCCCCTAGTATCTGTGCATGCTTTCTTCTTAATTTTTTCTGGAAAGTAATTTGATCTAAGAGAAAAGAAATTAAAAATCTCACCTGAATAATTTTCAAAGCTAGTTATGTCGTTTACACTAACTCTAGATCTATGAAGCTCAGTGATCAGTGTGGCTACCCCAGGTATATTGCACTTCAGTTTTTGGCTGGTTTGTCCTAGGATGTAAGTGGTTCTTCTGCCTGTAGCAACTGTATTTGTAATGCTTTGATATATCCCATTTTCTAGGGTCCTCATGGTCTTTGAACAAATTGCCCCTTCCTTCTCTGCTTGCTGAAAAATGAAGCCTTTAGTCCTCCTCCCAGGATCAACGTGTGTCTGGGATTCCCTGAACGCACTGAATAAATCACACTGATTTCTCCAGTGGTTTTGAGCACCTGTCTTTTTAATGTGATTGCTATTCTGATGCATGGAAAAATCTGCCAGCTCAACATTAGCCTCCCAATTGTTGTTTTTTTCCTTTTAAATCAGACAGGCTACATGTCAATCTGGAGAGCATGCTGTTTGCCTGCCACTGTGAAATATTTAATTTGCTATCTTCCTTCTTCTTTCTCCATTTCCAAACAGAGACAAAGAGGCAGGAAGACCTTCACTTGGTAAAGTGGAAATACGTAGGACAGTATGGGAAAAGAGTGTAATATTTCATATTTCTAATACCTTACATTTTGGATTTCCTGCTTAAAATCCCTTTGAAGTTAATTTTAATTGGATTAGACGTGGAAATTAATTATCAGCAGTTAGAGACAGCTTTACCTCCTCTGAGCCTTGCTCAGATGTTAATGAATTAAGGACAGTTTGTACCTAATTTGGATTAGGTGACTAAACAACTCAAGAAAAAGCGTTTCTATATATAGTGTCTCATTTTGTCACTGCTGGGGGATGGCCGATGTTTAAGGACTTGTGCAGTGAGGATGCTCACTTTTGCAGCATGGAGTCGTTGAGGTTTGCTCTGAGTGGGTTTCTTGCCAAGGTGCTGGAAACAGTTGATCTCTGTCTCTCCCTCAACACACAGGCAGCTGCACCAAGTCACTCAGAGGAAGAGCCAAAAAGCACAGACAGCCTGTGCCAGGGTAGATGGGCATATTAATGTGGTAAATACATCCAGCCATAGTCAATGGTTCACTGCTGGTGGGTTAAACAGCCCACCTCCTTGCTGAAGGATTTTATTTGACAGCAAGGTTATAGCGAAACACAGAAATCCAATATCCCTTCTATAAAATACAGATGGAGAAAAAAATTATGTGGACTAAAATTATGACTTCATATCACATTTAGTCTGTCCTTTGCTCGGATTGGTAGGCTGTGTTTCAAAGCTTTATAATTGATATTGCTCATAACACTAGGGGAAAAGAGAAGGAGGGCAGGCTATAAACTAAGAGATTGGAGCTGGAAGACAGGCACATTGTAAAGCAGCAATGGGGAACAAGGAGGTTCAGGGATCACTAGATGGCAGTCATCTCTCCAGCAAGGATAACTGAGAAAGGGAGACATGAGCTTGTGGGCGCACAAAAGCAGCATGGAAGAAATCAGCTGTAATGCCATAAAATTCCAGAAACTGTGGCAAATTTGCTTTGCTGTGCACCAGGAATCCCAGGGCTGGCAACACTCTCTCTCAAAAGTGGTCTCATTGTGTCAATAGATTTACTGACATGAGGAGAGCAGGTGGGGTTGATCTGTAAACACACAAAGCAAGGAAGAGAAATGAATTCAATTTAAAAGAAAAAAGCTTAGAAAGAAAATTACATTGCCAAGTCTTTTAGTCTTGTATTGGGATTTGAAAATGTGGGAGTTCAAACCTGAGACCAAATTAATTTTTAGATACAGATTGCACACATTAATGTTGCTTAGTTGTACTGTACCAGTGCAGGAATGCCGTCTCTTTTAACAATACTGAAAACAGTAAAATATCTGACTGTCTTCAGAGCTTATTAGTGTTGTTTATTATTCCCATAGCACTGTTCATGGTGCATATGCCTGTGCTATCTTCAGCAGATAAGGAGAGGTATCCCCAGTCCTCAAGCCAGTACTCAGGAATACATTAAAATAACCTGAATTTGGGATCACTTCAGCATCTCCATTCCATGGTTATGTTAAAGGAAGGCAGAGATTTGGAAGCTGAGCAGCATAGATCAAACTATAGCATTGGTTTAGTTCACTTGCCCTTTTCCAATTCATAAATGACTCTTTTCCACATTAGCACTCATTCAGAAACAAATGGCAAATATGGCTCAGTTCTTCATACAGTTTACTGGAATAATTGCTAACTTTAGGTGACCCAGGACTGATTATGTGAGTTCCTATATACCAAGAAAGACCATAAAATTACGTTGACTAACATGCTCTTGCATCAGTATTGCACATTTGCTGTTGAACTAGTGGCTACATTTTTAAACTTGTGGTGTCATGATTTCAAGTAGATGGTCACAATGAGAACAGGAAATTGTTAACATTAGTCCTGTAATGTTTTTCTGACTGTTAAGTCAAACTTGTCTTATTTGTGGGAATCAAAATGCATATTTTTAGAAAGGCATCTAGATTTGCTTGATGATTTGGAATGATGGAGAAGTAACTGCTTTGTCTGGTCATTTGCCTCTTCAGCATTACTGCACCAGGTGTCACTCTGAGGCAGTGATTTAGAGGTGCAACACCTAAAACCTTGGAGGAAGAGTTCACTTTCCTGAGAACACGTCCCCTTCTTCTTCTCTTAGAAATAGAGTAAAACTTCTTCACTTGCAAAATTTGACTCCTCTTTCTCATTTTTCCAGATGGGCATCCCTTTCTTGGTCCTGAAGTTAGCCTCCAGTGTGCTTTTATGCCACATACTTAACATTCAGTCCTTGCTTCCTTTCTACTCTTAACTAGATATCCTTTCTATACTTTCTCCTTGCAATATAGCTCATTGAATTTGAGTAAGTCTACAAGCTTCTTAACAAACATCAAAGATGGCACCTTCAGCCTGTCATGCTGAAATGCATTTTCCAGGCTTCATATAAACCATGTTTTTCCCTAAACTCTCACTTTTTTACATCACTTTTTTCAAAAACAGTAATAACAAGATTAGACTAGAGAGCCATGACATTTTTTCCCAATGCTAGAGAAAGGGGCAGCTTCCCACACACACATGTAAGAAATGTATCAGTGTCCCAACAAGCAGACAGCCCCAGAGGAGTTGGGAGTAACTGCTAGTGATAAAGATAAGTTGTTTATTAAATAACATATCCAAGGTCTTCTCCAAGTCATTGCTTTGCAGGACAATCATCTAGTCCATTTGGTCCATGTTCTTTATTTCCAGAGGGATGACTTTATGTTTGGCCTCAATAAACAATTTGAGAACTTTCAGCATACACAAAACAAAATGCTGATTCAATAAACTCAGAGGGACACGATGGGGACACACATATTGCACACGATAAAACTTACACCTGAAGATTTGTCTGACATCTTGTCTGTATTCCCAGGCAAGCTGCCTTAAGAGTTCTCTTACTCTCATAAAGACTCCTCTGTGCATTGTAGGCAGACAAGCCTTGCTTTTATAATCTCATAGAAACAGGGAACTCATACATCATTATAAGAAGAAAAAATTGTTCCCAGTGTTTCTGAAAGAAAATACTTTAGAAAGGCAAAAAGGAAGGAAATGCTTTGACTCATTTGGTTCATTTGCACTCTGCATGAATGTTTCCCTCAAAGTCTTGAGATATTCAGTAGAATTGAATTTTTTTTGTGTGACTACATCAGTATTTCAATTCAGATCAACAGCACACATTTGAAGCAAATTTCCTTGATGTGCCAGTCACCCACTTGGACACTTATTTCAAAATAGTCTTGGATCGTGTTCTTCATCAACAAAGCTAAAGTATTGGAAGGACTCCTGTGGTGCTCCAGTCACTAATGGGCCTTAAATCTGCAGTTAGTCCATAGTCAAACTACTGAAAATAAGGATAGTATGGGTCTGGGCACATTAGCAGCAAGAGTTTTGATCTACAAGATTGATTCTATTGAACAAACGGCTTCACAATATGACATAGCTGGTACACTCCAGCCAACCTAACAAAAACACATGTTTAAATGCACATCATTTCTCAAGCAACATCCTTGCTAGCCTTCAATATTACTTATCATATAAACTTTTTTCCTGGGGCTGTTACCAGCTCCAGGCAGGATTCTTAGTTTTCATAAAGGCAGGTTCCTTGAAGTCTGATCTGACCTTTACAGATATCAATTTAGAGTAATCAGCTTGGGCTCTCTAAGAACAAAGCAGAAGACCTGATAGAATTTGAAGAATCTGGATTCCTAGATGTTGCTCACTGATTTCTGATGCAGTTTCATCATGCTCCATTGATTCACAATCCACAGAGGAGTATGAAGGTCTCATTATTTTCAAGGGAACCAAATCAACCTGCTTTCGTTATCTCGCAGTAGGCATCTAAAGCTGAACTATTCCCAGGAAGCTCCTTCTGTAGCCAATGGAGAGAGATGGGCCTCCAAAAATAATTTTAAATGAGACATTAAAAACTCATCTTAGGATAGGATTTGCCCTACAACAGAGATACCTTTTTTACTACACAAAAAAGACCCAAAGGTAGCTATGTTGGATTTATTAATTTTGGTTCTAGATGCAGATTAATCCTATCTGTGAAATGAAAGTGATGGAAAATGAAGATTTTTAAGAAGTAGAAAACTGAAATTTACATTTTCTACTGAAGCCATTATAAGTCTCAGCATAACAAAATAAAAGTGTCCACAATTATGAAAATTTCCTCAAGGGACAGGACAGGGACAAAAATTGCTGTTACATGGAAAAATTTAACTGAGATAAAAGTATTGTCCAGAGTCAGAATAATATGCATACGATAAACAATTTATCAGTTAAGAGCTCCACTCTCCAGGCTTTGTGTAGAAAAAATTTATCTAGCTCTGCTGTTCAGCATCATTGTCTTTAGCTAAGTTTCACCTTGCTGGAGTCATGGAATATCAGTGAATCCTTTTACCTTTTTCCCTTTCATGGTGAGGATAAGGCATTTGTCATTAATTTTCATGGTGGTGTATCATCTGTTTCACACCTTATAGTTCTTACTTTTGCCTGCACTGCTGCCTTACTTAGCAATAGAAAAGTACCTCTATCCCCTTCTTTTTATTCATTTATTTCCATTATGAAGTAAAGAAATGAGGATAATTCATGTCAGCGGACTGGGATTTGTGGATGTCATCCCAATTCATTAAAATTGCTAAGTCCTGTCACTTGCTCCCCATTATTCTGCAATACAGTTGGTATATGAATTGACACACTACCAAAGTTAGATGAGAACATTTAAGTTTTCTCCATAGAGAATCATCCCTCTGCTTTATTGTCCCAGCTTAGTGACATGCTTTCCATACTGTACTTAGCTATCAGTCCTTTGTAACCAGTATAAATTCTAGGTCTCTCTCTTCCACATATTTCCTTCTTCCTTGATTCTTTGACTTTTGTCCTCCTGTAAGTCATATAGAAATCAGTAGAGTTTGTACAGCTGCTCATGGCACTTTAAAACTGTACCATTGCACTTAGCAAACAACTGTGCTTTTGCTGGCTGGTGCTATGGATCACTGAAACAAGATGGATAAAGGCCTTGTGAAAGAAAGTATATAGGC
This sequence comes from Ammospiza nelsoni, assembly GCF_027579445.1. Classification (NCBI taxonomy): domain Eukaryota; kingdom Metazoa; phylum Chordata; class Aves; order Passeriformes; family Passerellidae; genus Ammospiza; species Ammospiza nelsoni. Next base: position 59,353,726 of record NC_080634.1, on the reverse strand, counting down.
TTTTTGACCAACCTCTTTTTAATGCAATTGTTTTTACAAGACTTCTTCCAAAGATGGGCCTCAGAATGAAGTTTTATCTCCCGGGCATGTGGAAGAAAGGCTTGTAATAGCTCTGAGCTGTGCATCACACCTAAATCCTGCTCATACATCTTGCTATTAAAGGCTTGACTGACACTTAATTTCCATCTCTATCTAGCTGTTCCCCTTGGCTCCTTTCTCTTTCCTTTATTTCTTATGACTTTCAGTCCTTTGTTTCCTTTCAGGACTTCCTTCCTAAATTCAATATTTCTTCCTGACCTACTTCTCATGATATTATCAGGTTAGAAGCGCATTTCTTTCTTATAAGCATTTTATTTATACCATAGAACATAAAAATCTTCTCATTTCATTGTTTCAGTGTTTTTACATTCTGATTACTGTAATTAAGAAAATTAGTTTTTCTCATTTTCAATGAGAAAATTTTTCAATTTTCTTTTTTTTTTTCATTTTGCAGTGTTTGGTTATGAGTTTTTAAAAATTATTTTTCATATCCCACCTGGTATTGTTCCAAGCTGGCATTTTATTTCAAGACTATGGTTTTGAGACACGTTTCTTTGGCCATGCATCCAGTGACTCCCCTTCACAGTTTTAAGACAGAATTATTCCTTGTGCCAGCTTAGGTGAAGCATTCTGTACTTTGTGTTCTGCTGCATTCTTGCATTTTTTGTGGAGTCCTACAACAAAGACAACTTGTTCTTTTTCTTTTGCTGATGATCAAACTAGGAAGTAATAGTAAAGGCTAATCCAAGCCCGAAGACCAGGTCAACATTTTGTTGTTGTTGTTGAGGGTGATTTTGGTTGGTTTTATTTAAAGAGCAGGGGGGAACGTATGGTGCTCCCTGATTTGCTCAGTCCCCAGACATATGGATGCCTTCCAGCCACCCCAGTGGCAGAGTGGGCTGGGAACAGACTTGGTGCCAATGCCATAGGCACACTTGAATTCACAGGCTCCCCTCTGCTCTGGGGGGATCCCTGTGGGGTACCCAGGTCAGCACTTCCAACAAAAGGTGTCTTGAGGAGCCCCCCAGAAGATAGCAGAGAAGTGCCCAAAAGATTAGATGTTATATATGTAAATATTTGTTGCTGTCACCTTCTGTAGATTTTTGTCCTTAAGCTGAAAGGTTTTGGCAAGCTGTGTGCTCAATGTTAAACTCTGACTCTGAGTAACCAATAATGAACTATTTGCTGTCACCAAAGATTAATTTATAAGTGTAATAATAGTTATATGCTTACTATTAAATATTTCTAAATGGAACCTGCACATATGGAACAAAGTCAATTTTGTGGCATCTCTTAACTCTGGTCCAGTTTCATTAACTTTTATTTTCTTCACCTGTTTCCTCTGTCATTACTGTCAGCCTTGGGGCAGGCATTTTTGAAACATTCATTTTAATTACAGCACAATAAGAATGAATCCCCTTGTGATATTTATCAGCAGAATTCTCAAGAAATTTTTAATATATTGAAAATAAATCGTGTTTATAGCACACTGCTTTGCCAACTGTAGAAGATTTTAACGGTTCATATATCATCCATTTACCACCTTTTTAACATTTAAACAGAGCCTGGAATTTATACCCTTTGATGACTCACCAGTCCCTGCTGCTCAGATGTAATCCTCATTCAATAAGGAGTGGAAGTCCTGAGTGAACACAACTTATGCTGCAGTGCTGACTGGGGTGGCAGAGCTCAGCAAAGTGGGTTAATAAATTCCAGCATGATCTATTCCTAGCTACAGACATGGTCTCTCCAGAACCAGCTGTATCTGATCAATACATACACAAGGCCAGATAATAGAGAAAGCAGCACTGCTGGGTGCTGAGTGAAAAAGCTCATTGCAAAAGTTTATGGTAGACTTTTAATGGCCCCTTAACACTTGAGAAATGCAACCTTTATTCAGTGAATGATTAACCATTTGCTGGGAGCTTGGGGAAATGGAAAAAATTATTTGCAGAACCTGCATGAGTAGGCTTTGGCACAGAGGACCATCTCTGGCTGGCTAACTGTACCTTATTAAAGTAGGAAATCCCTCCCAGATCCATTAGCAAGGAGGTGTTCACAGAAAAGACTAACTCCTCACTTCTGGGAGCTATTAGCACATAACACTACTGGCCTTTTCCTCTGACATGTGGAAGGGTTGAACATGACAGCCAAATCCTTGGCCTCACAGCTCTGCAGTCGATGTTTTCTTGCAGTTAAGCACAGGGGCTGATTCTGCCATTGTTTGTGGGCCTTAGCTGTCCTGAGATCAGGCTGTGTCTTGGCATTTCACTGACCTCGTGGGCATCTCCAGTATCTCCTTTACTGTTCTGTGTGATCCCACTGCTTTGGCACCCACAGTGTGTCACAGTTGATGTGTTTAGGAGGTGTGAGCTGGTGTGGTAGCAATAGGCTGTAGGTTGCTGAAAGGATTCCCACTATTAAGTCTGTTGCCAGCCAATCTGGCATTGGGGGTGTCTGCAAATCCCCCCAGCTTGCCTGGAGGCAATTGTGTGACTCCTTGCACTCATGAAACTCAGCTGCTCAGAGTTAGTGGCACTGAAATATATAACTGGTGCAGCTTAAGGGACCCAATTTCAGCAAGGTTATACCGATTTATCCCTCTTTATGATCTCACCATACATATTTATTTAAAATTCTGTCAGATTCAAGGTATCTTATATGCCTGTGTGGCCTATATTGCCTTTAGGATGAAATAGTGTATCAAGTGACACAAACCTCAGCGCTTGGTACATGGTATTTATGTGGGGTGCTGTCTCCCTCAAATGGATGCCTGGCAAGTGAAGCAAGGTGGCTCAGGGATGAAAAAGTTTTTTAGCAACCATAAAATTGTAACATATCATCTTCTCAAGGCCTCACACTGCCTAGGTGTCTTCAAGTTGGGATGTGAATCAAAGCCTATCAATGGCAGAGGCCCCTCTGCAGGCTGTAGAAAGGCAAGAAAGGGGAAGATGCCAGTTGGCCATAGTCAGAAACACACACACACACACACACACACACACAGAGAGAGAGAGAGAGATATACATACACACACACAAGCATGTGTCACTGTATTCTGTTTTCCATTCCCCTGCCCACAGCCTTGTCTGTTTTAACACAGCCTTGTTGGGTCCAGGGCTCTCAGCATGCAGCCATGTACATGCCGTGAGCTCACAAAATAGATTTCTAATCTCAGATGGCTCTTAAGCTTAAACTGCCACAAATATCAACACATGACTTCAGCTAATAGATATCAATTAGTGCCAAGGCCTCAATTTTTAACTCTGAACACTTTACTTGCCTGAAAGACCAATTTGTGATAACAGACAGATTGAAGTATGGAGTGCTGTAAACTCCTGGAAAACCCTTGTGTTTATTTGTGAAAGCAATTTTTTAGAAAGGCTCCAGGACAACACATAGAGTTGCAACTATGGGAATATGCTGCAAGTAAATAACTTTTCTTAGCTATTCTAGTTAGGATTCACATAATCAAAAAAATTAGGAACATAGTCTGTGGTGATCATTTGTATTCTCTCCATAGAAAGCAAAGACAGACAGACATTCTCAGAGGCTGATTCACCTTAGGTGTCAAAGACCCCCTAACAGATGGCTCCACAGATCTGCTCTCCAGACAGTTCAGAAAACTGAATCCTTTCCTTAGTAAAAACATTCCTTGAAAGAGAAAATAAACTACTCTTTCAGGAACAACTTGTGTTCTCTTCTCCTACAAACCAATACAAGATCTACCTGTATCACTTCCATATCTGTGTTCCACATTCCTTTGCACTTTATTCTGTCTCACACCATTAGAAGACTGCTGTAAAGATTATTGCTATCTCTGTTAGAATTGAAAACCAGTAAGACACACATCCTCTACATATCATAGATTTTGAAAAATGCTAACACAGTAGCATTTGTTTTCAGTACTTGCTCGTTAGCCCACAGACCCACTCTCAAGTCTTAAAAGTTGCTCTTTCTGCAGGTCCATGTTGTGGTAACCTGCAGGATACCCAAGTGCTGGCCATCCTACTTGAAGTCAAAAGGAGCTGAAACTTGTAAGAGAGTAATCACATTGAATCTGTATATTAAATTATTTTTAATCTTTTTGACTGTGTTTTTTTATTATCAGTTAGCTATTCCGGTTAAAATATTTTTTATTGCCTTCTGCTGGAGACAATTATCAGTGTGCAAAGAGCAAGCAATGCATTTTTTCAGATTAAACAGAGAAAGCAGAACGAATCACTGCTTCAAACAGTCTTTTATTTATTTTTTGAAGGAGAGCCAGGAGAGACATTGATTTAAAGAGTTAAGTAATTGGCACTTTGAGTTTTGATCTCACATACAGGAAAAAAAAGTTCAAGAGAACATAATATTAATCAGAATTGATCCAGAGTGAAAAGGTACAGCAGAACTTCTGAAAAGCCATGTAAAATAAAGGTTAATAAAAAAAATTTACCCTGCAAAACTAAACCAGATCCTGCCTCTGGAAGAAATGAAAAAAAAAGAAGTTTGGTTGTTTTTTTTTTATTGATTTGGTTTTGTAGTCTGGGGTTTTGGTTTTTTTTTTTTTCTGATTGTTTTTCCTGTTTATTTGTTTTCCATTTTATTCAGGTTAAAAAGAAGTTGGGCACACTGGATGAAATTTACCTGAGAAACTTCCTTGTGTAGTACAGGCTTTACCTTTGCAAAGTTTGCACTTACATTAACCTCCAGGAAAAGGTCCAGATTGGTTCACTGTAACAAGTGTCTTTGTTTTATTCAAATGTGGTTGGATCAGGTACAAGCAGGCCAATTTCTAGGATTGAAGGCTCTGGTCTCTGCTGTGCTAGCAATTGCTGACCTTCAAGATGTGCTAAAACAGCACAACATCTGTTTACCAGGCTCCATGAAGATGGAGGAAGCATTTCAGTCGTGAAACAAACTAAATGCAAATAAAGCATGCCAACAAATTTTCTGCATCTTAAAAAAAAAAGAAAAAAAAGGGAAGGGAGAGAGTGTCAATAGCAGTGGAGTCTCTCCACAAAAGCAGAGCAAGAAATAGTATAGAATGGTTTACATTAGGAAGGAAATCGTAGCTTCTTAAGATGAGAAATGCTTTTTTTCCCTAGGTTTTTTATTGATCACATTCAATTGAACCAACCAGCTAAGAAATTGGTTGTAAAGATTCAACCTGGCAGTTCTGTTCTTGGCTGCTGAGCTGTGGTATTGCTCACACCTCTGAACTTAGTTGGATAAGACCTTTGTTATCAGAGCTATGCCAAGATTGCATTTGTTACTTTCCTCTTTTCATAACTTTATTTTTGCCTTTGTAATCCAAGATTTAACTTTTTCCTTGGGGGAGTAAATATGCAAGGCGGCTGCTGAAAGCTTATCTTCGGTGAGGATGAAATTTTACCATAATGAAACACCCTGCTCCTCCAGTGGCCACCAGTCGTGTACCATGGCTGTGAAAACACCCCACTCCAGGCAGAGAACAAAGGAACACCAGCACAGAAACTCTGCCACCCCCACAGATTAGCTCCACAGCCATCACTGTGCCAGGGAAGAGGCAAAAGTGCAAAATCCTCACTTCTGATACCAATATACACACATATTTATTTTTGGGAAACAGACAGATTACTATTTCAGATGGGAATAGTGAAATATATATATTTTTATTCCTTTAGTAAAGGAGTGAGTTACTAAATATCAACAAAGATAACTCAGACCACTGGCTGTAGGTGTATAAACTGATGAGATTGTAAAAACACTGTTTTCAAAGCAGGATACTGGATAAATCCTCTGAGATATGGTGACTGTCCAAAAGATTGAACAGAGAAGACAGGAAATAAATTTTTCAATGTTTCCAAAGGATAATGTGCTGAAAAACTAACTTTAGGTCTGTCAATTTAATGCTTACCCAGGGCAAAATCTTAGGAAAGCAAAAGAGGATGTGCTCAATAAAGAATTAGGGGGGAACAGCATAATTAATACCAGACAACATGGCTTAATGAAAGATTAAAGTTTGAATAGGTAGGAGTTGCATTTATGGTGGGATTTCCAGTCTGACAAAATGTGCATTTGTTAAAAGAGAAGAGTTATACAAGGCCATATGACTTTCTTATATAAAAATAAAGAACTACTCAAACTTCAAAGTCTAGATAAGAAAATTGAGAATTTGCTAGAGAGACTTTAAAATAAAATACTAAATGGAAATCATCGTTCAAAAATAACATTTCTGTTAGGGTTTCTTACCCAAATATAGTTCAAGGGAGTTCATGGATTGGGAGGGAAGGAAAGAGAAACTGGTGGTAAAGACTGTGGTTGGTGCTAACTGAATGAGAGATAAAGACAGCTCCTAGAGAGAGGTCCAGGCAGCAGGAAAAGCTGGCTTGCCTTCTTTTAATTAAGGAGCTAAGTGCAAAGATCAAACAGCTAGGAACAGGGAATGGGGGCTCAAAGTGAAATAAAAAAAATGAATTAAAGTTGTCAAGAAATAAACCCACTCTTTTTAATGAGAGCAGATCAGAGAGAGTTCAGAATGAAATCCCTAGAATGGTTTGAAATTTGGAAAGTCTTTAATGCGAGACTGAAGAACTTCAGGTGAATTTTCTCATTTCAAGCTTCCATTTCTACCCAGTGACAGTCACAGTGAAAGCTCTCACCTCTACTAACAGTGTCAGCATCAGCTGAATGCTGCCCATGGCTGCTACAGCATCCAGTCCTGCTCAGAGCAGGGTCACTGATGGCAGGGTGCTCAGGACAGTCCAGGGATGTGAACTCAGCAGCCTCTCTGGGCAACCTGTGACACTGCCTGATAAGCTATTAAAAAAAAAAAAAAAAAAAAAAAAAAAGCTTGTGTGTTTAAATAGAATTTTCTGTATTTAACTTGTGCCCATTGTCCTGTTGTTGGGCACCTGAATTAATGTCCTTCACCACTCCCCCCCTTCCCAATATTTACTCACATGTATGAGACCCCTCTGAGCCTTGCACTCTGCAGGCTGAACAGTCACAGGTCTCTCAGTCTGCTCTCTTATCAAAGATGCTCCTGCCCCCTCACCACCTTCATAGCCCTTTGCTGGATTCACTCCAGTGTGTCCACATTTTTCTCGTCCTGGGGAGCCAAGCACTGGACCCAGCACTCCTGATGTATGTCACTGGGCTGACCAGAAGGGAATTATCACATCCCTTGACCCACTGGCAATGCTCTTCCTAATGCAGCTCCATGCCAAGATGGAAAAGGATGGGACAAATAGGGGACATGGACAGGAGATAAGAAAACACATTGGTCTGTCAGACAGGAAAGAGAAATGATTGCAAAAGCATAAATGTTACATTGAAGCAGCAAATAGTATTGTTCCCATTTTTAATTCCAGAGGATATAGCAGAAAAATAGGCTGTTAAAGCAGTCAAGGGTACTAAGGAAGAACCCATGGATTACAAGAAAAGGGAAATTATTGGAGGCAATGAGGAGTAATACCTAGAGAGGGAGCAGAAGGGATTTCTGCCAGACAGTTTGTATTCCAGGAGCAAAAGTAGAGAAAACAAGTATCTGGAGGTGTGAAGGAGTCAATGTGAGTGAGCCACTAGGATCATAGAGCCATGGAATGGTTTGGGTTGGAAGGGACCCTAAAGATCATCAGTTCCCAACACTTGCCATGAGCAGGGACACCTTGCATTAGACCAGGTTGCTCAGAGCTCCAAAGACTGTGATGCGGAGCAGAGCCATGGCATGGCCCACAGCAGTGACATCCAGCTCCTGGAACAGATAAAGCCACGTTGCCTTCTCATTTCACATGAATTTCTATTCTTTTGCATAAAGCAGAAGAGTCAACATAGCCTGGGTGCTGAGAACTGCTCTAAAGAACCCGGTAGTTAAGATGTTCTCCAAGACAGGAGACAGGGATTTGAATTTCTTGATGCAGAGGCGTGAACTGAACATGGATGGATACCATAAAATGTAAGCTATGGATTAACTCCCTTTCTAGTAGCTTATAATATTCTGCCTTAGTGTCTGAGTAGTGGGGCACATACCAAAAGGAAGATACAGTTACACCAAATCCCATTGCATCAAAGTCTTTCTTCAAATATGGATTATTTTTAGAATAAAAACTAAACAAAACCTGTAAATTGAATTAAGCAGTCCAAATTCTGCACTTTAAGAAAAAGAAGAGTCTCAGGAGCAGAAACCCATAATTTACCAAGTAAATGCTTAAGAAAATTCATTAATAGTTTTATGAAACTTGGCAAGTTTACACTAGGAGTCAGGAAGGTATTTTTAAAAGTAGGAATAGATAAACCATTGGAACAACTTTTGGGTACATAACAGAGAATCAGGTTTGTAAGTCCTTAAATAAATGCTACATTTCTTCATAGGAAGGTACTTTCTGATTTAGACAGACCATAAAATCTAAACATAGGACTCTTACTGTCAAGTTATATTGGAATTCAGAATAGCTGATCATAATGGTTCAGTCAGTTTGTTAAAATGAATTTGACTCAGCAATGGAAAAGCAAGGGGATTTCCTCTTGCAACTTCCAGACACACGCAAGTCCCTGCTGGAAGGTTTTTTTCTAAAATAGACAAGGAGATCATCAGTACAAATTATATTGTTATCAACAACAATTTAAAAACAAAACAAAACAAAACCCCAAAACTCTCCATTTACTGTTATGCAGAAATAAAATCTGGTATTATGCAACAGTACAAAGATAATTAGTTTGGTTTGTGTAAGTTGTAACTAGAGAAACTACTTGAGTTTGAAAATCTTTATCAAATGTTTACTCTAACAAGCAAATAGAAAAGATGCCCTGCTACCCGTTCCTAACTCTCAACAAACCTGAAGCTGTTTTCCCCCTCTACCACCACTTTATTTCATTATAATGCCCTTAAAGAGATGTCATAACATCCCTTTGCTCTCAGCCTTACAGTTTGGGCAGGGTATATGTGTATGGAGGTGGTAATTCTGAGGTACTGGAAGCTTTCCAACAGGATAAGCACTGCTTTTTCCAGATATTCTGCTAACATCAATTTGTGGATGGATGTAACTTCTTATCATCTCCATTGCAGGGCATGGCTGTCAAAGACACTTCCTGGACCACTGTTCATATAGATTTGTTTGTTCTGTTCAGAAAGATAGGGGAGGGAAAATTCTGATATTTCTCCATTAAAAGGGCTGGAATAGTTAATGTCAGAAATAGTTTGTAGACAGCATTTCAAAAAAGAGATTGAAATGCTGGATAAGGGGAAGCACTGTGAAGACAGCCAAAAGAAAGCAAAAAAGCTTAATGGAAGAGGTTATTCAAGGTGACCTGCCATCACTGCTCCTGAATGTGAAAGTAGCAGGTTAATAAAAAGCTCTTTTTCATGTATTGAAACATAGCAACAGACTGAATTTCAGCTTGTTGGGGACAATGGTGACTTCCCCTCCCACTCAGCCTTTGGGTTCACTGCTTCAAAAAGACCACCTACAAATATGAGTCCCATTAGAGTACAATACCAGGGTCTGACTGGAGCAAAGACATTTCCATTGAAATATATCTATATGCATGTATATATTGCCCACTCTGCAGATGTTTAGCCCCCGCCCTAAAATCTACCAAAGAAGGCCAGGTGAGGGATTTCTTGGAGGCAGAGGTAAATTTAATTTCCAAAGAAGTCCAATGACACAGCCAAATACCACTTGCTATACAGTACCACTGTGTAGGTATGGAAAAGTCTTCCCAAGGAATCTTCCCAGAAATTTTTACCTAAAAAAAGGCTAAACCAGAAAATATTGCCAAATCTCCAGCATTCCCTATGAACATCAGCTAGCTAGCAGCATGAGAGATTTGAGTAATAGTTTGAGCCAAAGACAGCTACAGAGTGTCCCACAAGGGACAGCAAACATCGCAACATCCGTGGCTCAAAAATACCTTCAGGTGACTCATTATGAAGTTTCCATATTGCAAGGGTGATGGAAAAATATCATGCCTGCATGCTGAACAAAATTGTTCTGGAGACCTTTAACTCAGCCTAAGACAAAATTGCAAATGCCACAGATACTTTTTCTTTTCTGCGTGGTTTATGTAATATGCACTGTGAACCCTTCTTTTATACTAGAAGTACCTTGGTCATATATGATGACTTTTAGAAAGCATTAAAAAGTTGTCATCTGTCTCAGAGACAGGGAGACACAAATTAAATTCCACTGGACTAGAGGGACAAAGAAAAGCAGGAAACTGAAGCTAATGCTGGAGTAGCGCTCCCCACTCCTGTAATAGATGTTACCATGGTAAAACAGACAAAGAGAAAAGACACCACACTGTATCACAAAAGATGTGAAGAGATCAAATACATTTCAGTTTTATTTCAAACTTTATTTCTTTCTTTCATGTTATGTATTTTTCTAAGAACCTATTTAAAAGATACTGTCTACAATGCACATTTTTCTTCTTGAGTGTCTGCTATTGAGTACAAAGTAAAATAATTTCACAAAACTTCCACAAGAACAAACAGAAAACAAACAAACAAACAAAACCCCAGCAACATTTCTCCTTCTCTTCCCAAAAATCCCCTCTTTACCTGCTTTTTAAGATTGCCTCTGAAATTTTTTCTTTTTTTTTCTGGGTAAAGAGCAGCAAGTAAACACAGATATTTCTGCAGTTTCTGCAGTCACTTTGTCTTCTTTTCCAGAGACCATGAAGACTGGGATAATTACATTCTCCATGAGGCAAAACAATTTATGAAAAAAAAATTATACATATTCTTATTAAAAATTAAATAGGACTTTCATAATCAGCTGTTTCAAATATGTATGCATGAATAATGACAGCTAGAAACCAGTCTCTGCAGATTGCTCATGAAGACGGTGTGCAGCTGAAGTCAGGGTAAGAAAAGAATCACGAATCACAATAAAGAGCAGTTTCTTGGAGCTTTTACGAAGTCATTTGGCCTAGGCCAGATAAAAGTGAATATTTCTGCAATACCCTGTAACAAGAGGGAGAAAAAAGAATGAAAATTTATCTTTTACAACAAAAACAAAATTCAAAGTCAACTTCTCAAGGATTAATTCCACTGGAAAATAGTGTTCCCTTTCTTCCAACATGTTTTAGCTTTTAATTATGCAAAGCCTTCATGAAGGGATTTCTATCTTTTTGTAAATTTAATTCACAAAATGTTCTAATTATCTGCAGACATATTAGTAACTCTTTGAACAACATATTGACATAGCAGGCTGAAATGTGCTTTGAAAACAACAGAAAAACAAGGCTTAAAAATACACCCATCCATATTTCTTGTACAGTTCACATGTAAATACGTTATTGGTATTATACCAATAACAAAGGATTCAATGTGTTGAAGTCCTTCAGCTGTCCACAGCTTACAAAACATAGTAGAACTGTGGACTGCAAAAGATAGCCATTTCTGCCCCTCCAAGGAATTGCCTTTATCTACACATTGCCATTTCCTGAGTGAATTTGAGTAAATTTTTAATAAAAATTTTACTTCTCAAAAAACTGAAAAGACAACACATGGGAAGCCAACAATATAATTTAGATACTGTCTTCAGAATAAAGCCCCGCTGTAAAAGGACTAACATAACTGTTGGAGTAGCAAATGATGAAGAAAGTCTCAAATCTAGATTTGTGGGGGAAGGGTTGGAAGCAACAGACTTTTAAAAGTTTGATTATTTTAAATTCCTTTTCATAAAATGCAAGGTCTCAGAAAAACACCAAAAAAAACCGAGTTATGTCAAACCCAACTGCTAAGGAACAAATAATCTTTGTCAGTTCCCGAACTTGCTTCAAAAGTTTCCAACCCTGTAAGTAAAGGCTCTGCAGACATAGTTGTATCTGAATTGAGGATTAGAGTAGGGAACCCCTTTCAGAAAGGAACACAGATGCAGTGAGTCCTAAGAAAAGGACATTTTAAAGCAGAGGGCCTGATTTCTCTGATTCAGTAGTGGTGTTTCACTGACAGCGTCCACTGATATGCAGTTTCCCTTTTTGTTCATGAACAATGGTTGGAAGAACACAGCCCACAACAGTATCCCTTTCACTTAAGAACACTGAAAGTTTACTAAGTCACCTCCTGCACTCCCAGCCACATTCAGCTTTATCTAGGCAGAGTCTATGATGCAGAGAACATGGCTGTAGTGAAGTTTTAGCCTAAATATCAAGGCACTCCCAGAAGATGCCTTCAATGCCATCATCAGCTTTTCTTACCTGCAATTCTTCACAAAAATCATGTTTCAGATTAGATATGTGCCATTGCAGGACTCCCTAACACAGAGTTGGAATGCATTTCTTTTAAGATCCCTTCTCATATTGTTTCAAAATTAAACTACAAAAATTGTCATAATGAAATGTCAAATTCAAAACTAAATTATTACTGACATTGGTTCTAAAAAAACCAAATTATTCTTACCTTGCTCCTCCTTTATTCCAAGTAGTTTGACTCTTGGATAAAAATAAAAAATGCATTAGTACAGTACAATGTACAATGTGCAATACAATTGCATATTCATGCAAGGAATTATGGTTATCTAGTTGTGTGGTGCTTTCTTGATTATTTGAAGTCATTTTGAAACTCCACTTAAAATGACAAGCAAACTCTTCTCCAAGATTCCAGTCCTAGAACAAAACATCTTTGATTTGACTTCTAAATAAATAGCAGGATGTATTGACTCAAGAGATAAACATATCTTGCTTCTGCTAGGAGAAAAAAAAATAAATCTAGAAGTATTTCAAATATCTTCAGATTCTTAACCTCACACAATTTGAAAGAGTGAGAAGCTTCTTCTGTTCCTGCCCAGACTGCCACTATTCTCATGTAGGATTCTCAAAGCAAAGAATGACTGAGCTCAAGATCAAGGCAGGGGAAACACATCTGCATATGATGTCTGACAGCCTTGCCAGAGCTAAGTCACTAAACTGAGCTATAGCCTGCCTGGACCTACTCATCTGAGGTCCCTTTATTGATGCTGATACTTCTGCTAAGTAGTTTCTATATTTTCTGCCAGGAAAGACAGGTATGTTACTTTCAGTAAAAAGAAAAAACCCAACAAACAAGAAAACAACCATTTTTAGGTAGCAAACTAATAACCTTTTCAACTCAGATTGTACATAGACTAACCAAGTTAAAGCTAAGTTAGCAAATCACATTATTCATTTAAACAAATGTAACCATTGTGGATTGCATTCTGGAACCTTCTTATACAAATATTCTTTTCTCAATATTCCCATGTTAAGTAAAAGCCTTTTCTTCGTTCTGGGAAAGCAGCATTTTTAGTGCAACTTGATCCTTCTGAAAGTATATTGAAGACAGATTGTTTAGAAAAACCTGTGACATGCATGCTGGCCTTGTGACTTCAGGGGCCTTTGAGCTGGGGCTCCTTTTGCTGTGCAACAGTAAACTTCATGACTTTTTCCCTCTTCAACTGGTCACAAACAGCATAAATCAAGTGCTGGCTGAGACTCCAAAGAAACTTTCCCATGGGTCATGCTGCAAGAACTAAACAAAGTGCAAACCCACAAACCATGTTTATTCAAAATAGTTTTATCCGTAAATCATATTTCCTCAAAACAAATTTATCCAGCATCTTATTCAGTTCCTGTTCTGCACATGGGAAAGGAAGAGAATGGGGTTTCCTGTCCCACTACACCTGTGTATTCAGGGCATAGTTGCTTTGCACAGCAAATATCTAGTATTATGCATCCACTGAAAGAGCGGAGTCAGCGCTCGAGGGAGCATTTCTCATTCTTATGCATCACACTGGATATAATGGAGACATGAGACAGGAGGATGTAGTATGTCACCTTGCCTTCTAGATTCTGGGTTTGCTATGGCTCAGAGAGTTTCAGCAAGACAACTAGTATTTAATTGAAGAAGAACAGACCTACAAATTTCATACGTTCACACTGTGACCTCTCCCCATTTACAGAATAAACAAAAGGGTACTTGACAGTGACCCATTTTCATGCAAAAAATTAACAAGGTCTCTGTTACAGGCTTGCCATGCATTAGCTTTTGGTCTCTGCAAATCCCTGCATACTTGGATATGGGCAAATCCCATGAGGCATTGAATAACAAAATGTCCAACTGTTTAAAAGTTATTCTTTCGTAACAACAAAAGTGCTTTACTGATCATTTGTGCCAAAACAGTGAACAAATACTGCCTCAGTTCTAAGTCCCAGATGAATCATGATTAAATTAGGAAGAAATTCTTTACTGTGAGGGTGGTGAAATACTGCAGCAGGTTGCCCAGAGAAGCTGTGGATGCCCCATCCCTGGAAATGCTGAAGGCCAAGTTTTCTGGAGCTCTGAGCAACACGATCTCATGGAAGGTGTCCTTGCCCATAGCAGGCAGGTTGGAACTAGATGATTTTTAAAGTCCCTTCCAACCCAAACCATTCTATGATTCCATTATATGATCTTATTTATTAAACTTGGATTTTGAAAGGACAATGGTAATTTTCTTATTCTCCTATCTTGAAAGGTTTATCTTTATGCCAAAGGCAGTGCAAAGGGCATTAAAACTTTCTTGATAGCATACAGCAAGACTCGGGGCTTTCTCAAGGGTGCAGTAGCTCACAGATAGAAGTGGAACTTCATTATGTTGTTTCCCCATTAAAAATGGAAACTACAAAGCCACCCAGAGAGTGCCCTGGCATTTATAATCAAAAAGGCAGGAGAAATTACAGTCATGAAGATCCTTCTTGATAGAACAGCTTATAAATATTCCTAATAAAACACAAAATGTCTGGAGGGGATTTGAATTAATGAAAACTCATTTCCTATTGCTTAGGGGACAATTGGACAATGTAACTGCTCTCCTGCCCTCTTCCCAGACATACACAATGTATTCAGCCTCCTCCCCTTTTCTTCATGTCATTTGTGATATCATGTCCCTTTCTGAATCCCCTAGCCCTCAGGACATCAGGGCAGAGCTGCAGCTGCTCTTGAGCTGTGCCCACGCTGATCTGCCAGAGAGCTGCAGTCAAACAATGCAGAGAATGCACCACCCCTCAGAGTGGGCACTATTTTAGGCTGTCTCCTATGCTAGTCACTGCTTTTCACAAAACACACAGAAATTTAATTATCTCTGAGACTTATAATCCCTTTCAAATTTGGCTAAGATTGGCCAGCAGCTGGGAAATCTTATTACATGCACACAGACAGCGTGATCGTACAAACTTCATTTCTTTAGGAAACCAGACTAATAGAACCAACAGTGAAAAATAGAGTAGATACGTCAACAATAGAGCACAACATTCAGTTTCTGTTAAGTGTGAAGCTGTTGTGACTGTAAAGAGTTCAAACAGGGAAAAAAAATACAAGAGGGAAAGAGAACAAATATTTCCCCTTTGGTGCCATTGCACAGATGGAAGAGGCTCAAAAATTACCTTCATGTCTTTACTTTGGGAACTTTTTTACCTTCTCTTAATCTTAGTATATAGTCGGACCTGTTTCAGTTAGCTTCCTTGTAATGTAAAATGCCTGGCTGCAGACTACATGACTTGTAAGCCCTGCCTGGAGTTCAGCTCTTTTTTTTTTAAATCCCAAAGGAAAGGAGAAAAATCTCGGTATAATCAAAGACACTAAGATTGCTGCCTCCAGCCTATCTTTTGAGAGATTATTTTTTTTTCTTGTACTTGTTACCAAGACCCATTTTTTAATTCCTATCCATTATGACATATTCTTTCATATTTTAATATTTTCCTTCTCAGTTTAGTCTTCAAATCTCACGTTATAACATAAAGGAAAAATAGATCTAGCATTACCCAGCAGAAGGCATGCTCTTTGGGAGTCACACAGAATCACACACACACAGAAGTTCAAGGCTGGAAGAGACCTATAAGATCATCAAGTCCAGCCGATGTTCTAACTGTTCAACTAGATCATGGCAGCAAGTGCCACATCCAGTCTTTTTTTGAATTCTTCAAGGGATGATGACTCCACCACCTCACTGGGTAAATGATTCCAGTATCTGACCACTCTTTCTGTGAAATATTTCCTTCTCAATTCTAACTTACATCTCGCTTGACGCAGCTTGAGACTGTGTCCTCTTGTTCTATCTGTTGTCGCCTGGAGAAAGAGACCGACCCCCAGCTCACTACAGCCACCCTTCAGGAAGTTGTAGAGAGTGATGAGGTCGCCCCTGAGTCTCCTTTTCTCCAGGCTGAACAACCCCAGCTCCCTCAGTCGTTCTTCATATGGCTTGTGTTCCAAGCCCCTCACCAGCCTCGTTGCCCTCCTCTGGACACGCTCAAGTAACTCAACGTCCCTCCTAAAGTGAGGGGCCCAGAACTGGATACAATACTCCAAGTGAGGCCTCACCAGTGCCGAGTACAGGGGAAGAATGACCTCTCTGCTCCTGCTGGCCACTCCATTTCTGATACTGGCCAGGATGGCATTGGCCCTCTTGGCCACCTGGGCACACTGCTGGCTCATGTTCAGCCGACTGTCAACCAGCACCCCCAGGTCCCTTTCCACCTGAGCACTGTCCAGCCATTCCGTCCCCAGCTTATATCGGTACAGGGGGTTATTGTGGCCGAAGTGCAGGACTCGGCACTTGGACTTATTGAAGTTCATCCCGTTTGATTCTGCCCATGCGTCTAACCGTTCCAAATCTCTCTGGAGAGCCCTACACCCCTCTAGCAGATCTACACTCTTTCCCAATTTAGTGTCATCAGCAAATTTACTAATAAAAGACTCTAAGCCCTCATCCATGTCGTCAATAAAAATATTGAACAGAACTGGCCCCAACACAGACCCCTGAGGGACACCACTGGTGACTGGTTCACCACCACCCTCTGGGCCCGGCCATCCAGCCAGTTCTGAACCCAGCAAAGGGTATTCCTATCCAGACCACGGCCGGCGAGTTTGTCTAGGAGTATGCTATGGGAAACAGTGTTGAAGGCCTTGCTGAAATCCAGAAAAACAACATCTACAGCCTTCCCTGCGTCCATTAGCCGGGTTACTTGGTCATAAAAGGTGATCAGGTTAGTCAGACATGATCTACCCCTCCTAAATCCGTGCTGGCTGGGTCTGATACCCTGGCCGTCCTGCAAATTTTGCATGATGGCGCGTAATATAAACTGTTCCATTATTTTGCCAGGTATAGAGGTCAGGCTGACTGGTCTATAATTGCCAGGATCTTCCTTTGCACCCTTTTTGTGAATGGGTATCACATTGGCCAGCTTCCAGTCATCCGGAACCTCACCAGTAAGCCATGACTGTTGGTAAATGATGGAGAGTGGCTTTGCAATCTCATTTGCCAGCTCTCTCATTACCCTGGGGTGGATCCCGTCTGGTCCCATAGATTTATGAATATCCAAACATTTCAATAGTTCTATAACAGCCTCCTCTTGGATAATGTGGGGACCATTCTGCTCCCTAAAACCATCAACCAGCCCAGACGGACAGGAGTCTTGAGGGCAAGTCATCTTCCCATTAAAAACCAAGGCAAAATAGGCATTAAACACTTCTGCCTTCTCCTCGTCTGCAAATACTAACTTCCCACCTTTTTCCAGTAAAGAACAAAGGCTGGTCCTACCTTTCTTCCTACCATTAATATATTTATAAAACATTTTTTATTATCCTTAACAGTAGTCGCCATCCTGAGTTCAAACTGAGCTTTGGCCTCCCTAATTTTTTTCCTGCATACTCTAGCAGCCCTCTTGAATACTTCCTTGGAGACCTGACCCTTCTTCCAACTCTGATACGTCCTCTTTTTATTCTTAAGTTCCTCCAAGATCTCCTTTCTCAGCCAGGCTGGACGTTTGCCCCGTAGACTGATCTTTCGGGATACAGGAATGGTTTGTTCCTGAGCCCTCAAGATCTCTGCCTTGAAGTAAGCCCACCCTTCCTGAACTCCTTTATTTTTAAGGGCTGCTTCCCAAGGGACGCTCTGAATTAATCTCTTAAACAGGCCAAAGTCCACCCTCCGGAAGTCCAGTGTACGAGTTTTACTGGTGTTCTTCCTAATTTCACCAAGTATTGAAAACTCTATTATTTCATGGTCACTCTGCCCCAAACGACCTCCAACCATCACATCTCCCACCATTAAGTGGGAGTCATTAAGTAAATAACAGAGTAGGACATTTATCACTTCCATACACAGGGTTTTATTGCATTTGTATTGATGCATTAATTCAATTTACATATTAAAAAACCCCTCACATAGTCATCTGTTGTTAAAACTGTGCCTAGGCTGAGCACACTCATTTGTGCTCAATGATACAGACTGTGAAAGAGGGTGTGTGCATCTGACTAAAGGCAAAGCCCTGCCACCTCTGCAGACAATGGCAAGGTTTCCAGGGGTGAAGGCAGGTGCTCTGATGGAGATGCTTGAGAAAGATGTTGGGGATCTTGGCTGTGTCACACATTTTCCTTGGAGTTTATCAGGAAACAGTAAACTAATGGGGATAAAAAACACAAAGTGCCCTCGTTGCCTTTGTTAACCAGACACCCTCTATCAGACTTTATCTTTTGCACTTTCCCTGTATCAGGTAGCTGTGTCCTGCCTGCAGTCTCTAATTCTGCTATCTGCAGACACGCTGTCCTTCAGGAGGTGGCTCAGGCCTGCCATACACTGTGCTCTCTTACTCACACCCTTTAACTAGCCAGGACATCTGTAACTTGGCTTCCATCAGCTTCTGCACTGCCTGATGTGCTTGGTGTTTCAGATCAGTAAAGCTGCTGATGTCTGCCCACAGACCTGATGGGAGCTTGAGCTGGCATGTCCTGTCTCCTCTCACCAAGACCAAGAACCAGTGCAAGGCTCCTGAGCCCAGGGCTTGCCCAAGGCTTGTAGTGATGAAGACACCCTTTTCCCACTCTAGTACATGGAAAATCCAGTGGCAAGAATATCTGCTTTTTAACCATGCCTTGACTTTGGAGATGCTTGAACTGAACTATTTCTGGTATTCACTGGCTAACATACACATCCTGACCAACTAATCCAATTCAAGCTGTTATATTTTATCAACTAAACACCTTCCTCTACACTGTCACACACACTAAATTCTCTTAGACTCTCATCATTTTGCTTCTCAGTCTTCCTAACTCTTCAATTCCCATACTAGGGTCCTTTCATCAATAGAATTTCAGCCTAATGAAAAATTCCATGATGGGGAATACATATATTTACTTTTTTTTTATACTGAAAATTCTAAACAACAATTACATTCATGTCTCATTAGGACAGTTGAAAAAAATGAATGGATATTTAATAGTATGCAGCTTTTCTTCAAAAATCCTTACAAATACTGACTTTAAATGAAATGTAGTTGAGCCTTCTTTGTCATAATTTTATATAGGTAAAAAATGAATAGCTGTACCTGGAAAGATATAGGTAGACAGATAGATACAGATATAGAGAGGGGATTTTTTCCCTCCAACTTCAATACCATATTAAAATATTTATAGCATATCTGAGCATCTTTAATTTAAAGACTTTAAAAAATCCCTAATGATTTCACTACCCTTGTTCTGAACTTAAGGAAGTACCTTGGATGTGGCTCCTTGCAGTGAGTACCTCACACACAAGGCCACTGAGTTCTGCTGCAAGAGCAGCTGCTCCTCTCTCCTTCCATTTGAAAAGCTTATATTTTAGACAGAATTTCTTCTTGAAAGGTATTCAAGAATTTCTCCTTGAAAGGTACTAAGGACAGCCAGCCGGGGCTGTAAGTTCTGTCAGGCAGACTAAAGACAGACACACAATAGTGTCTGGAGAAAAATTCAATATTTGAACAATCTCATTGCTTCTCCATTCTGTACCAAAAAACTTACCAAGGTGCCATTATTGAGGTAGTCCATTATATCCAGGGTGGTAGATGTTATTAGGCTGTGTTCTGTTCTGGAGTCGGTCCAGGAAAGCATTATTTACCCTTGAAGTACAATAAAAAATGAATAATGATGGAAGGCAGCTGAGAAGTTCACAAACTACTGATATTAAACATTCTGTGAGTGGCTCTCCCTTCCCATCTGTTCAGTGCCCATCTTCCTGTGTTTTTCAAGCAGCATAACCATGGATGGGCATGAGATCAGGTGGACTTAATTTTCAATTCACCAGATGCACCCTTATCCTGGGATCAGCCTGTTGGGAGTAAGAGGCATACCTTGGCTGCTGTTCATAATGCACCAAAATTCTCCATAGAAAGATGACCTGTGTACCCCCACCCACCTTTTTAGGGAGGTTACATATTTTGACAAGTCACCTTAGGTAATCTTTCAGCTTTCAGTGCTCAAGGAAAGTTTCTAGAAGTACTGATTTCGTAATAAAAAAATGGAAGAACACACTTAAGCTTGTTACTAAGAGAGACAATTTATGCAGCTGACAACTTTCTCTTCCATCCAGCTGTGAAATTCTAGCATTTTCTTGCACTACTCTACCAATCTAGAAAGCATGGACAAATACACAGTTTTCCTCAATCTGTTTTAAATATTTTCACATTGGGACTGTTCAGCATGCAGAGGGGAAGCCTGTGGGGTGACCTTACAGCAGCCTTTCAGTATTTAAAGTGGGCTACAAGAGAGATGGAGGGGGACTTTTTACAAGGGCATGTGATAAAGGGCAAGGGAGAATGGCTTTAGACTGAAAGGGGGTAGACTTAGATTGGATATTAGGAAGAAATTCTTCACTATGAGGGTGCTGAGGCACTGGCACAGGTTGCCCAGAGAAGCTGTGCATGCCCCATCCCTGGCAGTGCTCCAGGCCAGGCTGGATGGGGCTCTGAGCAGCCTGGTGGAATGGAAGGTGTCCCCGCCTATGGCAGGGGGGTTTGGAGCTAGATGACCTTTAAGGTCCCTTCCAACCCAAATCATTCTGTGATTCTCTGGAAAACTGTGTCTTTTTCTCCTTGATTACTGCTTAGGACTGACACACACTTAGACATGGCTGTTGTTTTAATGTTCTACAATGGTGTTGGTAAGAATGAGATAAAAAGGAAAATACTGGGTTATTTCTCTCTATGCTTATGAGATGGACTGAATCAAAAATCCTTCATTAACTTCTATGGGTAATTATTTCAATCTCTGCTAGAGAAAAAAAAGAAATGAAAGCAGTCTGAAGAGTGGTTGTCTACAGAAGTAGGCATTTTTTAAAATATTACATAATGATTTAAAAAAAAGAAACAAACATTGTTTTTACTTTTGAGCCTAAGCATTGTTTCTTTTTACCAGCAGAACCCAAAGCTGAGAATAAAGCTGTGCTTCAGGATAATGAAAAGTCCTTTTAAGTGACAGAAGTGGAAGATGAGAAGTGTGGAGCACAGAGAGGTCACAGCGGCGGGGCAGAGCCTGGGGCACAAAGAAATGCAGCTGCAGAAGCCTTGCTGCACTGCAGGTTCCATCTGAATCAATACCAAGACCCAGGTTTAGCTCTGCCTGCTAACCTCAGAGACAGTTCGCCACAAGATGCAGCATGGACAAAGTAGACCGTTCTAAAAGAAATAAAAATATAGATATAAAAATATATAGATATCTAGGTTCATATACAGATACACAGATAAAGTGTGTATCCTCCATAAAACTATTAATTGCTTCTACTCTATGCTGTGTACTATGCTGATAGGACAAAAAAAGTGAGAAAGGCACCCTGGGTCATTCTGCATGCAGTGAACAGCTGTAATAATGGATATTAGTGGCTCATAGTGGAAAGCAAAGCTAAACCAGAGATGAGGTCAGGGATCCTCATTGCAATAGTCTTCTGAAACATGAGTGCCTGTATTTTGAGACCCTTTCCGCGTGGAAATTCAATTCCAGTGTATTTTGCATTTTTTTTGCATCTTACCTCCTCTGTTCATTTTTTAGTGTTCTTGTCCTGGTTTCCTCTTCCTGCTTTTGTTTAAATTCCAATAATTCAGCCTGGCAATGATAAAAATGAAAAACAAACAAATAAATAAATAAATAAACTAACTAACTTTTAATTAACTTATGCTGCAAACCTTATTAATTCTACATGATGTTAACCTCAGTTACAGTCAGAACTTCTCTCAGCTGCATTTTCCTTATGCAACAGCACTATGTTAAAAACTGAGCTGGTTTTTCTGTTCAGCATGTGGATAGTTTTTTGTTTGTGCCTTGAAAAGTGGGAAGTTACAGGATTCAGACATTTAGAATCCTACATTTAAAGGAGTATGCCAGACACCAGTCTGCTTCCCCATGTCCCAAAACACAGATTTGAATTTCCCAGTGGGTCAAAGGGGGATGAAAGCCAAAGTGAGGAGCAGACACAGCTGTCATGCCCACAGAGGAAGAAGGAGCCATGTCCTTCACCTCCTGCCTCTGCAGAGTGCAAGCAGAAGATGAGATCTGGGCTATGTGATGTGGTGTGTCACCTCCAGCTCCCTGGGGCTCCCTTCAGGGTGAGGAGGGAAAATGGAGCTTGTTGAAAATGGTGTGCTGGGAACATACACAAGCCCCCAGCATTGCAGCCTTATGTGGCATTAAGGTGTATAAACAGTGTCAAAGGGAATTCGTTTTGGAGGAGAGTTTGCTCATGCAATTTTAGCCAAAACTGTTAAGGAAACACAACTGGCATGACTGTGGTCTGTATGTGTGCTTGTTTGTCCAGCTCCTTCTGCCTGCAACGCACCCAAGAGATTACACATCTTTGTGCAAAGGAGATTTGGGCTTGCAGGGCAAGGGGAAGGCATAGGAACAGACCCATCCTTCATATTTTCCATAGCAACTGCACAGCAGTAGGAATAGAAACTAAAATAAAATGATGTACTTAGATAAAAGCTTCAATAACTGAATGGAACCACATGACTGGGTTTTTTTTAAAAATCAATTTAAGTGGAACATTAAGTAAAAACTATGCAATAAATGTATGAAGAAAATCAATAACTGAGAATGTGTTGTGTATCAATATTTGTCTAGCCCTAAAAGAAGAAACAGGATTAAGAAATAAAAAAGCCAACCTCAATTTTCACTATTTTAAATAACTATTCAACCTGAAAATTAAAACTCAGTATCTGACTTTCCAATATGCCGACTCCTCTCTCGGAGTAATGTTCTGAAATATATTGTGTGTATATGATGCGGTGTTCAAAGTGTACGGAAAATTTCTAAATCAAGCAATACATACTAAAACCTGTTCTGAAGAAAAAAAGGGAACTGACAATACCTACACATTTTATAGCTACACTCTGCTAGGAGGTACACACAAGACAGAATTCACAATTACTTTAATAAATATTAGTTTGAAGTAGAAACGAGCCAACATATATCTGAGGGACAATTATTGGAGCCCTTAAAATCCATATTATTTACAGTGGGTTTGTAAGTAGTGCATTACTCTGCACAATAGGTAGCAGCAACTGTGAAGGCAAGGAGACCTTGGAACCACATAACAAACAAGAGCAGCCTTAGAAGCAGCCAACACCTCCTTAGAAACACATGGAAATTGCTGAAGAGTCTACAGCTCTACACAAGTCCCTTAAACCAAAACCATAAATTAGGGGTGTGCTAATTTACATCTGTAGTCATTTTCTCTTTGGAAGGATCCATGTACAGACTACAACAGGAACCAGCCTTAGACCCATCCAGGCTGGTTTTCAAAAATTTTTCCTATGTATAGGTTCTGAGAGCAAGCATATACCTGATGGGATAGCAATGAAGAGACTCCCTTGTGCTCCACTTTTTTTCCCCCAGTACTATAGTTATTAGAATACTGTGAAATGAGGACACATCCCCAACATGTAAAGAAAGATATCAGTGACAGGGAATAAGTAACTTCTCCAGTTCTAGAAGTTATGGAATTTGTTGTATGGTGTATGGAATTTTTTGTGCTAAAATTCTCCCACTGGGGAAAAAGCTTAACATTAATTTGGATGTTAGTAACAGCAGAGGCACAGCAAGTGGCTCAGGACTTGCTCACATATTTTCAAATTATTTGCTAGATTTTCAAGTGCTGCCCTCCCTGTACTTTCACAGTCAAACCTGGAGCCAAGACAGGTAAATTTGCAGTGTCATCACCTTTGGTAGATGGACTTTATCTGGATACGGTACCCAAATCTATACCAGAGGGACTACACATTTCAGGCAATGCATGATGCATACACAGAATATGGAGTTCAAAGTTGCGCTTATGGAATGCCTGCTTTTTAGACAATTCAAAACTCTTTAGTTAGGTAGTCAGAAAGGGCACAGAGAGGCATACTATAATTAACAGGAAATCTGAGCATTTCCACATCCCCATTGGAAAAAGCAGGGCCCATGGCCCTCAATTCTCTCGAAAGAGACAATTCAGAAAGATCATCCTAAATTCCTCAGTAAGACGACTTCTGCCTGCAAGAGAGTAAGCTGGTTTCCTTAGCCTATGAAATCGGTTGCCATGGTCAAAAAGCCCTCTGCACAATTATTCAAGTGCAGAGGTGAAAAGGAGCTCATTTTCCAGATGCAAACAGCCTTGAACTCAGAAGATAATTGTCCTGTCCCTGTTCAAATTTTACAGCTTGACTCATCTCTCTCACAATATTTGAAAACAGTGACTGAATCACTTTTACTAAAGAGAAGCTCTGTGCGTAGGCTACAAGTAATCAGTGTATTTAATTAGTTTCACAGCATGCAAAAATGATACAATATGTAAACTGTTAATGTATAATTACCTTCCTCTGTTGTTCTTGCTTCATTTCCTCTAATCTTCTGTTTTCATCCTCTCGAAGAGCTTGCTTATAAGCATGGCTTCTTTTCTATTGTTCAGCAGAAAATAAAAATATATTAGTGTGGTGAGAGCAGGGCCAAACTCCCAAACCTTATTCTCAAATTGTTATATGGGTAATTAACAAACACAAATGGTTGAATGATTCCAGTTACTTAAGAAACAGATTAGTCTCAAGACTAGAATTTAAACAAGAAGTGGCCTAGAGCCTCTCAGTCATTCAGTTTGGTTGAATGTCCACCTGTGCATCACACCCAGGTAGTCACAGCAAGTGCTATTCTGTGTCCCAGTGGCAACCATAAACATATCCTGAGCAGTCAGAAAACACAGTCAGGATACATGCTAATGAGATAGGGTATTCTGGGAAGAAAGAAAAGTAATGAAAATATAACCAAGATAAAAAAGCAGAATGGAAGCCTTGTAACAGAGGGAACATGGGACTTTTTTTGTGGAGGTAGGGCAACAGAAGAGATCAAACCTGCTATTATTTGTGAAGCATTAAGAAAATTGAAAATGTGAACTACACATCATGAATAATGTAATAACTGTGCAACAGGTTTTCATTACAATAACTAGCCCTGGTCTTTCACAAGTTGTAATTGTTTGCAAAAAGCCAACCTACAATTAGGGTCTTAGAGGATCCTTAGGATATTGTACACTGCAACTTCTACTGTAAAGTCTTTGAGCAGAGATGTAGGGTAGCACACTAAAAAATGAGCCAGTATAATTTAATACAAGAATTGTGCAGCTTGACATAAGTGAGGGATTTGTTACAGGTCTACAGACTATTTCCAAAATTTGATATATGTATGCAGAACGACACCATTAAAACAACATGCACATAATTTGCTAAAAAGACTGAATAGAGAAAGCAATTATTAATAGCTCAATTTTGAGCTGGGAGAAGTTGCTACATGTGCCCAGGGAGACTCATTCTGGGTCCGATATTATTCATTACTCTCTGTAATGGTCTGGAGAATTGTGTGGAGAATATGTTAATCAAGTTGGAAGACAATAAAAATCTACACAGGCTTGGTCACACTTTGAAAGACAGGATTAAAATTAATTATGAGCTTGAGTAAATAAGCAGGCCCAAAAAGTCATCAATGACAGAGACTCTCAAAAGAAGTCAAATTTGTTCATCGATGTGAAGTAACATTTGGCAAGGATAGTTGATCTAGGTGTGCTAAATTAACATCACTATCCAAGAAATGATGTGAGGGGAAAAAACTCTGATCTGCATCACATTGTCCCAGACTGTTTTCAGAACAAGTTTTTCAAATTTAAAAAAATCACAAACATGTATGTATATTCCCCCTTTTAGCATGCATTTTAGGCACGTCGTAAGCTTATCACACTTCACTATTTCAAATACATTGTTCCTGAATCTTTTAATTACTTCAGACAAAGGACATGTTCAAGGTAACATCCAAATTAGAGTCCTAGTTTTCCTACTGGTTTAGCACTTTGGTGCTATGCCAAGTTTATTTAGATAAGAACTCACGGGTTACATCCTTTGGATTCCTGGCTCAGAGGCTGTGCCTATACCTATAGACTGGACCTCATCCAAGGTGATTGGGAAGACTTGGCTAACGGCATTGCTGCATTATGATTCACAAAGCTACAGAAATGCAGCCACACAAAAGACAAGTATCATGTCAGCTACTACTAAAGAACAGTACAGATAAATGGTGTATTTTATCTGCTAGGACACTAGCAGAGTGAAAGATGAACTATGGGATGTAATTTGACACAACTCTTTGAGAAACCTGTCAAAACATGGGATGAGAAAGCCACACATAGGTAGGCGAAGCAGAGGGCCAAGGCTAAAATTAGGACCTGTACAACTGAAACAGTTCAGTGCTCCTTCAGCCATCCACCCACTTTGGTGTGGATGTGAAGACAGCACACCAAAATGCTGAAATCCAAGTCAGTCACGGGGACATGAGCTCACTCGTCTTCACAGTTCAGTGCTCATATCGTACGAAAGCTGCAGAGCTAGGCCTTCCCTACCAAAGAGCTAACTCCCACTGTTTGAAGTGTTGGATGCTCCAAGAGGGAGGTAGAAGTAGTTTCAAGACATCTTTTGTCCCTTTCCATATCCCTTCATCTTGGTTGTTCACCCAGGACTACCAAATACATTCTGAAAGCCACTCTCCTAGACTGACATTCTGTCCAACAGTGCTGGGCGGAAATTGGCACTTTCTAGCTGCATATCTGCCCACACTTGCTAAAATGTCCTTAGGATTTTCAGAGACACAAGATACCCTGAAGAATTAAAGGGGAATGAGACCTATTTTCAATATCAGCTTCCTTTTCCTGAAATGAAAACCAGGAAGAAATACTAGAGGCAAGACAGATGTGTCATATATCCTGTTGGCATCCATTTCTATAAAGGGACGATTTTTTTTCCATTTCTAAGTCATCTGAAGAAATATGGAGGCAAATCTTCCCTTCCTGTTACCCAACAGTTGGTGCTCAAGACTGTATACAACAGAGGGCTGCCCAAATACTTCCATACTTCTGCTCAGTTGCTTCCAATGTTAATTTCCGTCTGCTTGGCTCCCTGTTCTCTGTGCTTCCCCAATTACAAACCTCCCTACAGGAGAAATACTTCTCTTTCAGGGTTAATACTCCTCACTGAAACATTCTACATTAGTAGGAAAGCTTGGTTTAGACATGAAGAGACTAATTGTATGTGGAAAAGCCTCTTAGAGTCAATAAGAATAATGAAATTGAAGCAATACTTTATCTATTTCCCAATTACACTAATACTTACCAGACTACTTCAAACTGGGACAAAGACCCCAAGCAGTATATGGAATCATTTTTAGGATGCAGAAACAAGCTTCTCTTTTGACTGAATTTTTAATGCAGTAAAGCATCTGCTGACATTAACTTATTGAGATTTCATAAAAGCTTACCACCAGTGGATAGGTACAGGGCATACTTAAGATTCCCAGCTAACTTCAGAATATAAATCTGGTTCTAATTTATCAGAAGGAGATCTGTGAGTAGTCCTCTACTATGTGGAATACCCTGCCAGTGTGGAAGAGACAAGGTAGGCAGACTCATTCACCCAGAAAGGTTCCTTGGTACTCACTGAGTTAGGTCTCAGCAATTAAGCTCAATTAGGATATTTTAACATTACACTATTGACAGCACCTGGAAAGCTGATAGAAAATACAGCACACACTATGATTTTGCTTACCCATGCTGTAGATTCTGGGCCAGGATTAGCAATCTGACAGGAATCACTCTTTGGCAAACCCACGTCCAATCTGTTCAGTAATTCATTGGTTTTGCTATGAAGACATTCAATCCAAATAGAATTGTTAGTGCCTCCATAAAAATAAACACAGCTTTTTATTCCACCCTTGGAATCTAGCCTAGACATTTTATCATGTGTCTGCTGAAAAACATCACAGGTAGAAAAAAAAAGGTTATGGAAACAGACAAATGGGACAGAGGATACAGAACGCACACTGTGGATAAGACATTTGCTGGGATGATTTTTTAAACAAACAATTATGGTCATTTGCATATTTGGGCTGTACAAGGGCTATGCTTTCCTCATTGCAAAGCTTCTGTACAACAGACTCACATATCACTGGACTTCATGAGGATGCCAACTGCTTCACGGAATTGTTGCAAATCCTTCTACGAGATCTATAAATCTCAGCTAAGTACTTTAAAAGATTATTTTCAGGAATTTTCCTTCACAGTTAATACAATGCAGCCTTACAACAGATTACTTTATCAAGCAGAAAGGCTTTCAAGCATTTTGTTACAAGAAAAAAAATGCTTGTCTTTAGTTAATGCACAACATTTTCATTTCTTATTCTGGCAAGGGCAATTTTCTTTTTCCAGCTGCATGCCTAACGAACCCAGAGTTTCAAAGTAGTATCACATTGCTCACAGTTCTACCAATTACAATTAAACTAGGTCACAAACAAAAACAAAGGATGGGAGTTTGTGTGCTGTGGTGAGGAATCGGTTTCTTAACCTGCACACCCAGGCACGTATAGAGGCAATTTTATTTCTGTGTACAGCTCTGGAAAACATGAAAGCACTGAAGTGAGAGCAGAAAAAGTGCTTCAATAGACATTGAAAGCAAAGATTTACTCTTCTCACAGGGCACCCAGCTAGCTCTGTGCAGGGGAAGATGCCACTACCAAAGACTTAAACTTAGAGAAAAAGCATTGGCTGCTGAAGACTGATTTTGATTAACAGCTGAAACAGACTACCAAGTGGGTTTTATATTTCACTCCATGATCTAAAACTGTGAGTAAATACTTTATTGGTAAAATGTCCTGCTGGTCAGTGAGGAGTGATATATTGAGAAGTTGGGAAAAGGAACAAGAAACCACAAGCTCTTCTCTGCTACTCTACACAATACAAAACCATGTTACCATTTCAGGTACAAAGTACTTGCTCAAATTCTAGCAAGTCAGGCTTTTAGAGTCTCACCACTCCCAGTTCACTCCCTTTCCTCCATTACCTGGGTAGTTAACAGACCTTGGACAATGCACAATAAGGAAAGAACCAGATGAAACACTGTTTTCCCTGATCTACAAAGTACTTGTACTTAAAGGTTGAACAAATTAATAGTCTTCTTATACAAGTGTTAAGCACTCATTTTTTTTCCATGAAAGATGAGTTATTAAGTGGTAAGATTCCACATAGTAATTTTGGGAACGTGAAGATTTAAATTGCAGATTTTGTGTTTCTCTACCTATGCTAAAACTGATCAAATAACTATTTATTTCTATACCAGGAAGACTAAGAACTCCTACAAAAAATCTGGAGTATATTTGAAAAGGTTGAAGCTCTGTGAAAAAGTATGGGGCAACTTGGTGCTGTACCTAGTTGCTCTAATTCCTTATTGATGACAAGAGAATTAAATGGAGTATGTGGAATTTCTCATTATTTGCATAAAAATGTGGTGGAGGTCATTGAATTTTGCAGATCAGCAGACTGATAGGTGAAAAGCTTACTCAGTTTTAGTATCAGAAAAGACGATTACAAGAGTGGAAGCAAATAAAGTTCCTCAACAAGATTGTGCATTGCCTTTGAATAGAGAAACACCTGATTTCATCAAATTAAGTAATACATTACTGAAGTGTTCCTATTACAAGAAAGGAACTCAGATTTCTGAATTTTCTGATGGAAGACAAGTGAGGTTATATATGTTATATATGTTAATCTGTTGTGTGTCATCTCTGTGGAAGCCTAGCAATGCACCTAGGGTTGCCAGAAAAAGTCTGAATGGTATTTTTCATAATACTAAACCTGCAGTCATAACAATGCAGAGTGTAGCTTAAACCAGGCTCCACGAAAAGAGAGAATTCAGGGAGAGGACTGTTCAATTCATGTTCTAGAAAGGAAAGCAGTATCTCCAGAAGGAAACCAGCATATCAGTACACAGACAGCTGGAGCAACATCTCATTCACTTGTTAAAACTTCAAGGTCTAATCAAAAATGCTAAAATGTGTTCCTCTAAACTTAGTAACATTAAGAAAAGAAGAGCACGAGATGAAGAAATTTACTTGAATACAGCAGAATCCTGATACCCTTCAAACACAGCTAGGCAAAAGGAGATACAAGATTTAGACTAACCAAGAAGGCACCCTCCTAACAGGCTGCTAGCCTGAGGTCTGACTACCCCTAAGCATCAGTCTGAAAAGCAGAGAACCACTGATACTATGGTTAAGCTGGAGTGATCTTATGAGGGTATTTTGTCTTGGTAGCCCTGTCTCCCATTACAACATTGGGAAAAAACCTTTTGCTGTGCTAATTAAAACAGCTTCCTCCCATACTGGTGTGCTTAATAGCACCAAGCACTACTCTTAGCATGGCAACTCAGCATCTACAGTGTGGTGACTATTCCTGGAATAGTTTTGACCTGTCCCAAACAGCACTTTTGCAAATAACTCCTGGGTTCTGTCCAGGAATGAATATCAACTGCAGCTCCCAATAGGCATTTTAGATGCTACCACACCATTTTGGGAGGTAAAGAAGTTTTCTAGCAATGGAAGCAGGCATTCTCAGGCCTGTTGGCCTTAGAAATGACAGTGATTGACAGTGTTAAATTTATCAGTACAGATACAGAGGTGGAGGAATGAAGCACAATACTGGATTTGAGGTCTGAATAACTCTTAAGAGCTGTCAGGGGAAAATACTAACTCTGCTGGCAGGGCCATTGAGTAACATGCTAGAAAGGGCTGGTGAGGACCAGTGGAAATCAGTCCATGGTGCAAATGCTCTCTGTGGGTCCTTGGATATACAGCTTTACATTCCACAGCTACTCTTCAGGCAGAGGCCTTAAAAAAAAAAAAAAAAAAAAAAAAAAAAAACTGCTATGCAAAACCCTTTATTTAATGCTCAAAAAGTACGTGTAAAGTGCACAACCATGAATTTGCTAGGTGTTCCACTGAGAAAGGTGTAATTCAGGCAGCCTGCACTCACAAGCCCTTTGTGAGCCCACATGCATTTCTTCCTGTTTGGGACTAATTGCCACCCACATTCCCACTAGGGTGAGATGAGGGGATGGTTATGAAAGCCAGAGTGGGCTAAGGTTCCTCTGGCCTGTGTAGGAGTTCACATGATCCAACAGGATCACCGGCCCTGACAGCTGAGAAGCAGACAACTCCACAATTGATTCCAGAATGCAAATGCGAAAGATCTGAAGACCCACAATGATCTTTTTGCAAGATCCAAGGTCTAAATTCCTCTGCAGAATAAGGTCTTCAATTTTGTGTGTCTATTGCTTTTAACTACTGTCACATGCACAAGGATAACAAAAGTCTTGAAAAGGATTCATTCTTAGGGACATGAATGAGGATATGGACTCAGGCACCAGAATTTTCCTCCATCCAGGAGTCGCACAGCACCACTTGCTAAGCTTTTCATTTGAGACTGTATTCCTCTCAGAACAAAGACAGAAAGAAAATAATTTTTCTTTACAAATAAAGTTCTCAGCTTTAAGTCTGTTTTACAGACTAACATTAAAAATGCATTAATTAAAATGGTTCTTGTAATCTTCATTAATTTTCCCCAATGGAACCAGTGACAGTTAATTCTTTTGCTTTAATTGATGGATATTGAAATGCCAGTATACAAAAAAATATACTGGCTTTTATGCCAGTATATTTGGGAAAAAAAAGGCAGCACAATATTTTTTTATGTATCATAAATCTATTAATTTCTCTTGACAATTTGTAAAATATAATGGCCAATTCTTACTACTACTGAAAACAAGACAGCTCATGAACTTCTTGTTTGCTCAAGCTGCAGTATCTCCACCACTACAATTCTGCTCTAATGAACATCCACAAGTATGCTAAGAACATTCAAAAATAGTAATAAAAAAAAATCAAAATAAAGAACTCCAAAGCAGGTAAATCATCATAGCCATTGCAAAGAGTAGACAACTTGAGTAGCCACTAAGACCACAGAAGAAGCATTTAGTGCTGAATGACTTGGACTCATAAGCTTCCAAAATAATTGCCTGTAAGTGACTCTTCACCATTTTCTTCCAACTCATCTAGAAAACTAAGAAGCTGGCATACTGCATATATAATGCTAATTTCACACATCTACCCAGAATTTTCATGATAATTTTTAAAAATAGCAGGACTTGCCCTCTCTGAAAATGAAAACAATCCAACAACAAAAACTCAACCCCAAATTTAATTCAAGACATCTTTCTGCAGCACCAGCAATTATATCTACAACTTCTTCTCACTCCAACATACTTAATTGGCTAAGCATAACAACTTCCTCAACTTTTGCAGAAATTAAGAGCAGTTGTATAACCATGCAAAGGCTTACCCAGAAGAAATGCTGCCCTTCATTTCAGTAAGGTCCATGCTGGCTGTGTTTTCACTGGTGCTTTTGTTACTTCCCCAGTGAGAGCTTTGCCTTGTGCATTGCCATGTGCATCTTGGTCAGGCATTTGCTGTCACCCACAAGGTAGGCTGGCTGGTACCAGGGCCACTGGCCTAACAAAACCAAATGTGAAAATAGGAGAAGCTCTCCAACACTTTCTTGGTTGGAAGATGGAGAAAGAGGAAGTCCCTCCAAAGGGAGGTGTAGTTGGGACTTTTGCTACTGAAAATAATTTGGTAAAGTGGGAATGAAGCTGGGGGCCAATAATAGTGTTTGTGAAAATAATCCCACCAAAGACACATGGCTTTTGCTAGTACACAGTTAAACATGCTTCCTCTCACTTCCCCTCATCCTTGCAGAGGTGTACCCCATCCAGTTTACTCAGTTTAAATAAATTCAGAAGGTTACAAGCAACTGCCCTGTTTCCCATAGCTGGACCATGATAAGGGACAAGGTAGTAAAAACATTTCTGTTTGTCAGCAAAAAACATGCCTTCAACTCCACAGGGATCATGATTCTCCTGTACCTCTATTCTTATCCTGAGCTGCAGGACAGAGTCCACTTTTTGGGTAAGAATAATAAGAAAACATCAGCCATGTCCAAAATTGCCAGTGTGAACTAATGTTCATTTCTGGAGTGTGTGTAGGTGGGGGACTCACCTTTTGTTGGAGGCTATATGGTAAAAAATTACATGAAGTTGTTAACACATCAAATTCATGTTTGATGTTTATGGCTCTTCTGCAATGCCCCCTACTACAATGAAAGGCCATTCTCTAGATATTTAGTCCACCTATTTTCCAACAGAAATCCTCTCAATAGCCACATACCAAGCTTAATACAGTATTCACAGACTTCACTGGCAGTAATGCAAGATCATTGTACAGATGACTTGGACAAACCTAATGATAGTTATCAAACGCTGCTGTCTTTGGCTAGGAGGATTTCTTGTCTGCAAGCTCTTGAGCATCTGTTCCTGAGTTTGAGGATAAGAAAAAAAAAAAAGTGGCACTAGTTCATCTTAGGTATAAGGCTTCAAGAAAGTATAAAAATAGGTTGTTTAAAGAAAAATAAAAAGCAACTTTCTCAGCAAAATTATTTTCACAATTTTATACCCACAATAATCTATCTTCTCAACCCACCTGCTTTTTTTGTTTCCCTGACTGGATGAAATAACACAGCTTGGCTGTTCGTTCCTCCCACCAAGTCATCCAGTATTCCTGGATGTTATTTTAGATGTAAGCTTATTTTATTATCTGAAGTAATAAGCATAAATCCAGTTTTAAGGAAAATGCAGTTTCGTATAAGTCTATTGCATTCCATTCTGCGTGCTCCATCTGCATGTGCAATCTGCTTCTATATTTTCAGCCAGCTTGCATGGGCAGATTAATGCGCACAATTAGAAGGCAACCTCACAGGCGTTCAATAAACTGCTTTCATTATTACACTCAAGAGAGCCCCTTTGGATGTCTATAAAAGCCTAGTTTTCTGCCTGTTAGCTAAATAATTGACAACGCTTAAAATAATCAGGAGCAAATGAACAAAACGAAGACAATTGTGGCAAAAAGAAGCAAACAAAGGATTCTCAAGGCTGCAAATGCTTTTTGTGCGAGCCCTCTTTCATTCTCTTTAGCAACCTGTATTAAAAGTCTGGTCAGGTTTACACTTGCACTTCTGTGGGGAAAATTTGTTGCCAGCCTGCTGTTTGAACCACACATCATAGGGGACTGAAAACTGGCAGGGACACTAGCATTTATCCTGTAAAAATTGATAAATAAATAAAAATTCTGTTTTGATTCAGGTTTTATTCTCCTGCATTTTATGACTTTTGAGAAAGCTGCTTTGGCAGGCAAGTGTATATCAGCTTGGTTTGGTGAACCTCCTGCATAGTGTTTGGAATATGCACTCAGAGACTCTGGCAAATTCTGTTCCCAGTTCCAAATTCTGAGCAGAATATATTGAGTGGGCACATGTACCCAAGTGCAGCTGTGCCAGGAATTTTTACAGGAATACAACCTTCACAAAAACAGAGGCATGAATATGTAGCAAAGTAGTAGTAGAAAGCAATCCTATTTTTTAGACTACTTTTTCCATTACATAAATAGGTAGACGGCTATTAGAAAAACAGTGTAGATGGCTATTAGAAAAACAGTGGACTCCATCCAACACTATAATTTCTGGGAAGTTGAATACAAATATAATAAAAGCATCTAACTAGGGATCTGGGCCAAAACAGCATGGTAAGACACCCTACAGCTCAGACACAGATCCACACAGCCTGCACAGCAAGCCTCTGAAACAGCCAGTCATTACATATCCATCCTCATTACTGTTTAAATTACAAATGTTGTGTACTAACTAAAGAGAGAATGTCCTGAAAAATTCTGTTCCTTGTGTCCTTTAGGAAAGATGTGCACTTAGTTGTTCCCTCCCATGGATTAGTTATTGCAAAGTATGGACTACATGAGCCTCCATTACCTTCTAATGCACTCTGACAGAAACACAATCAGGCCAATAATGCAAAATGCATCCAGGATACCCTGACTCAGAAGGAAGAAGTCCATTTTATGTGTATGTAGTTTCTGATAAAAAGTCAACACATACTTTCCATTTTTTAAATCTGGTATCTGCAGGGACAGAATCACAGCAACACTGTCACCAACAAATCTCTAATGTGCTTCTCTTCTGTACAGTAATCATGCTATGCAGCAACTTCTCCACCCCAAAGTCTGCTCCTGTGTGCTCTTAAGGCTTTTAATACACAGCTATTTCAGGAGACACCTTGTGAGTTTTTTCTGTTTTAGTCACTGAACAAAGACTGAGTCCACCAGGGTCAGAGGAGGGGCTGATCCCAAAATTGTGAGGCTTGCAGACTTTTTCATGGCAGTCTGCATGCCTGTCTAGACTACATTCTCACAAGACACAAACACATATTCAAGCAACTGTGGTAACAGATCCAGCTGACTTTCAAGGACCTGTTGCACACAAAGAAGCTATCAAGGCTTTCAAGAGATGGGAAATGACTATATTCTGTAAGCAGCACAAAAGGTTACAGACAATCTTTCTTTTTAGCACTCACTTCATGTTAGATGCTTTGAAAGGCGATTTCTGTGGGAAGTTCTTGTTTTTAATAATGACAGGGATTTAATCAGAAAAATGAAATTCTGGGCAGCATCATACTTTATTGTCAGAGCATGTTAATGACATGAGAATCTTAAGTGCCTTTCCTTATCAAATAGAAGCGGCACTTCATGCAGGAGAGGTACTGATTGGGCTGTACCCCTTGGAGGCTGATACAGCTGGAGGTGGTGATCAATTTTAATTTTAAAAGGTTTCCCAGTTAATGAGACTGCTGGTAGGCATTGATCTCCTCAGGAAAATTGTGATGTTGCAGCTACAGATCTTACAGAGGACAGACTAACAAGGGAGCTTATCTTTTGAAATGGCTCTATAGGCCAGGACTTTGCAGAGGTCACTGCTTTATATGCAGCACATGACCTTCCTTCCCTCCATTCCCAGCAAGCAAAGGAGATCAAAATACCCTAGCAGAGACAGTGAGGAAAGGGGCACAACCTCATATTTGTTCTCTTTGCCTGTAGATGAAGGACCTTAGAGGAGGGAAATAATGAGTCACTCATTTTTGCATGGCAGGCAAAAGCACATCTCTAAATACCAAGCAC
This sequence comes from Ammospiza nelsoni, assembly GCF_027579445.1. Classification (NCBI taxonomy): domain Eukaryota; kingdom Metazoa; phylum Chordata; class Aves; order Passeriformes; family Passerellidae; genus Ammospiza; species Ammospiza nelsoni. The sequence continues at coordinate 59,317,509 of NC_080634.1, read as the reverse complement.
TTCTATGCGAACATGTCACTAATAACCAGCAGTACTTCAATGGAGTTACTTCAAAAAATCTGAAATGTCACACAGCTTTTGATTACTTTTGGATGCTGGGCTCCTCAATGCCAACATCTCTTAGCAATGCATGCTCAACAACCTCCAGTGGTACACCCTCCTCACCCTCCTCTTCCCGTGCCCACCAGAGCATTCCTTTAGGCCAGGGAAGACAGTAGTGTCATTGTGTCTGCAGAGGAATACATTCTGCACAGCTAGCTCAGTGTCCAGCTGAGGTTGAGCCCTGGGAGGCTGGAGACTGAGGCCCAGGCAAAGGGCCATGAGCTGCCAACCCTTTGCAAAAACAGGGCCTGGGGACCTGTCACTTGGTCAGGGGAATGGACAGTAGGAAAAATGACAGGAATTGCCAACCCCAAGGCTTCCCTGTGCTTAGCCTGTGAGGGGATAAAAGCCCAGGGGTTCCTTTGTTTAGGATGCCTCCTTGGAAGCACCAGCTCAAGCTGCTACTTTATTATTTAGTTATTGCACCGTGATTAAATTATTTAAGTATCTGGATGTCTGAGAGTCTGCAGTGGGAAAACTGGGGTTGAACTGGTAGGGAAACCTGGTCTGAATGTGATGTGATGGTGTGAGTGTGGGGAGTGTGGCTGCAAAGGGGCCTCAGTCCCAGTTCAGGTGGAATGACTGACAGACTGGCCCCTGGATGGTCTGACAGGAAAGTTTTCTTAACACTGCACCATGCAAGGGCCTTGCTTTACCAAAATTGCATTCACTGGAGGTATGTTTTCAGCTCACTTCCTCCAAGTGAAGGATCCACAGGGCCCTCCTGGTGCACATTCAATACATAGTACACACAAATAATGTTCTGATAGTTAAACTCAAGCAATGGAGCAATGAGGCACTGTAGTGATGAGCCCATCTTCACTTTCAGTCGCATCAGAGATGACACCAGCTGAATGCTCACAAGGCTTTCCTTAATCAGTGGGCAGAATGGCTGCCACGAAGTGCCGAGGCAGCCAGAGCTCCTGTACCACCTGGGGACTACCTGGCTGGCCACACAGGAACATTTGGGTTGGAAAAGACCTCTACGATCATCAAGTGCAGCCATTAACACAGCACTGCCAAGTCCAGCACTCAACCATTACCCTAAGCAACCATTCCCTGAGTACAGGTTTTTAAATACCACCAGGGATGATGACTCAACCACTTCCCTGGGCTGCCTGTTCTGATGCTTGGCCACCCTTTTGGTGAAGGAATTTTTCACTTGTGGCCATTTTCTGTTTTCCTATGTTTCAGAGGGTTTGGGCCTGCTTTTGCAGAACCAAATTTAATGGAAAAGAGCACTCAACAGCAGAATTCATTTCACTCTAAGCAAAAAAAAGGTACAGGCATGGAAGGGGAAGGGAGGGAAGAGATATGTATAATTTGTAGCTCATTATGCCACAAGATAAAAAATCAGATTAAATGGGTAGACAAGAACCCTGACAATCCCCTGAGGAAAAGCAAGACCCATAACTGAGGACCTTGCACTGCAAAGATCTGATGTGTCTGCTGTTGATTTAGGCTCAAAGAGAATCAAAGGGTCTAGTCTGTCAGAAACAGGCAGAGATCTAAAGTTGTGCAGTCTTCAGAATTCCTGAGGAATCAAGGTGTGTGTGTGTTGGCATCCACACCAGAACAAACAGCAAGCCAAACAGCAATATCTAGAGACAAATACTGGCAACATATTAAGGGAAAGAGCTATGCCTAAAGCCAAAGGAAAAATCCAAGAAAAGCTAGAGTCAGTGACAAAGCACTAAAATGTCTGTACCTCAGAGAACAGAGTCTGGGCAAATGATGAAGGAACTGGAGCCACTAGCATGGGACAGAAGTGACTTCTTCAAAGGTCACAGAGGAGGAAAAAGCAATCAATCAGGCTAAGAATACAGGTGAGTAATTTCAGAAGCCAAAGATAAAAAGGGTAAAGGTGACTAAATAGCATTGTGTGTTAATTATGTGATAGAATCAGTTTGGATCAGTTAAAAACAAATAAATGGGGTGGAGTGAATGGGCAAGGCAGGAACTTCACTGCCAGTGGAATTAATTATATCAGGCAGACTAGGCAGTATCTAAATCTGATATTAGGGAGGTATTCTTGGGAAATAGGTCTTTACAACATATCTCCACATTTAAGTAGGACTGTGCTAAATAGAGGAAGTCCTCATTATTTACATGTGGGATAAACCTCTGTACTAATCAACAAAATAAATGGGTGGAGATGTAATTTGGATATTGTTTTGATAATTAGTCTTGGATTGAATGATTGCATATTGATTCAGTTAGAGAACAAAAGCACAAAGTCATTTTATAATTCACAACTTTAATTTCAAAGTGTATCTTTTAGGGAGCTAAGAGAGGTATACAGAACAAAATTTCTGATAGAATAAGGTGTGGAGGAGGCTTGATTATTTCACAGAATCATAAAATCATTGAGGTTGCTGGATGTCATCTTGTCCTACCCTCTGCTCAAATGGGGCCACCTTGAGACAGCTGCCCAGAACTTTTGAATATGTTCAAAGAGGGAGAATCCACAACCTGCCTGGGTAACCTGTGCTCATGTTCAGCCACTCTCAGAGTAAAAAAAGTGTTCAGTAGGAACCTCCCGTGGTCCAGTTTGTGCCCATTTTCTTGAAATGGCAAGTTTCAAGTCAAAAATTGAAAAAAATAGCTACAGAAGCCAAATCCAATATTAAATAAAAATTAAAAACCCAAACAAGCAAAACAAAAGGACAAGTAGATAAGGAATCTTAGGTAATAGATTTCAAATTTTACTTACTACTTTTGATCTTCAAGAAACATCTCTCTTCTTTGCATTTCTTCTTGTCTTTTTTTAACTTCAAGTCTCTCTGCCTAGAGCAGGAAAAAATACTCGAGGTTTCCAAAAAAGCAAAACCAAACATCAATTATTTCAATTCCAATATTTCAATATTTTTGTTTTTAAAATATCTTTAGCAGTTGGGTACAGAAGTGACCCAATCTTAAATTTAAAGGTATTCACTCATGAACAAACATCTCCTAGCCAAGAGACCTGTTTAAACCAGAAAATGACATGGTGCTCCTAGTACCCATCTACCCAAAGGGCCTTGTGAGCCTTCACAGCCATCATGTCACAGCCCTGCTGGGGGACATCTCAGGGCGCAGCTGATGCAATCTTGGTCCTCACAAGAAGGCAGAAGCCCTAAACCACTCCACCAACGCAGATGATATCCTGTGGCACTGACAGTGCAGCGATGTGAGCGCATGTAGCTCACAGAGCTGACCTGCAGGAGAGTTAGGTACTGGCCAGCTGAATACGTGCAAATACAAATGAAAATGGGAGACATTTGTACTTAACCAGCATTCTTCTGCCTCAGATACCATATCTGGTGCAAGAGCCAACCAAATCCTTGACATGTAAAACTCCTCCGTAAATCTGCATACCACACAAATTATTAAGTCCCTCAATATAAAATTGCACATAATTTCCAGTGGAAGTATCATCTAAGCTGCCCAAATCCCAAATTCAAGTAGAATAATACAGTAAAATAAAGCAAAACTAAAGAACTTGCTGCAACAGCAGCAACATGCAATTCAAACTAAATTCCAATGGAAAGGAGGCCAGCCAAATTTTTGTTTTGGCTCACAGGATGCAGTTAGGTCCAGTGGGAAGAGCAGTTAAAAGGCAGTTCAGTGTATGAAAAGCACAAATTAGAAGTTCCAGCCTGAGATTTAATCCTGCTGTATTTTGAACTCCCACACTGAAGTTGGTGGGGGGATGCTCCAGTAAGAGCTCCCAAGAAATGATCACAACAACCCTCATGTGGAGCAAAATACATTCTCAGACTGTCACTCTGCTCACTGCCCACCCTCAAAAGGAAAAAAGGTAATTGCTTGGTAACCCAGCAACCAGGCATTGCTCTGAACAAAGTGCCCTGGAAATTTCAGACAATACCTTGCAGAGATGGGAAGAGGGGTGTAGGTGAAAATGGCCCCTGTGGCCAGAGCCCCAAATCAGGGAGAGAACAGTGCCTAAGCACAGGTACTGTGCAAGGCCAGGGAGAACAAGGAAGGGGAAACATCTAAGTGGGTAAGGGGTGTTAAGAACAGGGCTGAAATCCCCAGTTCCATAATCTTCTTTCTGTCCTGCGATGAAAAGCATTTCAGAAAAATTACAATTCTGCTGGCAGTTACTCAATCACTTTGCCTTTGGCAATTTCAGGATGCATATTTTTTAATTGGATAAAGAATGACTGTCTGAAAGAGATTTGCAAAACAAGTGCAAATTCCTCCTTTGCATGCACAGGATTAAGAAAAAAATCCTTTCAGATGTCTGCAGATAGGAAAAGAGCCACTATGTTGTGTAATGATAAAAACTGCTGGAAGGCAAAAGACTTAGAAGCTGTTATTTGGAAAAAGGCAATGAGAAATAAACAAAAGGAGGAAGGGGAATCTCTGAATAAGATGTCCTGCTCACTCATTTGACATGCAGAGACAGTGATAGAATGTATGACATACTGATGCAATTGAAATAATTTAACCAAACTGTAGCAAGGAACATCACTACACAGTATGGATGATTTTAGTGTTCAGGGCATATACTGTTTGCCCCTAACCTAGACACAGATGATGTGTTAGGCAAAAAAACTCCCACTCATTTGTGCAGCTTCACAGATTACAGGAAAAGAAAGGAAAGAGGCAGAAAAGAAATCTTATGGCTTGTGTTATTGTCAAAGGTGATGCTGATACCCTTGAGACACCAGCCGTAGCTCCCAGGCTTTTCCCCAACACTGCCCAACACCACAAGCTGATGCCATCACTGCTCAAAAAGCACTGGATGTGGAATCCACCATCATATTGCAAGGCTCCTGAAAGTTCAAAAAGAGAAATTCAAAAAGTTCCAAAAAAATCCAAATCTCAGAGGACTTCTTGTGGTCTAGCTCCTAGCTAGTGACATCTGGAGAACGGTGATATTAACTTTGATAAATACAAACCTTCAGTACCAACCCTGTCTCCCACTAGATGAAAAAATAAAGGAATATCCTACCGCTATTCTACCACCAGAATGGTACTTGAAGAAAACTCCAGTATCTTGAAATTACACACTTGTGGCTGGTGTGACTATTTTTTACTCTGGAAGTTTACCCTAGGACACCTGCTTAGGGATGCATGCAAGTGACAGGCGACAGGACGGGCACATTCTCCAACTAATGACAATCTATCAATAGACATTGCCAAAGCACTCCACATTTGGCACCATGTTCAAAAAGCCAAGAGTGGAACAGCTGTGATATTGAAGGTAAACACATTGAAAAATATTAGCAGAAGGTCTGTAAAGTGCCCGGTTTTAACAAATTCCTGAAAAAAGGCCACTCATGCTGATTAACACAGTCAAATTAAAGAGCACATGATTTGATAAAGAATAAAACAAAATTACAGCTTATCCTAAATAAGACAGTTTCTAAAGATGGCAGGTCTGTTTACTGCATAATGTAAGAGAAAAAAACATTGCCTTCAGTATAATCACACTGAGCCTTATCGTTTCAAGTTGTTTGAATCTTCTAATAATCAGTCAAGACCTAAACTATAAAAGGAAATGCTAAAGGAAGGTTAACAGCAACAGAGATTTAGTGACAGGAAACAGAAATATCCATTGCACTGAAATCATCCAATTTTACATGCAACATAAATGAGAAAAGTTTAAAAAACAAGAAGCCAAGTATCAGCTTGCCTAAAATAAGCTGCTTACTTATTTTTTGGGTAATTTGACAAAATTTGGGTAATTTGACAAAATTTGACAGTCCTTTCATCCAATAGACACAAAGGAAATTATGATCCAGTCTGGTCAAACACTGTGATGTGAAGGGCTGCACAAAAAATACCAACTCTGGACATCTACTACTAAGGAGAAAATAATAAAAAAACTACCTGTCATGTACTTAAACACTTTCTGTGGATTAGACACACATCTCAGCATCTGGGAAAAATACAGAAAAAGGGAATTCCCTGCTCATGTTACAAAGTCTTTTCCGAATTATTTAACTGAGCACCAATCATTAGCTTCCCATACCCAAACTCAGGCAGCCCCTGGTTACCGCATGAACAAACCCCAACAGTCCCAGGACAAGCAGTCTGTCTTGAAGTGCACGGGAAACCTGAGTATTTGCTCACACAAGGTGGCCCTGTGGAGCGCAGAATGAAGACTCTTTCCTCTCTCTGGAAGCTAGAGAGAGACAAGGTAGACGCCAAGCTGGTCTTCCAGCAGCTAATAACCCCATGGTTAATTAAAGAATGACGGAGAGAGGCAGGTGGATTCGCACAGATAGTGAGGCAAACCTTCCATATTTGTGTATTGCCTTGGCAGACTCACAGTTTTTGCTTGTTCACAAAGATAATGGGAAAGGGAATGCTGCTTTTCTCTGCAAAACCAGCATTAAAACACTAATATAAACAGATCCTAAGTTCACAAGCAGCACTGGCTTACAGTACATCATCCTTACAATCAAGGAAGAACTGAGCTGAGTATCAGCGCCCATTCTAGTCATCACACATTAGTCTATAGGGCTTCACCATTCATGTCTGTTGGCAAAGAAGCTTTCCAGCTGTGAAAGTTCCAGGGCTCCTGCTGATAAAGCTGGCTAGCTATTATCTCCTCTCAGACTGTCACACAATTTGTTTTTTATTGAATGAATAATAACCTTGAGCAAAAGAAGGGCTGGCCAGCAAGGAAAGACAGCCTGTGAACTTGCAGAAAGACATGCTCTCAGCCAATGCCCTACAGGTGCAGCTGAATACAAATTTATCACTTCAAATAAAAAGCTCCTTTCCTTTGGTAAACAGAGCCCAACGCTGGTTGTACAGCACCAGTAGGATCTGTGTCATTCTCCGGTCTTGGGAGCCTTTAATCTGTAGACAGGGTGAGATAGCCAAATTGGCACTTTCCAGTTGCTTTTCAGCATGCTCTTCTTAAAAGGTTAAATATTTAATACCTAATCATCTTCCAAGAAGAAACCTCCATCGGCTCAATCACTATTGTGGAAGACAATCTGAATAAAAAAATTTAAACTAAGACTTCCCTTTCACACACCTCTGTTTTGTGTGATTGCTTTGTGGGTATATGTTTATTTAGTCAAATTAGTCTGTTTGGCAAAGATGTTTGCTGCAATGTTACATCCTCCTTCAGCAGAAACAGATACTTACGGTTTTACTATCTACAACATCTATAAAGATTTTATAATCTGTGGGAGTGAAGGTAAGGAAATTAAAGAGCATGAAAACAAACCTGATACATCAATATATTTTCCAGGTGTAACTAGAAATTATAGCAGTCTTGTAACATTTTTCTTCTCCAATGCCCACGGGCAAACAACATATATTAAATAATTAATCTACTCTCTTCAACTGCTATCATCACTGTGTCTGGAGCTGTACAAGAGATGGTAACAGCTAACAACATTTTCAGGAGATAGTATTTATTGCCCCTGTAAGCTACTGTATATGGGCTTATGACCAAAGTATAATACTAACCACTGAGAGACCAGGAACAGTCTAACCCTCACCTAGAAGCAAATACAGTTACTTTTGTTTATGCATGCCCTTGCATGCCAACCAGTATCGACGACTTTTTAATTAACTCTCAACATTCAGTTTCTGCACTGAAAATCATTTTTACTGTTGTGGAGACAAAATGCGCAAACCTGAAATCTCCCTTTCTCTCCTTGTTAATGAGCACATCAGTATCATGCTCCCTCTCCTTTATTTTTCATTTAAATTCCACACTGCATTCTCAAGCCAGTAGCACTCGGTTGCCACCAAGGAGACACAAATGAACTTTTACAAAGGGTTGTACAGCACAAAGAAGGAGATGCTTTATGAGAATAACTGGAGAAAGCAAAAAAAATAAAAATAATAAAAGAAAATTTTTGAGTGAGCTATCATTGGTGTCAATATACGGAAAATATTGGAAGGAAGAGTGATCTGGCCTATTAACAAGACACCTGTGTGTTCTGGCTGTAAAAGGGCTGCAGGGGCAGTTGAATTTCAGGGTGCTCTCATCACAACACAGGTAGACCACACTGACCGTTCCATGATTTGGATATCTTTTCCATTCTGACAGGCTGGAATTTCTTGTATTCTTCCCATGTGCACAGGCAATTATGGATTTCTATAAGGTCTTTGTGCCAACTGCTACAGTCCAATCTTAGAGAGGGAGCTCATGCCAAAGTGAACCATATAACCTGCACACAATTTACCTCTGACCTCCCTTTCTGCTAACTCTACCAGATAGATGCAACAGAAAGGCTGGAGTTTCTGATGAGCCAAAGGAACACTCAAGCCCCCAAAAACCCTGGGCAGGCATCCTTTAGTCAGCTACAAAGAGAAGGAAGACTACATTTCCTAATTCCTCAATACCATCCAGGGCTACCACTGAATTTAATTAGCCAGCTCCCTGTAGCTGAGCAAAATCAAACATCAAGACATGAACTGTTATATGGCTTCAAGTCTGCAGTAACCAGATTTACCTTTTCTCTCTGAATTGCCTTCTTTTTCAGGATTTCAGCTTCTTCAGCTGCCTTTTTTGCTTTTACGTACTCTTCTCTTTTGTGCTGTGTGACATAAACACAGGAAGTTATTTTACATATTTATGTATACAAGGAACACATAAGGTAACTTTACTCCTATAGTGCACATCTTTCAAATCTAAAATGTGTTAGGGAAAAGTTTCTGGATTTTTTTTCACTTAAAATAAGACACTGAATTATGAAGGCCGTGCAACAGCTACTGCAATATTGGCTTTAAGAAGACTGAAAAATCTAGGACTGATAAATGGGCATCCATGCAAGGACTCACACAGCTGACTGATAACTTGCAAGCATTTATACCTCTTGTAACAGGACCAACATTTCCACATAAGCACGGGAGAGGGTGGTACATTGATCAATTAGTCCAAGCATAAGCAGCATGCTGGAAGATACAGTATGGCATTTAAGTGGCTTTACAACTGTTCTGGTTGTTATTTGAGATATCATCTGTGATACAGATTGCTACATATTTATGGAAAGATTTCTCATTTTCTTTGGTGCAGAACATTAGTTTCTGATTTTCTGCTGCTTCCTTCAGGTTTCATGACTTTCTCCTGTCAAGCAGCTGTGAGTTCATTTTATAGTCATACAAAACACTACAGAAAAAGCTTTCTTTTGAGTTCTAAAAATAAACAAATACATTTATTCTTACTGACCTTTTTCTGGTATTTAGATTGCATGAGAATCATTTGTTGGTTTTGTCGTACTTGAGCCTCTGATTCATTTCCACCTTAAAAAAAAACCAAAAATATAAATGGTACTTTGTATGAGCATTTTAACTGCAAATGCTGGTCATTTCAGAATACAGCAATATAACAGACTGGATGTATGCATATACAGGATTTTTTTCATAATTACAGTAGCTTTCTGACATTAAAGAGAACAGATAGGAGACCTTTTTGATCATTTTTTTCATCCATCAAAAGCACTTGCCTATTATTTACAGAGCACTCACTGTATCATCCTCTCTACCAACAAATATGTCCCTACAATACATGATCAGTTTACTGAGGAACTATTCCATTTTCAGAAAATCAGTCATGCTTTGCAGGTGAGTTTTCATTTTCACATTCAGCTATCCCCACCTTCGCTCAGTTTTTCACACACATACAGTCAGAAATTCTATTGCTAAAAAGTTTATCTTTTATCAAATTTAGGATCTTGGACTCTGCCAGCTCCAATGGGATGCTATCATGTTAATATTTTCTAAGTAATGTCTTGGGGCTCAGGGAAGAACCCCCTTTCTGAAATGGAAGTAAAAGCCTTTCTCACAGACCTAACATTCATATCCAGGTAGTAGAAAGCATCCTTTTCCAAAGCCATAGATTCTCTTTTGTGAACATCTAAAGCTCTGGCCATAATGTTCAGCCTTCAGTAAAAAGAAACAAAATCCCCACAAACAAAGAAGCCAACCACACAAGGAAAGTGATACTAGGTCTCAAGGGATTGAGGCAGTGACTTTAATTCTATTACTCTGCTTTATTTTCCGAAGTATTTTCTTTCTGTAGGAAGGGAAATAATTTATTCCCTTCAGTTGTTGCAAAAAATAACGACAGCCCCTACTCCATTCTGAGGATGGGGGCTGTATTTCCCCAATTTATTGTTTTCATGAGAAATTCCCCTCTATGTGCCTCCTAATTCTACAGAAGCAGCTGGACCAATCTGTGCTACTTTAGGTGCCTGATATCCTGGGCTGTATCAAAAGCAGCACGGGCAGCCAGTTGAGGGAATGTGATTCTGCCCCTCTGCTCTGCTCTGCTCTGCTCTGGTGAGACCCCACCTGCAGTGCTGCATCCAGCTCTGGAGTCCCCAACAGAAGAAGGACATGGACCTGCTGGATGGAGCCCATGGGAAGGCCTCAAAAATGATCAGAGGGCTAGAGCTCCTCTCCTGTGAAGAAAGACTGAGAGAGCCAGGACTGCTCCCCCAGGAGAGGAGAAGGCTCCAGGGAGACCTCCTAGCAGCCCTTCAGTACCTGAAAGGGCTTGGAAGATAGCTGGAGAGGGAATTTTTGCAAGAGTATATAGTGATAGGACAAGGAGGAATGGCTTTAAACTGAAAGAGGAGAGATTTACATTGAATATAATAACGGCATATTTCACTGTGAGGTGCTGAGGCACTGGCACAGACTGCCCAGAGAAGCTGTGGATGTCCCATCTCGGGAAGTGTTCAAGGCCAGGCTGGATTGTGCCTTGAGCAACCTGGTCTAGTGGAAGGTATCCCTGCCCATGGCAGGGCAGTTAAAACTGAATGATATTTAGGTTGCCTTCAGACATAAACCATTCTATGAATTGCAAGACCTTTCAGAAATGTAAAAAATACTAGGAGGGATCACTCTAAAGGTAGCTCTCTCCATTTACTAATGGAAGGTAACTAATCTTTAGGAGCTTTTGTGACATTCAGTGAATGGGAGATCAATACCCTAAGCGTGGCAACATTTCTATGGACGCAAATAAATCCCTAGGATAAGTTCTCCAGAGAGAATGGCCATACAGTATACAAGCAATAAGCTTAAAGTAGCAATAAGCATACAGCTGGCATTGTAAAGTGTCTCTTCCCCAGGTCTAGAAAATAAAACCCTGCTAAATAGGTTTTGAAACCTCTTAAATGCTAATCTTTCTCTTTTTTTTAGCGTTTTAATAGCAAAATTTCTTTTGTACACTGTAGATTTTTTGCTGGTACTAGTGGATGCTGTCTCGGAACAAATATTTTTCTGATCATTATTAGAAATTGCCTATAGCCTTTCAGCCAGGTTTAATTCATTCAAGTTGCCTTAGCTGTAATGTGTCAAATGCTTCACTAAAGTCAGAGGGTGTTGTGATCATATATAATAATACCAGAAAAGAGATTGTTGCATTTATCAGGCATGATTTGTTGCTCCACTTGTTGCTTACAGAGGAGAGTAGGACTTGCATCCTTCATTGCTCTCATCTCTCCATGATGCCTGAAAGTTTGCCAGTCAAATATTACAGAGTTGAAAGCCAGAATACTTATTTCCCTGTGGAAACCACAAGTGTTAAAAAACTTTAAGAAACTTCAACTTTATTTAGTGATTTTATTTAGTGATTTGGACTAGATGTGCAGTCCCTTAAAATCACTCTGAGAAAATAACACATGATACTTTCTTCTCCTAATGAGCACCTACAGGGGTGAAATTAGAGATGCCATTTCAGCTCCAAATTTGTTCCTGTGGGAGTGATATGTTCTAATAATCTTTGCACCTCAGTTATTTTCAGAGGCGCTGAACACAGTACCTGTGTCTCAGCCTCCAGGAGTCTAAGTGGCAGCTAGAGAGTGACTAATGACATCATATTTTCTTACTTTATTTTTTTTTCCTCTGAAGTTTCTTCTTTGCCCAGAAGGATTTTAAAGGCAGTGGGGCCAGAAGTTAGGACTCCTTACACTCAGTCCCTGCAGCTTTAAGGACACTCTCAGTCACGTAGCCAGCTTGCACACACCAAATATGTCAAATTTCTTTTTCCAGACTTCACATTCTTCAGCAAAAAGCTCTATGGTCTTTTTGTGACAGAAGTATGTCTTCTAAAAACTACCCATAAGCAAGAAGCAGATGTTACATGTGAACTCACACAGACTGTGTCACACAACTGCACATGATTTGAATACAGGGCATTGCCACCACTGCAAACAACTGTGACTCAGCTGCAGGGCAGAACATGTAGGATTAGGATCACCTTGAGCCAAAAATCAGCTCTGGGTTGGAGTCAGCTCAAATTCCTCTATCTTCCACCTGCTGTACATTTTTATACACTGGACACCACCACAAACTTATCTTGTGTAGCCTGGCAAATAAAGAACTTAATTTGCAGGTCAAAGCAGACCATATCCTGCACTGTGCACCCCAAATTCTCCTACAAAAGCCAAGGTAAGGAGGGGCAGCTCTTCTTTTCTAAAACTTTTTAAAACTAAGCCAGAAATATCACTAAATTCAGTACTTTATAGTGGTTACAATTTAAGAAATCTCCTACACTTCTCCTCACCCATCTAGAAAACATCTTGCTTATCTTAGCAACCACATCAGTTATGTTCAGGGTGTCTTAAGTTCTTGCAGCTTTTTACCATGTTTTTCATTTACTTGTCTGTTATCTTCAAAAAACTGGTAGTACAGGGCTTCACACACATTTAGCCTGCAAATGATGAAGCTGCAGGGATCACTTTTGCCTCTTCAAGAGCCAACAGCCAGGAAAGCACACAGAGACACAGAGGAGTTTTCTTATGGGTACCTGGAGGCTCTCCAACATGCTGTCCATCTGCACACTAATGACAAGTGTGTGCCCCCTCAGAGACATCAACCACAGACAGTGTAAACAGCAGGAGGGTTAATCCACCTGTTTTCCCCAAATGGTAGTACAGATTTTCTACCCTGCCCTTGACAGATTTCTTGAGTGACAATCTGTGCTGTTTTGTTTCAGAAACATCTTCCTTGCCATGATCATCAAGAAGCACAGAGCACATACAATAGACTTATGTCAGCCCTTATTGAAACTGAATCGCTTTTAATAAGTAGAGAGGAAAAGTTAAAATGTCTCATGTCTTGGAAAATTTAATTTTGCAATTCTCAATTGCTGATTTCCATGTCTTACCCAGTCTCTGTGGCACCAACGTAATTGGCCCTGGCCTGTGTTCTTTCTTCCATTGCTCCAGGTCATCAAGCTCTTTCTTAGCAACTGAGCAGGTATAAAAAGAAATAAATATATGGAAGTTAGAGGAATACTAACAAGCAGCCATTACAGCTAATTGCATGTAATCCTGAAGACCATCCAGGAACCAGCTTGCTTCTCAAGAGATGCAGACACCCCCACAAGAGGCTACAGAGTCACTGCAATAATTAGCTAATGAGGCAAACATTTTTCCTAACTTGAGACTGTAATGGTGAGCAACCCTAGGACTCAACCCCAAAAGTAAAGCCAAAACCAGCTAGGAGACTGCTAATAGACTGCTTTTTAACCCCTGGGAACCTATAGGTAAGTGCCACAGTATTTATTCCTTCAGGTAAAGCAGAAGTTGTTACGATGAAGATGTTATTACTGCATAGAGGGAAATCCTTGTGGTGTAATGCTCCCCAGCAGGGAAAAGAAAAGTAATTTTCCCTCCCAACCACATGCTCCCTAAATAAAAACAGGAGGAATGCATGAATCAGCTTCAAATTAAGACACTTCAACATAGGCACCCACATGTGAGATGGGCAGCAAGCTCCCAGCGTAGTCAGTGCAAGTCAATACAGCCGGGGTGCAGCCATATGCTCCAGGATGGCTGATTTAACTTCTCTCTTTTTTGACTGACAGAGAGAAAAGCACAACAATTCCTTAAAATAGCAAGGCCAACAAAGCCTGTGGAAAGAGGAGCTGTGTTTTACACTAGCACTTCAGTTGCTCTAGAAGCTTATTTCACTCAAACTAACTGTGCATCCTAATGGCTGGCTATGGCTATTGGAGGCTAACACCAGCCCTCCTCTAAGAGCATAAAGCCAGTATTTGGGTAAACCTCTAAAGAGACCCAAAAGACAGAGAACAGCTTTTTATTTCACCTTTAAAACAAGCATTTAAGTAGAGACTGCATCCAGTGAGGTCCTATTTCTGCCAGCGTCCAAGACAGAAATACTTGACATGCTTCAGACCTTCCACACTGGCACCACAAAGTGCAAACAGATCTTTATTAGAGCAGCAGCACCTTTGCTGTTAACATGATAGTTAGGTCTAAGATGATATGCTGCTATTGTTCCTTCACAAAGATATAGTTTGGTTCATGATAAATCCATTTTCTTTCTTGCATCCAAAGGAAACCCAACCCACACCAGCCTGCTGGTGAAGCATTTCAGCCAAATTCAGGTTTGAGAAGAAAGGATTTGATTGTACTGTTTCCTCGAGGACTCAAGACATGAGAAGTGCTGACTCACACTCCTTCAGCTTTCATGTCTTGCATAAATCAATGCCCAGGTGTGTAGAACTGCTGTGCCCAGTCAGTCACCACTGTATACAGAATTTATTTCACATCTGACTCTGGCTGTAACTTTGCCAATAAAAGACTTCAACATAGGCCTGATCTTTCTGGTAGAGATTCTGGCTGCTCCTGCTTAGTTACTTTCACCAGCAAGACTCAAAGCTAAGCAAAACTGAACATATATCCACAAATACTTTCCACCTAAAATTACTTTTATCAGTTTCAGTAGAACCGCTTAACTCAAATGCATGTTCAAGAACCAATAGTGTCTGCAGTCGCTTTTGTTTCCACATGGGAGTATTTCCAAAAATATTTCTTATTTATATTTTTGTTCTTCCTCCTCCTAACCCTGAGACTGTTCAAAGTTCCCAAATATGAATTAAATCCTGTAAAACTTGGATAGAGCTAATTCCAGCATAGTTTTGCAGAAGCCATCTTGAACAACTCCTGCACTGAAACTACCAAAACCCTTCCGACAAGATTTATTCTGCGTGAAGTGAAGCCAGATGATGAGTCACTCTTAAGAAAAGCTACATCATCATGGAGAATGCTCATGGCATTGGCATTACTGTCATATCTGTACATATAAAAGCATTGTAAAAATGAGGATAAAAATTGCAAGAGCAATAAAATGCTAAAATACCAAAGTTATTCAAGTCAAAATAGTGTATTATAATATTAGACAACTCAACTTACTTTGTTGCAACTGTTTTCTTCTGGTTTCATTTGGAGTTACCAAGACATATGGACCAACACTAAAATGAAAGAATACACTCTTATTTTTCCTGTTCACACAAAATCAGAACTAGAAAGTGTTCCTTCATCACCAAAGTCAGTTTTCTGCTGTTGTAGCAAACAACTTCACAGAAAAACCAGTATTTATTCTGATTCAGCTCTTCAGGAATTTTTGGTAAGTACGAGTACTTGCTATATTTGTAATTTGCAGCAGATACCAAGGATAATATTTTCAGGAATTTTTAGCATAGCCTTTGCTGTTCTTATTCAAGTCTTACTCTAGACTGCTGACCTCAGATCTCATGCATTTCAAATCAAATCACATCCTTGAATCACAATGTTCCATGTGGAAGACCACTGTCTGCTGGGAAGAACACTGGTGCTGGCAGTCCCACCCCTTACCTTGTGGGCACCAAGTGCCTTGTGGACTTAAGCAGTCTGCCCAAAAGTTGTCCAAGGAGTGTGCAAAGTCACACTGTGATGGACCCAGGTGACTTACTCTCAGCCTGAGCCTCAGTTTCCTTGCCAGCCTCTCATTTTCAGGCACCAGGAATTCCTTGGGCATATCCATCTTGCTGTCACACCTAAGGTGCGACTCACTGAATCAGGACAAGGGGCCTGTTTTGCCAGACTTAATTCAAAATGCAGTTGCTGTCTCAAGGAGCTATCAATCTAATGTGACAGCAAAGAGGCAAGCCAGGGTTCAGAGTGTATTAAGAGACTCGAGGTGATCAAAAGAGTGATGAGAACTTGTCAGTTCCACTTGGAGAAGACAAAAGGCTTTATCTCCATGGTGTATTGTGTGAGTAGGAGTTTACACAGCTCCCACTTATCAGAAGTTGTGCTATGGGGGTGCAGGTTTACCAGAAATGCACCAAGAAAGTTGGCCCCACACATCAGAGTCTTGGCAGGGTTTTATATGCATGTGTGGGCACAAATATTTCATCTGGCTTCACTGCAGGAAAAGCACAAGGAGAAGAACAGCTAGCAAAGAATAATTAGGGGTGAAGGCTGAGCCTCTTCAGGAAGGGCCACAGGGAGTGGCTAGAGGACAAACTAGTAAGCAGAGAGAGAAGTTGGCAATGGAAAAGTAATGAAACAGTAAGGCCCAAGACTAAGGCTTAAAAGGGGAATGAAAATCAAGCAAAGAGATCAAAGTGCCCAAAGCTGCCTGCTGCCGTATCACTGTAATTCAGGATTTGGTAAGAGAGTATTTATATCCAATTACCTCTTTCTCTTTGAAGACTTATTCTAGGAGGATGTGGATTAATTTATGAGATTAAACTAGTAAAGATAGAGCCGTGAGCTTTAATGGTTCCATTTAATATGATCTTTTCCCTTTCTGCCAGCATACTCTGGTGCCCCTGAGACAGTGAGACTGTTCTGCACATCTCCACCGAACCCCAGACCCTCCAAGGCTGGAGTGAAGAGGGCAGCAACACCCCAGTGGCACTCACCACACAACTGCAAACATTACTTAAAAGAAGCTTTGACAACACATCTCATAGCATAACACTCCCAATCAATGATGTTGTTTCAGGTTTTTCTCTATTTGATTGAGTGGTAGCACTTCCAATTTATCCCAAAGTGCCTTTAACAAGCTGTTACACAATGTATCTGTTTCAAGACGTTTTTATAGCTTTTGTTTCAGATATTAAGATCATATTTCTCTCAAGTTCATACACAAAAATTATTAAGTACCTTTTAAACTCCCCTCCTCTCCCTTTGGCAGTGATAAAAGTTGCTGAAATTGTATGTTGCAATGCTACATATCTTCCTCCCCCAAAATTGATCAGTGCATCTAGATATCACGCTGCTTCACAGCACTAGAGGGCAGAAGAGTTTTTATACCATATACTTTGATGACTTCAAACAGCATTTGTCTGGTTGATTTAAGTTATAATCAATTTTTTTTAAAAAGACCTTGGCTTGTCTGGACATGTATGAGAAATCACGGTATCAAATCTAGCCCTTTTGCCATGAATCATTTCCTTCATCTGCTTCTGCTTTTTGGCTGGAAGGCTCACACCCCAGGAAGCCAGGTGGGGGCCACTATTCTGGTACCTGACCATGGCCTCATCTTCAGCACCTTAGAAGGACTGCACATGAAATTCAGCAAAGATCAATCAGCTTACCAAAGAGGTAGAGGCAACAGTACATTTACCATCTGTTTTCCAGAGAGCAGATTAAGAGTTGTTGTGTTTAAAACAGTGTTTATTTGAAAGCAAAATTCATTTCCATTTTATTGAAATAAAGGCAAAGAAAGTGAGGATGCCAAGTCTTCAGTGGGGGAGAGAAGGGGAGAACAGGACACCAACTTTTCTTTGTCTTTTATCTAATGCTTTGTTTTACTTATTATTAGAAATAATAAGGGGGAAAAAAAGGCAGGGGGGAGCATTATTGAGTTTATCTAACTTCTAGTATTCACCTTGGTCTCTGGAAAAAAATGCCAGAGTGTGGGTTTGGGTACTGGGATCAGGAATGGCCTTAAGCTGAAGGAGGGCAGGTTTAGGTCAGATACTAGGAAGAAATTCTTTACTGGCAGGGTGGTGAGGCACTGGCACAAGCTGCCCAGAGATGTTATGGATTCCCTGTACTTAAGGTGTTTAACAACAGCCCGGTCTAGTGGAAGGATTCCTGCCCATGGCACGGGTGTTGGAACTAGATGACTTTTAAGGTTTCTTAAAGAATCATTCCATGATTCTCTGATCAGGGAGAAGGAGGAGTAAGTACATGGTAAATTTCTTGTGTGAGGGGTGAAAGTCAGGGTCCAAACTGGTTCCTTGCCTTTTACCCCTACAAGAGAGGAAGCCAAATGAGCTGTTGCCTGAGAAATTCTACCTGCCCTACCAATTCTAAAATCTGCACCTAATATACCTTCTTTTCTTGAGATTCTCTTTTTGAAGGAAAGGAAGTTAATGCAAAAACCCACCACCAGCTTCCACCTTGTGTTTCTATCCAGTTTGCAGGATATTTTATGTCATTTCTTTGTTCAGGCAAAACCTCTGATCCAGTTAAGCCTATAAAACCTGCTACAGCCTGTCAATTTAATATTCCAGTCAGTTTCTGGGTTGCCACAGTAGCCATAAGTCTGGAGCAAATTATCCTACTTACCTGGGGAGCAATTAAGGAAATGTGAAGATTTGAAGCTATCAGTGGTCTGCAGAATTTTGTGCTTTATACCAAAGCACACTTTATGAAGTGCTTCAAAATTCACCGACAGAAAAGATTATAAAGAATTTAAATTTACAGTTTCCCTAATAATGATTCTAATTGTTATAAGACTTAAGCCTATCTTTGAGGTAGAGTTGTTTTATAAATACAAATACAGAAGTCACTGGAAGTGGGAGAAAGAACATCTTACCCCAGTTTTAGCTCTTCAAAAAAGACAAATCATCTTCTGCCTTTATGGATCATATTAATCTTGATGAGTGTTTTTTGTTTTATTTTCTCTGCAGAAAATGGGAATGTATTGACTCATTACACAGACTGAACAGATATTAATGAGAGTAAGAAAGTTGTAACCCAATAAGAGAATGCATCTATATTGAAATAAAAAAAAGGAACCTCCTATGATTTTTCAAGCAGATACACATAATATACCACAGTTGTGGGATTCTAAATGCCTATATATAATTGTGGTTTAACCCCAGTCAGCAACTAGGCACCACATGGCTGCTCGCTCACTCTGTGATGGGATCTCGGCTCACCCATGGGATAGGAGGGAGAATTAAAAGGGTTAAAGTGAGAAAACTCATGGGTTGAGATAAAGACAGTTTAACGGGTAAAGCAAAAGGTGCACACACAAGCAAAGCAGGAATGGATTCATCACTCCCCATGGGCAGGCAGGTGTTCAGCCATCCCCAGGAAAGCAGGGCTCCACCACATGTAGCAGTGATTTGGGAAGGCAAACTCCATCACTTTGTACATCTCTCCTTCTCCTTTTCCTTCTCCCAGTTATGTATGCTGAGCCTGATGCCATTTGTTATGGGATACACCTCTGCCAGCTGGGGTCAGCTGTCCCACAGCTCTCACAACTCCCTGTGCACCCCAGCCCTCTCTCTGGTGGGGTGAGGCAGAAAAGGCCCCAACTCAGTGTCAGCCCTGCTCAGCAATAACAAAACATCTCTGTGTTACCAACACACTTTTGGCCACAAATCCAAACCATAGCCTCACAGCAGCTATTATGAAGAAAATAAGCTCTACTCCAGCCAAAACCAGCACATACAGAGAGAGATATAAAACATTTCAATAAGGAGAAACATGCAATAATGTCATAGATAATCTCTAATGATAGTTTACACTTTGAGTGATCAGTAACACCATGTCTGAAAACCTAAATTTTGAATCATATGTGTAAGTCTACTCTTCTAACTAGCTCAAGGACACCTCTTCAGTGCTTTAAAGGCATTGATGATAACAATTTTTGTTCTACTTTCTTTCAGGTTTGTATAAAATAGTTTATTTCTAAAATTGAAAAAACCCATGGGGACTGCTGCTCACTGGTAATAGGTTTTGCAGAGCTGTGCTCTTCAGTTTTTCCTCAGGTCCACTCCAGCCATCTGCCACAGGAGAGATATTCAAATGAAGTGTGAAATAGTTTAAAGAGTTAGAAAAGGAATGGGTGTTATAAACTGTACCCAATTCCCCTGTGTTTTATACTGTGGGTGCAGTGGTACATGAATGTCACAGAGCTGAAAGCCAAATATCTTGCTCTGCTGGGCAGAGTACTCTGCATAACAGACAGAAACTAAGGAGAATGAAGTTGGAGAGCAACAAAAATGACTAAAGGGAAGGAGGCATGGGCAGATTCAGTCAGAGGAGTGAGATACTGCATTAGATAGTATGTTAAAACTGAATTTAAAAGAGATCAGACTGCCAAAGCCAGCTCTTGAGTTTCCTTCAAAGATACACTAAGCTGAACTTTGCATTCATTTATCAGGAATTGTTTTAAGAGCTGTCAAGTCCACACCACCACAAAGTATTGTTTTCACCAAAGCTCCCATGCCTGATGGAGCAGCCACATGCTGCTGAGCAGCACAGAAGCTGCCAAATTAAAGGGCTACAAGATGCCAAATCTCAGCAAGCAGATAACTGTCCTGTAGGTATCCCTATTTTGCAATGCTCACACAGCCAGATGCTAATGATAATTGACAGCCACAATTCTAGACCTCAGCTGAGCAATATGCTCTGTGTCCCAGCAGTGCCATAAGCAGATCTCTGTGAGAGTGTACAAACCTTACATGCAGGCCTGGGGCTCTGGCTTTCCAACTTTATCAGTGGCATCATCTTACCAGTTTGCAGCTCAGAGACAAAAGTGATTTACTGGGGCTTAGCATTACACACTGTCTGATTTATCCTCACTGTACATGTGCTTTTAACACAACAGGCAGAAAATTCATTACATTAGCAGAAAATGTTCATCACCAAAAATCTACCTCCATAGATTTTGTCCTGTGTTTGCCACAGGCCAGGAATGCACTTAATTAACACAGTTCAAAAGATGTCTGGAAGATTATTAAATGAGGGTAACTCACTTCTCTATTTGGTCCCTTTCATTAAGAACAGACAACATTTTTGGCATTGTGAGGAAGAAAGCAAAGAGTTAGATCCTGAAGAAGTGAACTTGCAAGGGGGAAGAGTGAGAAGGGAGAGGGCAGCAGAGAGCAGTCCAGGAAAAAGTAAGTCAGAAATCTGCAGGAAAGAAACAGACTTGAAGTTCTGCTTTTACCCACATGCTTGCAGAAAAATTCCTGAAGTTAAAATTTAGTCAAAAGACTAAAACTGAAACTTGGAACTGAATTTCCAACAGTTCAGATGAGGCTCAGACTCAGCAGCTTGTTTTGGTCTTAGCACATCAGAAAGAAGAGCAGGTGCTTCAGCCGTACTCTGTTTTGGACAATCTCAACAAACTTCTGAAGATCCAAGGAAATTGCCACCCTGAGGGATCAAATCAGGGAGCCAAGGGGTAGCTCTCAGCCCAAACTTGGCTCACAGCACAGCTTTCTCTCCTCTGGAAACACTAACATGCCATTAGTCAGATAACACCAAAGGGGCAGAGCTCACTGTGGCAGGGCTGTAGATCAGCAGCAGACCCAGCAAAGTCTAGAAAAGTCAGACATGGCCATGCTCGTGCCATCCCCACGTGCTAGAGCAGCTCAGTTCCCTCAGTGTGGCACAGTGTCAAGGATGTAGGGAGAGGGATGTAGGCATGTAGGGAGCATGCCAGAGCCAGCTGGAGCACCTGGTAATCCCTGGCCCTGAGGAGCACGGAGCATCATACGTGGGGAGGCCAGGCACTGTGCTTGGCAGCACCGAGTGCTGAGCCGAGCTCTCCCCTGCAGGGCCATGCATGTGCTGCACGTCAGGCTTGCCAGCGTGCCTGCAGAGCTCAGCAGGTCACATGCTGTAGCACATGAACGCTGAGATTTGAGATAGTGCCATGTTCATCTCTGCTTCCCCACTTTTTCTCTTTTCAACAATGTATTTCCCCGTCCACTGTCTCTGCAACAGAGAATTTGTCCTTTCATTGCCCCTGACCAAATGCAACATCCTCCCATAGATTCCTTATTCATCACTTTGCCACAGGTCTTCATCAAGTTATGCATCAAGAGAACACGTCAGAGCTTGTACAAAGCAAGCTCTTCCAAAAAAGCCTTCTAATACAGAATAAGGAAAGACTTCCTTCCCTGCCCCAAACATTATATGGCACAGCAACCCCTCCATCCAGACTGACAGTACAGTTACTGTCTTACAGAGACCCTGCCACCAATCCTGTGCCTGGAGAAAAGGCTGGCTACTGACCATGGCAAAGCTGGGCATCTCTGAAGCGCTCCACTGGGCTGTAAACATTAGTACATCAGCCTGAAAGACAGAGAGTTGCGAGGCTTCTCCTGTGCAGCAAGTGGAGAGCTAAACTCTGAACAGATTTTCCATAATTCAAATTACCTGTCTTGCATTCCCACCAGTAGCTGGGCAGTGGGCAAAACAAGTATTTTGCTAAAAATCCACCAACAGTTTTGTAGACTTTCCTAGGTTACAATATAAAGATGTATTCTATTCCCATCCTCTAGACCTGCTGAAAACAAGAGGAGTATTGTTTTTCCTCGTCTCCTGTTAATGGGCCCATCGATGCCTTGCTGTATGACTCGGAGATCACTCCCTCCAGCAGCCATTTCTCTTTAATGGACCCACCACATGACTCACAGAATGACATCAGCTCATTGTGAGATGCCTCGCCCAGGGGGAGGAGCTAAGTATTCCCACCTGGATATAATCTGGGGTTGGGACAGGACAAGCCTTTTCTACTGGATCTTTGGGGGAAGGCTACACCCTTTCTACAGGATCACTGCTCCAACAGAACTGCATTTGCTACTCCAGGAGGACTGCAGCCACCAATCCAATTGGACTGCTACCAACACCCTGACCAACAGGGTGTCAGGTTGTATTCTGACTACGTCAGTGTTTTTTATTTTTGTATTATTGCATATATTTTGTTTGTTTGTTTGTTTTCTTTTTCCTTTTCATAAAAAGTTGTATTTCTGACTTGGAGTGTCTCACTGGTTTTGCTTTCAAACCAGAACATAGACTAACTATTGTTTTATTTCAAGGAAACTTTAGTTCATGGAAGAACTACTAAGTATAGCCTGTCAGCAATAGGATGAGGGGTCTTATAACACCGTAGGTATTTTGGTTTTGTTTTTGTTGGTTTGGTTTTTTTAAATTCAGGATTAAGATTGGAAAAGAAAGGAAAGAAACCTCTCATAGATTTGGCTCCAGTGTCAAAGAATACAATTTCTTGAGTCAAGCATTCTAGCAAGTCCGCTCTCCTTTCAAAAAAAATGATGAGGGACTCTTACCAGCTGTGCAGCAGTATATCTTCAGGCTTTATTATTTTGAATTTCAGTTTTTAATGGATTTTACCAGAACCAATATTATTCTTGGCAGCTTTAAAGGTGCTAAAGGCAGACTGCTGAATGGGGGCAGCAGTTTCTTTTTCAGGCACTAGCTATAGCTCACCCTCTAATTTCCCCATTTTCCTCCACCTTTCTTCTGTACAGACTTTTGTTTCTGAATAGGTATGAACAGGGGCAATTTGGGAATTTGCTTTCTACAAGTTAATTTCATGGCACTTAGCAGACAAAGTGAAGCCACTTAAATGCAAGCTTATTATTATAAGCAGTTGCAAGGTCTTGTCATCCTGGTGACTTTTTTCTCCATGGCCTGAAACCACATTCTATGTATAACTGGGTGGGGATGTACAAAGTGTGACTTCAATTTTGCATTTGAACAAGTACTTTTCTTAATTAGGACCATTTTATTGTCACTTCTCGCCCTTGCCATATCATATAAGGGCTTTTCCAAACCAAAACTATCTAAACTCTAATACCAGCTGCCCACCTTGTATTTTTAATAGTCTGGTTTGAATATTCAGTGCTGAACAGGACTGCAACATGCTACATCCCACACATATTTCCTGTGTCCAATCTAAACAAAAGGTCACCTAATATGACTCGGAGATGTTCCTGAGATGTTTTCCCACTCCAAATTTTTCTCACAGTCTGAGACAGAGAGTTTGGATTGAAACAATTCACACAGAGCCTTCAAAAGAGACTCCAACTACTGCTTTGCTGGCAGCAAAACTATACCCCTGTCTGTTTTCAAAAAATAGCAAGCAGAAGCTGGAATAGAGACACTACTTGGCACAGAGGTATCCTGTTTGGGCCCCTCATGTTCCCTCTGCTATGCATATTCCAGAAATCCTTTAGTAATGTTAGTCTGAGCTTTTTTCTCCTACTGTCACCCTGTAACTGCAGCTCTCCAGCTGCTCTTGTTACCCCAGAACCTGAAAACCGCACCTGAGGGTGTTCCAATATTTTAGTTTTAAAGGTCATATTAAGAGATGTCACTGGCTAAAAAGCTGAGTCAGCTTTATCAGCAGTAAAATGATATTTTAATCTGAAATCATTCTTCAAATGTAGCTTGAGAAAAATGAAGAAAGTAATAATTAATGAAACTTTTTTTCTTTAAGAATAAAGATCCCTACTGTTCTGTTTCAGTATTTCAAATGCTATCTTCTCCTTTAATCTGTATTAGTTAAGGAAATTGCAGTTTAAGTGGCTTCATCCCATTCAAACTGCCAGGTAGCATCCCCTTCTAAAGGGAAGGATGCAAGCCCCCCTCTAATTCCTTTCATTTTTTTATTAGACTATTATTTTCCCACTCATATTACATGGTTTCTATTCCAAACTGCCTTTCCTTCATCCCTCTTCTCATTAACTGAATACTAATGCAGAGTTTAATTTGTACATCTGAGATTTAGGAATTAATTCTTTGTTAGTACTTTATGAAGACACAGAGAATATTTTCACACAGCAGAAAATAGTGCTCAGTCTTTGCAGTGGATGCACAACAGCTTTACGTCTGCAAGAATCATGTAAGATGAAAGAGGGAACAGGGATTTGTGTGATTATATGTGCTCTGGCCTTAAATTCTGCAGGGAGCTCTGGCAAACCAATTGATTAATTATTCACCTAACCTTTACCAGGGGTTTGTATGCCAGACAAACTGGGTAAACATGGTCATGCCAATGGGAAAGCTCCCACTGGCCCTGCTGCCCCCTCCTCCCCCTGAGAAACAACCCAAACAGCAACAAAATGCACACATTACAGCTACATAAACAAACTGGGGCTGTCCTTGCTCTACTGTGGATATGTGGCACTGTGAGAGCAGGCAAGACAGAGAATTTTTCATATTTGGAAGTGGCAGAAAATAAACAGACAGCAACTAAAGAATTGTTGTTTGCTCTCCTGAAAGTCAATCATTAAAGTGCTGATGGATTTTAAAGGGACTCAGCTTTTAGTAGTCCCTGTATCATTGCTACCCAATAGAGAATCATTCACAGGTTTCAGTGGAAAGCTGCTGATCTCTGCTCACCATCAGCTGCCTGCCACCTCCTCCAGAGGTGGCTCCACCTTCTTCATCCAGAAAGAAGGGAAAGGAAACTGAAATGTTTGCAGTTTTGCCAGCTGCCCTTTGAAAGACGGAAGAAAAAGAAGCAAGCTAAGCAAAATCAGCACATAATAATAATCTTAGCATTACATGCACTGTTATAAGAACTCAGAAAAAGCACATATGGTGAAAAGGAATAAACACTTGGCTATGGTCATCTAAGTATATTTACATTAAACATACGTGCATGAAACACAAACACAGAGCTTTCAGTTTCTATTCTGCATTATATCTGCAAGACAGAGCTTATGTAAGTTATCTCAGGATTGTCAGTGGAAAGCAAGAGAGGGACTAATCAGAGATTCCAATAAAGCACCAAATGCTGAAGCTTTGGTTTTAGTTTTGTGAGCATGAAGTTCCTGGAAGCTGTTCTGTGTCCTTGACTGCATTCAGAGCAGTGCTGGAATGCAGCCTATATCCATCTCTTAAGCCAAAGTAAGTATTTTTAGACTTTCCAGGATGAAATATTAGGAGGCACAGAAAACAGGGAGCTAGAACCAGATTTGAAATTTCACTTTGAAAAAAGATGCCAGACACCATGTATGCCAGTATCCAAGGTACAGAACTGGCCACTGCTATGGCACAGGGTATAAGCTATGCTGTCAAGAAGCCTTCCAGAACAACTTAGGTCCCATGTAGGAAGCTCCAAGGAGATGGCAGCATGCTGCTTGTATGCTCAGCAACATTCAGGCTTTCTGTAAAATATTTTCACCTTTAACAGTGTACACCTCGAGTAAGCTGGAGAACAGGCACCCAGTGCAGGTAGTAATCTGCATTAGTAATCTCAGTCAGGCTCCTTGTTACTTACTACTGCTTTCGCTGTTGTTGGTGTTCTGATGCTTTGCCTCCTTGTTTCTCTTCAGATGCTGTCAGCTTCTGGGTGTTTTCACCCTTCTCTGTTTCCTTGTTGCCATGAGGGTTACCCTGAGAGGAAGATGGCATATTGAAGGCAGTAGCTGTCCTGTACCTGCTGCCTTCCCTCCATCCTCCAGCCCCAGACATGGTTTTACAAGTACCTTGCCTTGGCAGAAACCAGTATTGCTGCTATAGCTAGGGGAACACTCAAATTTTGGAGGGGCCAGAAATCAGTTTCAATTCCTGCTAAACTCCTCCCCTTCCTGAACTTTGGGCTGTCAGGCGTGCCAATACATGTTCTGGTTTCTGAGGCATCCACCAGCTGAAGCTCAAGTTTCATCATCTCAATCACAGCACCCAGGCAGACAGAGGTCACAGGGTGACAGCAAAGCTGATCTGCACTAATAAACCAGGTGACAACAGTGTGCAGAAGCGTGGGGAGATCTGACATTTTTCTGATAATTTCTGACATATATTTCTGATCTATTTCTGACATTTTTTTAACCCAGCACTTCCCTGTGACAGAGGGAATAACTCTTGGGAGTGTTATTACCTGCCCCTGAAGGTGAAAGTAATGAAGGTTCTTGTTAATGAATCTCTAGGGGCAAATTAGACTGAAAAAACTCTTTTCATATCATTTTCAGAGTTTGCATATATATATATATATGAACAATTTGGTTGCAATGGAAAGCACCTATATAGCCATTTTGGTTGTTATTATCTATAGCAATATGCCAATATGACAGCATAAAGATATCACTTAAAATGTGCGAGGGAAAAAAAAGGAAGAAAGAGAAAGAAAGGATAAGAGTAAGAAGATACGTAACTACCACCCCTTGATTCACAATGAGACTTGAGTGTTGCTGTTGGTTGAAGTGATGATTGAAGGTCTTGATCAATCTGCGGGGGGTGTGTGTAAGAGTAGGCAATTTGGCATGGTGGAAAGCACCACCCTGTTTCCACAAGATCTGCCTCTTATCAGCCTCAAAGCCCAGCTTGTAGTCTCTGGCAGTTATAAGTTCGTCCCTTCTGTCTTTTGCAGATCAGAGATTTTTCATTACACACCCAAAATCTCATCTCATTCTTGGTGAGTTGCAAACCTGGTCTCAGCAAAGCACCCTGGTGCCTTCACAAATGGGCAATTACTTTGAGTCATAGTCCAGTCTCTCACAAAGGGGTTTTTGGTTTCTATTTTGCATGAGTGTACAAGGAAAGATGAAGCTAAAAACTAACCTTCAGATAAATCTTAAGGCAATGGTCCTGAAAAATTCCAATTTGGCTTTTCAGTTCTGCTCAATCAGAAAACTTCCTTGACTTTCCTAATTCTACCTGAATAGAGGACGAATACTTACTGAAAATGGAGACCCTTTGAGTGATCACATCTAACCAATGGTGGTATCTATGGGATCTGCAGGGCTGGAGATCACCAGCAACATTTTTAATATCATTAGTGAATAAAAGATGTTTGTCAACTTCTAACCCAAGCAAAAAAGCACTAGCAATGCTACTCCAGGTTAATGCAGCAGAACTAAGGAGATCCAGCTCCACTCATGCAGATCTCATCACTCTTTGTCCTCAGCTGGGCAAGCTACACTAGAAACGCACCACTGGCCAGGTTTCCTGACTGCCTGGACCACCTAGGTCTCAAAGCACTCTCCACACATGCAGGGGAAGGAGTAAAGTGAAATGCCATATGGAAAGCCACAGGCTGCCTGGTGGTTGTAGTGCTCCTTGGGACGCTGCCACCAGCAGCTCACCTCCCAGAGCTTCCATATCCACAGGGACCCATCTCCTAGAGCTGCCCCAAGAAGGCAGCCCCAATGGTCTCTCCTCCCCCCATCCCTCCTAACATGCTCTGCAGCAGAGATGATCTCCATTGGTACACAAATAATTCTGCAGACTTTGGAGTGCAAGGGCAGTGTGTTGTAAAGGGATGAACTGGTGCATGGTCCCTTGCACCACTTCCCTTCACAAATATATATATATATATATATATCTATTTAATGTACAAGGTGGCGGCAAATGAAAGCAAGCACAAAGCTTACTCCCTTCCACAGAACTGGAGGGTTGATACAGGAGATGCAGGAGCACTAGAAGTAGCACAGAAATTATAGCCAAAATAATGTCTGAGGACTGCAAAGATTTGTGGGATAACAGCTGTGCCTACAGACACTCTATCTGGTAAAAATCCAGCTTTGACATCTGGAGTCTTCTTATCCACGCAGATTGATGTCTTAATAACCCATATTTAATTACAAGATTTGATTATAATTAATGTGGCCACTGCTGCTGTGTCTTCAATCCTATAATGTTATGTAAAATTCAGATCTAGTGTCATTTTCCTGTTGAAATTTAGTAACTTTTGGCTGAAAACAGTAACTGTAGAATCTAAATATTTATATCTATATTGCTCAAAAAAGAGGGATGTGAAATGAACCCAAGCTCTAAAAGCTTGATCGCTTTTGTTGCTTCCATGCTCATTTATTTCGTAGCTCTGTTGTGGACAATCCAAACCAACTCTATCCAGGACAACATCCAGGTCTGGCTCTAAGGATGGTTCATGCCAGACATGACTCCCAGAAAGCTGATACTGACTAGTGTACCAGATTTACCTTGTCCACCCCAAACATCTCTTCATCACTATCCCAGCAATCTCAGACTCACCCCACAGCCTCTGTGTGATACTCCAGTGCGTCATTCATCAACCCTTCAGTTTCATGCTGCTAAAACACAACATTTGACAGGCTGCAACCCAGCTCTTACACTGCTTCAGACACATTGGGCTGAAATATCCCCAAAATAATAATCAAGTTCCAGCATCATGGCAGTACCACCCAAGGCTCTCAGGATGCTTGGAGTTTGGTAAGGACATGCATATTGCCTCCACTAGGATCCACCCAGCCCCTTAGCTACTTCTAGCTTAGTCTTGGGCAGCATATGTATGAGTCTGTACTAGCTGTCATTAGGAAAAAGGATCAGCCTCCAGCCCTGTTTTATTTAGTGTCATAGATGTTAAACAGACGCTAAAACATCAGAATGCCAATGCATTCAGTCTCCTGAAACACCACCAAATATCAACCTTCCCAAATCCTACATAAGGATTTTAATTCAGTACTTAAAATTTTCTAGACCCACCAAATACTGACTGCCAATTCTGTCTAGGGGCTATATTTATAGTTGCTGCACATCCCTAACTGGATCTGAGGCTGCGATGCACTGGCCCTTGCTATCAAGTGAGCACTCACAGTTGGTGGCTCTTTCGCTCCCTACCAGTAGGATAGGGGAGAAAACAGGAAAAGGAGTGAGAAAATCTGTTTGTCAAAATATAGCTTTTTTTGTCTGTAAAGCTCTGTTGCCTCCAGCTATTAAAAACAATTTTTTAAATTTTAGTCTTTGGGAGACAGAAAGACAGAAAATGATCTTTCTTTTGCTCTGAGAAAATTCCTCAGTGGACATGTGAAATATTAAGAATCGTCATATTCCCTCCCTCACCTGTGTTTTTCATGAAATTGCAATAATAAAAGAAAATAACTTCTCTGGAGGAACATTTTGCACTGAACCTTTATTTTCAACTCTGCAGCATCATGAACTATACCAAAAATGAGAGGTATCAAAGACTTTTTCTCACTATAAAGGATCTGGGTCAGCCAAGTCATCATTTCTTTGGGAATGTTAGATAGGATAAAACTCTCTTCTATGAAAGAAATAGTATTGAAACCCCCATAAAATTAAAACAATGTAATGTTCCCTATCTTTCCTTCCCTGAAGACAACTGTTCGTTCTTCATTATTTTACTGTTGGTTCACGGCATTTTAAGGTTTTGAATTTTTAAGAGGGTTTTTTTTTTTCCACAACCACAGACACATTTCATTAAAAACTAAGATTTTTATTTAATCCAAGAATACTAGAAGCCTAAAGCCTGAAGAAAAACATTAAAATGAAGGAGACCTTTGACAGGACTGCCAGGTGAGCTTTTATACCACCCACTTTCTATTTTTCTCAGAAGTCAGGAAATGGCATCAGAAGGCCTTGATTGCTGGAGAAATGTTTCTTCCTTTGTCATCAGCATTAAAATACAGTCCTGCAGCTGAATATGAAGCTCAAGGGTTCCCTTACAAACTTTTTTCCCTGGATATTTTAGCTAAGTAGGTAAGACACACAGCTGAATATACTACAGAGCATATTAAGTAATTGATAATTGGGAACATATCTCTATATTTTAGAGCAATGGCAAATGATGGCAAATATCCCCAGAGGAATATCTACAATTAGAAATGCCTATTTAGTTGTTATACCATGATGGCAAAATACGAATTGAATTTTCAGAGGTGCATTTTACTTTACCAATGTTTTTTCTGGCTGAGTACTCTACTTTCCTCTACAATTAGGTTGATTGCTTTCTGCAGGGTTGATAGAACTAATTGTTACAGCTGAAGACGCTGGAGAAGAGAATTTTCTACGATCTCTGGAGAGGAGCCCCAAGAGGAGGGTAAAATGTCAACATTTGGTTAAGATTTATTCTTGTTTAGATTGAGGACTGGAATTTGTCAGCTTCAGCAGAAAGAATGCCATTAGCTTTGACAAGTACGTGTGTGTGGATGTGTTGGGTAATCTATTTAGGAGATGTAAAATGCTGCACACACTTCCCATTTTATTGCAAAAAGCTGAAATTGACGGTACCTGTCAAAAAGTATCATCTTCCACCCTCTAAAAGAAAATTGACCCTTGCTTTCTTTACAGTATTACAGCAGGTTCACCTCTCCTTTAGCTAATACTGCTTCAGCAAATGGAAGTGGGCATTGAAAATATAATTAACCTGGGGTCCAGAATTTGCTGTATTGAGGTCTGGTGCCTGAAGATTATTGCTACATTTTAGAAGCAGCTCTTTAGCCTGGAGGATGCTATGCATATCTTTATTGCTATATAAATAACACTTAATAATAAAGCAGGGCTGTTTTAAAGGTCTGATGTTATAAAAGCAATCAGGACTACAAATGAATGATTTATATAATTAAAAATGCCTTCAAAAATCTATTGGAAAAGGCAAAATTAAGTGGTAAACTGTGCAAGTGGTATCAGAAACAAAGATGTCTAAGAGCTATTGCTCCAGCTCTGTGTCCAGAATGAAAGTCCTTGAGAAGCCTGGCAGTATTAAAATAGTATTTGCTGTATTCTTGAATAGATCTTTTTTCTTAACAGCCTTTAAAGCATAGATTTACTTATTCACAAAAGATACATGGGCTTTTTGGCATATATACTATCTTCTACAAGGAATAATTATACTCTTTGAATTCCTAAAGGCCATGATTAGTTCCAGCTCAGGATTTTATATAATATACTACCTTGTGGTACCTAGTCAACCAAAGGTGTCATACAGACAATTATAGTGTCTAGAAAGAACATGACATTCTTTATTGTATTATGTTTCCAAATACATTACCTAAATAAATTAGTAGAAGTCCACAGCTCATGGTTTTTTTTAACTTTTATAGTATATTGTGGTAATTAAATATACAAATGCTTGTAGGAGAATTAACTCTTACAACTTCTAATCCTGGCTGAGAGGATTTATTCTTCATTCATTTGTATGCTCATGACAATTCAGCAAGGCTCAAGTACTGACTTTTCCAGTTTTATATGATATGCCTCATGATTTCCTTGATAACTTTCAATTATACTCTCTTCTCTGCCTGACCTCAGAAACTTTTAATCTTTAGGATGAAACTTTGGTCACAGCCATTCTAATTTCACTGATCGGGTGCTACATTTACAGATTCTTTGGATATTCTCAGTGGTAAAAATCCCAAATACTCGCAGGATCCTTTTTATCAATTTCACAATATTTAACCTGGTTTAACCATTTCTAGATTTTCCTTCATTCCTGACAGAGACTCTTTCCAGCATGGATTCTGACTGCAACATGGAACACTGCCACACAGACTGGTTAGGGAAATAATTTATAGGAAAAGTATGCAGACAATTAACTTCAATGGCATAACAAATCTGGACAACATTGCTACACATTAATAGCGACAATATGCTGGAACACACCAGTGTTTAGGATTGAATTAAATAGTAATGGACAGATTGTCTCCACCAGCACCATCCTGTGCATAAAGTAGCACACAGCTGTGCCACGCTGAGAGGAGCTTCGGGAGAGAACCATAACCACAGACCCAGCTGCTTTCATCCCTCCCCTCCCGGCTTCCAAGGAAAACAAACTACTCTCTTTCACTCCTGGCAGAAGATACATTTTCCTCATGTTGATTATCTGGTTTGCTCCGTGTAATCGATATGCTTCCTGCAGCTCTCTGTCCAGAATCAGCAGCAGTGGTGTGGCTGGTGGTGTGAAAAAGATGTTTTGAGCACTGTTCTCCATCTCAGAGTGTGCCTGGATGCATTTGTATGGACCAAAGACCCAGTGTCTTTAAGAGTCCAATTTTGCTTGGGCCCTTACAATGACATAAAATATTTCCTGTGTTCATAGATTGTAATTTTCTTCCAAAGGTGATCAAGCACCTGACAGGGGCAGATGCTAGTCTGGATTTGATACTTGCAAAGGAGGAAGAATTTGGCTGCTGTGACGAGGAGACAGTAGTATTTGGGCAAAATAGCTTTGGATTAATGAGAACAGAATCTGTCCTGTTAAGGGGTCTCAGAGATCAGCTTGGAAAACTAAGGAAGAGACCCTAATTTAGGTCTCTCTTCCTTAGAGATCCTAAGTCCCAAAACTTTCAATTTATTGGTTTTTTAAGCTGGATTTGCTAACCAAGAAAGTAGTAAGTGACATACTATTCTACATCAGTTCTTTGCAAATGAATAAAAAAAAGATTAGTTGGGGAGATTTCTATTGTTTCTAAGATAAGTTTTAAGTTTCTAAGAAATCCAATTCCACTGAAGGTTTAAAGAATTAATCATACGTGATTATATGTTATATGTCCAATGGAGAAGTAAAAATGAATGCATTTCTTGACGAACGCATCATCGTGCAACTTCCAATGACTTCTGTTCAGCAGAAAGTTAAATTTATACATTTCTCTAAGGTTAATGAAATGCTGTATGTGGTCAGCTCTCCTCTGCGGTACTTTACAAAGATACTTAAGAGATGCTCAGAGGAGCAATCGCCGTTTGAAATAGGAGGTAAGGAGAGCCATTCTTTTTGTCCAGGCACACCGCTTAGCAAGCCGCAGGTGATCCCATTCCATCGCCAGCGCTACCAGGCAGGATGGAAGGAAAAGCAGCACAAGGGAAGAGCGGCTTCACTGCTGTACGGACACAGGGCAGAGCATTTCACTGATTGTGCTGTGGGACAATAGGCAGTGCACAACTTCTGCTCAGGGAGGCATCAGGTGAGGGGCGCTTCCAGAAGGGTGAGCTACGATCCAAAGTGGCAGCTTTTGCAGGGAATCGAAGTATAAAGACAGTGAAACATACACAGACATCAACTGAGGTGCAAGCCAGCATGTAAATTTTAAAACGCATTTTAGCGGGGTTTTTTCCAGATAAATTACGCTTTATTCTTTCCTTTGCATATATACCCCCGGCCCCTCTTTCTAAAATCCTGTATTCTGAAGATGGGCACGAATAATTTCCGTGTGGCCTGAATTTTTTTCCCGCTCGTGATCCCATTTGTTGATGCGCTGATTATCCCTGATGCCCGCATTGATTATCCCATATCGCTCCGGTTCCCGCTTCTCCCGGACTGCGACGAGCCGGCCTTGGCAGCGCCGGAGGAGGCGTTTCGCGCTCCGTCCTGCCGCGCTGTTTGTCCCTCCGGCCCACCCGTAGCGTTCGCTCCTCCTCGCGCCATCATGGAGGGCGCCGCGGCCTCTGCCGAGGGCCTGCGCTACGCCGAGTACGCCCGGGCCCCTACGGGCGCCGGCAAGGGCCAAGCCGAGCTGGACCGGGGGCTGGTGAGCGCAGGGCGGGACCCCCACCCCCGGGGTCGTGAGGCGGCTGCTGCCTCGTTCGCAGCCCCGGCCTTCACACGTGTGAAGGGTGACGGGTGTGAGCGGGGCGGGGGCCGGGGCTGCGGGCCAGGCGTGCTGCGCTCCCCTCGGGCCGGGCAGGTGGCCGGGGGCCGGGGCAGAGGGGCCTGGGCCGGTGCCGCGGGTGCCGCTGCAGCGTGGGCAGCGGGCATGGCCTCCCAGCCCTGAGGGGAGGGAACACCCGGGGTTCCGGAGTGCTCGTGGTCCCGGGGAACGACGGAAGGCAGAGGGTCCTCAATCGGAAAGTTTATTAGAGTGTTACACGGTCGGTGTGGAAGGTGTGGAAATGTTGGCTCTGGCCTACTGTGTAAGCACACGGATGCGGGTTTTGGATACGGGGGGGGGGGGGGGCGGTGAAAGGGGAGAGAGAAAAGAAGATGTGAATTAAAGAAGACTAGAAAGAGGAAAAGAAAGAGAAGGAAAGTGAGAGAGTAAAGGAGATCACCAGTCCTGGTTCCAGTCTCAGTCCAACTGATGAAATGTTCTAGGGGTGCCTGGGGACACTTTTCTATGGATAGGTTTTCCCTGCCAAGAAGACAGGTTTCTCTCTGTTCTGAAAACCGGCTGGAGGGCTTGGGGGGTCCTTGGTGATCTTGATCCCCTCTCTATAGTTTGTGCCCAGTGAACAAGCCACATCTTGTTCTTTCCCACGGCCAACAGTCCTTGGTTATTCCCAGCAGTTCTTGTCTGTCACCACCGAGAGTCCTTGGTTGTCTCCACAGCCAGTGTGTGTTTGGAACATGCACATTAGTCTCTTATCTGCTGGGATTCCACAGCAGGGTACGTGGGCCTCAGCCCCAGCACTCACAAACAAGGCCAAAAATTCCATTCCCTGGCGTGAAAAGGTGATACCTGACGTGTTTTCACCCACTGTGCAAATGTTATTACCGCAGGCAGGTTTGAGTGTTAAAGGTTTTGTAGAGCTCTGTTTCAGAAAAGTAATTCTCATCTGGTACTTTGTGCTGTGGGAAAGGCTGGGTGGAAGCAGTGTCTTCAAAGTTTCCTGTGCTCTATCGTGCTCTAGAGGAAAGGATACTGGGATTTTATCCCACTTCTTCATTCCTGTCACTTCAACTAGTTCAAGGAACAGTGAGTTCCCACTGGAAAAGAGAATTGGGAAAAGCACACGGCTTAAAGCCCCAGATGGTGAAGTTTTCACATTTTTTAAATGGCTTAAAAGTCTTACTTGCCTAGCCTAATTGTGTGTGTGAAGTTGTCTCTACAATATTTCTACTTCTTTAAAACACAGTTTTAAAAATCACAGTTCTCTAAGTTATTTATTCATTGTTACTACAGTCTAGGACTTTTTTTTTTCCCCACAGAAGAGTCTTCCTGTGTATTTAACAGCAAGTGTGTAATCTTAAGAAGCTGGCTCTGAAACTCATTATTGTCATGGCCATTCTCCCTGTGGAATGCTGGCAGGGAATTTCTAGAATTTTGTTGAGTCTTTGGGCCTTGTTCCCCATCAGAGATAAAAGTTGCATTTGGAGTTAGCATGGCTTGCTTTGTTGCTGTGTGTATTGTCATGTTCTTACTGAGAGGTCTGGAGACTGAAGTGGGTCTTTAGAGGACTGAAATCTGGATGTCTACAGTTTTCTGTTGGAATTTATTCCTTCATCCAGGGTATTAGCTGAAAGTCACTTGATCACAACTACATTTGTTATTGTAGTTGTTTTTCAAAAGCGTTTGGAGCAATGGAAGAGCAGCAGTGGAAGCATGAGGGGTCTCTGCTGAAAGATCACCCACAGGAGCCTTTGTTAATTAGTGCATACTCAAGAAGATTGTTTTGAATACCTTATGGTAATTGTTCTATTAGTGAATCTTGCTTTCGTTCCATTTCCTATGAAAAACCATCCAGAACTGTAGTTGTAGCTTTATATACAAACCAAAAAGGTTGCTGGAAATTAAAGGACGCAAAATGACATGAGAATTGTGTCAGTATGGAGAACACCATCTAGCTGAAATTACTTTCAATTCACTGTTGGAAAACAAATTTCATAGGAGGGTTAAGATTAGAGGGAGAATACTAGATTATGAAATAAAATTGGGTGCATAGGGTTTATGATATAATCCCACTTCAAAATGGTTCTGCCTCCATATAGTGTTAGAAAGGTGGTTTGCTCTAGACCAGTATTCTGATAAACTGTAGCTACTCTTCTGAGGGATAGAAGCCTTATTCTGTCTTCCATACCAAACAATCATTTATATTTCCAGTCAAAATCTTTATTTAAGGGAATGTCTGTTTTCAGAAATATTTTTGTACACTTAGTTAATATACTTTTGTATCCTACTTCTTAGCAGTGTATAGAACTAAAAAAACCCCACAACAAACAAACCAAACCTTGAAAATGTTTAGTTAAGCAATTTATACTTGTCTGTATTTAGTTGAATGTGGGTACCTACTTCCGTATTTTGCTGGTCCACAATTAAGCATGGATTAATTGCAAAATGCCATTCAACCCATGGAAACAAATTATTATTTTCTCTGTGCTTTTTATTCTGTTCTTCTCACTGTAGGTTTCTGAGGCAAAAGACTGTAGGACTCCTGCTCTGTGTGTGGAACTTAGTAGTGAGGAGAGCAAAATATTTTTCATTTGACTGAGAAGGGTGTTCCACTAGTTGTAGTAAAGAACCAGTATAAAATCCAAATCGTATGCAGGCAGATAGGTTTTAATATTTGGGAAGCATTTACATTTGCAGCCTATTGTCAGATGTAAGAGTGTTGTGCTGAAGTTTTAAAATGATGCATTTGAAATTCTCCTTTTGTTTATAAATTTAACTTTTTTCTACTTCACAGAAGAAGAAGAAGCTCTAATGCTAAGAACTCCATATGTAATTATATTTTTTGAGTATATTTAAGTTAGAAGGGCACCATGGATTGGAGATTTGCAAAAATAATATCTCATCCTTCCCTTCTTCTGCTAAAAAATTAAGGCTACTGGAGAATTAAATATTAAAGGAATAGGCAGAAATTCCCTGTTTTCTAACATACCGTGTGTTAATTAATATGCTTGATGGTCTTTTTGCCAAATGCTTAGGTGAATCAGGTCTTGGCAGTTGCCTTTCTAATGGTTGCGTTTTCTTATAGTGACTTCTGAAAAGGATTAAGAAAATTCAAGTTTTACAGATTTAGCATAACTTTTTCATTAGTTTCCTTTAGCAGGGTTTCTTACTGAAGACTGAATTACATTGTAAAATTAAAATACTGAGATCAGCAGAATAGCATGGGGTTGATGACTAACCTTTGGGAGCTGATTCATTGAATAAAGAAAGGGACAGATGTTAGTTTTTAATATTTTATTTCTTGATTTTTCCCTCTTGGATTGTAACATAATGATTTCATTTAAAATCCACATCTTGGAAGTTTCTTAACAGCATTTTTGGAGGGGGGAGAAGGTCAATTCTGTCATAATTGAAAGTCAGTGTATATGTATTTATTTCTTTATCCCTTATGAAATGCAATTTCAAGCAATAGGAGACAAAAATGGTCATGGTAGTAGTTGGATTAGCATGCTGTAAATGAACTGCTGCCTTCCACAGAGAGAGCGAGTTGCTTTCATTTAATATTGACGTGAAAGGAGTGCATTTAATTAAAGCTTTGGACTTTACATTTCAAAGCACCAGGCTGACCTTGACTGATTCTTTTAAATATTCAACTGAGTTAAGAGAGCACGGAAAAGGAAACTGAGTCAAGTTGGACTTGAAGAATTTACTGGTTAGTACTTGAAGTTGCCACTGCTTTTATGATAGTCTGTGTCAAGAAAAAGGCCAAACTTGCAATCTCACACTGATCCAAATTCCGTCTTTATCACATGTGTATAGTTAGGATACATTCACACCATAACATTCACCATGCTTTGGTGCCTCAAGTTATCACTTCTTTGCTAATATGTGGCAAGTGACTCTTCTCTAACGTGCTCATAATGCAAATAAGATGAGTTACCATAAACCAGTATTTCTCAGATTTTCTGGTGCCTGTACCTTACTTAGATGTGTGGAGAGTCTTTTTTTCCTCTCTGGCTTGAGCTTTGTACCGGTTTTACCAAGTGCTCTGTCTTGTCTTTATTTCCCCTTGATCCTGCATCCTGCTCCTATTCCAGGGCTGCTGCCATGGTTTGTTTTTACCTGCTGTTCTCCAGGCAGCAGTAGCTTTCCACTGGCTGCTGGTGCTTTCCACTGGGGTTGGACAATGCATTCCAGCGGACATGGCGACTCTGTCAAAGGCCCTCAGGGGTCTCTGCATTGTTCTCCCAGATTACTGTGCAAAATCACTTCAGCTGCTTCTGCACTGAACTGACAGAATCCTGGTGTTAATAGTCTGGTCTCTGTGCTTGGTCTTGCCTGTGATGAGGTGTCTGCTGCTAATGCCTTGTTGCAACCTGCATGTCTTGTAAACTGCTGACTTGAACCACCTTTTTGGTGGCAAAGCAAGTATAACTTAATTTGGACAATCAAAGGCTAATAATTTTTTTTTTGCCAGCGTGATCTATTTCACACATTGTTGAGCTCTTAATTGACTGTAACCACTTAGTAAAAGATTCTTGCTGTCAGTCTGAGTAAGTCAAGGAAACTCTTGAATATTAATCCATGGTCACAAACCACAAGACAGAATAATATAGAATTCCTATAGGGTTAGGATATTTCCATAAAGGTGGCTGTTTGTGGTTTGTGTCTAAGTGGAGGAATTTTTTTTGGATGTTTGAGTATTGAGAGCCTGGGAAAACTGATTTATGAGAAGAAGTGAAGAGAGTTTTAGTTTAGTGAGAAGATGAACTGTATGCTTCACAATTTTACATCATCTGCCATTTAAGATAACATCCTTAAACATTTTCATGGGGAGAAGACGAGAGGAAATTTTGTGGAACTGAAAGGAACAACAGACATAAAGCTACTATGTTATTTTTGCTTTAGAAATGAATGCTACTATTGAGACTGAAAACCACACTGAAATGGAAGAATTAAATTACAAAAATGTAATATACAGACAAATATCTAAGGCAAAAATTCCCCCTCAGGTAGGTGGGAGGTAGGTGTTTAGTTAAAATCTGCAGCATCCAAATGCTAGATCCAGAGGAGTACAGCTGCTTCTACTGGTGACCTCAGAGGAGGCTGGGACTTTTGTCCTGAGCTCAGTGCTACAGGCAGCAGTCACAGCCATTCGCCTTCAGAGCCAAAGCCGTAGGAGTCACTGGGCGTGAGGGCAGCTCCTGCATCTTGTACAGCTGCCTCTTTCTGGGCAAGTTGCCAACCCATGATCTAAGTCCTACTATGCCAGCTCTAGGAAGGCTTTGAAAACAGTATTTCTGAACTCTTCCCCTGCTCCCACAGTCTAGAAATGAGGTTGGGTACAATTGAAAAGGAAGTATTTTAGCCCCAGAAATCTTAGTGGTAAAGGCACCTGGGTTCCAGATCCAGTTACTAGGGCGTTCACATTGAAGGTATAAAAGTATAAACCAGTTATGGGATAATTGTGGAAGTAAGTCATATATAGAAGAGACAGTCT
Organism: Ammospiza nelsoni; assembly: GCF_027579445.1. Classification (NCBI taxonomy): domain Eukaryota; kingdom Metazoa; phylum Chordata; class Aves; order Passeriformes; family Passerellidae; genus Ammospiza; species Ammospiza nelsoni. The sequence continues at coordinate 59,277,862 of NC_080634.1, read as the reverse complement.
GGTGATAAAAGCATTTTCACTGTCATTATGTTTTGAATTCAAGATAAACCTAATCTGATTTCTCAGGTTTCCTAGGGGGAAATTCAAGGCATTATTGAACCGTTGTATGATAAGGCAGGTAATACCACAGATGATTATTTCCTTTGTTTCAAAGATTGCACGGAGGCTTTTCAGAATGGGAGAGCTTGTTACCCTTCCTGAATTCTGCAAACATGTGAGAAGGCAGTCCTTTCTTCAAGGTTTACTTCATATCTTTCTTCAGCTTCTTGATCACCACAGTAATATTTCTTACCCTTCTTGAAGTGCCTGACTTTTTCAATCACTGTGTAGGAAAATACATACATCTGATATGGGAGTTAGTTTTTCATGTTTTTGTAGTAAACTGATACTTTGTTGTGTAGAACTAGACTGCCCAGGTAATTTCAAATAATGCTGTATGGTTTTATGCCTTGCATTTTTATCAGTGCATACTATGAGCTGACTTCAGTGTGTGTTCACTGATTTGCTAGTGGGTAGTTCAAGTTAAACCTGATACAATGGTGGAACTATAAAATCCAACAACCTGTGGAATACAGAACTTACTTTTGTCGCTTTCATAGCTTGTAAATGAAATGTCCACATCAGACATCAGAACTGCTCCTCGTTAAAGTAAAAGTTGTGTATATATCAAATTAGAATTCACATGTTATTCTGATTCCTGTTTTTCTGCTTTAGGCCAGGACTATGATAGCACTCGGACTTGGTGTTGCAACTGTTGCGTTTGCAGGTAAGATAAATTACGCACAGAACTCTCACTTTGTGAGCTGTGGTTTCCAAAATGGTTAATGAAGTTTTTATAAATATAAATAGTGGAAAGTGGAAAGGTTGCTCGAGAGTACTATGGAAAATTGTATCCACCTATAGAAGTCATAAGAATTGTGTCCATCTTCAGAGTAATAAATTCCAAAATTGTTTTTGAAAAAGGTGGAGAAAGCTGGATAATGTAATTTCGTGGACAGCAGCTAAAATGCTCCATCTGCTTTTTGTCTGCAAAATGAAGGGTGAAAAGTTTATTGAATTAATAACATATTGCAGTGTAGAGGCCCTTTAGTACAGAAGAGTGCAACAAGATGCTGTGATGATAAGGTGATGCTCAACAAATTGAAATAGAGGAAAATAAAAGGTTTTAGTGACTAGTGATTTATCATACTAACTGTTTCCATACTACATTTTTTATTGCATGAACTCTTTGCATGTGGACTGTTTGTTATTCTGAAAAATATGTTCTAGTATGAAGACAGGGTATGAGTTTAACATTAAATAATGGTTAGCAGAAAGCATTAAGAAGACAGTGAGGTAATGGTACATCGCAACATTTCAACAGAGATAGTCTAATGTGGTTTTGACTTCTGTGTTACCATAGGCACAGGCTTAGATCACTAAAACTTACAGATATGATATGTGTTGTAAGAATGAATGCAAGATGCTATTTGAATGAAGCAGAGCCACATTTTATAAATAGTTTTTCCATTGTGTGTAATATTAAGTTACATTGCTAAACAATAGTTAAAACAGTAATTGAGGAGAGAGGATTTACATGGAAAACCCTCCAGTAACATGGCATAAATCTTGATTCTGGTGTTGATAGAGCTGCTTTGTTCTTCTGGGAGCGCAGCCTTACAGGAATCCCTCTAGTCTTTCCTGGCTATAGACACTCAGTGCTAGTGGGGAGTTGAATGGCTCTGAATCCCAGAAGATCGTCTTTTTCTAACGAAATTAAAAATTCAGTATTTACAAGGTGTGTAATTAAGCATACAGCATCACAGCAAGAAACGTGTAGTACATGGATTTCTTGTATTGAAGACATAACCTTTGAAGAGTATTTAATAAATAATGTATACCCAAAGCTAATGTTTCAAACTGCCCTTTTTCTTAAAGTTCACAAGGCAGGTATCTTAATTTATCATATTGAAGTGTATTTAAATCTGTTTATTTAGTGAGTTAAATAGTGAGTAAACACAATGGGTCTTTGCAGTCCATGACTAGGTTTTTAGATGCAGTGTACTAAAAATCTTCTCCCTCTCCCAATAGTTTGGGGTTTTTTAAAAAACAAAATTCTTTCTGCTGTAAACTGATGAACATAAGTTGGAGCTTGTTTGTGGGGTGTTTTTGCATTTTAGTGAATATTTCATTTAACCTCCATCTTTTTTTAGGTCGTTATGCTTTCCGTGTTTGGAAACCATTGGAGCAGGCAGTTACAGAAGCAGCAAAGAGGATTTCAACTTCTGTAAGTTTGGATATTACTTTATGCTAAATTTATGATTTTGTATTTCAGGTATTCAGAAAGGAGATATTTTATGTTAAATACAGTAAAGTGCCAGGTAGATATTTTTTCCCAGGGTAGGGCTGCTCCCTGCTGTGTAAGTTCTGGCATGTTGTCTTCTGTATTTTAAATCCCTATGGATGAAGCTGTATGAAAAGATGTTTATGAGTTTGATAAACAGTTGCAGTTTTTTCTACTGATGTTCCTTGTTTTGGAACCCTTTACTAGTAAGTGTAAAGATAAATTGTTCAAGTACATGGTGAGAAAGTCACTAATTACTAAATATTGCAAAGTGATGACACGCAGTTTCATTTCCAGCAGCTAAAAGTGAAAGAATTTAGTCTTTTAGATACAGTGTTAAAAATCAAGAAGACAAATTGATGAACTTCTAGGATGGGTTGCCATGGAGATGGGAGAGCTTGTGTGCTGGTTTACATAGGAGTTGTCTTTTTCCTCTTCCCCAGCTAATTTGAACTTTTAACCAGGTTTTTGTTCTTTGGTTTTTTCCTGCTGGTTAAAAAATATAATAATGAGGTAAAAAATCAAGAAGTAGAGTGTTGTGTGGGATGCATATGCAGGGAATATTTGAGAGCATTTACTTACTGCTTCAGTGGCTATGTTTTCCTCTGGTAAATAAATACATGTGTTCCATTCCTGTTTGATTGAAGTAATTCTCAGTGAGCTAGATATCTGCTTGTAGCAGAATGTTCCTTCAGAGTTCAGAGTCTGTGTACACTTACCCACAGCAAAAGAATGCTATTCCCTTCATGATGCTGATGGGTGAGCATGTTCAGGGAGTAGTTGTTGCAGGTTATTATTTCCTGAAAAATATACCAAAGGTAGGTTTGGTATATTTTTTAGGAAATAATTAGGATATTAGGATATTATTTCAGGATATTAGCATTGTGTCCACTAATGTTAGGCCAGTTGCAGCACAGAGCCTGTCTAGACAGACATTGAGGTCCAAATTCATTTGCCATCTGTACTTGGTGTTCCTGTGCTGAAGGTGCAAGCTTGGTCAAGGCAGGCTTCCTGGGGAGGAGATTCAACTGTCCTCTTGGGGCTGTGTGTTTGCTTGCCATGTGTTTCAGCCACACACAGTGCTCCTAGAAAACTTTTTTACTCTCTGTCGCTCTTATTGCATTGCTGTTGTGAGACCACTGTCAATTTTTTTTTCCTATTTGAAAAAAAATTTTGAGATATTCCCATATTGCCTGCCAAAACAACAGAGGGGACTTTAGGTACTGTGAATTAAATTGCTTTCACATGATACAGATACAGGCTGACTTGCAGACTTGCTAGATGTAGCTGGCAGTACATGTGGCTTCAGAGTATGGAGTGCTTCAGTCTTCACCCTCCCTCCCTCCCTAGCTGTTTTACTCCAGCCATTCTTTTTCTATCCATTTGTAGATACAGGCTAGAGAATCTAAATTCAGATACATTCACATAAGAAAGCATGCAGTGACTCTTTTTAACACATTGAAATGTGACATGCTACTGCATGGAGAGGTGTCTGTTCCTAGGAAACTGCACCCCTCAATACTGACTGAGCCAAGCTCATTACAGACCTATCTCATTTTTACCTCAGTGACTTTGAGTCCTGCAGAATTCATGAACAGCCATAAAGAGCAAACCAGGAGCTTCTGCATTCTAAGTGTTCTTAGTCCCTGGAGCAGTATCCTCTGTCTGCTTTCACATCCTGCCTTTCTGCCCAGAATTGTGTGTTGATTTCCAGTAGGGTATCTCTTCTGCTGTTCTATTTCTGTACTTGAAAGTGCAAGTTTTCAGTGTAAGATGAGATCTACTGGAGACAGTAAAAACTCTCTTCCTCTTTGCCATTTACTGTGTGTATTTTCTGGCTTTATATTTGTGAGAGGATAGTGATAATATTTTTCTTCTACAACCATGGTCCAAATTGAAGATCCTTGTATAATTCTTGGCCAAGATTATTTGATTTTTACTACTCTACAGCTACTACTTTCGCAGTTTATATTTTAATTTTTTTTCTTCTCCCCTTAACAACGGATTATTTTCTTTAAAACAGTAGAAAAAAGATTAAATGCAAAAATCCTATATAAGTGCTTATTCTCCAAAGTGCTTATTATAGTAGTTTCACATGACTTTGTGGAATATGAAGCTGCTGCATTTAATTTGTGAATTAGCACTTTCATCACGTTTCTTGACAGCATATTGCCCTTTACACTGTACTGACAAAGGTTACCAAGAAGTTGGTACTTCTACCAGTGCTTCCTGAAAAAAAATCTCGTGACCTTCAGTGTCTGGGCTCAGCGTTATTTTGCTGGGTTTCTATGGTGAAGGCACCTAACTTGGTCCCTATAATTTTCAGTGCTTATTCTAGCTTTCTAGAATGAAACCTTGTCCCTCATGGCCTTCTTTTCCTTGAGAGTCTGTGAACACCTGACTGTTGAAAAGCTAGCTGCCTCCCTCTGTAAACCCCCACTCTTCCTCCTCCATTTATGATGTGTCCCCTGCTCTGTTTGCACTAGAAATCACAGTTGATGTTGATCCCTCCCAATCACACAAGGTAATACAGATGCAGTTTATTCTTTCTGTCTCCTCACTAATAAATGATTTAGGAAAGGTCAAGCTGAGCAATTTTGAAGTGATAATTTAAAATGCTGCTTGCTGTATCTTGATGATTTTACACTTCCTATTTCCTTATGTAAATAAGTAACATGTACAGTCAACAACTGTACTCATCTTTCAGTCAGAAACAGTAAGCAGAGGCAAGTAAAAGCTTTATTTTCAATTTTTACATCTCATATAAGACAGTCACTTTATATTTAAGAATATGTATTTGTAAATGCTTCTGTAATTTAGTCTTGAAGTTTTCTACCATCTTTCTTTCAGTGGAGAAAGACACTAGAGGAAACATTGTATTTCCACTCTATGGCAAGTCATCATGCTTGCTCCCACAGAAATGTTTTTTTTGTTTGTCTGTAGTTTTGTCAGTGGTCTCAGTGACACGGTTTTGTTTCTGTGTGTAGTTGCATAGCTCTAAGTAGTCAATTGGCTTTTCTTCCCCACAATTAGTGCCATTAGTTGTACTATTAATATTTCCTTAAAGTGTGAAATAAAGAAGCAAGTATTTCAGTAGCATTCATTACCTTTCTTTGTGGAATCAATGATATTGAGGATTGAATGATAGATAGAAGATATTGAAGACAGACACAGAAATTCTAGGCCAAATAAACTATCAAAATACTCAAATCCCACAATAATGAAAGTGTGTGCTCCATAAGAAAACTATGTCTTCTGTAGCACATCACTAGGTTTTCTCACTGTATTTCCTTTATTGGATCTGATTCTGCTCAGGCTCATGGAGATCTGAATTGAGAGGTGAGGGTAGCAACTGTCTCTCTTGTCCTTAATTGAAAAGAAATCTTCTAAGGAAGAATGCAGTCCATTTTATAAGATTTCTTTCCTAACTGAAGTTAAGGAAGTTAAAGTTGACATTAGCAAAATTGTATGTTATATCACAGCTTTTAATAGTTTGTGGCTGTAGTTTGTTTTTTGTGTTTGGTTCTTTTCTCTGGTGTTTGTTCCCTTTCTGGTGGAGGACTGTGGTGTTTTCAGAAGCAGTTTTCAGAAAAATTCACTACTCCATGTAATGTAATGTATGGTCTCAGTTTTGGTGTTTTCACTCTCTTAACTGGCATAGAAACGGTGATTATGCTTGTGATTATGTCCTATGAAAATAAAAAGTATCTTGAAGATGTCATGGTCCCTGTGCATTGGATTTTCTTATCTGGTTGCTTTTGTGAAGATTTGCAAGACTGAATAGATGTTTGCAAAGCAAGTGCAGCCATTTTCTGTCCCTCCCTATGCCCCAAACCTATTAATAGCATTTGTTCAGAAAGGAGGACTTATATAAATTGCTAAACAGTAATAATGTGCAAGGAAATTAAGTAAATTAAATTATACCTCCTCCCCTTCCCCCAAATAGTACAAAGGAATGAAGAGCTCATTTCAATGATTTTTCCAGTACAAAATTTTGTTTGCAATTGCTGGAGCTAATAAATAATCAGTGTCTAGAGCTGCCTGCTCATCAAGAAGTTCTCATAACAGAAAAATATCTTTCCAGCCATTACTTAGAATTTACAACTAGGAAAAAAATGTTTTAGTTTGAGTAGCATGCAAAAATTCTTTCATTAAGGAACTAGAAATTTGCCTACGTGTTGCCTAAAATGAAGTCTCAGTGTTTTTTCCTCTTTTTTCTAACCAATGGGAAAAATGCTTTTATGTGTAATTTCCTTTTGCTTTAAATTCTGCTTAGGATGGAGATTTTAATTTAAGAATTGATTATTGTTTCTACATCCTTCACTTACGAGAAGAAAATACTTTTTCGTGGAGACCAATTCAGCAAACTTGTTTGTGTGTGAAACGTCAGAGGGTACAGAATTTATTTTTTCATTCCTTTTGGAGGTGAACCGAGGCTTCCTAAGGTTAGTAGAGTGTCAAGGAAGTAGGCTTTAAAAACATGAAAAAATATTTCTGAATGTAAGCTTGCAGCCATCCCTCCCTAGTCTCTCATTTTAAATAGTGTTTTAGATGAAATCTACCAAGAACAGAGACAAGCTGTGTTAAATTCAAATGCTGCTCTTTTCTACATTAATAGCAAGCTAGTGTTCTCCTGCGTTAGAGTTCTATGTCAGAGTTGAAAGGCGGAGAAGAATTCAGGAGACCACCTGCACCTAGACTGCTTTGGGAGCAAATGTTTCTGGAAAAACTTTCAGAGAGCATTAAAGTACGCTTTTCTCTTTTGCTTGTAGTAATTGTTGGCATTGTTGCAAATTTCTGTGCAGTTCTCTCTTCAAGGGTGTTCATTCAATTATGGTCATCGTTTCCCTTTGGAGAACCAGAGGAATGCTGTGTGTTCCCTTAGTGTTGCGCCCTCTAACCTGTCAGGTCCATGTGCACTTTTCCAGACCTGGTTGGTGTTACCCTGTAGTTACAGAAGTGGCTCCTCCACAGATTCTCATTGTTGGCATGGCATGACCACAGTTCCTTCAGCTTTGATACCGGTAGTGTTACAGTAGTGGTTACTTTGTTCATGGTTTGGGAGAAGGAAAATAAAATTCCTTTTGGGCGATAACAACACACTAAAAAAATCTCTTCTGTGGTTGCATGTGACATTGTGGTAGCAATAGGTGAAGTATTTCTGAACCATGCTTTTTGGTGAATATCTCTCCTAAGCTTAAAGGCTTTTCTTAGATATCATAGACAGAGCCCTTTAAATGCTATATAATGGTTTTGAAATTATATAAGAGAGCTTGTGTAGACATAAGGCAAAATTCTCACTGAATATGAATGGCTTTATTTAGTGAGAAGAGAGTTTTTTCAAGGGCCAGGCACATTTTACTTGGGGGTAATGGGAATACTTAAAAATAGTCTGAGCTCTCAGGCCAGACTTCCCTTTGATAGCAACAAAAGAAGCTTATTTTCCCTCAGTTGATAGGTTTTGCACTGAGGAAAAGACTTCAGTCTTGTTGAGTGATTTCTGTGTGCCAGTTCGCCAAGGCTTGGCGCTACATCTGCTACCTCTGGGACTTACAGCAACATTCACATTATGATCACTGCTAACCATCAATGATGGTTCCACAGGTTTTTTTTTCATAATTTAAATAGATTTATGGTAGACAAATATACTTTCAACCCATTCTCTATGACAGTAGCTGTAATGATTTGCTCTCATCTCCATCTCCTTTTTAATGTTCTTCTCCCACTGTTTTTTCTTCCCTTCTTAAAACAGTGGATAAAGTTTCATAGGACAATGAGTTTAAAAAATTAACCCCAGGTGCTGTTTCTTATAGTTGTCAGTCATTGGTTTTGAAGGAAGGATGTAAAGACTTAGGGTTTCCCTATATATTTCACTATTTTCCAATGTTCCCCAGCTCACTGGTTTCCTAAAGCAGGTTGTGGCTTTATGCTAAGCCTTCGTTTTTTCCCTTGTTTCTTTCTGTTTATTTTTCTTGTTTCTTATTTTTCTTTTTTTTTTTCTTGTTTCTTTCTCAGGATTCCTTCAAAGAACTCATTATACACTTTTTTGAAGTAACATTCCTTCACATCAAATCTGTTCTTATATCTATTGGGATTTTTTACCAACTTGCTTTGTAGAAATATCTGTAGTGATTGTCCCTAACATCCATGTATGCCAAAATGTTGCCACTTTTGGCATTTGTCATTGTGAGGATACCAGTGCTGTTCTCAACAATTATCCTACTTTCCCTCCCATGCCCTCCCCAACACATGTACTGTACCATCCTATGCTGGTATGTACTTTGATTCTGGACTTCTCTCCTGGAGGCAGGATTTCAGTGGTTGTAGCTATTAATATCTCTTATTAACAGTAGAAGATTGTGAAAACATAGGTAGGTTTTTTTAAGTTGTTTTTTTGTATATGTTATCACTCAGGAGAAGTCCTTTCATATTATCTGGTTTCCAGTCATTCCATGCCTTTGAAATAAATTATAGATGGATGTAATGCTCTGAATGAGGTCACATAACTACAGTTTAGTTCCTGGCACTTTGTGCATGAACTAATTATTGCTTTTTTTCCCTTTCTTCTTTGTAGACTCTTTCATCGTACTATAAGGGAGGATTTGAACAGAAAATGAGTAGGCGAGAAGCAAGTCTTATTTTAGGTGTAAGGTAGGTGTGTTGCATCAATATGTTTTTACTTCAGCAAGTATTGAATGAAACAGATGCATGTTGCAAGAATGTGGAATACTCTTTCTAAAATCATAACTTTTTTTGTAACAGACTTCTAATGGCTTATAAATTATTCTAGTACTCTGCTTAAACTAAAAAGCAAACAATAACATGCTCAGAAAAAAAGTGACTTTTGTTTGGATTGAAGGCATGGTAACATACTGCAGGGGAGAATTGTTCTTGTTGTGCCCTGGATCCCTTTCAGCAGAGCCACTCCCCACCCAGGCATTTCCCAGCCTCTAGCATTTCAAGGGAGATTTCATTCCCAGTACCAGACTCTGCACCCATCCTTGTGGAATTTTGTGAAGGGTTCCTGTCAGCCCATTCCTACAGCCCCTGGAGGTGCCTCTGAATTTTAGCCCTGCCCTCCAGCATATCAGTTGTTCCCACCACAGTGACAGACTTCTTGGCCAGTGAGTGATGTTAGAAGGCAGCATGATGTTGATGTGAGTCATATTGCGAGTCAAGGAAAATGTGATTTTAACATTATCTATTTTTCTCCTAGTGATAAAGAATCTTTAGAGCCCACTGTGGGATAAACAATATCTTATAAACTAAGGAAATTTGAAGTAAACCCCTTTTTTCACAGTTGCTTCTTTGAGCAGACCTGCATGATCTTCTGTAATATTCAATTGCCACTTTTCCCCAGTTATGGTTTAGAACCATCTGAGCTTCTAAATGTGGTATAACAGCTTTCCTTTTTAGTATTAAAAACAGCTGTACAAATCAAAATGTAGATGATTATTATTTATGGTTGTGTGATAAATCATTTTGGTTTTGTATCTATGTAATCCAAGACCCTTCCCCCTCTGTTTGTTTCTTACTTTCTACATCACTTTCTGTTCAATTGAAGCATTCTTTTTTACGCAGTTCTGTGAACTATTTTTGCAACATACCCTAATTTCACTGTGACAGAATAATAATTAGAGAGGTTGTTTACCTCGGGAATTTAGTTGGGCTGATACCTTGCATTCAAGCTGTATCTACAGAAAGATTAATTAATTGAATCATCACTGATTAAGAAGTCACCTGAAGTGGAAAACACTGATTCATTTCTGCATACTAAGAAATTATAAAAAACTGAACCATTCAAACTGTCCTTTTGCATACAAGAGTTTTACTGTGTTGCCATACTGCATCCATAAGTGGTTATTTGTCTGGTAAGGTACATATTTTGTATTTAATTTAGGCCAAATACATATTTTATGTATGTCATTGAAGTAAACAATATTATGTAGGTAGCACCTGTAAATCAATGTGTCCCTGAATGTAACACATTGAACAGCTTTGCAAAAAATAATACATACAGGCATTATTTTCAGGCCCCAGTAGAAAGAAAAAATATTTATAGCTGCTGTAAAAATATTTACAGTAGAACAAAATGTGATAATATTAAATATTTGTTGTTTTGTCACTGGTCATAAAGATATTTATTTTCTTGGAGGAAAAATTGTGTTTTCTGCATTTAATGCTAGAATAACCAACCAGATGTACCCTAGAACTGCTGGGGCTATCTTGTTTTTCCCCCCTCAAATTTTTTATTTTAAATGAGTGGATGTATTACATTCTGCAAAAACCTGAAAGATACTTGTATGTGTCACATACACAGGCTTTTGAAAAATGTCACTCTCTTTGCCTTATGAGCCTTTGTTGTTGTTGCTTCCTCAGAGATGCAGTTTTATGTTTTGTCCACAAGATGGTGAAAATCTCAAGTTTCAATTATTTTTGAAGCCAGTATAAGCTGTTAATTTTTAGCCTGAGTGCTCTGGCATTTCTTGTAAGCACTTCAATTTGTTTTTGCAGTCCATCTGCTGGCAAGGACAAAATCAGAGCAGCGCATAGGAAAATCATGATTTTGAATCATCCTGATAAAGGTAAATAATTATTACTTTTCTTAACTTGGGCTGGAAAGGAAGAGGCTTAAATGAGATCCTTTAAATTTTTTGACTGTGTAAATAACCACATCAACTGCAAATGTTTGTTGTTTATTGACTTGAGCTTCTGTGTGTCATCTCAGATAAACTGAGCTTTATGAACCAGTTGTACTCATTTTTATTTAAAGTTGTTTTCTGTACTTGTGCTGCTTCAGTTAAAGACTATGAGCTCGGGGACCAGTTTTCCACACTTGGCAGAAACTTCTTGAAAAATAAGCTGTAAAAATTTTACATTAAAATAAAATTCCTGTTTTGAACAATGGTGGACCAGTTGCATGCATGAAAGTAATTTTCTGTGGGGAAATGTTTTGCAGTTACTAAGTACATCATTGATGAATTTCAGACTTTATGGAATTCACTAGGAAAGAATGTAAAGCTGGGCATTCTTGCTTTACTGGCCAGGTTTTTAATGTAAATTTATCTTAGAGAAAGGCTATTATTATAACTTTAACTACACTACAGCTGGTTGAGAAAGAAAGCCCATATGTTCATTGCTGTCTCTGCTTTAAAATAACAGATGGTGAAGAGTTGCACTGTATTTCAGAAGTCAAAAGGGGAAATCAGAGGGTTTTTATTTCTTTTTGACAGAATTATAGGCTCCCTACCAGCACCCCATTTTAAGAAAATGAAAAGTGTGTCCACTGGCCATGGGAAGTGTTTAGTTGATGCTTTTCTCTCTTCATCCCTCAGTTTAGTGTGAAAGCTGTCCTGCTTGTTTGATTTCAAACTTCCATTTTTTACTCTTTTTGTAATGTATAAGTTGCACAGACCTAGAAAGGAAATTCTCGTCTTTGTTTCTAATATATTACAGTGGTCAAAAGTCTTTTAACCACCAGAGTTCCTGGTGGTTAGGTCAAGTTTTATTAATAATGAACTTCTGCATTTTATGTAGCAGTATGTAGACACGTGAGCCAAAGAGAATTGTGAATCTCCATGTGGATATTGAGTGTATGTTAAGAGTTGCTTCCTGTTAGGAAGATCCTAACAACCCTAACAAAGATTTTAGTGCTGCACTCTGAGAGTTTTAATGCCCCTGCAGCTGGGCACAGTGTGGGTTTGGATGGATGTAGTGAGCCCTCCTGTGTGATAGTGAGACACCGAGCGTTTTCTCAGTGGGAGCACCAGTTGTAGGGATTTGTGTTTCTCAATGCCCCTGAAGCTCTTCTGGCATGGCTGCAGAAAAAAACCTTAATATGTTCAGCTGCAGAGTGAGGGCCTGGAGTAATCTTGAACATGTGGCACTACAGAGAGGCTTGTTTGCTTGTGTATAGATCAATTCTGGCTGTTGGTAGCACAGATGTTCATTTAAAAATAATATTCAATGGTATAATGTAATTTTGAAATAATATTTTACCACCTGGAAATGATAGACGAAAGAGCAGTAATTGCAGATCTTAAGTTACATGGGTTCTGAGATCCAAACTGTTGGAGAGAGAAATATTAGAAATAAATAAGAAATATTTAGAAATTTGCATGAAAACATCCCCAGAGAGTACTACTGAAATGGTTGCTTGTTAATCTTTACAGTTCAGCTTTAAAGTGTTTTTATATTGATACATTGTATGTTAAGTTATCAGTTACAAATTTTTATGAAAGAACATTTCCTCACAGAAAAAAAAAAAAAAAAGAAGAGAGAAACCTTTTGGACTTGCCTTAATTATAAACAAACACTTAGGCAATCATGAGATTGAATTTCCTCTCATTGGAGGGCTACAAAATTAATATGGCACTTAAGGATGTAAATGTAGTGAAAACACTTCCAACAGATTTGAATTTACTTTAGGATGTTGTATTCTAGACATGTAGAAAATCAATTCACATTTTAAAATTACTTGGAATACATTGTTTATTGCAGGTTTTAGTCTTTACTGTTTGTTTGATCCTCTTACCTACTCTGTGAAAGAAGCAGTAGTCAATGTAATAATCCTGTTCCTTGCTACAAAGCTACTTGATTTAAGAAAAGAAAAAAAATTTTCTTTTTTCAATAGTCAATTCATCACTCATCCCGTGCCCTGCCTCACTTTCCTCCAGTGTGACTTACTTCTTAGAAGTAAAGCACTCAAACAAGACCAAACCATGGAAAAAAACTTTTCTTTTTTTTTTTTTTTTTCTGATTGTTATACTACAGTATGAAATTACACTGATTTGAATTCCTGCAGCAATGACCTAAAGAAGTCTTTGAGCAAGCCTCACCTTTTTATTTGATGTGACTACAACTAGCTCTGCATGTTTTTTCTATCATTGTTTTTTCTGATTAATAGAATGAAGGAAATGGTGAATGAGAAGAATTAGGTTGAACAAATGCCTTGGAAAAGGCTGTGCAGTGCACGGTTCTGCTGGAATCACATTTTCACATTAAAATATAGGTGTATTATAGTAAGTGGTGAGTTACTGATATAGACCTTGCAGTGTTGTTTTTGGTGACTGTGGGCAGATGGCTGGCACTCAAGGGGAGACTGAAAAAACCCTAGACACAAAAAGACTGCTGAACTGTAATTAGATGGTTAGATGGAGCGTAGAGCAATGGCAGTGTTCAGCACTAGGAGTTAGAAGGGGTACCATGTTTAAATAGCTTTATTGTGATGAGTTCTGGCTGGTAACTCTGGGCATCTCACACAGGAGATGCTTGCACAATAATTCTTTGTCAAAGTTATTTTAAAATTTTACCTCTCAGTTTTTAGTATGAGCGGAGGTAATTGCTGTTAGGTTTGAATGAGTGTTCAGGACAGCTGACCTTGCATACATTTGCAGTAGCATCCCACTGCAGATCTAAATCACAGGATGTAAAGTGATTTCAGATCTCAGTCTTCTCTCTGAGACAAGTTGTTCTGTGTTATTCTACAGTGATTTCAGTTTTGATTACATTTCTCATGTTTCCTTATCCATTAGTTTACTTTTTATCAATGTCAGTTGTATCAAAAGGATCTGTGTAGGAAAGAGATAATAAAAATGAACAATAAAGAGATGCTGCAAGTGAGATAGTTTGGTACTTAATACTAATGTGTAAACAGTATTCCTTTCCCCTTTCTCTTCTCAGGTGGATCACCTTACTTAGCAACCAAAATAAACGAAGCAAAAGACTTGTTGGAATCCAGTGCCAAAAACTGAAACCTGAAGCCTTGGGTCATAGGAGATTCAGCAGATACATTGTGCAATAACTTTCATGTCTGCTTCTTCTGCACCGTTTCTTAACATTGATTGTTCATATTTACTGTCATAATTAAAATATTAAGATTATTTGAAAGGAAACTGAAATCTTTTACAGTTATGTACAGTTATGTACAGTTATGCCCCTGCAAGGAGCAGGGAGTTGGAATGATGGTTCTTACGGATTCCTTCCAACTCAAGGTGTTCTATGATTCTGTCCCAGTTTTAGTGTATTCTTACTGAATTAGAATCCCTTACAAGCTTGGAAAAGTTCTTTTAACTGTGTTTTTTTCAGAAGTACTTTTTTGTTTCTTTTGTTAAATTTTGGATCTTTTAAAGTAAAAATTTTAAAACAGTCTTTAATATAGGGTTGTTTCTTCATTAGTTAAGAAACAACCCTATCTTTAGCATCACCATAAAATCTGTGACAGTGCATTGAGTACGACATATGACAGACCCTGTTTGGCAAGTTTTCAGCACCACCTTACACTTGAGTCTGTTCATTTGTGAAGTAGTGGAGTTTGTTCATGTTCAGTGCAGCTTGAGAGCGGCAACTCCAGACAAAATGACTGACAGGATTGCAGACAGCAGCTTCCACTAGGTGTGTTTTTGGGGCTATGAAGGGGGATTCTTGGGTTTGGTTACTTCTTTTACATATTAAAGGATCTCTGAAATTGTCAAGTAGTTATTTAGACATGCTTTTATTTCAAGTCACAGAGTATGTTTAATTTCTAGCAATGGGCTAAACATGGGGTTTTCTGCAAGGGTTTTCATGGCAGTGGGATTGAAGAAGTTAGGTCCATGTGGCATGGTTTAGATGGATTTTCCAGGCTGCTGCTTGTCTAGGTTAGCCAAGTTGTATGAGCGTGGTGCAGGACTGATAATAGCAGGGAACAAACAGCAGTACCTGCTTTGCACATGGCTCCAGGAGCACTTCCTGGGTTAGTTCTTCAGTAATGTTCACATATGTGCATTATGCTTCATATCCCAGAGCACACATACCTCCCTCCTTATGTAGCATCCTAGCAATCTCATGCTGGCTTTGGGGAATCCCGAAGTCATGGATCTCAGACTTCAGAGAGAGCAAGTTTTAGTTGACAGCTCGGGGTGGGTGCTTCTTGGGGCACTTGGCTGCTGCAGGTTGCTACCACTAAGTTGTCTGCAGTTGAGTTAAATCTCCTAAGCACAGACAGTCTAGTGCATTCAGTGCAAGACTGAAAAACCTTTAGTGTCCATTCAAACTCTATCATTAGAGGTACAACCAACAGCTTACTGAAGTGCTACAAATACAAAATTTAGATACTCCATTTTCTAGGTTATTTAGCCAGAGGTAAGTGGCTAAGAGCAGTTAATATGAGGTTGGATGCTTTAATTATTTATTCACCAGAACGTGCATTTGTAGTTCATCCAGTGATGGATGCTCAGATTATGTGGATTTTTCCTTGAAAGGAAGAAAAAGTACGGATTTTTTTTATCACACTTTGTCACAATTCCTTACTTTCATTAAAGGGAGATGAAAAATTTTAAGTTGACCCTTAAAGAAAAGAATAATTCTAAATACTTTAGAGACTGTGTTGCAATTATATTGGCAAGACATGGCACAATTTCACTGGAAAAAGTAAAAAAGACTGCTGGGAGAAACCCGCCTGGGAATAGCACATGCTATACAAGTACTACAGTTGCATCATATAATTAGTGCTCTAATACAAGAATCTTGAATCAACATAGTTTATTCCTATGCAGTAGCTTTAATTGGTTCCTGTTAAAAGAGTAGCCATCAATTAATGCACATTTAGGGTTCGTCATTCTTTTCACTGGTGTATCAGTCTGTATTGGAAAAAAATAGAACCATGACAGTTCTCATGTTGGAAGGAGACAAATGAAATGGTGGTGTTGCTAATTTTCTGAAGTGGAATCTGTAAGCGATATGAGTCATTGTGCAAAATCAAAATGATGTGAATAGTAGGTGGTAAAAACATTCTGCTTAATGATTTTGAACTGACTAGCTGTTGTTGTCATATAGCTACCTGTTTTTTCCTGGATAAAATGTGTTGCAGAGAGCTGTTTTAAAGTATCAGTTAAAATAGATGCATTAAAGATGGCTTTTTTCTCAGTTCTTAAAAATGAACTTCCCATGTATTTGTAAGAAGTAGAGGGTTTGTATTTTTATGTGAGATTCTGTTGTTGATAATTTCCTTCCTGATATAATTATTTATATCTGATTATTTTGGATGAAGCACTTTTTTCTGCCTTTCAATTATGAGAGAGATTGTATTTAACAAAAAGAAATAAAACTGAGTTCTTGTTCTGCTTTCACCACTTTTTTTCAGAGCAGACTATTGACTACCTAACAAATTTGATAAATTAACAAATTAAAAAATTCAGTAGGTTAACTGGCTTGTCCTATCTCTGGAAAATGCTGTAAAATGAATGAAGCTAATGAGGAGCAGTTGTGAAAGCATCACACATAAAATAGCATATATTTTTTTATCTGTTTACCTGCACAGCTTGCTTTACCTACTAAGTGATGTTTAGAACGATGAATATAGGACAAGGAAAGGCAAATCATGGAAGTGCTGCTCAATTTGTTGTTGTTGATAGTCAGCATGGCAGGCTGAGGAATGTCTTTGGATACTGCCTTGCAAAACAGCACCTGGATTGATGCTCAACTGAGCTGGGAAGAACAGGATGCTACTATTTTTAAAAACATGGCCTGGTAATTTAATCTTAAAAATATTCAGCCTCTTGAGACCATTTTCTTTACTTATCAAATGGGTAAGTGTTTTTGTGTAAGAAAAGTGCAAAGAGGTTGATTTATTCTGGTACCATTTCTGTCTATCTGTAGTACAAACAGACTCATTTTTCATGTGTTGCTTTAATGTTCAGAAAATGTTCATCTGTAACTTCTTAGCTTGGGAATTCCCAGGTGTTTTTCTACTTGGATGATAACCAGTCCCAGATATCCTCTACAGCTTCAGAAGTCAGGCAGGACTGAGTGCATTTATATGGCATTGCTGTGGGTGATTCCCAGTTTATTTAATGAAGCAATACTTGCTCATCTGCCTGGTTTTTGCTCTTAGCCTGTGGAAGTTTTACCTAATATTTCATTCTTTACCCTTCATACAGGAGAGTTAGGGATAGGTCTACAAAACCACCCAGTGAAATCTGATTATCTGCCTTTGCATGAGTGCCACTTGCAAAACTTTTCCTGGCTTAGGATGGGACTGGGATAAAATTTAGACACAGTTCACAAAACCTTTGCCTGATTTTCTAGGTAGTTTTAAAGTTAAAAATTTACTGCCCTGTGTGCTTTGCTTCTGTATAGGTGTAAAATTACTTTCTTCTTGCAAGGTCTTCGCTCAGTTCCACACTTTCCTCAGCCTTAAACCAACAGATTGGGTGTCTGGTGTCTTCAGTTCCCTAAAAAGCCTGATCTGCTGTCTGTGTTTGTAGGGTGCCTCGTCAGACTGGGTGTGAAAATCACAATATCTGACCTGCTACTCGGGTGAGACTGGTGATGAAGCTGGGCTGAGGACGTGATAGCACTTGCTCTGCTTCCTGCTGCAGCTGTGCCTTGCTCTAAAATGTAAGGCTCATAAGCCTGTGAGATTCCTGGGCCTGAGTACTGGGCTCAGGTCGGCTTCAAACTGTGAAACAATGCCTGAACAACTTAACGAAATTCACCAGCTGAGGTATTACTGACTTCTTAGGAGACTCATTTCCCACAGGTTGGCCTTTAGGGTTTTTCCTTTAATTCTGCCTCTACTAAGAGCATCTGTATGCTAGTCTGACTTTGGCAAGCAGCACGGTAAACTGGCACTAAATGGCCAGCTAAACTTACCTGAATTTTTAATTGAATTACGACAAAACAAATGTTTCCCGTGGGTCATGAACAGCAGGTTTTTGTGTGTAGATTGCAAAGCCATATTAATGAATTTGGATCACCAGCAGCACAATCCTGGGACTTTTGAACTTTATCATTTCAGCAAACAACAAGTTGTATGTACATGTATGTATAAGCACACATGTTTATATACATACACAGAGCTTTTCTGGATCTTGTGTGGAATTTTCCATCTGCACTGGGGCAGCTTTTAAAAAAGGATACTTTTCTTGATTTTTTTTTTTTTTTTTGTTTACTAAATTCTCCAAATCAGATCAAGGTAGCAAAAATAATGCCAAAATAAATTAGAGGTCTTAAATTGGCTTCCTATTAATGCACATAATTAAATTAAAAAAATCAACACACACCACCCAAATATCTCCAATTTTTGCATTTTATTGAGTTTATTCTCAGTATTGCTTTCGTATACATACATACATGCAGTGTAGTTATGAGTCTTTTAAAAAAATAGTGTTCTTCTGTCATCATACTGTATTTGCCTAAGATCCTTGTACCCAACTTTTTTTAAATGAGGCAAAAAAAAAAAAAAATACAGCTTTTTGGGATGTTGCCCAAATAATGTTTTCTGTTTGAAAATGATTAAAATTTAAGCTACATTTAAAATATGCTTTTGTATTTTACTCTGGGGGCATTGAGTAGGAAAGAGGGAATTCTAAATCATCATTTGATGTCTTACTGATTGTTAATGGTCAATGAACCATGGATACTCATGAATACTTGAATTGTCAGCCTAGTTAGCAATACATCCACTTCCTTTATTATTAGGGAATTGCAAAACTATACTTAGAATGAGAAATATAATTTTGACAATGGTACCATAATCAGATTACCATTCTTAAGATTTTTCAAGAGGTAGTTATGGAACACAGAGTAATTGCTCTACAGCTTCATATGACATTAAAGCATGTGCTATTGCAATTTCCTTATTTATATACTAGCTTATACAAGGAGAGGTTTATTAGCTGGATTTTTTTTAATACAGCAAATACTGCAGCTCATAAACTGTAATTTAAAATAGTGGCAAATTTCTCCAAAATTACTGTATGATGTAAATATTACATAAAGCATGGTTCTGAATACAGTGATTCCTCCTGACTGTTGGATTTGTTCTGAGCAACTTGAGCATTCCTTACATCTGGCAGATGAGTGAACAGTTTGTAATGCAAGGAACAGTTGAGGTCCTAAATATTCCAGTGAATGCAATTTGAGTAATACAATGTTAGGAAGAAATTCTTCACTATGGGGGTAAGTGAGGCACTGGTACAGGTTGTTGAGAGTGGTTGTGGATGCCCCATCCCTGGAATTGCTCAAGACCAGGCTAGACTGGGTCCTGACCAACCTGGTCTGGTGGAAACCAAACTTAGACCATGGCAGGGGGGTTGGACTAAAGGATCTTTGATGACCCTTTCAACCTAAACCATTCTGTAATATAATGAAAGAAGCATAAACAAAATTCTAGTGAAGAACTCAATAAATAGATAAGTTGTTGGCATGACTGGGAGATGGAAGTGGTTAAGGGGCTTACTCTGTGGAAAGGCTGGTTTGTCCTGGGTTGTTTCCTGTTCAACAGACTTCTCTGTGACCTGGAGAAGGAGACTCAGCTCTGTCTCATCAAGTTTACCAATGATGCCAAATTATGTGAACCAGTCTACACTGGAGGGAAGAGCTCACATTCAGGGGGACCTGGAGAGGCTGCAGGAACAGGGTGGCTGGAACCCTTCATGAAATTCCAGAGGGTGTGTGCAGAGTCAGGTGCCTGGGAAGGAAGTGCCCCTTGAAGTTCTAGGGACTGGGGAGCAATTCTGCTGCAAGGGGCCTAGAGCACAGCAAGAACAAGAGCTGGTTGCATATCCTGGCAGCAGAGAGGGACAGCAGCCTCCCAGCTGTGTGAACGGGAGCTCGGTCACCAGCTCTTCTCAGCCAGCCACACCATGCTATGGCATCCAATCTGGAGACCTCTGAATAGGATGGACATTGGCCAACCACAGCAGGTCCAGCAAAGGCCACCCCAGTGTTGGGGGGCTGGAGCACTTGCCCTGTGAGGAGGGGCTGAGGGTGTAGGCCTTGTTCACCCTGAAGAAGGAAAGTGCTGCTGGGAGACCTCAGAACAGCCCTCAGCATCATAAGGTCATAAAGAACATGGGTCCAGGCTCTCCACAGTCATGCATGGTGGGAGGTTGAGAAAAAAGGACTTGAAGTTGAAAAGAGAAGTTGGACATAGTAGTGTTTTACCCTGCAATCCAGCAGTGCCACAGGTTGCCCAGAGAGGCTGTGCATTATCCTTCCTTGGGAGTATTTCAAGATCCACAGTTCTGACCCTGCATGTGGCCTTGCTTTGAGCAGCAGGTAAGACCAAGGACTTCCTGAAGTCCCTCCCTACCTGAATTGTCCTATGCAATGAGATCCAGTGGGAAGGACAGATGTCAGGGCTATGATAACAAAGGAGCCACATTCAGGGAAATACCCTGCAGTAGTTCTATGCATGGCTTTTGTTTGCTCGCTTTTTATAAATTCTAAAGTACAGCTGAACTTAGAATCATATTTAAAATAGTATTGAGAGCTTCACAAAACAAAATATATGTATTTTAATACCACTCTGTTGGTGTCCTGGAGCCAGCACTTCAGGGGACTCTGGGTCCAGTCTTGGTGCTGCTGGTTCTGTCAGTCCTTTGTTCTTAATACTGGGTGGTAGGGAGCTTTCTAGTCTCTACTGGGCCAGGAGCAAAGATGTTCTGCCTTGTAAAACTACCAGGGCTGTGAACAGACAGAAGTACCTCCCGAAATCATCCACACCTGATTACCGTGTTCACCAGTGGGCCAGCCCGTAATTGTTTTGTACTTCCCACACTGGCATCAGTGGGAATTTCTGTGGAAGGAACCACTGCAGGGAACAAATTGATCACCTAAGACAGGCTTAAAGATCTGAGTGCTGAGTTACTGACAGCAGGTCAGGTTTCTTGAATTAAGTGGAGGACTGCCAGATTCCCAGTTTTTCCCAGTTAGGTTTATTTTACTTGCAGCTGGGGGAGAAGCAGTGTGATTCCCATTTGAGATAAAAAAGTCCTTTGCAAGCTCTGATGTTATGTTTCTTCTGATCCCGGTGTGTTATTTAACCACCAGTCCCCATCACTCTCAACAGCATGTGGATACCCTTTCAGCAGGGCCCTAAATACCTGGCAATCCCAGAGCAAGCTGGGATCCAGGAGCTGCACCACAAAGCAATGTCTGCAACTTCCTTATGTTCTCAGTTGGCATCTCCCTACCTTGTTATTACACAATTAAATATTTCAATGTTAGGTGAGTTGGCTTTGGTCTTTTCCATCATTGCTATCATTAAGATAAAATCCTGCAGGTATTTCCACATATCCTGCCTTCCCTTCAAGCCATCTTCTCAATAACTGTGAAAGTGCCCTCACTATCTGTCTTTTTCTTCATGCAACCACTCTAGCTCCTGTCTTCAATAATTCATGGTCTTGCAGGAGGTGCACCAAAATGATTTTAGCTACCTCCAACTTTTTTGGGCAGAAGGATAATAAAAATGATTTCACAGTAACTAAAGTAAGTCAGTTCATTGGAGAAAGCACTTAAATATAACTTATTAGCTATTCAGGAGGAAGGTTTTACTAAAGGTACAATGCTTTTATGTATTGAAGTGCAGCTCAGCTCCTGAAAAATGACTACGTAAATAAGCACTTGTCACATCTTATTTTTGTTGATTTTTTTTCTTCTCCTTCTAAATTTGCTTTTTACTGTTAACTCTATTGCTGTCATGATTTTAACTGTGAAGTTGCTGGATCTTACTCCTAGTGGAATTGCCAGTGAGTTACACTTACGTATTGCCACTGACGAGCTGCTGTTGCAGGCATTCTTACAAGACAGAAGGCACAAATCAGTGTGACCCATGGCACAATGTGACACAGAAATTTTGGAATATGAGTTTGAGATAAAAAGATCAGGTTGTGGTCCAGTTTTCTAAGTCTGGGGCTAAAAAAAAATTAGAGATTACTGAGGTAAATCCACAAAATGTTTTCAACTCTTAATTTTCACTAGATGTGACAGTGTGCCAGTATGTCCAGTGAGGGATCAAGAGTCACTTTGGCTCCAACAGCATCCATGGGTAATCTAATTTCCTAGTTTCTTGATGTCTGGTCATAGGGGCTATTAGCACTAATAGATTTAATTCTAGCACTATGCAGAGGTACTACATAGTCCTGAGGAGCCAGAGGTTAAATCAAGAAAAAAGTGTAATTGCAGTACTTCCCAAAACTGTGGTGAAGAAACAGCTGGGGAGGTGTTTCTAGAGTACAAGGCTGACTGCAGACATCATAATTCAAGTTACTCAAATGTTTGGCTCCTTTTATCTGTTTGGGATCTTGCTGTTAGCACCTTGGTACTTGTATACAAAGAATACTTGATAGCACAATCACAAAAGCAATAAACTGCCTCACAAAGACATAGATCTAAGGTGACTCCTTCAAGAGGAATCTTACTTTAAGTGCTATTTCAATGTCACATATCATAATTGCATCTAATATTAGAGACTGAGTTAATGCAACACAATGTCAATGACAATATAAAGGCAATCATGAACAGAGAAGATTACTGAAAACTGTTTGGGGGTTTGGAAGGAAGGATTACACTGCAGTGAAAGCTTCTGTAGACATTACAAACCTTTTTCAGCAACACACAGAGGAATTGTTTTCTCTCCTAAACTTCTAGAATCTCTCTTCCTGTTTCCATTTTGATCCTGGAATCTGCCTGGAATCTCTAAATGTGATTTAGGGTTGGGGTTTCTTGCCCCCTTCCTCAAACTTGTGAGTCTATCTTCAGTGCCAAGCACTGAAGTTACATATGTGAAGCTGGTTAGCAAGCTGCATGGACCATCAGCTGCTGAGGATTAAATACACACATATGAAAGAGTTTCTTCCCCTCAGCAGCACATATCCTCCCACCCCCAAAAGAATATGGTTTAAAAGGTGTGAAGCTAGACTATTTTGGCTTTATCAAAGTCTGAAGACAGAATGAAAATGCCACACATCTTCCTAAATGACTGAGAGTCTCTACTAGATTGTGGGTGTATGTAGCAGCAGCCTGACCTGCTTATACCAACTTAAAAGCATGTAGCCACAGAAGGCTCCTGTGGCTTGCATGTGATTCCTTCTTGCAGTAGTGCTTGTGATGGGGCTATAATTTCACTGAATTGAAATGACATCAGCTGCACAGCACAGTCTCTGGCTTGCCCTGATGTGAATGCATAGCTGCACACAGGGGTGCTGGAGTGGAGCTGCCTTTGGCAGTGGCACTTTTAGACCTGCTTAAGGCCAGGCACACACAAGCATCCTCCATGCGCTTCAGGTTTGGCTGGCCTGCAGGTTCATAGAAGGGAACTGTAGACTATCCTGAGTTGGAAGGGACCCACAAGGATCAATGAGTCCAACTCTTCTCCCCTTGTCTCCTCTCCTCACCAGATGAACGGATTTATTTATGCCTATAAATAAGCTGAAATTCTGCCTATAACTAAGCTGAAATTCTGCAATTCTGAAATTCAAAACCAGAGGTAGCACCTTACAGAATCCATATAACCAAAGCAAATGAAAAACCTTTGCAGACATTAATGCACAGAGGAAGGCTTAGGTTCTGAAACACAGAAGCTTGCCTGGGCCTTTTCTACTCATTTAAACAACTTCCTCCTCCTCCTCACCCTCCCCCCTGCAAAAAAACCCAAAAAACCAAAAAACCAAAAAAAACAAAAAAAAAACAAAAAAAACACCCAAGCAAAAGAAACAACCCAAAAGGCAACCTACCCAGCGGTTCAGAGGGCATCAGTTGTACTCTAGTCTCATTGGTTTGCCATGAAAGACATGCTGCTGGACTGGAAGCTGAGAAAAACTTTAAAAGCAACACTATTGAAGTCTAACAACACCTGAAGAATCAGGATCTCCTACAACAGAATTATTTATTTTCAGTGGGCTGCCATTCTAATAATGCTTTGAATGTCAGCAGTGATAACTATTTCTAATTAGTCCTTCCAATTCTGTGAGGAAGAAAGAAATCCGTAATACAAAACAAATTCTAATGAGGGAGGGAACTCTCCTCCTAAGAGAACTCTCCTCCTAACAGTGCTCCAAGAGCTGCAGAGATTTGCCCCATGGGTACCTGTCTGACACTTTAGCTTAACACTGGAGGTGACCCTACAGAATATAAATCAGCTTGTGCTGCCTCAGCATTAGCTGCTGAGCAGCCAGCGCATGGGAAAGTTGACCTCTTTACTCAGGCTGCCTTGAAGCTTAGTTGAAAAAAGACCCAGGTTTTGTTGGATTGAGAGTGCAGGTGGGAAGCACTTGTAAGTTGGTTCTACGTTGTGAAAAGTCCTCTTTCAAAAGCCTGTCTATGGATGACAAGAAAAAGCAGAGTCAAGATGTCCTTGGTGCCTGGTGAGCTCCTTGTTTGGATGTTCCTGGGTGAGGATGCTGAACTCATAAATGACATTACAGCCCTGAAAGTGAGTCTACTCCTACAAGCTTGTGTTACCAATAGTCTTTAGTAAATGTGGAAGCATAGGCTTTTACTGCCCAATTTGAAAAATTGAAAACATGACAACTCTAAAGCATTAATGATACCAATGGCTACTCTCTGATTCCAAACCAAAGAAGAAAAGCCATAGTAAGTAATGACTTACACCTTACCAAAAAGCTGGAGTTGAGGGGCTGGGGGACATTATACCATTCCCCAAAATGCAGCAAAAAGAATGAACATAAATGCTTCAAATTTTTGAATGACTCAGTGTTTCAGAAAAATGTAGAGGAGAAAATTATTTCAGAAAAGACAAAGGCACTGTTTCAATTAAATAACTCATCCATGCCTGGAAAAGCCACCCTGTGATTCACATTTTCCTCTGCTGTGTCCATCCAGCAGAGGTTGCTAATGATTCTGATAGCAAGTTATTTCAGTCAGTAATGGTAAACTGAACAATACAGAGCTTTTTCCACTGACCTTTGTGCCTGCTTTTGTATCCCTGCTTGCACTTGTGCAAAAGCACTGAACAGGTATAAATGCTTTTCATATCCGATACCTGGTAGCCTGTAGATATACCAAGGCAGCCTGGTAGAAATGAGGCTGCCTCACATTTGTTGCTTTATGAAATACTCCCCTTTTATTTTTGGTTTTTCTGCAACCAGCAAATTGCTGATGCTGCTGACTGGCAGGCAAGATTGCCTGATCCTCATTGCTGCAGTTTTGCTACCAATGCCCAGGGCTGAAGGGAATTTTTAACAGCATGAAAGACAGGCTGAATATGACGAGGCAGTGGATATGAGTTTGTGGAGTTTTTTCCTGAGGACTTAGTTTCAGTTTATTTCATGTAATTTATTATTTTTAGGCTTTTGAATAAGTAAAAAATAAGTGTTTGTTGTTATTTTGATTTTTCTTTTAAAGAGAAATAATCTTCCTGCTTCTAAGCTGATTGACATGGTGGTCATGATTGACATCATCCAAGGAAGATGTCTCTTCAATTTTCTTTTCTTTAGCAGCCTGTTGGACACCTTTGTGGAGGTCCAGAACACTTCTGTTTCCAGCAAAGTGGAGTAGCAACAGCTGCATTTATCTGGAAATCCTAATAACCTGCTCCAAGCCATGGAATTTCCTATATTTCACATCATTTGAATGTGGATAATGAAATTCAGCAGCCATCACTCTTCATGTTTAAAAAGTGTATGTGAGCAGGTAAGCATTTTAAACAAGAATTGCAGTGCCAAAGTAATCTCTGCCATAATACCCTCGCATTCCCTGGAGTTATAGTTGGGATTAATTTGCTTCATGATGTTTGAAAACTGGGGGAAAAATGAATTAAAGCTTTCTACCAGAAATTTCAATCAACATTAAAGAGTTGGATGTATACTACTAAACATAAATTTAAAAAACCAAACCCAAACCTGTGCTTACCTGCTCAAAGGCTTAAATGGATGTTTTTCATCTATTTTTCTTCTCTGTGAGTGGCTTTGCTTAGTGAAAGTTTTAGTAGCACAAATAGATTAGAAGAATGAACTTTTGAGCTAGGCACAAGTGTTAAGAGGAAAGAATTGGTTTAATTCCTATGTGAACATTTGCATGAACTGTGCTTAATCTCTGACACAGTGGAAATAGAAGAGGTCAGCTCAAGTATTCTGCAGTAACTGCTACAGCAACTACGGAGTAAGAAGAAATATTAGCAAAATAAGTAGGAAAAAAAGGAAATTGCAGACTGTAAGTATATCTTTGAGAGCACTAATGGAAAGTAATTTGTGGACTTGAATTATTCACTGTTAACTACTCACTGACATTTGGCCCTCTAAGATGGTTTAAGATGAAGAACTGATAACAATGTTGTAAAACTTTTACTGTCGTTTGTAACTTATTTCAATCAAAATGAAAGTATTTTGAATCTTTCTAAACATGTCAGTTATGAAATCTGTGTCCAGTTGCCTGATAGTAAGAGAGATCAATGGGAAACCTTGATGATTAAGCTATTTGATGAGTAGAGTACAATTCAGCAAAACAGTTGCAATGTTTATAAAGACAACAAGATTTAGTTTCTGGCCTGATGCTGTGATAAAGAAGGTCCAATCTTCTGTGTTGTCCATCTCCTACAGTTTCCTTTTTCATATTCCTTATTGAAAAAATTACTGGGAATTTCTTCAGTATTGTCCTTCTGGGGTTGGGTTTTACCAGTCTGCTGAAAATGTCCACTGAAGAGGTTTCTTTAAAGACTTTTGACCTTTAAGGTGAAATAACCTCATCCATAATCTTCAGTGCAAATTTTTATAGCTGATAAGCAATTTTCCAAGGCAGCTGGCCATTTTTATATCTTGAAAAACTGGTAATGATACAAACAGTTGATTATGGTTTACAATGGCAATAAACCTCTCAGTATTGGTTGTTACCAAAATAAATTGCCATTCTGTTAAATGTTAAATAACAAGTCATAAACTGCTGAAAACAACCAATTTCTTGTGGATTATTGCCTAAATAAATTTTAGTAGAAAGTGCAGATCATGAAGTTGTGATCAGCAGATCAGGCCTAATGGAATTTTATGTGTTTTAAAAAGCTGAAGGATCCTCAGAATATGATGCAAATTGTAACACCCATTAAACAAAAAGAATTAAGTCTCCTGGTAGTTTTGGGATTTTTGTGTGAGACTATTTTTATCTTCTGACACCAACTCTTGCAGTTTTCCATTGTTTCTTAAAGTGTTGAAAATCCCAACCAATGCCAGCATGCTGAGCCCTCCGAGAAGGGAGAGAGGAGCCTGTTCAAATACAAAGCACCTACATGAGATGTCTGCTCAGAATCAGAGGGGTTGGAATCTACTTTGGACTAATTAATACTGCTCATCTCAAAAGCAAAAGTGCCATCAAACATTCATAGCTCAGGTGCCATCTTCCCAAGAGTGAATGACAGATCTTCACCATAGCAACGAGTGCTATCTCCTAAGAATAACATTAACCTCCCTTGTTGCTAGTTTTAAATCCTTGGGTATAAACAGCAGTTGCAAGGCATGTGTGCCTTGACTGTGCATTTTCATTACTTAGTATGTACTGGGTGTGCATTAGCTGCTGTAAGACTTAAAAAGACATCACCGGAAGAGGAAGTAATTAAAGGGATGGAAATACAGCCATTAATAATCCAGTCCTGGAAACATGATCAGGGAGAGTTCTCCTGTTCGTGCTCATGAAAATCAGACCTCTCCACAGAGAAGCCTGGCAGAGAACACTCTTCAGCAGCAGCATCCTCCCCCTCCATCCACATGTTGATTTCAAATCAGTCAGGGAGAGGTGGGAGAAGAAAGCAAAAGGAGCAAGGGAGGGAGGGTTATTTCTATTTCTCTCATTTTTTCTTCTGCGCTTCCCTTCCTGCATACTTTTTTTCTCAGGCAGGGTTGAAATCCAGGAAACTTGTACCAAATATTTTAGCTATTTTAAATTGCTGCATTATGCATTTTTTCGGAATGTCACCAAAGCTTTTTCCAGTAAAGGAGATGAAATTCCCCTCATAATAGCCCTGCAGGATACAGTGATATCCTGGGACTGCCATAAAAATGCCATTAAGAGACATTTCATTTTGCCTTCTGGGGGCTCTACACTTATCTATTTTGACTTAAACTCTTTCTTCCATTTCTGCAAGAGAGGAACATGACACAGGAGTTGCACAAAATGAGCTCAGATCAGGGAAGACGGATTGTAAATCGAGACTTGCTAGAGCTAAATCATGTTCTCTCTCTTGATCTCTTATCTGATAACTTTTATCCAAAAGGTATTGAGGAAGTTAATTGCAACTGCTAAGATGAATCTTTAGGAAATATCATTCTCCAGGGCCTTCTTTTCCCTGTTCTCCAGATCCCATGTTGAATTTTTTTCAAGGCCTCAGATATGAAATTGTTATCTTGTGAATTTTAACATCCTTATCCTTTCCTACAGAACTGTTCAGATGAAGTAAAAAAACCTGTAGCTTTTTATTTGCAAGGTTTAGGAATCCAGAGAAGCAGTGCATGAGGGGGAAAGGCAGCGGCTTTCTGAATTCAAATGCTTGCTCTGCTTGACAAGCTAAAGACAAAGGTAAAAAAAAGAATGTTTTCTTTTTAGAGACTGAAGTACTACAGACAGACTTGAATTAGAAACAGGCTGAAATTCCTGTTGTAAACTTCTAATTACCTTGTGTGGCATGACTTCTAGATACACTATCTTGCAAAGATAGTGAAGTTGTGAGTACACGCTAAGACAGCTTTACACTTTACACAAGAAGATTATCTATCCTTTATTACAGAGTTTTCCTTCTGGTGCTTTTCTTTTTGCGGAGCAGGGCAGAGCAGAGATTCATTGTGAAATCTAGCAAAAGAAGAGAGCTTCGAGTTTACTCAGTATCTCAAGAGCTGTTCTAAGACTAAGATTAAAGGCCACTAAACAAATTCAGGCTCCATTTGTTTGGAAATTACTTAATGGCAAATATATTTATATTATCCAGTGACTAGGGTTTTTTGTTGCACTAAATATTTTATTCATTCAAAGCAATAATGACTTGGGTTGTGTGTTTCTTTATGTGCAAGTGCAATCAAGACAAAACCCCAAAATTACAAAGTGTTTTTTACAGAGTTATATTGCCCTGCATTTCGGGCAGTAGGGAGGGGGGGCTCTCTGTGAGGAAAGCCCTGGACAGGTGTTAACATTATTCAATTTTTCTGACACCTATTTCTCCATACACTTTGAAGGGGGTAGATGATCAAAGGTGGAGCTGCTGAGCCAAGTATATTTTCCTCTATATTTGCAGCTAAACAATAAAAGAGGGTGACTGTGACACACAGGACAGGAGCTGAAATATATACTCAGGACCATTCCCCAGTTATTCTCATTTTTTGAAGCCAACAGAAACTTCAGTAATGGCCTTGCTGTGGAAAGGGAGTTTTGAATGGCAGTATGTTTTATGACTCTTAATTAATTTCTCCTTCAGTTGTTGGTCTGATGGCTGACTCCTCCTTCCCTCTCCCACTCACACTGTGTGGCGTCATCCTGCAACAGCTTTCCTTGCATTTCGCTGAACACAGCCTCATGAGTCTCACTGTGAAATGCTTTGGCACATAGACAGTGAGGAAAAATCTGTGTAACAAGCCTGATGCCTTAGAAATATTTTGTGTGTTCCTCTGTAGAGCATAGAAAGTGTAAAAACACAGGGGAAGGTATTCTGTGGGAAAAAAATGTATTACTGTATGTCACATGAATGCTGTTTGAGAGCTACAAATTCCTGAACAAAAAATAATAAAGTGTAATGAACAAATGAACACCTCTCCTCTGGAAACCTACATAAGAAGACAAAGCTCAGCTTCCACTTGGGTTGAAACTTGGTAGGAAAAGTACAGCAGGAGGGGAGAAAGAGAGGAGCCCTCGGACCCTTGCAAGCAGGTGGCATCCTTCCTTTCTCCTCCTCACTCTTGGACAGTGTGTGACACAGGTATCCCACAGGTATCTCTGCAAACCCCGAGCCCACACTTGAACGCTGCACCAAGTGGTGATGGACGCACACCTGCCTGTCCCTTTCCCAGGCTTTGCTTGGAAAAAGGAGGTGCAGCTGAGGTTGAAATGAGGTGGGATGACAGGAAAGAAAATGTGGTGTGGCCAGTGGAAGAAGACCTGGACTGCCCCTGAAGTGCCCTGAATCTCTCAGCTGATGTGTACACATCTTGCTCTCCCATAGAATGGTGGGAAGGGAGGTCAGAAGAGCTCAGTTGGAAACAACTGCCAAGGATAGCAAATTTTTACAAATTAGCATGCCTTTTGGGAAGGAGGAAGGCAGTGCAATTTTGATGAGAAAGGCTGCTTTAGGTTTGGGCTTAATCATGCAAGGTACTGAGTGCCTTCAGTCCTCATTCATGTTGATAGGAGCTGACTGTCCTCATGCTACCTGGCAGGCATGGCTGCTAGGTCAGTTCTCATTCCCCTCTCCCCCACAGCCTGTCACTTCACTTCCTAAAGAATGTCTTATTTGATGTCATCTGTAGCACAGGGAATTAATGAGGTTTTCTTTCAGAGGCTTCTCATTTATCCCCAGAAAATCAAAGGGACAGAGGTTTTTCTTTGCTTGAAAGTAAACCTCTAAGATGACAGAAAAGAGGTGCTTGTAGCATCCCTGTCCCAGGGATGCAGAGGGGGCTTGGACCTACTTTGGGTCTGTGAAAAGAAGGAGCAACTGTTTGGTGCCTGACTGTCCTCATGAGCTGTGGTTCTCCTTTCTTGTTTCAAAGGATTTCTAACCCTCGCGGACCACCTCTGACCACTTCATTCCTTGAGAAATGGATGCAAGGCATGCTTAATGCCAATGACATCTTAATCATCTGGTCTTTGAAAAGTGAGAAGGCCAAGACAAATACTTGTGTTAGCAAAAGAATCATAGTGTTTGGTAAACATGGGCTGCATGCATCTAGTTGAGATGCCTCTATGCTGAACTGTGCAGTTCACAAAATGTAAATGGGGTGCTTATCAGATGGATTATTTTCTGAAAGCACAGGCAAAATTACAGTAATTACTTTTCCTCCTGCTACATTATCTGTATTCCCAAGAAAGTTTATAACTTCATGCAGAAAATAAATAAATATTTACTTAAAAGATCAGAATAGCTGAGTAAAGGTTCCCATCACTTCTCACAAAATCAGCATTTTTCTTGAACAAAAAGCTCTTCTTGACAGCCTGAGATTTTCATGGGGGCAGGTACTGTCAATGAAAATTTTTCCAAGGAGTTCTCTAGATATTAATCTAGATTTTCAAGAAGCTACAATTTTCTTAAATTCACACCCCTTTGACATGCCCTTGGGTGAGAAATGAGTTCCTACTATTCCTCCTTCAGCAACTGAGTGCTTCAGCCCAGCCTTTTAGATATAACCACCAAGATTATTGCCTGAGAATAATCAATATTAAGGACTCACCTTTTTAATGTGAGATAAAGATTAATCTACTTTGTCACTCCACTTAGACTCCCTTAGACCCATTCATAAACATGCATTTGATTGTATTTTGTGATTTTCAATTAATAAATTTAAAGGACTAGTTTAAAAAAAATATCTGCTGTGGCTTGTTCAGCCCATCAAACTGTGTAGATTGTTGTATAATTCTAACACCAACTGGTTCTACAGCATCACAGGGCTCTGAAGACAAGTAATAAGCAAGCTTTATAACACTCCCTCATCCATCCCAAATGTAAACATTTTAACCTGATTTATTTGGTTTTTTATTCTAACATATGAAAAGCAAAAATTTTCTTGGCTACTTGTATCCTTTGTTGCTCTAGAGTGATAGTGCCCTTAGTCTTTCCTGGTTTTGTTGTCCTCAAAATTTCCTCATGAGGTAGAAAAAGTGCTGTTTTATAATAACTGAGAAGTGCAGAAAAGTTAGAAGACTTTTCCCATGGCCACCTGGGAAAGTCAAAAGGGGTCAAGAGCTCAAGCTATGAATTCAGCTGGGACCTTCTCACTTCCTTTCAAGCCTGCATGTAAGAAAAATGCTTCACAGCCACTCTCACATCCCTGACCTGGGAATGGTGCAGTGTCCTCAAGGGGTACACCTGGATCTAAGACAACCTGTCTGACTGTACTCTGAAACAGCCTCAGAATGTTCAGCCTGCTCATCACAGTCTTCACCACGAGCTGTGAGGATGGGAACAAGCAGCTGGGTGGTGCTGCACACTTGAGCAAAAGACCAGGACATCAATCCCTTTAGTGATAGCACCAGGCCCTAGGACACTGCTTCAGCCTCTGAACTAACCTTCTTCCTATAAAATACAGTTAATATACAGGTGCTTTGTAACTGGGCAGAGACCTTGTGATGTGAGCAACATCATGCCAAAAACACCCATTTGATTCTGATTAAGAAATCAACACAAAGATTCAACCTCATCCAGCTCAGCCCATGCCCTAAGCGCATGGAGATGGCAAGAGAGACATTGCTGTTCTGTAACACATAAGTGCAAATAGTTGGGAAATTGCTGAAAAGATATCAAGTAATTAATTGAGCATCATGACTGCACCATTGCATAAACTCCTTTAAAGAGCAGCAAAGGGTGAAAATTGCTGATGGCAATTTCCACAGTAGAGTAATTTAGCTCAGAGGCAAAGAGAGCGGTGAAGGAGAGAGAGAATATATATGTCAGCGTGGGAGAGAGTGGATTGGTACAAGAAGGAGTGCATTAGAGTATGTGTGAGTGTGGAGGAGTGAGTTTCTCAAAATTAGGGCAAATTCTGCATTCATAGTAGGCCTTGCAGAGAAGCTGCCTGTGTGCATGTGTATACATATATACAGGTTTGAGCTTGGCCATCTTGGGGTCATTACTGTTTTTTAAGACATTTTTCTAGAATATATTTCCAGTTCTTGCTAGTGTAGGGAAAAAAAAGCAAACTTGAGGGTGGAAGTCAAAGTCAGCTGAAAATGTAAAACTTAGAAGATGTACCAGTGATTTGGAAAATGCATAAAAGCAGCAAGACTTTGTTTTTTCAGAAAGTAGAAAGATGGAGAAGGGGAGATGGCAAGGGAAGACTGTTGTTGTAATTGCCTCTTGGAAAGATGTTGGCAGTGTTTATCAAAAGAGGAAATGTAGGGTGGGTGGGCATTCCACCTCCACCTCTGGGAAAAGGAGAACATGTAGAAGGTTCTATGCCACTGACAATAAGGAGTAGGAGTTTAATTGCAGAGATTCATCCTTCCTCTTTCGCCATGCCAGTGCCTTCATGTAGGCAGAAGGAAGATGCTGTTTTCTGTTACCTAGAGTCATTGGATGTAGAGAGAAGAACACCTAGAAATCAAAGGTTAGACCAGTAAGAAATTCTTTTCAACAGCAACTCCATTAAAAAAAGTCTCTTTATTGACACGGGCAGTGAAGTATATCCAAGTTCTCTATGCACATTGCATCTTTCCAAAATGTATGCCAGGAAAACAGAATCAGATGTTTAGGCTCTGGTTCCTACTCCTTGCTGGTTTCCCTGGTAATCCACTCTAGCACTATTCCAGCTTTGAGACTCCTAAGCACAAATTTTTGGGCTCATTTCCAGTCACTTATCCGTCCAGTGGGAACAGTCTATTTCTTACTTCACCCACTTAGGCACAGCAATTTATACTTCTGATTCATGCTGTGGCGGACTGAGGGGAAGATTTTATAGTGGTAATATCAATTGTCCCCTATCCCACAGTAACTTTAAAGTACTTAGCAAAACCTCAGGAGGTGTAGAAATGCATGACAGGAAAATAAAGTGTTCATGTAAGTAACAAAATTGTCCCTTACCTATCCCTTAAAACCCAAAAGTCATGTTCACACAGTCGAAGTTTCTTCTAATTAAGAAAACACCTCACAGGGCAAGGATTTCACCTTGAAACAATATTTCAGAGATATTCTCAGTGGTCATTGATCATAATAAGTAATTGATCTCTTGGTCAGAATCTAAAAGATTTTGCTCTGACCACATTAACCTAAGGATGAATCTAAGTGTACATTCAGTTGTCTGTATTTCCTTTCCCGTTGCAGTGATTCAGTGCAGCATTGGCTGAGGATAAACAACATTCATTAGAACAGTTTCGATGGATTAGCTACATTCTTCACACTTTCCACACTTAAAAACTTCTAGCACCAGTAGTTCCTATGGCCAGTTCTAGGATCACACAAAGGATTAAGAAAGCCCATTATTCCTTGATTTTGTCCTTTAGTGTTACATCTATAATGGAAATGGATTACAATCCTGAGATTTGGGCTGTCTGCATGCTGACCTTACAGGGCACAGCCAAATTATTGGAGATGAATGTTTCTCTCAAGATGCTGTTTTCTATTATGTTCTTCTTTAGGAGTGGAAACCACCTGGGATTGACTGTTCAAATTGAACTTGATTTCTAGAAGCTTTTCAGCTTTACTGCGTGCATGTGGCAATAATTACTTGCAAAATAAGGGCTGAGTGGATTGTGTTTTACCAAATGATTTAGGTATTTGTGATTGATTTCCACCTGTTTAAGTTCTGATTGCAAAATCACTCTATGGAGGAAAAATATAGATAAGTGTCAATATTGCATAACTGAAGTAAATATCTCTTGGTCTCTCAAAAGCTGCTTAACCGGTTTCCACTGTTTAAGTGTACTCTTGACTGTGGACTATGACAAACTCTTCATATGAATTTTTAAATTGGCTCAAAACATTAGGCCACAATCTCTTTGGAATAATTTAAGGAATAATTTAATGGTAATGAAGTTAAAGATAGCACTGAAAATAACCCCTTTAAGATGCCATATCATTAATAAACACTTGCATAAATTCCACTTCCAAATAAAACCTTTTAAGAGATTCTGAAAAGTTTTGCATGCTAGAATCCAAATACATTCATGCACAGCTCAAAGTGAGACTGTATAAAATAAAATAGTGATGGAAAAGTCAGCAAGACCCATAGGCCAAAAGCTACAGGTTCCTCAGAGCAAGTTTTTGGCTGTGGATGGAATTTTTTTTTTGAGTAGACTGGAAAGTTAAGTGGAAATTGTAGGTCTCAATGTTCACCTTGGCTCTGATAGGCAGATATCATCCAAGTTAGCCTAAGCTACATCCTACACAGATGAACTTTCAGGTGTCTGTGTGTCTGCAATCATACATGCAGCCAGTGGAGTTTGGGGAGCCCCCCAGCTGGCTGGATATAAAAATACCTCCCTCTAAAACAATCCTCTGGGAAGCTGACTAGCACCACAAACTCTTTCAGCCTAACTTAGTGGCTTGCTTTTCTACTGTCTGTAAAGGGAACATAAGCACTCTGCTCACACATCAACTTTTGGGAGCAAAAACTAGGGCCCCATCCTTTGCAGAACCTACCTGTCTCTGAGCTAGGTAGGCAAAGGCTTCTGTTGTGTCTCTGTGACTCCCTCCTTGTAGACATAGGT
Organism: Ammospiza nelsoni; assembly: GCF_027579445.1. NCBI lineage: Eukaryota > Metazoa > Chordata > Aves > Passeriformes > Passerellidae > Ammospiza > Ammospiza nelsoni. The sequence continues at coordinate 59,242,428 of NC_080634.1, read as the reverse complement.
GTGTTTGGACATCACCTGAAAGACATTGCAGTGTGAGAAAAACTGGCGGCTGTGCCATGCAGTTCCCATGGCCTGGCTGCTTCTGCGCTAGGGAGCACTGGACACTGAGGTTCAGGTCCCCAGATTCCTTTCCAAGGAGGAGGGAACATGCAGACCTGCAAGCCTTTGTCTCAAGGCTCTCTGTGTTTCTGTTGCAGTTTGGTTTATGCAGGACAAGCTGCTTGGTGCATGTTGGACCAACGGGCATTTCATGGAGTAGCTCCAATTGAGTCCTTCAGGAGAGAGCTAAGGACTTGGGAGAGCACCATGTCATGAACACAGTTCTGAGCTTCTCTGTGGCCCTGGGAAGGGCCATGGGTTTCTCAGCCCACTCTTTCAATTTCCATTGTTTAACTGAAAAATTGGCTTCTCTATTGATGGCAGTGGAGACTCCAGCTTCTCTGGAGTCTAAGGTCTCAGTCTCATATGTGGATGTACTGAATCCTTACAGAGCTGTTTGTTTTACAATTGGATCTATATTGGTACTTCAAAAAGGAAGTATTCCAAACATTTTGTACAGGATCATTAAACAACTATTTTAGAAATTATTTTCTTTTAAGATGCATTTATGATGTGGATAGATAGATGATAGATAGATAGATAGATAGATAGATAGATAGATAGATAGATAGATATTTTTTTTCCCCTCCTAAATGTCTGGGATTAGAAGCAGTATGAGAAGTTATGTAATGTTTAAAATACCATCACATTCTCCTAGCTGGTGATAAATATGGATTTTGATGTTAGGGATATGCTCCTCTATTAATCTGATCAGCATTTTTCTTTTTTTAAAGTTTGTCCCTTTAGAAACATTCCTGTACCCCCTTGGACATAATTTTTTTGTTTTCCTCAGAGATCCTGAGATGATATTGAGTTACTTGGGAAATTGGATTTGTCAGCTTTATTTCTGATGGCTGTCTACATTAATTTTATAATTAAAACCCAAAGATGTGTGTCTAATATGTATAAATCTACAAAAAGCAGAAAGAGGAAGAAGTGTGCTAAAGCCCATAAAAAAGAAATAGTTTGACACATGTCAGTGCTACGTTTCAGTGCAAGAAAGGAAATATTTTTTTTGGCAGAGAGCTCAGAGAACATGTAGGCAAATCAAGCAAAAAACTTGTGAATCTGAAAATTAGTCTGTGAAGTGTTTGTAGTCACAGTCAGTTTTTGCTAAAACATTCAAATATAAATTATTGGATTGCATATTTGGTATGCACTGCAAGTTTTGCTCATTTATACACAGATCATATATGTTCACAGATCATTTTGTATATAAGGCTGGGATATGGAAGGAGAAAAAAGTTGATTCAGGGAGCTCCTCTCCTACCCACATCATCTCAGCTTCATTTTCCCCTGATTCTAATCATTCAAGAAACCTTAAGCAAGGAGAAATACACATTTCCCCATCCTCTCCCCTGTGCTATGATGCTGTTCTAATGTTTGACATTATTATTCACCCCACACATTATAGTAAGCTATTTACTTTGTCTGCAGCACCACGACCTTTGTGTGACTTGCCTCCTTTGTGGATGATGTGAATAAGTCACTGCCTGTGTGTGCCAGCAATGGCAGTGTTCTCTGCTGACTGATACCTTCAAGAAGTGAAGCTGCTTTTGAGGGTAGCAACACCAAGGCGGTGCTCTGCAGATTTAGGAGCACTCCAGGAAACAGCAATCACAGTTCCTACCACTGAAAACCCTCCTCAAACTACAACGTTTTCCAGGTGTTTCCTTGTTGCACTGAAATCAGAAGGCTGGTGGGAGGCTAGCCTTTCCAGTGAGGTCCAGCATTTCCAGTGAATCACAGCTGAAGATGGCTCCATAAACTCAGCACCCCCTCAACGAGGTGGCAGTGCAGGATTGTGGATGAGCTGCTTGACAGCTAAACTGGGATGAGATAAAGTCACTGCCAACAAACATTCTCCAGCTCTCTGTGCTGTGAATGAAGTCATCACTGGCTGGATGTTGTAACCCTTGGTTTTCCAGCAGCTACCTACCTGCAGCAAAGACCAAGTGCATTTCCCCCATGCTTCTTCCTCCTCAGCTGACTGCAGTCTCACATCTCTTGTCATGATGCCTGAAAAACAGCATCCCTGGTGATAGCTGGAAGCTGGTTCTTGTTTACCAGCATAACTGGGCTGAGAAAGCAAGGTCCAGTCCTGTTTACATGGGACTTGCTGGCTGAGGGCTGGATTCTGCCCCTACCTGCCAGATGTCAGATGGAGGCTTTGTAGCTGCTTTTCCAGTCATAGGGCACAAGCCTTGAGTCACAGTTGCTCTCCTGAATTTAGATACTGTGGGAGTAGTGTCAGTTCCTGAAGCTAGGTGCTGGTAATCCATGATCTCAATTAGACACTACAGTTTGGACTTCTTGTTTCTCATACTTGAATGAAAATTTAAGTAAGTGGTAGCTTTTGGTCCATCAGGATAAAATTACTCTGAGTAGGCAGCCTTTCATCTTTCAAGGCTAGTTAATATTATACATTTATATAAATCTTTATGGGTTCTCAATTGCAATTGCTCATTCCTTTCTTTTTTGTAAACTACACAGATTGTCATTTGCATGTAGATTTTCCCCTACATATGAGATTATTTTATTCTGTGGCTTGGTAGACATTTTTCCTTTGTAATTCACCCATACCTGTATGATTTGCACTAAAATAAAAAGAAATCACATAATGGGCAAACCTAAAGACCTGATGCATTGAAGAAACAAGAAGCCATCGTCCACTCAAATGGTCTGGAGACCTCACACACACATACACAAATCCATATCAAAATGCAGACAGAAAGAGAAGGGATAAAGGCTGGATTAAGAAGACCTTGAGAAAGGTCTCCTTAGAATCCCAAGAAGAATGTCCTGCCCACCCATGTGCTACACTTTAAGACCTGTGTTTCTTCTGTTTCCTTATGTTACTCAGAATGTGAGTGACTCTCAGGGTTTGAATTCAGAGGACCATGGCTCTCAATCAATTCTACACAAAGGACTGTGTGGGGACTGTTTGAAACCCCAGAGTTAAGAGTGCTGAGAAGCCAGGTGTGCACCTACAGCTGCAGGAAGGGGATCAGTCAGGTAGGTGTCCTTGGAACATGTTGGATGGATGCAATCTTGCATGAAGTGATGGCAACTGGGACAGTGGGACATTTTGCCTATCCAATAGTTCAACAGATGAAGTACTCAGCTGGACAAGGAAAAATTAGGCTCTGCACTCTGGACCATAGTATGAAGTGGTGAGTGCCTCCAGAGACAGGATATTCTGCAAAGTTAGTTGAGTGGCTTATATCCCTCGCATCTTTGGCTCCATGTCCACATGACAGTGAAAATTCTGGTACTGATGGCTTTTAAAAGCAAATTCTTGGTAGAAAACAAGCATTGTGTGGTTGGGTTTTGGAGTGCTGCTGACTAGCTTTAGTAGTGAGTTTGGTCACAAGATTCCCTTTCTCTCTGTTTGCTTGGTGACACCTCTCAGACACCCACTAGTTAAAAAAAAAAAGTGAAGACTTGGGTCTTAGCCCAAGTCAGTGTGTTGCCATGTAATATAACTGTGATTTGAGGGAACTTTTTAGCAGTGAGTTATGCTCTATGTCGTGGCACAAAGTGGTGATTTCTCAACACCTCTGCTGGGAGAAGAGCTTGATATTCCTGCATAGCTTTAAACTTGTGCACCTTCTGCCTAGCTGCAAAGCCGAGACTTTGTGTATCCAGAACTATTTCCTTTGTTACTTAGCTCTTGATGTAAGCTGTTATATGCGTTCTTGTGGGATTTTGTGTTGCTTTTTTTGCCAGCCTAAACATTCTCATTCAGTTTGTTTCACAATGCATCAAATAAAGAGAGCTAATGAAAACCTTACTTTAGATTAGTTACACAGAAGAACAGTAGCACTGATCGTGGGTTTGCCTGCAAGGACCTTTCTATAACCTTCCCAAAGCCTTGAATTCCTCACATGACTCAATCTCTGCAACACCTTTTGCTTTCTTCTGAACATGGTTACAGGCGTGGTTTGGGGAACATGAGACAGGTGTGGGCCAAATGGGTCTGGGAGATGAAACCTTATTCTGGTTATTTCTGGAATTGTTTTTGCTGCAGCTTCTCCTTTGGAAACTGTAAATAAAGTAATTTAAAGGCTTGTAGCAAATTTAGGAAGAAGTTGTCCAAGTTCTTGCTCCAATTTGGATCCACCCCCTATTGCTGCAGATCATCCATAGTTTCCTGTTGATGGTACAGCTTGTTAACTGCATGAAAAAAAGTTTTGAACTACCTCTAAATTAACTTTTCAGAAGAAGACAGCCCAGATTGTATCATATTGCTCAACCTGGAAGCAGCAAGTAGAGTGGGCAGAGGCTGCACAGTCACAGCTGTGATGTCTCCTGTGGCCAAATTAGCCTGCTCACTGCTTGTGGGGATGTGTACTATGTGACAGTCACATCTCCAGCTGCCCATTGATTAGGCCTCTTCCCCCAGATCCATCCAGATCACCCTCTGGTGTCTTTCTCAATGCTGCATATGACAGAAATCTCAGCATTCTTGAAAGAAAGACAAAAATTTAAGGTCTCAGTCCTAAACATATACAGATTTCATGATTGCATGACCAATGTATGTCACTGAACTTCTGACCATCTGCCCAGGATTTATTCCTGTAAATAAAAAGCTCTGCATTGTAGAAAAGCAACAGTTCTGTGTGACTGCCCAGTTCCATTTCACCTGGGCACAGACTTTCACACTTTTCTTTGCACATTTGAACTGCCGAGACCACAAAAATCAAACAAAGACTGCAAATCCTGCATTGCTCCTGCTCCTGACTGTAAACCTCTGAAACAGTAGGGATTTCAGCCTCCACACTGAAATCTCTTAAAAGGGGAAGACTAATAAAATACTCACAAAGGATAATACTCTTTTTTTCGTGGCTTCTCCATTTCCCTGTACTAACCTTTTTTTAAGAGCATCTCATGGCTATAAACTGGAAGGGGTTTTCTTTAGACTTAAAAATCCCATCTCAAAACATTCTGTGTAAATATAACATGAGCTCTTCTCTGTCTTTTCTAATAGGATGAGTCTCTTTGCCAGCTATGTACTTCCAAATCTTCTTGCTCGCTGTGAAGATTGAGGGAGAAGAATGGGGTCGCCAGGATATATTTGTGCTTCAAGAAAGCCTGCCTTCCCTTCCTCTGTCATTGGATAATTTCCTTAAAACAGTTTATCCATTTTACAGATCAGAGATTCAAATCCAGTCCTGAAACTAAAGTTTTAACTAGCAGAAGTTCTGTGGACTCAAATCAGGGTCTAATGTGCATTCTGCAGATGTCCTCTTCCTCTGCAGTTGGGACAGATGAAGTAAGGACTTCATAGGGATGGAAATGAAATGGCAGGTGATTTCTGTAGACCTCTGCTGGGACAATAATAGATGCCTTCCCTGTGCTGCCCTGTGGACAAATAAAACACCTGTTTCCAGAGCTGTCAGTCAAGAACTTCTCAGGGTAAGAAATGTGTTTTAGAAAAGTTGGGCTGTTGAGACACCATCTGGCTTCTTTCTCTGTCAGTGTGCTTTACTGTGCAAAATGGCTTCAGTACCACCCTGCAAAGCAGCTCCTGCCTTGCAATCCTTTATTAGACAAATCAGCCTTGAACAGGTGGCATGATGCTTACCCATGGCTGTTTTTCTCAAGAAAAAAGTGTATTTACATCCTGATGAGACTTCAGCTTTTTTTGTCTCCATCTAACCAAGGTAACAAGTTCAACCAAGGTGACAGCCAGCCAGAGTGAAGGGGTGGAAATGACACCCTGGGATGAGGTCTGATTACCTGGCAAATGCTTGCTTTCCATGAGTAACATATATTCTCACTGACCTTCAAGGAAAAGGAAAATGTTGTTGCTAACATCACCATCAACCACTGGTAGAGCTAGAGATGCAGATTTTTTCTTGAAGGGAGGGGCTCTTCTGCAATTGGAAGTTAGTATTATCTGAGCTTATTTTGGGGATATAGCCAACAGCTGAGTAATTTTGGATGGTTCCTCTTTACAGAGTCTCAGTCACAACACCTGAGGCAGCTGACTCCATGGGCAGAACCAGCTGAGGAAATGCACAAACTCTCATAAATTCAATACCCCCATAGTTTACAAAGATTTTACTATGAAATTTTATCTCCTCTTCTTCCTTGTTCCCCATCTTCATTTATAACAGGCTTCTGGGATGCCCTGGGATTTGCGTGGGTCTTTTGATGGAACGCCAGGTTCTAACAAAATCCCTCCAGTCTCTATTTTTAATCCTATTTTATGGTCTTCTGTTGCTTCACTCACATTTCCTCTCACAGGCGTACCATGTCTTCCCCCTGTGAAATGCAAGTCAGCTTTTAACGTCAGCAATCAGATCTGCAGAGTGTACAAGTTTTCCAGCCTCCTCCCCAGACACAACCAGGCTAATCAGCTGGATTCAGTAAGGAGCAGTGATAAAAAACAGAAATGCACCAGAGGGTTAAATTTTAAATACAACAACTCTAATATGGGAACTGTTTTTTTTCTGCAGAAAGTTAAAAAATGAAAAAGTGAGGGAAAACTTACCTAGTTAAGTGTGTATTATATTATACTGAGCTATTTCAGAGCAACTACTTGAGACTTTTCTGGCCTTAAGTCCTGGAGCAGCCCTTTAAATTCATAGCCTACATTCTTCCAAATTAACTGGTCTTTGCAGGCAAGCCCTCAGCTACCTTATTCTAAAATTCTAAAATAGACAAACCAGTGTCAACGCCAATGCCCAAGGGCCTAACTCAGCCAGCTTTTCACATTAAGGCATTAAGCCTCTTCTGCATCAGACTTTTAAAATGTATCAGCTAATATGTGCTAATGACACACATTTAAACCCTAGTCTAGACAAAGCCTGTGCGATTGCCCTCTGAATGCTTGATGCGATCCCAGCACCCCGGCAGCAAATCTGATCACCCCATTTTAATCATGAAAGGCTATAAACATCTGAGAGTTACCCAAACCTACCCCATAGGGAAGAACAGGGCTGTGCATGGGATCTAAGCCTCAAAGTATCCTCATGGGGTGAGACCTCTGGCCCTGCACAAGCAAGCCTGTCAGTGGGGATAAAAAAGGCAGGCTTTAGCAGACAGAAACGTATCTATGCAGAGGAATCTATTACACCAGGATGAAGAAAATGACCCAACAGCAATTCACTTGTGTTACTGCTTTGACATTGGTGATCAGCTCACAGTCTGACAGGAATAGGAGGCAAAGAGTTGAATTGGAGCAGAGATGTGGCTGTGTGTCTGTGTGCTATAAATGGATCAGTTTAATTCAAGTAACAGTTTTTTTCCACACGTTTTAAAGCAAGTTTTGAAATATTGGAAAGGATATTTAAAAAAAGAATGCAATGATTCGAGGAAGAGAATAAAAATGCTTTATTGCAAAACACTTAAAAACTCAATCTGTTTATCTTATGAGAAAGAATACTGAGAAGTAAATAGACTACAATATATTAAAATCTTCACGGGGAGAAAATATGCAGTACTAAAGGAGTATTTAATCCTGCAGAGAAAAGCAAACCTAGCCAGAAGAAGCCAGAAAAAATGAAGTTGGGAAGTTAGGATCCAATTTTGACAGCACTAATCTCTTCTAAGAAACTATCAAGCAAAAAATATCTTTTTAATCATTTGATAACCTTGATTATTGCTGGATGCTTTTATGGCAGGTGTATTTTAATCCACCTTATGCTATTGGGATCACTACAGAATTAACAGTGACATGGCTAAGGCATGAGCAGTCCAAGGCTATGGTTTTTTTAGGCTTCAATGTTATGTGTATAAAAGTACATAAATTGACAAGAAGTACTTACCAACCAGAAGTCTGGGCAAATGTTGTAATATGTCTGTGTTATGATTGCAGGAATGCTGTCTGCTAGGTTTAAAGGAATATAAACCTTTTTCCTCTTGCTGCCCCACGAATATCCCCATTGGAAGGGCATTTGACATTGGAGTCAGCTTATTGAATCTGAACAGGCACAGTGTTACCCAGTGTGAGGCAGAACACTTAATCAAAGACACTCCTGAGCATATCTATTTGATTTTGCTTACAAATTCAATGTAATGGGTTTATAAAATCAGAGTATCTGTACCTTGTAAGCATAATTTCCTGATCTGGCTGGTTTTTCAGTTGACTTACTTGGTATTGAAATATTCAGTTTTAACTCAGTAAATACGTAGTCAGTTTTTGCTGTCCAAGCAGTCACACACAGAACCAGAATGAATTTGAAGCTGTTTCTACTTTCTTTTTGAGGGAAAAGTTAGAGCAAAAGAGCTGCAGAACTTGGTAGGATAACCAGAGTGACAAGTCAAGGGACAACTTGTACCTTTTCACAAAAAAGAAAAAAATTATTATAAAAGCCTCACACTTTTAATGCTAAATGCTGAGATGCATTTAAGTGGAAAAAGTGGACATCAGTTCTACGTCAGACCTGGCTAATTACTTGTTTAGAGGGACCAAAAGAATATCCAAATCCAACTCTCTCCTTTCCGTCCTCTCACAAAATCTCCTTCTCCAAATCAACTCGTATAATCCCAGAACATTTTTGTCATACTAACACTGACTGTCAAGGCCATTCTGATTTTAAATAAAACAATGCTTGCAAGACCAAAATTTTTACTTAAACAAACCACCCAGAATGCTCTTACAACCAATTTTCTAGCTTTAGATTCCACAGCATTTGCTGCACATCATGTGTAGCTAAATGTAGCATAGCTTGATGCAGGATTTTCTCTAAATCTCAGTATAGCTGTTCCTTAAGTGAATGTGATGCTCTGGTAGTCCTGAACATGCAAGTTTTGCCCTAAACACACACACTTCAGTAAACAATTGACTCCGCTATGTATGAGGAGGCATTAAGAATTTCCTTTTCAGTGGTGGAGATAATGCAGTCTTCATCAAATATGATCAAACATAAAACATCTCTTGTGAGCAGAAAATGCAGTTTAACAGAGAGGTTACTCTTATCTCCCTTGAATGTGCAGGGTTAAATGCACATTTGTCCAGGAGGTTTTGCACAGTGTATCTCTTAATCCTTCTAGTGGGAATCAGATACAGTGCAGTAAGAGGCTGGCCCCTCTAAGCTGATGAAAGTCACCCCTTGCAGACATCAGTCCAAGACAGTTCAAAGCTGAAGATGGTCTGAAAAGCTCTCCTGGGAGAACAGGAGTTCAGGCCAACCTAACTTACAACTCAGTGCAAAATACCCTCAGCATGTTTGGGCAGTTAGAAATCAAATCTTCTCCTGCTCCACCAGTCCCTGTTGGAGAAGAGGGGGCACTGCTATAACTTTCTTCCATAACTTGCAGTTGCATGCCAGGCTGTTGCTCAGTCTCATCTCTTGAGCTCATGGTTAGCCTGATGTCTTACCTCTTTGGCCCTTTTTTGTTTTCCCCCACTACTGTTGTGAAGATCCTGCTAACTGTAACTGGGTTTGGCTCTTTGCCAAATGGCCACGACTCAGCTGCACAAACTTGCTTTAGGTCTTGTGGGAACCTATAAGGAGCATCTAATTCAATTGTCTGACCACAACAGGGCCGACACAAAGTTAAATCATGCCATTAAAGGCATTGTGCAAATGTCCTCAAACACTGACAGCCTTGGGGCATTGATCACCTTTCTGGCCAAACACATTCCAGTGTTTGGCCACTATCTCAGTAAAGAAATGCTCCCTAATGACCAATCTAGGTGGCTTTCCTGTGTATAAAAAAATCCTGTATCAAATCCTGTCTCAAAAGTGGCTTTCTCATTATTAATCTCATTGTATTAACTGCAGAACTCCCAGCTGGATATCCCAAGAGTCATCATAGGGACATTTCAGCACCTAAATGATGGAGCTCAATGTTTTAATCCAATTTGCCCCAAAGTACACAAAGTTAAAGCTAGTTCTTGAGCCTGACCTGATTTCCATTGAGGATCTCCCTGGATTTCAGGTTCTCAACTGATACATTACAATATTACAAGATGCCTACCTGCTACTCATACTCAAAGTTTAGATCTTTGGCAGTACCTAAAAGCCAGTTAAGGAGTTCCCTTTTAGCTGATACTGTATAAGGATGACAAATGTACCAGTCTAAAGCTCTGGTACCATTCTAAAGCCCTAGACCATTCTACACAGATAAGAAAACCCCATGAAGAATAGGAAGAAGAAAAATATATGCAAAACAAATATAGTTATTAGGTTACAAGGTTCTGTAAACAAATGTTTTCTGACTGTCTGGTTTTGAAGTTGTCTTGTGAGAGAGACAGTAAAGGGAAAAAAACGAACAAGGACAAGGAAAGGAAGGACAGAATATAATGAAAAGGTATGAAATGGAGTATGGTGAGGTGAAAGTTTTCTCACCCAGCCTAAGTGGCATCCATACACATTTATGTTAGAGTACCTAAATACAAGCTGTCAGACTTAACACATTTATGTCAGAATTATTCATGAAATGGAATGATCTCAAGAGAGGAAAGAGTTATTACTTAGATTAAACTAGTTAATTTTCATTAACATAACTGCCATATAATTACTAGTTTCACCTGAGTAGCTTATCACAGGCTCTATAGCAACCATAATTGAGATGTACTTGATTTTTTAAATTTTGTGTGTACTGCATGAAAGCATAAATTTTTTACCCATAATAGACCTACTAAGCCTCTTTCTTTTCCCATTTTGTACACAATTAGCATTTCATTTAATATTTCTATATTCCAGGTAGATGCCAGAAGAGAAATAGATCTTAAAGTACCAATCACCAAAAGCCATGTTGGAGAGTTCCTTCACTACTAAATGCATTTGACACCAATTGCTGTTTATTGAAGGACCTGAGTGAAACCTCAGTCTGACATGTATCTGGAGATTCCCTGCATCTGTTTCAGTTTTCTCTATTTCCCACTGTCGGTGCCCCACTTCACAGGACCAGCTCTCTCGTGTCTGGCTCCTCTGCCTGCACAGGGGTGTGCCCGGGAGGGGGCTGCTGTCTCTTACCCACAGCAGCTCTTACCCAACACAACAATGAAAAGAGGAAATTTGAATGTGTTCATTTTTCACCCATTTGCTTGTTGAAAAATAAAATCAAAGGCCCATGCTGCTACTTCTTCTACCAATATTTTAATCTTAGCTAATATTGCAAGCTCTTTTTTGATTTATAATTCAATTAACAAAGTCATATGCAATTAATAGCTCATGTAAGGGAAAGATGTTCCAGGAATCTCTTGCTGGATCAATTAAAATTCAATAACGTCAGAAGAAATACTTATGCAAACAATATGGTAGAAGTCATATTTATTGATAAAAATTAATATATCTGCTATAAAATTTGTAACAGTAATGCAGCTGAATATTTATTTTGATGCATAAACCTGAATGTTACATACCAAATACAATACAGTAACACTGGTTTCTTCCTTATTTACATGTTTATGAAAATTGATATGCAATCCATGTTAAAAGAACTTGTAATGGAGAATAGTTACATTAGAAAAATAATATTCTTGATAAAGCATTCTTGAGGACTCCAATCACATTTTCAGGCCTCTTTCAATAAGGCAAAAATCCCTGGTACAGCATATAACTTAATTTACAAAATACAATAACCTCAGACACATCTTCAAGTTTTCTTTTGGTATGCTTTTCCTCACTGTAAAATTACTCAATTCTCTTACTAAACAGAAAGAACTTTCTATAACAAAACTTAATGAGTTCTATTACATATCACATATAGATCGCTGTAGCTTAGCGACCATAACCAGCAATCTTTCTCCTTAACTGTTTGCTCAATGAGCTTTTCTTAGATGTAGGACATGTAGTATTTTGAAATCATTATGACTGTGGTATCTTTCTTCAGTTTTCATAGGAAACAATCTGTCACATTTTGAAACTTTTTTTAAAATTTTATTTTATTTTAGGAACTGGTGCACAACTACATTTCCACTCACAAGAGAACGTCACAAATGTAACTAAAATTAGGCTTGGATAACTTTGAAAACATACTACTATGTGCCCAAACCCAAATTTCTTACTTTAATACTTTATAACCCTGCCATGCTCTAGGAATTCTTCTTCTGCATAGCTTCATTACTAGTCACAGTCAGACAGTTTTAATTCCTTCAAAGGCACAAAACTTCCACCTCTTTTCCAGTGTTGCTCCTACACCAGTGAATTCTTGTTTAAACATGCGTGGCAGTCTCATCAAAAGCATTTCTATCTCATTTGCAGAGATCTGAGAAAGAAACAAAGGTAAAATTGAAGTGAGAAAGCTGTCCTGTAGCGTGTAAAGAGGAAACATTGAGAAGAGATGTAATAGGGGTGTGGGGGGAGACGAAGCCAGGCCATATGAAAACAGCCAACCATTTTTTTAACCTTAGCCTGATATGACTTTTCAGACTCCAAAGCTAGTGCAGATTCCTTGAAGGAATGATTTTGCTCTTGTAGATGCCTGTAAAGCATCCCCCTGTAAAGCAATGGCAAGTGCCATGCTGGGGCTGTGGCCACAGTGTGGTATGAAGTCCATCTAAAAACTACAGTCATAGGTGCTCTTGTGAGGACGAGGAAGCAGATGGGACCTTATTCTTCTTCTCTGCCTACATGGTTTTGAATGCTTTTCCCAGCTCCATCAGCTTTTCTCTTTCAAAAATATTTTGATCAGCTCCCTGTTGTTGCTGAAGGCTGACTATCCATGGAGCCACCTTCCCTTGGTCTTACCCAGTTCAGCAGCCCCAGATAATTAAGCAGTAAAGCTCCCAGTTCTGCATTGCTCAGGATGTTGTTATCATTTTGAAACCTTAATGACTGCTCACTTTCCTAATAGGCAAGATGCTCTCATTACAGAAAACACTTTCACAAAGGCAACCTTTCTGGTATAATCAGTAGGGAAGTCAAGAAATGAACAATCATGGAATATGAGCCATTTTATCGTACTGCTTCTAAAGTGGTGGTCATGAAAGGAAGAGTAAAGAAATCTATGGGTGCTGCCTGTCATCCACAGGTATCTCCATGGTTTGAAAGGTTTATCAGGAAATAATGATATTTCTGCTTATTCATAGTAGTAGAAACCTTCCATGGAGAAACCTTTCCTTTTTGAAACAGTATATAAACATAAAATGTGCTATTTATACTTCACTGCACCCATGGGTGGTAAGAAAATATCTATTGCCTCTTATTTTTCTGTAGAGGTTAGTGCAGCAGAATGATTAAATTATTTTTTAAAGGTGGCACCAAAACTCAGTGCTGGAGGCAGTCTAAAGCCTCAGTGTCATCCAACCCATCTTTTAAGTACTCACATGGCAGTAGTGGGTGTCTGGTTACTTTTGTGCAATGTATACTGAGCCCTCAGCCCACACGGGTATGCTGACCTTATCATTCCTGTTCAGGCGAGGAATGACAGGCTAACCATGGAAAGTAATTGAAATTCATCTCTGAGATTGCATCTCTGGATCGTGCTATTAAAAAGTAATTTGTTTCTACAAGCAGTTGCTTCCAAAATAAACCAACGAGGTCAAATTTTGCAGCTCGTGTTTATTATGCAGTAGGTGGGTCCAGAGGTAGCTGCAGAGATGGCAGACAACGCTCCTTCCTTGAGGGCTCTGTTTGCAAGTCAAGAGCTTGACCCTGGCAGCCTCACAGGAGCCCACGTGTTACTCATGTGAGCAAAAACTCAAGGGCAGAGCCCACAGCCATGCACAAGAAGGGACCACAGCAGTGCAGCGTGAGAATGCTGGAGAGCTCACTAGGGAGAAGCAATGAGCAGCAGGGCTGGAGCCCAGAGAGTCCATATTTTGGAATGACTGCTGTCATCACTCAAGAGATACAGAGCTGCAGAGGTCATCCAGGGAAAAAAGCAGTTGAAACTTCGACAAATGCTGTGTTAAGGAGAGATTTGAAAGATAACTGAGGAGATTGGGCAGACTGGGTGATGCAGGACAAGACTAAGCAAAGTGTATGTGTGGCAGGGGCACAGAGAAGCAGAAGAATGGGTGGGGGTGTGAAGCTCTGGATTCATCAGGTCTTGATAAAACCAGATATTAAAAAAAAAAATAAATTGAAATTCACCAGTTTCTCACCTGTTTCTCCCATCCTCATCCCCTACTCCCTTTTCATTGTGGGTGGCAGTGGGCTGTAAAGCACTAGCAAACCTGAGTTGCCATGGCCTGAAAGCAGTGCCTACCAAATTCATCATCCTTCCTCACTCATCAATGCAGCCTGTTGTAATTCTAGTGTGCTTCTAGTTCAGGATCTCCTCTGCTTTTAGCTCTACACTTTTTCATAGAAACAGAGGAAGGATCCGGGATCATCCAGAAGCATGAAGCAGCTCACCAAAGCAGTGAGAAGCTGATCTTAGCTATGGGCTGAGGGGCTGCTCAGGAACAAAACATTACCAGGATCAAAGGAGATGTGTTGCAAGATCTGGGAAAGCACCATCACCCAAGTATTGCCAGACATGGGACAGAGCTATGGCTGCCACAGAGTGACCCCTGCATCTGCTAAGCTGCTGCTTAGCACTTGGAGTACCATTCACCTGATCATTTCACACTTGAGCTTCTCACCTTCTGACTTGCTTAATATTCAGTGCAGAGAAATAGGCCTATTTGGGGGCTTGATTTCATCTCATTCTACAGCAGATATTAAAAAGTAAGTCAAGAATCTTATCCTACAGGTATTTATCGACTGTAGACTGTATGAACTGATGCATTAAACACTTTGCACACTGTTTTGTGTTGGCCTCGCTTTTGTCTTGGCCACAGCTTCACTGAAATTAGTGCACCCAATTCCTTTATGTGGTTGTGTCTGCTCCCACATGGAGACAAAAGACATGAAACATGGTCCATTCCTGTGATCATAAAGGTTCAGTGTGACATACAACTTACAGCTTTTCAAAGAACAAAGGGCCATCTCCAAAAACTGCACAGTTTGATGGCCATGGCCATGCCTGCCTCTTGCTCTGCTTTTTTTCTCCCAGCTATATTTCAGAATCACGTGTCATAAAATCAGCTGCTAGTCTTTGCCATTTAGAGCTCTGCTTTTCAGTGCCACAAAGGATAGCTAAGCAGTTTGAGGCAAAGACCTCAACACAAGCATGTGTACTGTAATTTGCAAATGAATAAAGACTGCAAACCCCCAAGCCCCATATCCCATTATCTTTCTAATGGAAATGCATGAAGAGTTTAACCTGCAGTAAAGAATAATACAATATTTCTAAAGAGAAAACAGATTTTGATTAATTTTTTTTTTACCCTAGAGTCCAACTGCTGCATATAAGACCAAAGATACTCTATATTGGCTCCAAAAGGGTGGACGTGAAGAAATGTGGATATGATACCTGTATTAAAAACAAACAGACACAAAGTGTTAAAATTACTTCAGACACTGTATCATTAAAATAGGCAAAATAATTCTGAAGAGTCTGTTCTGAGGTTTTTCAGCATGAATTATGACTCTTATTTTCCTTGCACAACCCAATAAACATAACAAACCAGCACATTTTTAATACAGTCATAGTAATGTGCTAAATACAATAGCTCATCTTCAGGAATGACAGCAGTTAGCAAGTAAGTGACCAAGTTAATATACTGATGAATAAAGGAATTTCTAAACAAAGCCTTGCTGGGAGCATTTCAACTACTAATTT
This sequence comes from Ammospiza nelsoni, assembly GCF_027579445.1. Taxonomy (NCBI): domain Eukaryota; kingdom Metazoa; phylum Chordata; class Aves; order Passeriformes; family Passerellidae; genus Ammospiza; species Ammospiza nelsoni. Next base: position 59,226,756 of record NC_080634.1, on the reverse strand, counting down.
TATGCTTGATTTACCAATATAAAATTGTGGATATAGTAATGGTAAAATTATTGTTTTTTTACCCTTCACTGGATTCTCTGTTGTGAAAACGTTTCATACAATTGTGTCAGAACCCTCACTCCCTCAAATTTTTCTAGTAATTATGCAGATGCTGGTTATGAAAAGTACTTAATCCGTATTACCCTTAAATGCTGCTGAAGAAAACACAAATGCTTTATGACACATTTGCTTATTTACTCTTTCTTAAGAGAGAGCATGTTCTGTCTATCTTCATTGTTGTTTCAGGATGATCATAAAAGGTATGGGAATTAAAAATGGCTTAGAAGGAGTCAGGATCTAAGTCCAGAGGTCTTTTTTTGCAGTGAAAATCAAGTGACAGTATTAATAATGATGACCAGAGAAAACAAGATTTGGGGCATCAGTATTGCTATTAAAAGCACTACCCAATTTCTCTTCTTCTAAGCAAACAGTGAAAATACAAAATGGCATGTGTGTTACTGGCTGTTTGGGGAGAGCTGAACTGTAAGAATCAGAACAAATATTTTCAACTCTCTTTGGATGGGCTTCTTAGCTGAACCACCCTAGGGGAAGTTTCTTATACTTAAATCACAAACACCAGGATTAAAAATGCTTACAAATGACAAAAATGGGTCACTGTATCTTGTGTACTGCAGGCCATACTGCTTTCTTGATGCTGAATGAATTTGGATAATCTTGGATTTAGTTTTTCCCTAAGTACCGGCCGTGGTTGAAACTGATAAGCAATATTTAACGCATTTTAGACTGGCTTTGCAAAGCACACCTTTTTTCCTCCTCCACTTTTCAAACAGCATTTACAAACTTCTGGTCCTGCATTTGACGTGGCATATAATAAATTTTTTACTATGGCAAGTCCTAGCAGCAGTGACCTTCTATGTGCTGTGGGTGACTACAGGTAACCACACAAGAGATCTAGAAGCAGAAGTCAAGATCATCACACTTGGGTGAGATGACTGGAAATCCAATTTGTACTCAAATCACATTTTACCAGTGTCATTGCATCTGTTGTGTGGTTCCTGAGGCTTTTGAATTCAGGACATTCAAAGCCAGCTCTTTCATACAATGTAAATAATAAGTAATTTGTCAATATTTTGTAATTATTGACTGGAGTTCCATGACAATTTTTTTTCTTTTATGCTCTTTTCCTTGAAGACAACACTGCATTTTTTTTAAATACAGAAAAACTTAGTGAGTGGATGGAGGCAAGGCCCATTATTCCCTTGCCATATCTGATCATGCCTCAGAGGAAGAGATAACATGAAATCTATCTTGAGGAATCTTTAATCTTTGGACTGTAACAGTGAGTCAGTTGTGGAGTATCATGACCAGTAATATCTTAACTGAGGTTATTCTGCTTATCTGAGTGTGCCACTGAACAGCAGATGTTCAGGACCCACTTTGGTACACTGCCACCAATCGTTACAGTCAGATATTGAGTGACCTAGAAAAAAAGTTTGTTATTCCGTTTTTTAAATCCCATTCTTGCAGTCTTTCTCACAGACTGAACTTCGAGAAGATCAAGTACTGCCCCTGCAATTAAAACTTCTGGATTTAATTATAAAAAGCAGAATTCAATCAAGTCATACATTTCTGTATATTCCACTGTTTGCATCTCACTAATCACAGGGAGTTTGTGTACTAAGCACTTTAAATGTTTAGATACATTCTTCACTTTTAAATGACCTCTTTGGTCTGAATTGAACTTGTGAACTGCTGAATCTGTGCCTCAGCAATAGGCCAGCAATCTTCCTGGTGCCTAGGTGATGAAAATGAGCTGCATTTAAACAAACTAAGGCAGTCTTGGAACTACCATTTATCAGGATATCACTGATTTGTGAAAAGACCAAACCAAAGAAATTAAACCTGTTCTTTCAGCTCAACATTTCTGTTGCCATGCCACAGGATATGCTTTGGAGCTGTGGACCTTCATGCTCCCTGAAAACCTACTCCACTGAAACCAAATGCAAAATATGTGTGGGTCTAAACATGGGGCATGTTCCCTCCAAGGGTGGCATGGGTACAGCCAGTTCTGTGTGGCTAAATGCCACTTAGCTGGCCCACTGCCTATAAGCTTTAGGCACTATTTAAGAGTTTATTTTAAAAATTTTATTCTAGGTAAAGGGTATGACAGTCCTTGTGGTATTCTTTATAAATATTCATATTGCTAATTCCCTCAGCTAATGTCAAAGGCATAAATCTGGCTTGCTTAATACATGTAGTAGATACATTTTTTGCTTGGTAGTTTACTAATATTATTTCCATCCCCTTCTCCTTCACCACTTTTTCTAATAAACATATAACAAGCTATACAACTCTGGTCTGCTAAATCTTGATGTAAATAAAGTCATCATACATTCATGCTGTAAGTCTAAATGCAGCATGAATATATGATGACTTTAGATTCTGCAATTTTCTTCATACCTGAAATCCTTCCGTTAAACTGCAGAAATTTTCAGAATGGCAAAGTTCAGTTGTATTTTAGGATTTTTTCTTACTAAAAGCCATTATGAACCCAGATAAAAAAAAATTCTATTATTTTTTCTTTTTTACTTAGCACAAAGATGTGTGTAAACATATATGCAAAACAGAAACCTGTTAGAGGGCATTTTGTTCTCAGAAATCTTCTTTGAGGTTATCTTACCTATTAATAGTGCCTCTTTCTCTGATTTTAGACCTGGGCTTCGTTTCTCTGAGTTTTTTTCTCTGTCCTGGTTGACCAATGCTACTGTCAATACATTGATTTCCTATAAAGTTTAAAAAACAAACAGGTGGTCATGTAGATTTCATTTATCTCAATTAAACTTGTCTGCTTTCTTTTAACTATATAAAAAATTCATTACTTTAATTCACATCTAAAGACAAGACAATTATAAATAATTGATTTGTTTGCAGATTATTAAGACACATTTTGAACTACCTTTATGCCAAGTGCTGCCAAGAAGAGAAATTTTGCTTGAGGAGTAAGTAATAACTTTTTTGCTAGTGCTTCTTCATTATAACAGCTGGAGAGATTGTGCCATAAAGTGTGGGAATGGTCAGAAAATTCACATTTTGTAGCTATTAAATCTGTAAACCAAGACCGCCTCCAGGGAACATGGATGGAGACATTCAGCTACAGCCATAAGAGTAAATTCAGCAGTCACTAACAACATTTCTAGCTACTAGAGCACAACCCTCTGCCCTGTTACACTCTTCAACCAGTGCCTGGCATCTGGCATGGCATTGGCCCATCCCAAACAACTCTCAGGCATGTTTTGGGGGTCAGCACCCCCATTTCAGGAAGACCATTCCTAACAGGTGGTTTGCATAAAGCCATCTTATTTTAAGGACTGAAAGAGCACCAACCTGAAGGGCAAACAAGTCAAGGCTCCCACTTGGAGCTCTTTTTTTTCTGGAATCAGGTGTCCTGAACCACCTAAATTTTGTCTGAGAGATCACATAGCAGATGTTCCATCAGAAGTAGCCAGGCAGTTGTGTGACTGGGCACAGATGAAGGAAATAAATTATTTCCAAGGCATGCAAGTGACCTCAGAGTGTATTGCATGATATTCAAGAATATCCATGGGCTGTTTCCATGGAGCAGCCAATGTGCAATGACTCGTTCCTTGGTGAGGCCGTGACTCACCCTGCTGCATCTGCTCTGGGGAATGCTCAGCAGGTCCATGCAAAACCTTGGAGGCAGAGAGCATGGTGCTGGAGACACGGTGCTGTGGGGTGGGACTGTGAAGGAATGGTGCTGCTGTTCTATTTGAGGGAGTCAAGGTAAGTTGCTGAAGGTTGTGTGGGACTGGGCAGCCTTAAAGGCAAGGAAATATGTACTATTTGGTATAATGATGTGGCTCATTTAGGACATACCCTTGATGTGATGCCTTGCTCCAAAACTTTTGGCAAGGATTTTTGGCAATAGAAGAGGGACACTGGGCTTAGATTGCTTGAAGGCATTTCTGAAGGTGTGAATAATCCATGCTAAAAAAAGGCATAAACTCCAAAGTATGTCAAATGTGCCTCTTTATGGATGACTAAAGGCTTCACAGTCTGTGAGATTGGTAAAAAGAGTCACACACTTCCCCATTTTTAATTGAAAAAGAAAAAGAAACTACAAACAGCATGAGCCAAAATGATGTAGTCTGTGCTCAGTGACATAGTCTGTGCTCTTCACAGGCCTGCTCCAAGGGGCAGCAGCCTGGTGGCTCAGATGCATCGTGGCTATCAGTGCTCCTTCGTGTCACAAGGAAGAACAAGCTGCCATGTGTCAGCCAAGGAACTCTGTGTGCACACAAGTGACATACATGCACATGTGCAGCCCCAGCCCCAGAAACAAGGGGCTCTGACAGGCCCTGGCCTGCACCAAAGGAGGCGTGAGGTCCATTCGGTGATCTGGGCTTTGTCACAGTTGTAATGGGCAGCTGAGGTGTTTCTCCTGGCCTCAGGTCTATGTGGAGTTGTGCACATGTCAGCCTTTGCTGGCTTTTTAGTTAGTAGAGATCAAATAACTTTTCAGTTGTGTATCTTTAGTTTTGGGAGTCTGCAGTTCAAGAGTTGGCAGTGATCCTCTCTGAAAACAAGGGTGCTCCTGGGTGCTCTGGCAGCTCCATCACCTTGGCATTGACACTCCTGTAGTGTTGTAATGCACAAGGCACACTGTAGCAGAAGCAGCAGCATGCTTTAAATTGTCCAGCACTGCTGATTCCCCTCCTGACAGAGCCAAAGGCTAATGCAAATTCTGATCTCCTGCTGCCCATGACATCCAAAAGCAGTGAAAGGAAATCCTGTCAAGAAACTGAAACAAAAGGTGTTTACATGACTTTCTCCAAGAGGGCAGTAACAACAAGGGGGTTACCCATCAGAACAGAGCTGGATGACAGATTTTGTGATACTGCAGCAGAAAAGCAGAGCAGCAGATACCACCAGAGCTTGTATAGCTTAAGATGCAACTTTGACTTCATCAGAGATGGAAAAGCAGTCTAAAAATAGCAAATCCTGAGGGGGGAAGGTGGGAGCAGAGAGATGTGTATTTGATATAACAGGCCCCAAACACAGCACACTCGTAGTTTCAGGTGGGATTAGAAGTTTTGTCAAGCAGTGATGCAGAGAAAGAAACTATAATCCCATTGGGAGCAAGGAACAGATGGATTCTCATTTAATGCCTAGATTTGAGCCTGTGCAGAACGTTTTGTATGATTTATAGGACAGTGTAAATGGATGCTAAAGGAAGTCACATCAAGTCCTCCTTAGCTGTATGCTGGAACAGAGGATAAAAGAGTAAAATTTTTTTTTTATGGGGAAGCCTGAGGAAATGAGTGACAAAGATAGATACCCAGCAAACCACTGGCTTTAGAAGAAAGTTGCAGGTTCTTGGAGGCTTTAAAATGAGAAGTTTCTGCCATTCAATGCTACCTGCCTCACAGAAGATAATAAATTAGATCACTCTGATGTATTCAGCTGCCAAAAGAAGTTTGCACAGGCCATGGGAAAATACAGGGTGTGCATAGTCATATAAACTAAATCAGAATTCAGTAGCAATGCTGCTAGGAATTAATAGTGGTTCAAGAGAAATGGCATAATTGGGTCTAAAAAATGGGTGTGAAATTCACCCAGAAACTGGGTTAATTATAGCATAAGTGAAAACCTTAAGAATCTGACAGCATACTGCAGATACAAATCTGGTACCTAAGAAACCTTTACAATAAATCTTCATGCAGTTAATTTACATGTTTTTAGAGGCACTACTTATGTCAACCCACAGAAAAAAGAAAGACTTTTAAAAGTACAAAGGTGAATGAGGTAATAAATAATTGGAAAAAAAACAGTCAGGTCACCTCTCTGATGTGAGAAAAAACGACTGATCACCAGATGCCGGAGGAAAATGATTTAATATATACTGCATTACAGTATTTCCTTTCTTTCCTGGAGACCATTCTTTATTTGGCAAATTATATTTTCTGAGGCCCTAAGCAGTCTCCTTCAGCAGGTTTCATTACAAAAGGAATATTTTGCTACCATCTGTCAGTTACTGCATTAAAGGACAAGAACACAGCTGAGCATGTGCAAATTGGTACTTATTAGAAATGAAATGACCTTGCAAGAACTAAACACTGTGTGTGAAAAGATTAATACAGGTTAAATCACACCTGGAGATCATTAGGGACCTGGTCCTATTTATTATTCACAAATTGTGTCAGGCATTGGAAAACAAAGGGGATCAGTTTGATGACGACAGCTCCAGAGCTGCTCAGTATGAATGCAACCACTCTGTGTGATGCTCTCACCATTGCCAGCTTGGAGCTCTTTCCTGCAAATGACACTTTAATCCATCAGCAGATGATGAAAAGACATGAATTTGCCTCACGGGATTGAAATCCCTATGGTTCTGTAGACTATTACTTGGGACCAACATTTTCATTCAGGGCTCCCTGCATTTGAACCAGGGAGGGAGAAACAGACAGAAAGTCTTTCTGGAAAACTTTCAGGAGAGCTTGCTGGATGAAATGACAATTTTATCCCATGGAGTATTAATTTCCACAAGCAGATCTCTGAGACCACCATTGACTCAGAGCTGATAGCTATGGAGAGTCATACATGGCAGTTTTGCACTTCCTAGATGTAAGGTGGGAGAGAAGTTTGCTTTTTATCATTCACTCAAGTATCTTGGCTTCTTTTGGAAGAGGCACGGGTAAATATATTGCTCCAAAAGTTGCCTGGTCTCACTGTCCAGAGAGAAGCTGTGTCTAACACTGGACACACAGCAAATGAGAGAGTGACTCTTAAGAGAAGTGCACTTGCCACTCTGTGTCTTTTTGCCAGTGAAAGACACAGAGCTCCTGAAGAGTAGAAGAGAGGTGGTAAAATTCTACAGAAGATAGTCAGAGATCCTATAAGAAAAAAAGGCTAGCTCTGCACTCCAGGGCTCTAGCAGATCAGAAAACTCCAGATATTTAGGCTGGATGACTTGGATCTTTCTCTCCTTTATTGGTTTCTTTTTCCCCTACGGAAAAGTAAGATATTAAATAAAAAGTTCTCAATCTAGATAGCATTAATCCTCTTCAGGTCAGTCTTAAACTAGTGCAAAAAAGGCAGACAATATAAAATATTTGTTCTTGCCTGAAAATACATGCTAGCCAGCATCCCTAAAAATGGGGGGACTGAGGACTTTATATTCTCCATAACCACTGAGCAAGAGTTGAGCAGGGCTTGCACAGTAGCTGCCCCACCTGGAAACCCCTCTGGCCAGAGTGCAGTTCTATACCATCTGCTGTTCAGAACTCTCCTTTGAAAGGCAGAGTATAGGATTTAATGAACGTGCCACTGAAGATACCTGACATGTGCCCAGGATGCAAAGATATTCAAAGAGATGAAATATTCCCTCCACTCTCTTGGTAATCCAAGTATTTGATAATTATCTTTGAATCTAGGGGGAATGATGACTGCTTGCATACTGTCTTCAAAGACCTCCTTTTCTTTGTTGTAGTTTATAGAATTCTGAAGAATTATGTGGTAAGGGATTAAAAATAATATTGTGTCTTCTGAAAGGCCCAGTAAAAATCCCATAAACCTACCAGCCTCTGGAAAGGTTTGCATTTTTATTATACGTACAAAGCCAATTGTCTGTGGCATTAAAACAGTGGCAGAAAAAGGAAAGACTTGATGTTTGTCACAGCAGGAAAAACAGAGCAACTGCTGAATGTTGTTAGATGTAAGGGATACACAACACTTTCTCATCAGCCAGGGGACTTATGAGAGAAAATGAGTAGGAGGAGAAAAAAACTATATATTTGAAACATAAGCAAAAATCTTGCAGGCTATTAACAGCAGGCCAGAGTGATGCTGTAAGCTTGGAAATAAAAGGCAATTTTAAAATCCTGACAGAAGAAAGAGCCATGCACACAAGATACCAAAGCCACAGCCTATAAGATATTGAAAGGCATATATATGTGTGCCTGCTCTGAGCACACAGAACTGGGCTGGGACTTCAGGTGAGTTTGCCCAAACTACTTATTGAGGACCAGGCAGGTTTGACTGCAAACTTGGGTAAAAACTGGTCTGCAGCATGAAGAATTGTATATATTTAATTTATTTGCATTTATCTGTGAACCTCCTGTAGTCTGGTATAGATGGGTTTGCTTTGCTAGTCTTTCTTTAAATGTACTTCAGAACTACATCTGAAATTTTAATCTTGCAGTTTTAACCTGAGTGGAGCATAATTCAATAACCAATCAAGTGAATGGAAGCCGTGCAATACTTTCAATGCACATCAAGTCAGGCATCTTAAATTTATAGGGACATGCAAGGTTGAGGTACAGGACAACTGCTGACAGCTTAGCGTGGTTGTCAGTTGAGAATGGGCTACTGTCCTTGTCTATGTTCTTATCCATGGTGAATTCAAAATTATTCAATCCAAGTTGAACTAAGCTACAGTGAAAGAGCTTATTGAAATTTAACTTAAATCAAATTTCCTTGCAAATGTGGCAACGTATGAGTACACTCACAGGCAGTGACTGTGACTCAGATGATCACAGCATCACAAAATCAGGCAGACGACCTTGGGAGATCTCTAGTCCAGCCTTCTGCTCCGAGCAGGATCAGCTGCAGTGGCAGGGCACATGGATGTGCAACAGAAAGGCAGCAATCCAATGGCTCAGCAGTTTCTCTGCAGCATCCCAGTCCTGCACCCTTATCAACAAAGGGTGCCTCTGTCCCCTGCAGAAGGGATTTTCCAACCACAATCACTTGCTCCATCCTTGTGATACTTGTGATTCAAGTCTTGTTTCCACAAGCACAAAGGAGTATAGAGGCACCATTACAGATGGGGAAAATGTGATAACCTAATCAGAGAAAGCAGAGTCCCCTGACCCAGCTCCTCCCAGGGGTGTCACAGGAAAGTATCAGCCCCAGGGGCCGAACATGACATCAGTCCACCTCTCTGAAACATCCTACAGACTGAGGGAGCATTGCCTGTAGGAATTTGGGACTTGTTATGGGATGTAGGAGCAGAGGATTATGGGGTTGTACAAAACCTAGCTGAGGTCCTCAGCAGGGGAAGAAGTAGTAGGAAAAGAAGGGATCATGGCAGTTTGGGAGGGGATAAAAGGGAGTGGTTGCATGTAACCAGGTTGCTGGTCAGTACACTTGTCTGGCCATGTCACGCCCTGATCAGTGTATGAAACCCACCAAAATAATGTCTCTTTTCCTGGGTGAGGGACTCTGTTATGTGTGCATGGGGGCCCATGAGGGCATCTGAGCAGAGCAGCTGGAGTGGGATCAGCAATCAGAGAGCCACTGCACCCTGGAGTGCTGCAGTTAGAGAGACCTGGCTGTCCAAGCCACCAGCTGGGGACACAATGGAGTCTGGGGAATGGCTAAACAACTAGTGTGTGTGTGTGTGTGTGTGTGTGTGTGCGTGTGTGTAGGAGCCAGTTATGGGACAGCCTGGGAGTCAAAGTCCAGTTTCTGGAGGGATTCACATTGTGTATATATGTAAGCCTGCAGTTGTATTTTCCACTAATGGACCTTAACCTGTTTGTGTACCTCAGTGCTGTTCATGTTTATGATGCTGAGTTTGTGCTGATCTGTGGGGCTGGCCACGTGTATATAGATGGACCCATGTGGTGCATGGGTTGTAGATGTGTGTTCTGCCACATGCCTGTGAAGAATATGTGCTCTGTGTAGCTGCAGGTTCATTCCATGGAGCTATGACCACCTTGCCTCTGTCAGGCTGCAAGGATTCAGCATCTCCCAAAACCAGTAATGCTTGGTTTAGGCCAAATGTCTTTAATTCTTTCTTTAATGGAACTTTTTCCCCTTCATCAGCTGCACACTGTGTTGTGTGATGTGATGTGTGACAATTTGGTGAGTGTCTGAACTCTGAAAGTAGCTTAAAACTGTCCTAACTTTAAAAAATATCGTGTGTTTTACATAGCTCTTCTCTCAGTCTGTCCTCTTCAGTGACTGTTTCTGACTGTCTGATGACTACTCCTCTAAAAATACTCTGACTAGAAAATTGCTTGCAATTTTGATTAATATCATTCTTTTGTTGCTTCAAATGAATTATCTTGTGCTGGTGAATTAACTACTTCCTAGAAAGCTCATATTTTACATGGTCCTGGCTCCTCACAGCCTAAGAATTGGTTTTAGAAAAGTGCCTAGCACGAAGTTAAATGGCCTTGTGACACACTCTCTATATGCAGAGAGGTTTCTTTGGCCTTTTCTATTTGTACTGGGATAACTCAGTTTTAAAAAACTCAGTAAAACTTTGCAGTGGTGCATCACATATGAAAAGAATGAGGCAAGGAATGAGGCACCCAACCATCTGCCCAAAACCAGAGCCCTCACAACTACCTAGTGCCACTGTTAGAGTTAGCACCAGGTCAAAAATTCATAAAGAAACCCCTTTGCTTTTCAGTGTTTTTTTCCAGGGTCTTACAAAGATCCTTTTCCTTCTACTACCTACCAAGTGATGCAGAAGGACACACATGCCATATGCTACACTGCTGGTGAATATGACTGGTCTATCATTAGAAATTATAGACACCAGGTTTCATCATCGCATTCAAATCAAGCCTGAGCTTGGTAACTTATTTTGTTCTGTGCAAGAAGCCAGCGTTGGTTTTGTCAGAAACATCACATTGCAATTACTTTTAAAGGACACTCATATAGAAATTTACTTTTCAAATATGCTAATATAATATTTACTGTTAATGTAAATTTAAGAGTGCACTGGTATTAACAAATAAACAGTTGAAAACTTGAAAAGTTATCTGGCATTAAAATTATAGGAATGGCAATGTAGACAAATTAGACCTGTGAATGTAAGACCTTGTGAATGAAAAACTTCAAATGGATGGATCTAAGGTTTGTTTATCTGATTTATCCCACACAATAGAAGCATTTTCAAGAGTGAAGATTAATTGTATTATGGTGCTCTTGACATCCTATTTTTCTGATCCATTTGCCAGAGAGATGCTTTCAGGTTTTTCATTATAAAGATTTTACTATTGTAACTTTCACCTGCTGAGTTTTAGGCAACTAGCAATAATCTGAAAATGCTTTTCTCATTGAAATTATCTCTTTATATTCTTTCATTGTATTTGAGCCCATTTATTTTATGGGAATGTACATATGCAAAATATGGATGACTAATAGGAAAGTTACTTCACGCTTATTTTCAAAAGTATGATCAGTTTGCTTCATTTTCTAAAGCTGGATTTATGTGTAGGTTCCTGATGACTTTAACACAGATGTTTTATGTGATGTGAAGGTGGTTGTTTTGCAAGATAAAAGGTAATTGTCATTTTGCACACTTTGTTTTAGGGAATTGCAGCAAACCAATGGCTGGCTGAATGAAAGCATCACTTGCCCACCAGCTCTGCTGAAGTCAGCGAGGAGGAGGTACTTCATGTTTACTTGAGATTGAGAATTTGTGAAAACCTTTTGAAATGGTCTTTAGCACAAATATCACTCTTGCAATATCCTCTAGAATTTTGCAATTTCAAAAGAAAAGTTAAAGAGAGAGAGAGAGCAAAAAAAAAGGCAGTTTGTTTCCTTTTGAGACTTGTAGAAGTTTTGAAAATTACTTTGTTGAAATAAAAACAAGTAATAGTCGGGGAAAACCAACCTTAAATGTCTTATGAGAGTGAATGATTTTCTTAATGGTTTTGTATTTGAAAGATATTAACTTTAGGAATCTCCACATGTGAAAATGGAAAAAGTACCTAAGCACTTTGGAGTTCTTATTCCTTTGGAGTGGATCTTGATCAGGATGACAAACTCTTTCTGAGATTCCTTAGAGTGACTTGGGAATATTGTTTGATGAGAAGATAATACATGACCCAGCAATGTGAGCGTGCAGCCCAGAAAACCAATTGTATCCTGGGCTGCATCAAAAGAAGGGTGAGGGAGGGGATTCTGCCCCTCTGCTCTGCTCTGGTGAGACCCCACCTGCAGTGCTGCATCAGCTCTGGGGCTCCTAATGTAGGAAGGACAGGGACCTGCTGGAGCAATGTCAGAGGAGGGTCATGAAGACGATAAAAGGGCTGGAGCAGCTCTCCTGTGAGGACAGGGCAGTTGGGGTTGTTCAGCCTGGAGAAGAGAAGGTTCTAACGAGAGACCTTAGAGTTTCAGAGATCTTAGAGTATCTTCACACACCTAAAGGGGGCTGCAAGGGAGCTGGAGAGGGACTTTTTACAAGGCCATGTTGGAACAGGACAAGTAGAAACGGCTTCACACTGACAGGGCAGGTTTAGATCAGATTCAAGGAAGAAATTCTTTACTGTGAGGGTGGTGAGACACTGGCATAGGTTGCCCAGAGAAGTTGTGGATCCCCCATTCCTGGAAGTGTTTCAGGCCAGGCTGGATGGGGCTTTGAGCAATCTAGTCTAGTGAAAGCTGTCTCAGCCCATGGCAGGGGATTGGGACTAGATGATCCTTAAAGCCCTTTCAAAACCATTCCATGAAGAGTGGCTCTTGGGAATATTGAAGTTCCTTTCTCACTTCTGTCACTTTTTCCCTGTCTATTCCTTGAAAGCCGGTTGGAAGGCGCGTGAGTGTGGTGCACAACCCCCAGGACTGCAGTAGCAGGTTTGTGGCTGCAGCAGAGGTGGCCCATCATCTTTCAGGTGGTTGTGGGGGAGGCTGAGTGCTCTGACAAGCCAATCTCCTTGCACACTGTGTGGGTTAAGCCCACAGCTGCATATGTATAAGGCTGAATGTTATTCCTCACCAGAAATGACAGGATGAGTCCTGTGTACGTGTGCAGTATAAATACTCGCGGAAAATGCTTTGGGATGAAAGGCTCCATATAATGATCAGATATTATTAAAATGTCAGGTAGCTCTGGGCACTGAAGATCTGTCTTCCTGTGGAGCTCATATGAAATTTAAAGTAAAAAAAAACTTTTGTGATTTGCTGAGTGGGTGGCTGAATGGGTTTTATCATTGTGTCTCAGAGTTCTCTTTCTCCTCCCTCAGATGATCAGAATTCACTGCAATTAAAAGCCAAGTCACTCTGACACTCTTAATTAGGGACAAGAGAAGTGGTGCGATTTCTTGCTGCACATTATCAAAAGGGGTTATTGCTAGACCCCAGATCCACTTCAGGCAGCACATTCTGTGTCAGAATATACCTTGGTCTGCTCCCTGTTTGCTCCCTGTAGGGTTCAATCATGGCTGGAATCTCAGAGACTCTGATTTAGCCAGCACAGACATCTGTACCATGCTAATGAAACTCTCGCTGTCTTCTGAAATGGCAAACCAGGGCTGGTGTGGCAAAGGGGGGAACTCGGGGAGATTTGATCTACCAGTGTAAAAGAACTTCTGAAGGCTGAGTGGGCTCTTTGATAACATCCTAAACAGGCTGTTAAACTCCTGCTACTTTTCAGGCCTCGTGGTATTGAATTCAGGAGGTGGTCATTCCTCATGCCTGTCGCAGTAAGTAGGAAAGCTGCTGAGCTGTGAACGGTCAGAGCTGCTTGAATCTATCATGCTCCATGTGCCTTAAATTGAAGGAAATGAGAAGAAATGAGTGATGGAAGGGCTACAAATAAACATCTGGAATGGAAAAGGTGGGGAGTAGAAAGAGGCACAGCCATTCCTCACCCCCTGGTACTGGCCCCACCAGGAGAGAAGAACCTGAATACAGACAGTAAATGTGTCCCTCTAAAGCCCCCCTGACAGCTCCAATCCAATCAGGGTAAGGCTCCTTGCACCTTCTCCTAACGACACAGCACACCCATGATGAGAAACCAAACCCCACTCCTCTCTTCTCAAGGAGCTGTCCTCATCCCTGCACTCTCCGTTATTCCTGCCTGCTCTCTTTACACACCTGCAGGAGGGAGAAGTTACAACAAAAGGGGCTGGAGGGTGTCCATAGCTTGTGCTCTTTTCTTCTGAGGTGTGGCAGAGAGACAAACCCCAAGTTTTGGCATTCTCTGCAGGGAATGTCAGCCTTGAGCCCATGGGTATGGAGAGGCCACCAGGACCCTTTATCCTCTAAAGCATCACCTCATTTTCTGCAGTGTCCAGTCACATCCATGTGCTCCAGAAATGCCTGCTGCAAGGCCAGAGGACCTCATTGTGGGGAGCCCAAGGAAGGTACTCACTGACTAACATCAGTTTGCTGAGGCAAAGGTTCACAGCTTACAAACCTGGGAAGCTCAGACAGGAGAGAAACAGACGATTCCTGACATATGCAAGGCCTGCACTGGGGTTTTCTGGCCTGTAACTTGACTCAAATTGCTCTTATGTAAGCCATATTGAGCACATTTTTTATTGCAAGCCTGTGCTGCTCTGGGAAGAGCAAGCCTTTTGAAGAGTGGGATAACCGGGAAATGACTGTAGCACGCACAAGGAAGTGAAGCAGAAGAATCAGCAATCACTTGGGATCTTCATCACTAAAGATGACCAACTTCTGTCCCACACTCCCAACCTACTGGGATGATTTTGCACTCTTCTAGCTCCTACTCCTCTCCCTGTGTTCAAGGTCCTTTCCATCTCACCTGGCTCAATTTGATGCTGCCACACTAAGTGGAGATGCCACACAAATGGCATGTGTGTACTAACATTCACTTATATAAAACGTTCACAGTAGGCACCTTTGGATGTCTAAATTAAAGCTCTGCATAGGGAAGTACAGGAAGTTAACTCTGATGAGTTTGATGGAATGACAGAGATTTCCAAAAGTTGAAGAGGGTTAGCTTTTTAAATCTTTGCCTGACTTGTGGCAAAAGTAAGCCTCACTTAAGAACCATCTTTTCTTTGATGAAGATTATCAGTGATTAACCTATTCTTTGAAAAGAGAAATCTAGGACATACTTAGGAATATGATCACTGTCAGTGTAGCATAAAGTGAGCAATGCAGTGATATATCCCCCCTCCTCAGAATCAAGGATCATCTGAAAACTGCTTCAAAAGCAAATACAAAAGACAAAATTTAAAGGAAGAATCAACATTAAAAGTAAGATGCTTGGGTCAACTCAAGAAATGCTCTGACAACAGCTTCAAGCATTCAAATGGAAAAATGCATCCCTACTTAATATTATTGATTTTGTGTCTGGAGAAAAACCCACAGAACATTGTGTCCAAGCTGTGGGAGACGCTAACTGAAGGCAGACAGGTGAATGCGGTCAAAGTCGGTATTTTGTTCAAACAACAAAACTCAAAAAGAACAAAAAGATGGTCAAAAAAACCCCTTGTGGTGAAGTCAGTTTCACTCTCTGAAATTTTATTACATCTTGGTGATAATGAGGTAACCCTTTTAAGTCTTTTGGCAAATTTCTGATTTTTTAACCTCATGGGAATTTCTTTAGTCACTTCAACAATGTCAGGACTTTGCCATGAAATTGCAATCAGAATTAAAAATGCTTCTGTGACCATTAACCATGTCTTGCTTTGGTCTGAATATGGCAAACTAATAATCTTGATTACAATTTTACAGCACTTTTACAAAGGGTAGGAGTTATTCACAGCTGCCATCTAAGGAAGGCAGATAGCTGACAAAGGAGTGCAACAAACTCCTGGAAGATCACCGAGTAACTCTAAAATGAGACTTGTATTAAAAAAAAAAAAAAAAAATCTTCCTTTCTCCATTTATAGTAGAGGGATACCAAGGATGTTAACCTTCTGACCTCCAAACCAAAGGGACTTATTCACTGTATTTGCGTGCAGTGCCATATCTTTACTGAATTCAGCAACGAGCAAAAGGAGATCTTTGATCAGAACACAAAATTAATTTATGTACTAAGGGCTTCACAGAAAGCCACTGAACTTACAGGAAGAGTAGGAGAATAAATTGTCTTTGTAGAGTTAATCACAAAACATGTGATTAGCATTTTCAGTTTGCAAAATAATCTCTACTCAAGCACAGCTCCCAAGCAAGATTATTTTTTTCATGTTGGGAATATTCAGGTCCCAAGAGTCTGGGAACATCCTTGAAGAGGATTATATCTGAAATTATGATTGTCCATTGGTCATTATTTTCACTTCGGTTAAGACAGAGATGTGAATGAAATACCATTATATGCAGCAATGAAGAGGAAATGAAAACGGGGTCAGATTAGAAGCAAGGACTGATCTCTTCCAAAGCACGGCACTGATGCAAGTGAGCACTCAGTGCACCTCTGGCAGTGCTGGCTGTTGAAGTCTCTGCTAACACCCAACCAGAATCCTGGGCTTTGTGTACTGCCTAAGCCCGACATTTGGCCTTTCCTGACACAGAGCACAGCTGGGAAATATCAACAGCCATAACAAATATTACTGCATGTACCTGGCAAATCACTCATGAAACACCCTTATGACTCTGTAGAGAACCTTGTAAGATGGTTTTGCTTCCTGGAAATAACAGATGTACTGGCAATACACTAAAATTTTGGTCTACCCTGCCCCCGCAGACTTTGTGTGAACTGACATGCAGGGAATGTGACATTGCAATTTCTCCAGCCCCTTAGTCAACTTAGTTAATTTTCTTGTGAAAACAAGAGAAAAAAAATGAAGGTTAGTTTGTAGGTTGGGCACCTACAAATTACTTCAGGAGGGAAGTTTAATCTTTTTCCAAAGGTGTCCAGATCCTTGTCTCCCTTTCAGGATGGTCTCATAAGTATGTAGAAGACCAGGATAGGTCTAAGTATATATATTTTTTCATCTGTATCTGCTTTTGCTAAGAAAAATATTTCCATGTTTTATTTTAAATAACATAATTTTCTAATGCAAAAGATGATGCAGACTAGTGGAATCAGGAGAAATCCTGAGTGAAGAAAGTAATCTTTAAGGTTACAGTATGGGCTTTCTTGATGTGTGTACACTGTGCTTAAAGTTTCTTCTGTCCTTTCTAGGAGTCTGATTTTCTGCAAAGTAATCTAAATATGCCACAGTGTGAAGATAAGATTGTGTGTTCAGTGTACAGGCATACGTTGCCATTTTTCCTTACCAACACCTCCCACTATTACTCGGCATGTAGAGGTATTTAATTTGCTGAATTCAACCTGTCATCTGCAACAAATATGTCCTAATCCAATTATATGCATCACAGTTCACTAAGAACCACTAGGAGCCACCAAGCCTCCTTCTCTTTGATCATCCCTGATTTGCACAGTGGCCAGGGGCAAAACCCATGGAGTCTGCTGAGAATATATATGGAGACAACCTGCAAGGCACAGCACCTGAGTGCTACATATTTGATATGAATGACAATTGTTTAAAAGGCACTTCAGCTTCCATTTTACAAAGTTCATTATTATAGCAAATGTTTTTAACATCAGTTCTTTCCCTCTATTTCTCTATTTTCATTTATACTGCTGTGCTTTTTCTGATTCCATGGTGGTATTATTGTTGAATACATGGCTGCAACTGTGACTCAATAATTGTAACTATCTGGTTTCCCTCTTTGCCATTAATCTAGGTATTGACTTCTTTTCTTAAGAGTCATATATTGCTATGAGATCAGCAGGGGAAAGGCTCATGGAAAAGAGGGGCATAAAATACAGTTTCTATCCTATGGAAAATTCAAGCCTTTGAGAGCTTGTACAATTACAAACTGGATCAAAATATTACATTTTGAAAAATTTACTATTGACCAAAGGTTCTGAAATATTTTGTTTTAGATATTTGGGCACTGTGGACCAAAACACTCTCTTTACACAATTGAAATGTTTCCTTTTAATGCTATTTAAACCTCTATATTATATAAATATAAAATTTTCAAGCACATCTGTTTATGCAGTTACATATGAGCCAGAATGGTACAGCTTGAAGCTTTCAGGTAATTTCCCTTTAAAACATTTCAATACCACAAAACACTGTTACATCTACATTTTTGGTGAGGAAGAAAGTTCTTTTAGAGAGTTTATAAGACTTACATGTGGCTATTTCTTTAGGATTTCCTTTGGGAAACCTGCAATCAGCTATTTATTGTACAACGACCATTTTTTAGCGAGCATATGTGGGTATTTCAAGATCATCATTGGATTAATGTATTTTTGGTTTGCAAACAGAATCTTTCAAAGGGGCAGTGGGATGCTGTGCAGACAGACTGCAGCTGCAGATTTGTTGGAGCTATCAGACAATATTGAATGTCTCCTGTCCAAACGCTGAGAGCTACGAGGCTCTATCGACTTCACTGCGGAAACGGATCACAATGAATGAGATTTAGGAAAGGATTAAAAAAAGAGAACAACATTTCCTTATCAATAAAGCAGTTCTCAAAACTTAAGCCTTCCATTCAGGTTTAAAATAAAACTGTTTTCCTGACTGAGCAATTTCACAACACATGGACTGAAGTAGATGTTAAAATATATTAGTGTTTAAATTATTGCTAGTTCACTTGGCCAGGAGGAAGCTATCATATATAATTGGTTTTAATATTCATATGTTTATGACAAAGACTCATGGTTTGAATGACAAACATAGCAGGAAACTTTCCCTTTTTTTCCTCTTCCCCCCTTATGGAAATTGCTGTTTTGATGGCAATCATTAAGGAAATAATAGAAGCAATTTTTTTTTTTTTTTGGCAGCAGGTTTTTAAAACACACGACTTTAAGAGTCCTTTAATATTTTTGGACTAAATAATGATTCAGTGAATTAATTTAGTCCTCTTGTGAAAATTAACTGTTTCAAAATTATACACATATACGAACCACCTCACTCAGAACTGAAATACAGCCGGGCTTGCCCAGCTGCAAGGTGGCAGCCACAGAGACAAATGGTGTAACTTTGTAGCTTGACTAATCCTGGACAGGACACTAAGGAAAAGCATTTCTTTTGCAGTCGTTTCCATGGTATCTTTAACACCCACATTCAGCAAGTAGGACACTGGTTGTTAAAGTCTCATCCAAATAAATCCTACGAAGTAAATTGCATGGAACCCAATTTATCTACCTTGAATGAAGTTTGCTGGGATTTGAACCTGTGGCTTCACGAAAAAAAAACAAACCAGACACTTCAAACTTGATGTGCAAATCATTCAGCCATTCTATCAGCTTTAAGACATACACAGTAAATTTGAGACCATACACATACATGTACCAAATCTACACAGAGACAGATGTACCTACATTTGCTTGAGATTCATCATGCCCATTGATTTCTGCTAATTCCTTGGCGCTTTTTAACTGCAAAGAGTGAAAAAAAAAAAAACAGAACAAAACAAGCACATTACTTCAGTATTTCACACAGTTATCTTTGATTTATTTGAAGGAGTGTTTTATAAAGCTTCCAATGAGAAAAACAGATGGAGCATATAATTCTAATGAGTTTTTGCTCAAACCATTTTGAAACCAACATACTTAAGGCTTGATAGGTTGGCAAAAAAAGAAAAATAATAGGACTGGGTCATTATTTTTTAAATAATAAGATTAGAAAGTAGTTTCAAGGCATAAAAGGTACACAGATTTCTCTCTCAAGAATAATAAACAATTTAATTTCCCACTGTTGTTGCTATTAATTTAAACTTTACAATATCTGCAAGTTGCCACTAGCTAAATAGTGTTTTGCCAATGATTACTTTTGCATGATATATTTTGAGGAAAGATGCCGAAGTGCTACTATACATTGTCTTCCTGACAACATACCTAAGTAACTGACATGGCTCCTGGGCATGATGGAAAAGGAGGGAAAGTGAAGAACAGCTCTTTTATTTAACCAGTGGCAGGAAGAACCGAGGGGACGCTGCAAATATATGACCTGAACAAAAACTTTTTTTTCCCCTCCTGAATTAGCTTTTAGGGGAAAATCCAGGATTACACTGGGAATTGTAAAGATCATTCTCAGGAGATTTAAGGCAAGTCCTAGCTCACATCTTGAGCCACAGTGAAATATGCTGTCGTTCATCCTGTGATTGAGCAAACAGAGCAAAGAGGAGACACCGCAGCTGTCCTGAGCCTATAAGCCATGGAGGTTTGTACGCTTAAATGAAACTTATAGAATCATTTGCTCTTTAGGTTAAGCTCTGAAAAGACATGTTTTATTGTAATTTAATTCACAATAGATGTCCTGTGGAGGAGGGGGATGGAGGGAAAGGAGAGGGATGGGGAACAATAAAAACTTTCCTCTGAATTCCTTCTTTTTTGCTGAAGAAACTGGGTTTGACATAACTGTTGATTCTAAAGCTCTGGCTCTGATTGGCAACATTCTAAAATCGTGGTAAAATGGAACACTAATATGTATTGATTAGTATCTGACTCAGAAGTGTTGGTGGACTACAATCCTAGGGGTTTGGTTACCTCCATCGTATTTTTGCTACGTGGCAAAAACAGCTGAACTGAGTGTGATTGAGCTCCCAGCTGTACAGTTTCCAATCTGACACTTAGGGTAAGCAGGCCATGGTCTGCTTGTACCTTATTATGCAGGGCTGTGAACTGCACCAATTCAGGAACTGCAGCTCAAGCCCCTAAACCAGTCCTCATGGAGAGGGAAGAGGGCAACACTTCCTGATAAAGTAGTACAAAGGATATCTGGGGACTGCAAAAGCATCAGGTCTCTGGTTCCATTCACTGAAGCTCATCTTTCAAAAGCCTCAAGAAGTCTGCAATTTATACTGACAGCGGGTGGTGCATTTCCAATGAATGCTACATGTTTTCCCTACTCTGAAAAAATAACCATCCTGTGAAGTCACTCCACTGTGAGGATAGCTGGTAGGAATGAGCTGAGATGGCTGCTTCCAGACAAGCACCAGAATTAAGAATTTATGGATCGCAGTGTGACCGGAAGAGCTGTTTCCTGATTCTGCCAATTCCTCATTATAGAAATTCACACATTATAAGCAGTCCTGTTGGGTTCAGCTGAGTTACTCCTCTGAATATGAGGTCAGGAGAGCATGCTCGGTTTAGTAAAGCTGTTCTGCATGCTGATGAGAGTGTCCCGAGGGCTCAAGGAATGCAGCTCAGTCCTTATGCTTTGCCTTTCCCTGTCTAGGCTTATGAAATGCCATCACCCCTTGGTGACTGTGGCTCCCTGGCAAAGTCCTCTTCTGGTGACATGCCACATCCCCATCAGCCACACGTGGGTTTGATGGGAGACTGGGCTCAGCCTGCTGCCCACTTTGCTCATGCAGGCTTTTGCCCTGCCAAGGTTTCCCTCCATTATCACCTTGGCACTACTTCATCAGTTGATATAATGCAGAGAGGATGCCTGAGCCTCTCCATCTCTTTTATTGCACACTTTTATATGCTCTGAAAAGGATGCCAGAGCTTAGGCAAGAAGGTGCTTGCATCCCTGCCAAGACTAGGACCTCTGCAGTGGAGATAATGGTGGAAAACTTAAGGGTAGAAAGTGTGCAGCTGCATTCCCATGGTTAAAGGGGGTGAAATCCCTTTTTGCACAATATATTTTTTTCTAAATTATTATTTAAATTATATTCTTCTCTCACATGTTAAATAGAGAAATGCTGGAATAGGAAGCTTAGAAAAATGTACAATATTGGAAAAACAGGACTTGCCTTGCCCCCTACAGTGACTCCAGGGTAAATCAGGGGCAAATGTGATGTTAGCAGTGGATGGTGTGCTGAGGCAACACACAGAACTAGTGTCAGCAACAACCAGGAGCCTGCCTGGAAGGAAAAGGGATAAGGAATCAGAAGTATCTGATAAATCTAATGCTGTGGTGAGGTAGACCTTACTCAAACCAGTGGGTGTGAATCCCTCAGACAACCAGAGCTGAAGGGCACGTGCCAGATGTGATTCAGAAGCCTTCTGACTACAGCAATGCAATATGGTGCACCAGCAAGTGGGACTTCTCCCAGCAGGACATCCCAGCCTGGATATGGCTGGGACCATGGAGCAGCCATGCCTGGATGGAGCTGCACCGCCCCATGCACACATGCTCTGAGTGAGGCCGGGCAGGATCCCTGTGCCAACTTGGGATGAAAAGGCAATTTTTAGCAAACTTACCACAAAGCCAAGCCATAAAGTCAAGGCAAGAGTGCTATGCTATTTATTTTTGAAAGAAATGCTCTATTTACTTGGCTTGGCTGCATGATTTTCAATACCCATTGTGGATAAAACACACAGATAAGCTTGGTGCTTGTAAAGGAAAGCTGTGAGTCTTGGCAAGTGGGGGTCATTACTGCAAAGGCTTCTGCTGTTCTGGAAATTTTTGGAACTCATTCAGGGTTCTTGGAGGAGCACACTGGCTGCCTAGCACTCTTCAGGAATTCTGGCTACTTACAGTCTTGGCCTCAGGCGCGTTTCAGAGCTAATTCTCAGGAGAAATGCAGATCTAGCCTGACTCTCTTCCAGCTACTGTTTCGCCTGTCTGCCTAGCATGAGTGCCCATTTGATTCGCAATTAGCAGCAGTCTGCAGAGATGCAGCAGTCTGCCCTGGTGGTCCCTACTGGGCCTCACATTGCAAGATCTTTCTATATGTTTTTGCAGCATATAATTACTACAAAGATATAAAATAACTTAGTGCAATTTTTGTTTTTCTTTTTTTTTTTAAAGCACTTTATAATGCTATACCTTGAAAGTGATGTGAAAATGGAAATGAGATCTAATTAACTCAAGAGACCTGGTGGAATCTGTGTTTATAAAGATTCTGTCATTACTAAATCCATTCTTCCTCATGGCATTTTCTGTATTACAGTCTTGCCTCAGCTTCCATTTAGGTTATCTCTGTGACCATAACTATAAAGATCATAAAAGCTTCCAGAATCTAAATTATTAGTTTGTAGAATATATTTGTCATCAGATATGTTCAAAAATAAATGTTAAATGTGGAACAATGTCCTAGCTTTCAAAATGAACATAAAAAAATCAGAAATAGACATAATTTACTTTTCCTAATGTGTACATCAAATGTCTACATCTGTCTGCAGACATACATGAAAAATCTTGAACATTAGAATTGTCAGCATTTTGAATCTCTGCCACTTAAGCAATTCAGATTCCCCCAGACCTTAAACTGCAAATACTTATCCAAGCCATCAAATACTTTAGCTGAAAGTTTATATAGAAATGGTTAAAATAAGGTCTGAAAGCAGAGACTGTGCCTCTGCAACACAGGTGGGGATTTTCAATTTCAGTGTGTCCAAGCCACATGTTTTCTACAGAAAACACATAATTGTGCACACTGTGCTTGCACACAAAGCACTGTTTCTTCTCTAGATTTACAGGTTTAGGGCCAGACTTGCTTTTTGCTGTGTAGCTATCCATCTTACCATCCTTATAAAACAATACTGTCAAATATTCTCTGTGTCATAGTAGACCTTAGTATAAAAGAAGGTGGGATAATCAGATTTACAAAGATTCGATTCTCACTGGTTAAATAAGTGCATTGATAACTACTTTTTTAATGCCATTATGATAATGCCACTGTAAGTTTTTTATATACTCATACTTGTGTGAATTACACAGGAGATGCCAAAATGTTTTTTTCAATACTATTCTTGAAAGGAAGAGCTGTTTTGGCTCAGCTACATTTAACTCCCCCAGCATTTTTTTAAATTCAGAGCAAAACCACTTATCACGGATATCTATGTAGAATACATAAGAGGAAATACTACTCAAGACATGAAATCCAATACTGGATAGTATAAAGTAAGGATTCATTTTCACTCTATTATCTGAAACTCTGTTAGCCTAATCAGAGCAAACAGACAGAACACTTAAGGTTAGGTCTTGCTCACAACATATTCTGTGGTCAGACTCCTACAGATTTTGGAGGTGAAGACATGAGAGTTTCAGAGCTAATGGTTTTGCCTTCCTTCCCCTTACCATGCCTAAGCCAGCACCTTTCTCCTGCCAAAATCACTCACCTGTTCCTGCAGGACTTTGAGCATTGCTTGTGTATGCGTTTGCTCTTCCTTTGCTTGCTCCAGTTCAGACTTTTTGTTATTTAATTCCTCCTGTATGCTCAGCAATTGCTGCACAAACAAAAGAAGTTTCTGGTTAGCCTCATCTGGATCCAAAGCAGTTTAAAATCCCCAGTTTGACAAATCCTCATTTCAAACAATGTTTTGCAGTCTGCTCCTACATTTATTACTGTTGCATAATCTGCTGTGTCTAAATGGACCAGAGGTAAATTGTTTTCATCTGCATCTCCTTCTGCGGCAGTGCACCACAAGTAATGCATCTGTTAATGTTAATGTGCATTAAGCTATTTGTTACATTAAAGCAGAAACTCCTGGTACAGTATGTCACCCACAGAGTGACTGTCACATTTGTCTGAACCAAAATCTTATTTGTAGAAGTATATGTGGTGGTTTTAATAAGGCTGGGGTAAACACTATGGTACATAAATAATTTAAAAGCACAGCCCTTTAATATAATTAGTCATTGGCCCACAGCCATTTTCATTCTATGCAAAGCAATATTCTGGAAAGCTTTCAGACTCACTTGCCAAGAAGACAAAAGCTTTCCCCTTTTTTATTTTTTTTTTGTCTTGTGCTGCGATATTTTATTAGATCAGGAAGAGTGATGCCCTACAATCAATATATCAGCCAGGAAGACTGCTGATCTACTGTCAAAACAAAAAGTTATGACCAAAATCTATTTTTATGAAGAGAATTCTGAGATGAAGGAGCATATTTGAAAGCCCACATCCCCTGGTCTTGGCTAGCTTTAGATTCTGCATAGATTTATTGTGACTGTCAGGAGCAGGTCAGTAGATTTAATTCTGAAATACATATATGTTTTTGCATTGATTTTTGAAGAATGTTAGATGATGAAGAGCAAGAGCAGACAAACAGGTTAAGAAAAGAGTTTATGTGTTTTCTCTCAGTGAATAAGAAAGGAAACTATGATTTTCTGGGGCAACATGTTGCTTGTTAGCACACTCCATTTAAAGAAGTAATTGAACTACTAATTGCTTTACTAACATACATTACTGATTTAACCATGTACCTACATCTAAAGCTTAGTTTATGGCTGTGCTTAGGGCTGGTGGCTGACTCAAACTGATGATGCAGGTGTTCAGCCTCCTGGTAAGTTACAGACAGCAAACCTAGAAAAAAAGTCTTGGCCTTGTTCCACTGCACTGGAAGTCCCAGGCATCAAAGGACATGGTGTCAGCATTGTTTTCAGAGTGACTTGGAAACAGATGACATTTCAGGGACTGGTGGAGTTATTGGTAGTGTGTTTCTGTTGTAAGTGAACATCAGTATGATGGATTAATTCAGCCACTGAAGTAAAAATACACGTGGGTATATGTCTGATTATATCTCACACACTCTACAGTCCAGCAGAGTTGGTTAGCTTTTTGATGGATCATGCCGCCTGGAATGCTCCCTGGGAGCCTCCAAGAGACATTCTGGTATGTGTTTTCACTCTACCACAGCACAAGACCATTTTGAATCTCAAGATTTTTCCATGAAATAAATAGGTCTCTTCCACTGAGGCTCATACCCTACCAGTTTTTGTATGGGAAACTCTGCTTTGGCATTTCTCAAACAGGGAGGTGTTCACCTTGCCTGCTGGGTACTACTTCCCTCATTTCCAGAAGACAAACTGGATTTGTGTGCACTGCCATAGGTCACACACTGATATCCATGCAGGTTCCCATGCAGAAGGGACCATCTAGTCACCCCACGTAAACTCAGGTTATAACATACCTTTAAGGTTCACCTGGGATAGCTCTAGCTGATGCCTGCAATTTAGAGAGAATGGACTCTAGTCCTCAGGAGAGAAGCAGAGAACACAAGACACCAGAAAGATGCCATAAGCCCTCTCAATGGTCACTAGCTGAAGCACTGTGATAAGCAGACTGTCACCTACCTAATGGCAGCTGGTGAGATTTCCTCTCCTTTGCAGCTGCAACCTGTTTGACCACACACACCTGAACATATCATGAGAAAGCAGTCTTTGCCCCCATTTCAGAATCTTCTCTGAGCAGTTATGTCTCACCAGTGTGGCCAGATTCCATCTTGGTTGAGAGAATTTTACTCCAGCTTCTGGGAAAAGCCCTACAGGCCATCCTTTTGAACAACATAAAATCACATCTGGAAGATCCCAAGTGAGTTTTCATTTCATCCTGCTCCTGAATAATCTTTCACTAGTGAACAACTGTTACAAAGAGGAAACCAAGATGGACTCTTGGGTTGAACTTGTTTACACAACTGAACTTAAACCTCCTTTTCCATCCCGCCTACCCCCTCCCCATGGTTCTTCCATGGCCACGTTTCACTTACTGTGGATCAGCTCACAAACTTCCACTGTTTTGTTTTCACATCTCCCACTGTGATCTCCCACTGTGATTTAG
Source organism: Ammospiza nelsoni (assembly GCF_027579445.1). Taxonomy (NCBI): domain Eukaryota; kingdom Metazoa; phylum Chordata; class Aves; order Passeriformes; family Passerellidae; genus Ammospiza; species Ammospiza nelsoni. The sequence goes on along the minus strand of NC_080634.1, from coordinate 59,200,545 downwards.
TCTAATTATATATCTCTTCTTTTGACCCTGGCTTTTCCTGTTTTGTGTTTAAGGCAATTTTTCCAAAGCTGTCTGAGCATGGGAGGAATTGGTGTGGAAGACACTGAGAGCATGAGAGAGAGAGAGAGAGAGGGAAATTGTGATGTTCTGCATCTTTGTACTTGGCTCTGGACCAGCGAGGAACAGAAATTCCAGGAAAATATCCAACATTCTCAGTTTCCCTAGGGTAAAAGAGTGTGCACTCTAGTTGGAGTATGAACTACAAAGCACTTGATATGAGATAAAACCTTCTAGCAGTCTTAGTGGTTAAACTGTCAACTACTGAAGGTTTACTGTGTGTGCATAGGCTCCAAAGACAGTAAATGTGTCCCATTTTCACAGGGGTCGAAAGCAGAGTAACTAAGATATCCTATTCCCATTCATACATAAGGTTTTTCATTCACAGGACTGGGACCTTCCCATTCAACCTCCAGAGATGTCAAAACTATTTAAAATTTGGAGCCATCCCTTGGGGGTTTAACTTTCTTTTTCTCTCCCTCATATTTATCTCTAAAAGCTGCAGAATCTGCTAATTTTGCATGGGTCAGGTTTGCATATTTCTTTTTCCTGCATGGTTGATGCTGCAACCAAGAAGTTGTAACAAGGAGTTATACCAGCCAAACAGCATATTTTTCTCCTTTAGTCTCATTTTGGAAAATAAAGAAATAAATGTGACTGAAAAAAATATCAGCCTGAGACAGATGAACAGCCAGAAAAATTTCACCACAAACACGTGATGTTTGGCAAAGTTAGAAGCAAATGGGGAAAGGATCTTACACTGGCAGAAATGAGACAAGTTTCATAACAGGGACTGCTGCCATGCCTGCTTGTATACAGACAGGTTTTCCATAAAGATTGTAATGAATGATGCCAACATGTAGGTATTAATTATTCAGAATTACTTTGTTTTTCATACATAAATCTACTTATTAAAAATTGATCCTATAGATATTTCTTTTGCCCTTCAAATTTCTTGCAACTATATACCACAATCAATCAAAATAAAAAAATATCCTTGGTTTCAATAATTATGCTGTCTAATACTGTTGCACCTACTTTGCCATCTCACACAGCCTTTCTGCCAGAGTTTCCCTGTGTAGGAAACCCATCTACTACACTGATGGTCACCACAGCTGTACAAGTGTCTGTTCTTTCAATCTTGTCTCACATCTCTGGCCATTCCCTTTAAGCCCTGATGCTCCCAGCTTTGTGACACAGCATCCAGACAGAAGTTACCCAGTTTTATCAGGCAAAGAACTGATTTCATGGCTATATAGATAGGAAATACCTGGCTCATATTTCTGTTTTATTCCATGTCCCCACTGTGCAATTCTTTGGGTCTGCGTGTTATGGAAGTATATTTTCCCTGAACCAAAATGCAAGTGTCAGGAAGCAGAAAAGCACATCAAAGAGCTCATCAGAGCTCTGATGATCCTGAAGAGAGACACCTGCAGAGCTCCACCAGCAGCAGCCTGGAAGCTCAGCTGGTCTACATACAACCAAAAGCGTTTGTCTCCAGGACAAGGACAGCCTGACCCTAGGAGATGGAGCTGTGTACTAGGACCAGATCAGACTGGCAGACATCACTAATATCCTCTTACTGGTATTTCCAGAGAGGAGATGGGAAAGCCAGAAAGAATTATCATCCTGGTTGCCTGTCCTGAGATCAATCAACGCATGTTAGATCCCCTCAAAAAACACAAGACATTGCTTCCAGTGGCAATTCTGGAACTGGTCTGCATAAAAATGGTAGATATCACTATTCTTTCTTTAGTGAGGACCAAATCCTCCCTGTACATAATAGGTAGGTAGCTAATTTCAATATGTGGGGCAAAAGAGGGTGTGTGTTTTATTTTGATTTTTTTTCCCCACATTCCCACTCCAATGCTGAATCTCTGCCAGAGACAGTTCAGTACCACCCATATTGCATAGATCTCAAAAGCACAGACAGAAAATTACCATCTTAAACCAATCTTCACAGCTTCTGAAACATTAAATATAGATGGCATTATTGAAGCCAGCTGAATTACTCAGGCTGTGTACAATGCAGTGCCAGTGTGGCCAAGAATGCTAACAACTGAGCAGCACACACTACCTCGGAATATATGAGAAGTCCTAAAGGGAAAGTAATAGCTTCTTGCTGCTGTGTAGCACTGTGCAGCCATGAAATACTCCTTCTCTTTCCCCTCCTCCTTCTTGCCCACAGTTCTTCATAGCTCCCCAAAAGGCAGTGTGGATTTGAATATAAAATATGGACATACCTAGAAGTGTGGTTGCATCCCAAGCCTAGTTGGACAGACAAGGATCCCATAAGGAAAGCATGATTTCCAGCATGAAACCAACAACTTTTCATGCAAAGAAAAAGGAGGCAGATCAGAAGTGACTGCAGCGCCTGAGACTGTACTTAGGATGCTGTAAGGCTGACAGAATAATGAGAAAGGAAAACCACCATTTGACACAAGTTTAGCAGTTATACTGCTGAATGGTCCTGCCCCTGCTATTTTGTTTATGATCTTCTCTACAGCTGCTTGAAATGAAGTATGAAAAGGTTACAAAGATCTTAAAGAAAGGGCAGTAAGGAGGAGCAGACAAAAGAACACCTTTGGAGTGGGAGCACTGACGTTGATCACAGGTTGTGCAGGCAGTTTCAGCAAACCCAGCCTGTTCAGCCACAGGAAAGAGGCAAACTCTCCCATTTATGGAGTAGATGCAGAATGTCCAGAGATGACCTCTGTTAAAGGTCTCTGAAATCAGTGTATCAGTCAAACAGGGATGCTCTTGCACAGCTTAACTGAGCCAACTCAGTTGAATGGTCATCTTCAACACCCAGTGAACTCAGGCAAACTGGATTCTCCTGCTCATATAATGTGTAGGAGAAACATCATCAGATTACTCTCCACTTATTATCTATAGCAAATCTATCCCTATAAAAGAAAAATAGATTCATTAAGTGCCTAAAAAAAGGTGGAACTTATGTGTCTCAAACTGGCAGGCTGTATCCCAGTCAATGCTACTTTTTTTCAGTCCAAAAGAAACCAAGGCATAGATGTAAAACAGTAACCCTGGGAAGCAGGACTCACTTGTGCAAAACACTTGCCCCAAAACTACACAAGAATCAGAGATCTGAAAAGTATGAAACCACAGGCATTCAAATGATGGCAGAGCTCACCTAAAAAACAAAGCACTCGCTTACGATAGCAATTTCTGATGTTTTATTATATTTTTCCTTTTTCCCCAAGTAAAACCTTGTTCCATCTTTTCTAAGTTCATCTTATATAAAGAAAAAGAAGTTAAGAGTTTGCCAAATAGAAAATGAGAAAAATTGCAAGGAAATGAATGTTTTGATATTTTTAGAAGCTGTTAACAAATACAGAGGGGAAGGATGGTAAATGTTTCCTTTCAGAATCTTCCTAAGGTAGGAGGAAAAGAAAAAAATGAATTAAAATGAAATCAACCATTTGCAAAATAAAAACACAAATCCCTCTTCCAGTACTCCCATGGCCTGTCTGGAAGAGTGTCTTTCTCTTTTTGCAAGACAGACAAGATTTCATATCACAAATGGCCAGCGCATGGCAGGCTTGAATAATGAGAAAGTGACTTCCCAGCTGAGCAAATATGCATTAGTAACAAGACGCTGATGAGGCCTGACAAATCACCAAGGAAACAGGAGAATGTGAAAGACAAGTCAAAGAAGCTTTAGAAATGAGCCCTCAAGGAAGTTAGCCATGTTGCAGCAAGCCATTATTAAAATAAAGAGTATGGCTGTGGATTCGGGCTTTTTAAGGGATTAAAAAGAACCACAGTGTAATAGTGCAATGTTTCCCATCCCTGCCAGCTCTCAGGGACTGGCTGTGTCCCTGGCTGTATGGATGGCATTATTTGGATGGATAATAGGGTTTCCAATGATGAAAGAGGGCTAGTAAAGAGGTGCACGTGGATGAACAGCCCAGCTCCTGCTTGATGGGCATTCACCTGCACAGTGAGTTTCCCTGGCTCTCAGGCCAGAGGCAAAGACCATGCTGAACATGTTTGCTCTGCAGGTTAACCACCTCAGAGGGGGCCGAGGAGCTGGACACACACCTGATGGGGAAATGCGTGTGGTGGCACTAAAGAACAAACCGATGCAGCTGCTTCCTTAGGGACGTGATGCCATGCTTCCCTTCCCCTGCCATTAAACAGACTCCAGAGGTCCTGACGCAGCTCTACAGTGCTCAGAGTAGTTGCAGGCAGGCATGTATTCTAAGAAATAATGCAAAAGACAGATGGACACAGACACACTGAAACTACCTAGAGGGAGGTCATGGAGGTGGTGGTTTTCTTGAGAAAGGGTTGAGGACAAATAGACAGCAAGAAACTTTTTTTTTTTTTATTACACAGAGAGAAAATATTCCATGTGAGGGTAGCCAACCTCTTGGGCAAAGGGCTCAGAGAAGCTGTGGAGTCTCCATCCCTGGGGGTACTGAGACCATAGCTGGACAAGGTCCTGAACAAAACAAATGACTCCAGAGATGCCCCTGTTTTGAGGAAAGGTGAACCTGACTTTCAGATGTACCTTCTGACTTCAGTTTTTATAGGATTCTAGAGAAGAGCTGATAGATATCACAGAAGTAGCTCTCAATTTCTTTTTTTTTTCTCTTTTGTGAAGCTTAGCAATTCAGCCACACCAGCTACAAGAGGCATGTTAAGGGCTGGGCAACAGAGGAAAGGAGAACATGGGTGATGCAATGAACAGTTTAAGAGACAGTCTACAGCTTTCCTCTGCCAAGTAATTTTCAAGTATACCTCTTACTCATCAAGAAAGACAAGTTGTCCTCAGTCAGCTATGGACTTTTGCAGCAAATGAAGAAAAGACCAACTCCTTAGGGACGTTACAGAATGAATCCTTCATTTCGGAATTTAAATATACCAATAAGAACTTGGCTCTATAGCATCAGGGATCCCCCTCTGGGATCTGGGTTTCACAGCAAATTACACAATGTCCTTTGTTTTGGTGGTGGCCTGTGAAGGGGAGAAGCCTGAAAAAAGCTCAGTGTACCTCATCATTAAAGCTCCCTTCTTTCTTTGCTAAATGAGGTGATTGGGATATCCCATAGCCCTGACTTTACTGACAGCAGGTGAGTAGATCCTGATCCTGATCAAAGAAAGAGGGCTGATCCCAAATGAGCGTCATGCTCCCGCTGCCCCTGTATCTGTCCTACAAGGCAGTAAGTTGGCACCTTGCATGATGCACAGTCAAAGAAAGATGTGATCATCTAGTCATACCAACAGCATCTTCTGCAGCCTTTCACTTGTACTGGCCATTGTGGGTAACTCCTCACCAGTTAATGGCACTTGAGCAGTGTGATCCCATCTCTTCTTCCATGGGACTGAAAATAAGCATGGTACAGCACGCCTTTTCTCAACAAACCAAAATAGATCTTTTAAATTTTGATTTCCTATTCAAGAAAAAATATTTTATTTATTTTGATGAGGAATAAAAATTTAATTAGAAGAACAATATTATGGAAGAGAATCAATTTACCCAGTGTAATTTCCACTAAAACACAATTCCTAGTAATGGAAACAGAGTTCTTAGCACTGATAGCATCAAACACAATTGGAAATTCTAATCAGCAAGCCAATGCTAGTATTTAGGATCTTTTAAAAAATTCATGTAAGATCACTGGACTGTAAAACTTAAAAGATTTGTCCTTTACCACCACTAGACTACACAAGCATGCTAATGAACATATTAGTTGATTTATTTCATACTGTAAATAAAATGTGTGCACCCAATTATTTCTCTATGAAGGGTTTATTCTTGCTGCCAATCTCAGTCTAGCTTTACCAGCACTAGCAGGAAAAAAGATGCTACTCTTCTCCATCTTACAACCAGAACAGCTGTCAGGAATATGGTGCCTAAAGTATCTGTGGGACCTTATTTACACTTCCCTAATATTATTGAAGTGGTGGTTGCAGAAGTGGGAAATCAAACACTACTTTCAATAAAGAAAGGTTGTTAAACAGAGAAGAGAAGCCATTTGGCTTGTCTGAGATCTGGTAAATAAATAGCAGTTAATTGCCAGCTGCTCCTTTTTTTTTTTTTTAATATAATCAAAAGAGTAAGTGTTTTCTGGAAGTTTAAACATGGATTGGACTGTACAGAGCCCTGAAAAGCCAAAGTGAACTCAGAAAACACTTATGGAAACATTTCTCTCTCTCCTGGGAGATCATATATTTCTTAACCAGTTTTCAAATATCAGCCACTGGGAGAGAGAAGGAACAAGCATGGAAGTGAACATCTGGATGTTGGGTCCAGCCCCTCACACTTGACTTGTATCCATTCCCTATAAGGTTATCAGTACTGTCATTACTACTCCTGTGCCACTTTTATAGGAAAAAAAAAAAGAAAAAAGATCTAACTGGAATTCATACTGCAATTAAAACCATTTCCAACATAATTATTCTGGTCTGTTTATTTACCAGGTAAAGTGCAAATAAAAGGGATATTTTTTTATCTCTTATATTTATTCTTCTTTAATGCTGCTATGGAAAAGAATCAGTTTATAGTTGTGCATAAGTACATTGCTTGGGTTGTATGCTGAATAGACGTTTGGTGAGCAAGAGGTAGATGGAATAAAAAAAGGCTACAAATCTCCTCTGCACTTAGGCTATATTAATAAATATAGCTATAACATGCTCCATCTATTCAACAATGATCTTAATTTCAGCACTAAACTGCTACTAGAACCTGTATATTTAAAGTTATATCATTGTTATAATGGCCACGGCACTTAGCACCAGATTCAGCAATTTTCAGCCACCAGCATCTGTGTCTGTGGCTTCTGACATTACAGAAGGTTTGTATGTGACAGAAAGGAATGGCTGTGACAGTTAACAACACACGTGAAGGATCCGAGACCTGCAGATCTCAATGCCAGCTGAGCCTTATTGGAACTTAATAGGTGGTAGATTGGTTAAAAGATTGATGAGGAAAAAAAGCCTCATGATGCCCTGCCCTCCTGTCTGTTACAACCTCCTGCACAGAAATGTTCTTTTTGTACCTGCTCCTGCTGAAAGAGTATGGATCATGGCACTATTCAGTTCTACTACTTGTATGAGAACAAGCTATGAAAAAAAAGGTGAAGGAAAGACCTGAGAAGTGCCATCTTTTCTTGCAGAAAAAACTGCTAGCTCCATCTGAAAATGGATTGGCTCTGCTCTAATGGCTGGGGATGGTAGAAATCCAATTAATTTCAAAGGCAGCATAGTGAGGCCAACACTAGTTACCTTTGGATTTTCTACTCAGAAGAGTTACTATATTTTACAGGTACATGGCCTGGCTGAAAAACCTGATCGATGCCTCTTGGGACACCTCAATTAGATAAAAGGGTTGTAGTCTGTCTCCCAGTGATGGTATTGTGGAAAATGTGTGCTCCCCACAGTCTGCACCACCCTGACCATCCTCCTTTGAGGGAGCAACAAGTGTAAAGAGGGAGCTGCAAAGCACTCCAACAGCAATTCCTGCCCTCCCAACCACAAAAGTGAGGCATATCACAGACAAAACCCTGCATGAACACTGAAAGCCTGAAATGAAGGATAGGGCTGGAAATTAGGAAAAATTTCTCCACCAAAAGGGCTGTCAAGCTTTGGAACAGGCCGTCCAGGGAAGTGGTGGAGTCACCATCCCTGGAGGTATTTAAAAGATATGAAGATGCTGGGCTTAGGGACATGGCTTAGTGGTGGACTGGGAAATACTGGGTTAATTGTTGGATTTGTTGATCTTAAAAGTCCTTTATCACCTACATAATTCTGTGATTTTATGATTGCTAGTCATCTGGCATTTATCAGAGCTCTTTAAAGAGGTGTATCAGTCTCAGATGCATGTGCTATTTATTTTACATGTTAAAAGATTAGTAAACTGCAGAAGAAACTCCTCACTAGGTAGGAAATGTCAGGAGCAATGTGGCCTTTGCAGAAAGACCTTGAGCTGCATATTGAGCAGCAAGGAGAGGAAGGTACTGATCAGGTGATGACTGTCTGTGCACTCTCTGCCTGCGGCACCAAATGGGAAAGGGTCTCTGAGGTATACAAAGCAAAACACACAGGCAGTGGTTCTGGCAGCTCCTGACTTCTGAGTGTTCAGGTTCACAATCTGCATTGCAATTCACATTAAACTGGTATTGTCCAGGGAGAAAAAGAAGAGAAGACAAAAGTGGACTCTCATCACACTGCATCAGAGAGACACCCATGTGGGTCATCAGCAGGGCCAGAATATGTTCAGTCTCCTGCTGAGACATGCTGAGCTGAGTTGGTGGCACTCCCAGCACCGTGACAACCTTTCTGTCAGCCCTACACCCGCCACACACGAGTGTTCCCTTTGTTCTGGCTTTCCAGCTTGAGCACTAATTTTAAGAGAGGCACTGCGGCGCATCCCCTGCTGCTGCAATAACCCCCTGGCTGCCCTTTAATGCACCCCTGCCAGCAAAGGGGAGCCTGTGCTGTCACTCTGTGTTAGCAGTATGATCCCAAGCCCAGCCAGTGATTCAGGCCCCTCAGGGGATGGGGGCAATGAGGTGCCTCTTAATCGGCACATCTCAGCATGTGCAACAGCACAACTGTAGGCACTGTAGTATACATTTCCTAGACATAACATTTATGGAGCACAGTTTAAATGGGGATTTGTGGATGACACCCTTGCCTGCAGGAGCTAAATTCAGCCCATCGTGCTCGGGGAGTTATGAGAGGAAAGAACATTATCCTACATTTACATGATGCAGTGAAGCACCATGCAAAATTACCAGCCCATTGGCAAATGTACCAGTTCAGGAATCAGCACAGCTGCACAAGCATGGCCCCACACCTTGGCCAGTTAAGCCTGACAAAAAAAGGTAGAGCTAACTTGTTAAATTAGAGTCATGCTAAAGGGCATGTGCTCTGTAGACTCAGGATTAACCTGAGGCTTAAAACATTGCACTGATGTGGAAGTGGTTCATGAACAATCCTGGATGACCAGTAAAAATCTAAAATTTACTCGAACACATGCTAATGAGTGTCATCTCCTTTGTGGAAAACTGACATTTTTTCAAAGGCTTGCTAAGACTATCAGTTTCAGAGAGATTGTATAAAGGATCTGGGAACGACATCATTAATTCAATAGCGACTTACTGTCAAATTCTGAGCCTTGGTTTCAAAGCAAGGTGGCAAATAAAGGTGGCAAGTGCATTTCTTCAAGAATTATATTTGATGGACAATGTACAATGAAAGTATATTTTTCATGCTTTGTTCTTGGAATGGCTGAAAGATTATGTTGAGTATATTTTTCAAAAGAATTCTGCTTGCCGTTCCACATGCAATATGCTAAAATTAAATGGTTAAAATTTGGAGAAATTATACACTCACTGAAAATTGAAGCTTATGATTTCAACCATTAAGCAACATTTCTAGGTGATATTTTCTGCATTACCTATAGTCATATATCTGATGAAACATTTCAGACAGAGAGGCAAGATTAAAAAAATTCTTACAGCTGTGCTGTGAAGTGCTGCAAAAATAGTTACAACTAAAACATCCTTTCTTGTGATCACAGACTTTTTTTAGAGCGTACCAAACACTGCTGGAAAAAGAGCCATTCAAAAAGGGATCGTCTTGGTATGTGTGTTCTCAAATAGAAGTATATTGAAGGCAATACCACCTATGCAGCAGTGACAAGTTAATTCAATTTCCATCTCAAAATCAGGTAAAGTGTATCTCATTTGTTACCATGGATACAAGACATTATTTCCATTTGTTTGAGATCTCACAGTGGGTATGAAATTAAACTGTGACACAGTTTTATGAAGGAAGTTGACTAAAACCCCATAAGTTCAATGTTATTAGTCCAGAGGATTTTCTTTTTTTAGACACAGCAAATAAGGAGGTTGCTACTACTGCCCACAAGGTACACTTCATAAGCAAACATCTGTGTGATTTTCCTGATGCTACTTTAGATCACAGGGAGTGATGGAAGAGAAAAATAAACATTCATATCATCAGTCCTGCAAACACAGGGAAGAATCCTGAAAAACATCCAGATGGTAGAAGTACATTAAAAATACATCGGTGGTGTGTTATTTGCTATTGTTTGGCAGCAAATATGTTTACAAAAAATGTCTTGATTCTGAAAATGCATCTAATTTTTCTCAGATAAATCTGCTTTTCAGGCTGCAGCTCAAATCACTTGTTCTCTAGTTTTCAGAGTTAGAAGAAGTGTATGAAAGAGTAGGGGAGAATGAGGAGAAAAGAAGAAGGAGAAATATGTTTTTCAATGCTGACATATATGAAGGGTTCAGGAATTCAGTGGCATTCAGTTTACCTTGTCTGAAATTAATTTTAATATATACAAAAGGATAAAAGGGAATACAGCTCTTCTTGTTAAATTATTTATACTCAAGTCCTGGATATATATTTAATATTTCATAGTGAGACTGATTTCCATAGATGCTGAGCACCTGCTACACTGGCAGATTTCAGCTAAGGTTGTCATCTCTCAACACTGACAAAACCAAGCTGAGATAAAACTGAGTCTACCTAAATCAAAGGTAGCCACATAGTCATGAATATGTAGAAATAAACCTTTGAAAATCACAAAGGTTATGGGATGTCATGACTGTGGCTAATTACTGAAATCCAAAACCATCATCCAGCTGCTTAACTGACTGATAATTTCTCACCAAATATTCTGAACTTCACCTCCCGTGCTTCTGTGTTGCTGCTCTCCTCAGCATATTGTCAGACTGGATTATCTGCAGTGTCTTCTCCAGCTCCTTGGGCCATCTCTAATTATATCCCATTGGGAGCAAGTAGGCCTGACCCTGAGATGGCAAACTAGAAAAATTGAGAACCTCACAGCAAAACTGTCACGAACACAGGAACTCTCAGAGGAGCAGGGACTGCAGTGTCCATGGCCAGCTGAACAGAGAGATAAGTCAGTAACTCTGTGTTATTGATTTGCATTATTAGCATTTGCTTGAAGTTCAATAACAATCTATTTATATTCTACAGACTTGATTATACTTCATCCAGATCCCAGACAGAAAATTATAATAATGCCTAATGGGTGCTAGGGCTCCAGACTTTTTATTTAGTAGTATTTTATGCCTCTTTTTCACTAATTTTAATGGAGAATTAGCACCAGGATTAAATACAGCACAATCTTTACATAGGTTGTTAAATTTATTAAAACCAGTGATATAAGGATAAGATCATGAACAGTCCTCAAGCTTATCTAAAGTATACAGAAATCTTAAGTATTTCTGAGTAATGACTTAATTCTGAAGTCTGGGCAAGATTTCATTCCTAAATTATCAATTACTTATTTTCAACTTTTAAAGTATTTTGGTCGGAATTATTCCACCATACAATAAATCACCCTGATTTTGTAAAAATTTGCAGGCTTAAAGGGGCTTGTGTTGAAATCAATATGTGTGTAGGGTTGTGTGACAGTGTTTGCAGGGGTTCTTGGATGAGGGAAGAGACGAGAATGTTGACTTTATGTTCAGAAGGCTTGATTTATTATTTTATGATATATATATATATTACATTATAACTATACTAAAAAGAAATAGAAGGAAAGGTTTCTTCAGAAGGCTAGCTAAGAATAGAATAGAAAACAATGAATAACAAAAGGTAGCTATCTCGGATAGAGTCTCAGCTTTGACTGGCTACTAATTATAAACATCTAAGATGGGCCAATCAAAAATCTACCTGATGCATTCCACAGCAGCAGATAATTATTGTTTACATTTTGTTTCTGAGGCTTCAGCTTCTCAGAAGGGAAAAAAATCCCAATAAAGGATTTTTAGTGAAAAGATGTCTGTGACAGGGTTGCCTTGTGCTCTGTTACTGGGTGTTAGCTGGGATTGGCAGACTTGCTGGATTCAATGGGCACCAGGACAGCCGTGCAATTCCTAACCCAACCAGGCAGGTCATAGGTAAATGAGTATCTCCTGGGTTTTGCCATACAAAAGCAGCTTAGTACAGTCTGGAAGTGGGTACAGCTTGTCCCCTTCTGGAATCTGATAACCAGGGGTGACAGAGGAGTGTGAGTGGTGCTACAGATGGAGGAAGCAAACTTCACCTCTGCAGTGCCAGGCTGAGAAGCTCCACTCCAGCTGGGAGCACAGCCCAGCGCTGTGCTGAGCCACTGCCCTTGTGGTGTGTCACCTACCAGCTGAACACAAGTGCCTGGGCAGGGAAGATGCTGCACACAGGCACGCTGGGTGAGGGCTGCTCGTGTGTCGGTGGACATGTCACACACCGCAGTGGGAGCAGTCTGGGTGTGCTTAACAAGACTCACCCAGCACAGTGTCAGCAGCACACTAACAAATAAGGGATAATAATTATGATAAACTGACACCCTTTGCCCCTGCAGGGAGATTGTGCAGTTTCTCGTTGACTGGTGTCAGAGAAAAAGCTTTTCTGCTGCACTAAACCACTTAAAAACTGTCTGAATGAAAAGGTTGCATCCATGGGTCAGCATAAATGATAATAGCTCAGGAAATAGCACTGATGTTGCTAACAATTTGCAAGTTAAGGACAGTAGTCTGGACACGCTGATGTCTCAGTCATTCTCAAACAATAGCAGAAAAAAAGATGCAGATGAATGCAAATGAAAACACCACAGAGCCTTGATTATGATACATTAGACAATTTTAAAAACATTTCTGTGCAATACCAGGGCCAGTCGGATTAAGTGAGAAGAGAAACAGAGCAATTTGCTCATAACTAGCAAATGCATAAAGAATTTTCTTGCATGATCAATGGATTTGCAGTTTATGAATTCCTAAAATGACTATGCCTAAATATATTCCCAAACTCTCCTCCCTTTCCCCCCATCTAAGTCCCCGTGATTTTCTGAAAAGAAATCTGGACCTTAATGAATAGTCGTGAGTAGAGCAGAGCCCCATGGTATGACTATTCTAAAACAGAAGACCTTTTATTTTCCTCCTTAGCAATACCTGCTGCATGCCTTGCATTGTCTGCTGTAGGAACTGCAGCTGCTGGTCCTTCGTAAGGCTTTCCTCTGTTCGAAAGAGCTGTCCTTTCTCCTGCTTCAGGAGCTCCACTTCATTCCTGTAAGCATCCAGCTGCCATCGGAGACTATCGTTCTCCTCCTTTAGCGCATATGCTTGGGCGGCTAGGGCTAAGAGAAAATGAAAATGTGAAAAAAAATCAGTGAAATGGGTTGTTTCTTTTCAAATAATACAGAGGACATTGTCTGGAGAGATGACAATACAGCTGAACGCCAGTGAGACATTTCGGAGCTGAGACAAGACCCAGCAGAGCTGAAAATGATTAGGTTCTGGCAAGGATTGTTGCTGGAAGGTTATTTCCTGCGATGGAAGAAGCCATAAAGTGACCCTGGATAATTCAAATGCTACTTGCAATCTGGCTGCTAAATTTAGGCTTATATTTTAGGAAGAAACTGGCATGCACTCCAAGGGCAAGGCACTCACCAACTTTACAACATTTTCCCAGTGATGTTATAGGAACTGATACAGCCGTTTAGTATTTATACTTGCACAGTGGCCAGATGTTCCAATCAGGTCTGTGCTAAGGAATTTTCCCAATGCAGAGTTGCTGGATTTATTCCCATGAGAGAGGAAACACAGAAATTTTTCTCCAGCCTTGCTATGAACTACTTCACAGCAACAGTTATGTGGAACCATTTAGACAGAAAAATGATGTAATAGAAAAAAAAATTATATAAAATGCAAATGCTGAAAAAAGTGTTGGCACTACAAGAATATTACTACATTAAAGGCATTGAAAGACACTTAAGTCATTTCCTTAGGAAGCTCCATTTGGCCCCTTTTCAATTTAGAATGGCATTTTTATTATCATAACTGATAGCAGGTGTTTGTGAAGAAATCGATTAGTATGCAGGGATGGAAATTACATTTGCCAAATGACTTGCACAGTTTGCAATATAAGCTAAAATTTGTGTAGCAAAAGGCAGAAGGCTATAAAGCATGTACTAGGAACATTATTTAAACAAATTATCTGAACATAAATACATATAGGGAAAGGTGGCATTCATTAATTAGGGATGTGGCTATCATCCTATAGAAGAACCCACTCCTAGTAGTATTTATATTTGGCAGGAGCAGTGGTCATTTGGCATAGCAAACTGCCATACAATGCTATTTTCTTTCTTGGAACCTGGTGACACAACAACATTACAGAGCAGCTGTAATTAAAAAACAACAATCTACTACGGCTGGTTCTATCAACATTTGGTAACTGAACCACATAACTGATTGACATTCCTGATTAAATGATTTCAGGCTTCGTATCACAGAATTTTTTTGCCCACCTACAACAGTAGTATGGTTAAACTCCAAATTATATGAAATTGCATATTAACTCCATTTAATACTAGGCACCTCTTGACTAGACCTTCTGTAGATAAAGTCCCCTGTTCCCCATGATAACATGATTCAGCACATTTGTGAAATTATACCAGCAATTAGGTAGAATGTCACAATATTTCATTAGCAATAAAAATGTTTTATCTTCGGTAGGACAAATCTACCTTAATTTCAGATAATTTTTGCTAATTTTAAAGTAGTGCAAATGCATTATTCAAAATAAAGTACAGTCAGCTACTATTCAAATACAGACACAGATTGGTTACAGTGCTTCATTTGGATATTTTACAGAATCTCTGCAAGATTTAGCAAGAGTTACAGTATTGTTACATCAAATTAAATTGTTCTGAAAAGCAGGCAATCATCCTTCCATGACAAAATTTACCCTCAAGAAATTGCACTGATGAGTCCAATGGGCAAATAAGAGGATGAAGTACTTTTTTCAGTTTTTATTTTTGTAAAAGCCAACAAGCTATAATAAAAGAAAGGATTAAAAAAATAAACATGAGGTCAAGCAAACAGAAACAACAGTAAAAAAAAAAATCAAGTCAAAATTAAATAGTTTGTGTTAGAATTAACCTCTAAAGATGATTTAGTACAACTTGTGCAATGGTCTCACCATCCTGATCCTAAAATATTTCTTCCCTGCATCCAATCTAAAGCTACCCTTTTTCATTTTATAACTGTTTCTCCTTGCCTTGTCACCGCAGCCCCTGGAGAAAAGTCTCTTTGTCATTTGTACCCTCTTACTTCTGCCAATTAGACTCTCACAAAATTTATGCCTTTTGTTTTGTTGTTTGTTTTTTTTTTTAATGTAACACTAAATTCCAGCAAGAAACTGCCTACCCTTCAGCTCCCTGAGAATAGGAACAGAGACCATTAGAGATGTACTCAAGTTTCCACAGCGACTCGGGAGCAGCAGTTCACCTGCTGCTCATCATCTATTCCAGCTCTCAAAAAACTTCTGAGAGCTGCTGTACAAGTGGGGGCGTGAGGCCTGTGCATTCCCCCACTGAAATGTGGGCTCTGACCCAGATCAAGCTGAGGCTTATCTGGAAAGGCTGCTTGACTGTTTTCTGTGCCTCACTACAGCCTAATTGGAGAACTTCTTCTCCTTTCTCTACTCCTAGGTGAGTTCAGGCTATTAAGTGGGGCTACAGACAGCAAGAGATGTCTGCTACAGGATCAGCAAAATAGGAGAAATGAAAAGGGCCACAACATCTCACAAAAGCAAGTAACCTTTATGTGATAACTAATCCCAACAAAACAAGTCACAAAACATAGGAGCAATAAAGGTAACTGTCCATTTATCCTGTAGGTTTTTACTGTTGAAAACCAGAGATGCACCCTTGAATGCTATTATGTCCTTACTTAAAAAATTATATGTAACATGTAATATTAAAACCTGTATAACAATAAATACATTGCAGTGCTACCAAGAAGTTCCATTTGAGGTTGGCCCTGCTCTTTTTTAGCACACCAGAAGACAAAGGCTGTGCCTCGAAGATGTTGCAATCTATTTTAAGGCAAAATTAAAACATCCCAAATCACCTAAAATGAGACAATAAGAATACAGAGAGATACATTTCTGATAGGCAGGATTCCCTCAGGTGTACAGAGCCTTATCAACCTTATTATACACTTGGGTGATCATCCACACCACTCAAAGCAGAGCAAATAGCAACAGGGTCCAAGGCAGAAATATGTTCGTAAATAAGGAAGATGCAACACATATACTAACAGTGTAACAGTATTAAATGTACATAAACTTTTAAATGAATTAATTATAGACATGAGTCCGTAAATTATATAACATTAACTAATTTTTATACACTTTTCTATTTAATTTAAAGCTGAAAATAGTTGGTTCCTAACATGTATGGACAGAGTGGTTAACAGAAAAGGAGAATAAGACAAAAAGGATACATCTGACAGATCTCAGGGTGCCCAGCTCATTCAATACTGTGAAACTGTTTTAAACAAAATCAGACACATTCTTTGTGTTGACCTAACATAACTATAATTTTAAGATATTTATGTTTTAATGCACCAAGATTAAAATAACCTCTGAATTCATATAAATGTCTCTTTTTATTCCAAGCAAAACATCTATTCTATTCTAAAAACATCCTATAATTTCTTTAAAATTACATTTCATTTACAACCATTATATATAATGATATGTGATTTATTATATAGGATATAGAGAAAGGCACTTGATTGAATATTAAATTAAACATAGAGGAGAATTTTGTGAGAAAGAGAATCTGCATTTTAAAAAGTAATTTTTTTCAAATTTTGCATAAATTTTTGCTAAGAGTTCATTGACAAAGCTGATGAATGTAGTTTTAGTTGAAAAAAATTTTGTTCTTCTCATCTCAAGCAATTTTACATTTGGTAGTTCAGATACTCATCTACAAAATCCCTCTCTGAGGCACACTAAAAAAATATCTTTGGATAAAAGACATTGAATGCTGAAAGCATTTACAGAAGAACTATATACAAGGAATCTATATCAAAAGAAAACTGACAACAATCCCAAATAGCTGCCTGTGCTGCAAGTAGAAGAAAATATTCCTACCTAAACAAACACAGCTGGAAAACAGCTCAATATTCTCTTTACAGCACTTTCACTGAGGGATGCAAAATGATACCTGCCAGCCTCAGAGAAGCAGCTGAAGGAAGATTAGACGTATATATACGTGGGGAAAACCTTTGCACTGATATTTCAAAGACTTCCAAGAGGTTAGTGTGATTTCTTTGTGCTGAGGCAGAAGTGCTGTACTCAATTTGGCACAGCCTTAGCAGCAAAACAGATTCCATTTAGTGGACCCAGACTAGGTCCAAATCAAAAGGCACCCTCTTTAATACAAGAAATGACTGGCTAATTAGAAATCCACTGAAATCTAAGGACATATTCATTGATGGATGTCTCAGAAGAAGCAAGCAATTTATTTTTCTAGGGTGTCTACCTTGATAGTTAGGAGAGTGTCTTCTTTCTGACCTGCACTCATCTTTTCACTTTCAGCTGGTACTCAGTGACTGCAATTAACCTAATACATCTCAACACCCATAGGAGCCAAAGCAGTGGAAGTCCTCACAGGTGATACAGGGTAATTGTAGTCTTTCATGACCCACATCATGTCATAGTGGCCAGGAAATAAAGCTAACACTCAATATCTCCAAATGTATTCCTTTATTAAGGACATTAGGGAAAATTCATAATTTTTTATCATTTCTACTAGTGCACACCTGCATTGTGGATTTCTCATTAGATGATGCCCTAATAACATTTCAGTTAATGCTAATGAAAGTCTACTAATTTGCATACTGAGGACACACTGAGTTGAAAAGCATAAGTAGTAGGTTATCTCAAGAGCCTGAAGAAATCTGAAGGTAGTATCTGAAAAACAAATGACAAACACTAAAAATAATAACAGAAAACCTGCTTGTAAATGTAAAGGTTTTCCAGATGTCCTCCTAGCAGAACTTCTACAGTTTATATTTCCAATAGATTCTTCTATATTTGTTCAGAAATAGATCATAAAACTCAGAAATTCTGAGATGTTTGTCCAGACTTTGGTCTAATCAGCAGAATTTTTCATTGTTTTTGAACTGTAGCTGATGTATTGATATAGTGAGGCAGATGAAAACAGAGAAAGAGCCTACTCCCAAACCTTCTTGCTATCTGAGTTCTACTAAAGCCATTATCCTGATTTCCTGACTTGAAAATGAAGGTTTAAATGATATAATGTTCCTTTTGATAACAGCAAAAAGAGAAGCATCAAAACATGTCAAAATAATGGATATTAAGGTAATTTGTTTCATCACCCCCATTGCAGAGCATTTGCAATGTCAAAAAAGCCGTCTTGCAAGACACAGCGACTTCTTCAAAGAGTTTTCAGCTAGAGGGACTGAACAAATGTGACCGGAGAAAAATAAGGACACAAAGTTCACAACTACAAATACAAACAATAGAAGTTATCCCTGGCCTCTAGCTAGCCTGCTTGTTTTTCAAATAGGTGAACTGTGAAGCAGTACAAGCAGGGGAAAATCAGCAAGGAAAAATGTTTCTGGAGGATCTGGAAGGACATGAACTGTGTTTTGATGCTGCTGAAAACAGGGTAAGTTATACAGTAATGGCATTTTTCATTACTAAGGAAGATAGTCTTTGCAGAAGTACAGTTTGGATGGTCATAGGAGATACAGTGGGTGGCAGCCTGCTCATGGCAGGGAAATTGTAACTAGAGGATCATTAAGGTCCTTTCCAGTCTAAACCATTCTGTAATTCTGTTATAACTAGATAGGACCAGTGGACCCTCATTCATTTTTACCCTCTAAGGCTGTGCTTGGTGCTCCAGCTCACTGCAAATTTAATTTTGTGCTAGAGTCTGAGGGTCCCATTATGATCACTCAGCGGCAGGGTGTGTGTGTCACAGCCCCACACTTTGGGATGTGTGGGAAGGTCAAGTTTGGAGGAGCTGTGCAAGGTGGTGGGAAGGAAGGCACAGCCCTCATTGCAGATGGCAAGCTGCATGACTTCTGAGGTGAAGGGACACACAGAGCAGCTTGACAGGTGTTAACCAACAACTCCAGCACCAAGCGGACCCTTCTCTCTGTATTCTACAAGAAACTTTCTGAAAGGGGAAGACTTGACAAGTACACCTTGGTCGCTTTGAGGCATCTTCTTGAGCCCATTTTACAACATCAGGATCCTGAGTCATCCAATGTTTAAAGCAGTTTTCGCCCATAGTCTTGAGTTCCCAGAGAACACTTGCTTTTCTTTATGGACACTTAACAAATACCTGATCACCAGCGTAGTGATGCCTTAAGCTTTAGCTTTGATATTTTTCATGTTCTGTACTGCATTAGTACATAACTGAACTTCATATAAAGTGTTAGCAAGTTCTCCTCACAGTTTAGTAAGACAAAACAATCCTTATCCAGCCTGAGAAGCAAGGACATCGTTGCAGCTTCAGGCCCAAAAAGTGTAAACAACAGAGAACTGAGGAGAGCAGTCTGGGAGGATGGGACTGCATAACCTGAAGTTGTAATTGGACAATTAACCCCAATATGTAAATGGACCAAAACATAAAAGTGTGAAAACTCGTGACCCAGCATCCATCTTGGGTGGAGGCACAGCCAGGCTCTAGCACTGCTCAAGGTGCATCCTTTGAGGGCCTTTCAATAAATACCTACTTTATTCCTTTAACTCTGTCTAGCCTCTGTTCTAGGTAGCCTCTCAAGGCATCATAGTGCTCAGATGTCAATGACAAGTGCATTGAAATATGTCTGATATAAGGAGTTAAATGCAGCCTTCTTCCTATAATGCATTCTCTAAAAAATACCTGTTCCATAGTTCTCCCTCATTCCTGCGAAAATACACTATGGCACTTGAATTTTTTTTAAAAAAAACACACTTTGCTTACAGCTTGAAAACAGCTAGCAAAGTATCATGAATAAACTCTAGAAA
Source organism: Ammospiza nelsoni (assembly GCF_027579445.1). Classification (NCBI taxonomy): domain Eukaryota; kingdom Metazoa; phylum Chordata; class Aves; order Passeriformes; family Passerellidae; genus Ammospiza; species Ammospiza nelsoni. Next base: position 59,180,643 of record NC_080634.1, on the reverse strand, counting down.
CAAAATTTGCATGGCATAATTGGAGCAATTACAAGCTAACCTAGCTATGAACAGTTTTTTTCTTTCCCCCTTTAGACATAATGCAACCAAACAATGAAGAAATATCCACATTATTTTCAAGTGCTAAGCACACTTCATTTGAATGCCTTGGTATCTGCAAATTTAAACTCTGAGGGCACTAATTATCCTATATGAGAAGGGTTTATTGTCATTAATGTTAGTTAGGCCCTGCACACTGGGAGCACGATTTACTCTTTTGTGAAACCTGTTTAATTCAGGTGCAGTTGCTTCAAAGTCCTTTCCTTACCATGCAGCCTATGTTCAATGCAGAGAAGCTCATTACACCAGTTACATTCATGATGATACCAGATGTTCAAATTGAATAATCATGAGAATTATTTTCAGGCTTCCTATTCACATAAAACTTGGTGGCAAACAATTGGTAAATGGAAGGATGTGGGACAAAAAGGAGGGAGGGAGGGGAGGGAGGGAGGGAGGGAGGGAGGGATGGAGGGAGGGAGGGAGGGAGGGAGGAAGGAAGGAAGTGGCGGAAGGAAGTGGTGGAAGGAAGTGGCGGAAGGAAGGAAGTGGCGGAAGGAAGGAAGTGGCAGAAGGAAGGAAGGAAGGAAGGAAGTGGCAGAAGGAAGTGGCGGAAGGAAGTGGCGGAAGGAAGGAAGTGGCGGAAGTGGCGGAAGGAAGGAATTGGTGGAAGGAAGTGGCGGAAGGAGGAAGGAAGTGGCGGAAGTGGCGGAAGGAAGTGGCGGAGGGAAGGAAGGAAGGAAGGAAGGAAGGAAGGAAGGAAGGAAGGAAGGAAGGAAGGAAGGAAGGAAGGAAGGAAGGAAGGAAGGAAGGAAGGAAGGAAGGAAGGAAGGAAGGAAGGAAGTGGCAGAAGGAAGGAAGCGGCGGAAGGAAGGAAGTGGCGGAAGGAAGGAAGTGGCGGAAGGAAGTGGCGGAAGGAAGTGGCGGAAGGAAGGAAGGAAGGAAGTGGCGGAAGGAAGGAAGTGGCAGAAGGAAGGAAGGAAGTGGCGGAAGGAAGTGGCAGAAGGAAGTGGCGGAAGGAAGTGGCGGAAGGAAGTGGCGGAAGGAAGTGGCGGAAGGAAGGAAGGAAGTGGCGGAAGGAAGGAAGGAAGGAAGGAAGGAAGGAAGTGGCGGAAGTGGCGGAAGGAAGTGGCGGAAGTGGCGGAAGGAAGTGGCGGAAGGAAGGAAGTGGCGGAAGGAAGGAAGTGGCGGAAGGAAGGAAGGAAGTGGCGGAAGGAAGGAAGTGGCGGAAGGAAGGAAGGAAGTGGCGGAAGGAAGGAAGTGGCGGAAGGAAGTGGCGGAAGGAAGTGGCGGAAGGAAGTGGCGGAAGGAAGTGGCGGAAGGAAGTGGCGGAAGGAAGTGGCGGAAGGAAGTGGCGGAAGGAAGGAAGGAAGGAAGGAAGGAAGGAAGGAAGGAAGGAAGGAAGGAAGGAAGGAAGGAAGGAAGGAAGTGGCGGAAGGAAGGAAGTGGCGGAAGGAAGGAAGTGTCGGAAGGAAGGAAGTGGCGGAAGTGGCGGAAGTGGCGGAAGGAAGGAAGTGGCGGAAGTGGCGGAAGGAAGTGGCGGAAAGAAGTGGCGGAAGGAAGTGGCGGAAGGAAGGAAGTGGCGGAAGGAAGTGGCGGAAGGAAGTGGCGGAAGGAAGGAAGTGGCGGAAGTGGCGGAAGTGGCAGAAGGAAGGAAGTGGCGGAAGTGGCGGAAGGAAGTGGCGGAAGGAAGTGGCGGAAGGAAGGAAGTGGCGGAAGGAAGAAAGTGGCGGAAGGAAGGAAGGAAGTGGCGGAAGGAAGGAAGGAAGGAAGTGGCAGAAGGAAGGAAGGAAGTGGCGGAAGGAAGGAAGTGGCGGAAGGAAGTGGCGGAAGGAAGTGGCGGAAGGAAGTGGCGGAAGGAAGTGGCGGAAGGAAGTGGCGGAAGGAAGTGGCGGAAGGAAGGAAGGAAGGAAGGAAGGAAGGAAGGAAGGAAGGAAGGAAGGAAGGAAGGAAGGAAGGAAGGAAGGAAGGAAGGAAGGAAGTGGCGGAAGGAAGGAAGGAAAAAGAAAGAAAAGAAAAGAAAAAAAAAGAAAAGAAAAGAAAAGAAAAGAAAAGAAAAGAAAAGAAAAGAAAAGAAAAGAAAAGAAAAGAAAAGAAAAGAAAAGAAAAGAAAAGAAAAGAAAAGAAAAGAAGAAAAGAGAGAAAGGAAAAGAAAAGAAAGAAATAAAGGGAGCCTCTAAGAAAGCTGGAGTGTGACTATTTTCAAGGGTATGTAATGAGAGGACAAGGAGGAATAGCTTCAAACTGAGGGCAGTTCTAGATTAGATATTGGGAAGAAATTTCTTGCTGCGAGGATATTGAGGCACTGGCACAGGTTGCCCTGAGAAGCTGCGGATGCCCCATCCCTGCCAGTGTGTAAGGCCATGTCGGAACTGGATGATATTTAAGGCCCCTTCCAACACAAGCCATGCTATGATTCTATGAGTCCAATAATTGCAATTTTATTCATCCCATTCAGGACAGACTTCTACACATTTGAGAAACCAAAGTGTTTCTCTGGCAAGAGATTTTTCTCAGTTTACGAAATATCTCCCTGCTAGCAGACATCAGCAATATCACCTCTCTTTCCTAGGTTTACTACACCTGTGGCTCACCAGTAATTTATGAAGGCTTGTTATTTCTTGTGTAATGAAGCACATCTCTTTGCAAATACCACAGAAGGTGCAGGGAAAGGGAGGACCTATTATTGTCCAGCTGGGACTAGTAACAAAAAGTCATAGCCAAATTCTGGCTCTGCAGAGGACTAAGAATGCCCCAGAGAGCAGTGCTGCCACCTTCTGCGGCGTTATGATGAGCCTCGTGATATCTCACATTTTATTTAAAGGCCTAGAGAGATCTTTAACTGAAAACCACTGATTTAAGCATCTCAAAGTTCCAAACTTTCTAGATTATGGATCAGTATTGGCTCTTCCTTTTTAATCATGATCTCACAAACTGCGTTTTAATTAAAAACACTAACAAGACTACTTAATCTAGCTATTTTAGCCAGTCCAAGGAATAAAGATGTAGACTACTTGCTACAGTCTTACTAGTGATCATTGACTCCAATGATCAGTCTGGGATCTGGACCTCATGGCTGCAGAAAACCCGCTTGAACAGTGATCCAACTTTCTCCAAAGGACTGCAAAGATGCAAGAATAATTTCCCACTTTTAGCCAATCTTCCTATTCCTCTCTTTGTACTCTCCTCTCTTTTACTTTTGCACTTATTCTGTTCAGTTCATCTCCAGATCTAAATGCATGAGTCCATCTCTTTGCTCATTTATAATTCCCACTTGCCTGACATGGCCAAATGTTTCTCTCTTCCCTCACTCATACTTATTTTGCAGTACATTCTCTAGTCCCCTGTTACCCAGATCTGTCCCAGGTAAATTGCAGCATTAAGCATTTTGGACTTTTCCTACTAAGATGTCACATCATATTACTGAAACGAAAATTTGGAATTTGGAAGAGATCACGTTGTTACAATAATATCAAAGCCTGACACATTTTAGGTTTATTTTACTTGACAGCATCTCTTTGGAGAACAGGAACCTTACATAGCTTCTAAATGATATTTTGACAGTTGCTAGTTAATCTGGCCCATGGAGACCTGTTTCTGCAGGTCACCTCTTTAAAGCAAAGGGCCCTTTCTTCCTCTACATTTTGGGTCGCACTTCTTCTACCACCAGCCATGATATGCACCAATACCAGCTGACTTGGCATATGTATAAGGGGAGACAGGAAAGAGAAGATGTGGCTCTGCACAGATATCTCTGGTGGATGGACTTCAGTTGAGTTGGTTAGGAAGAAAGCCATCATAGTAAAATGCAGTATAAACTTTGATGAAAAATAGTAGCAATTCTCAGATATTTTGAAAATTCACAAAAAGCCACTTAACATCTTATTAGTGTATCTGGTATGTGATGAGGTGAATTTTCCTGATAGTTTGGTTTTATCAGTAACTGCTGCCTCAGTTAAATACGATCAACCAAATAATAAATCTCTTTTAGTGATTCTACTGGTTTTTTTCCTAATTGAGGAAAAGGACTGCTACTTTTATAGATACTGTTCTTTAAAGATGCTAGCAAAGAAGTGGCTTCTTCCTCTAATCAATATTTTAAAAATTATTGTATTCATGTAATACTAAAAATGAGCAGAGGAAATTTTAGTCTCAAGGGTAAAGGAATGAAGAAAATAAGAAAAGTGCTGGTTTCTGGGGAGATACCACCTGGCATTGATGACTGACTCCCACACCAGTAATGGAAAATGCTGCTTGTACTACTGGTGCTTTGTAGCTGAGGGCACAGACATGAACTCTGCGTAGCAGAAGAGATGCTGATGAAGCTGATTGTTTCATATATGTTACATATTCTTACATAAGTTGCACAAAGGTATTGTATGCATGCATGTACATCTGATACATAAATTGCTTAGGATATTCAAAGATTATTGTATTCAGGTAAACCTCCATGTAGGTGGGTCACTGATGGTTGCTCCTTAGGAGTCAAAGTGCCTTTTATATTTTTACTCAGATGTAAACAATCAGCACTGGCATTTACAGACACACGGCTGCATCACTGCTGTTGGCATTTGAACTAGGAATTGCATTCAGCCTCAGCACCACTGTGAGAACTTGAAAAAAATCTATAGGATTTATGAAGAAAATGCCATTGCTGCTTTGAAACAAACTTGACAGTGTGCACGTGAATCGCTCAATTTGTCACATTCATTAGTGAAGAAAGGGCTGATATGAGGGGTTTAAATTACTATGGTGATTTGAATTGGTATGATTTATAACAGGCAAATTTTTTTCATGAATGTAAAGTGCTTTCTATAAATGTGAGGATAAACCACTTTTGAACAAAATTCCACTGCACCTTCAATTGCTGGAGAGCATTTATCCAGCTATCTCTCTAGCCTTGTGGTGGATTAGAGGGCTGAGTTAATTTTTCTTTTAAAATCATGCATAATACTGAAATACTTGCTCAGTTACTTTTGCCTTAGATAAAAATGGATTTTAAATGGGAGTACTTTTTTACCCCTTTATGCCTTAGACATGAAGCTTGTAATTTTTGACCCTCACATTCAGACACAATTTCTTGAGCAATTTATCCCTTATGTGAATGGAAGGGTGTTCAGAAGAGCTGGATCTGAAAGCCCAAACCTCCTTTTCTCCCCTCCTTCTGCTTCCAGAATATTCAGTATATGCAAATAGATGCCTCTGTGCGTTTCCACACTTTAACATGTTTAGCAGGTATTTTCTCAGCTTCTGAAAAATAAAATGTGTTGCAAACTTGCAGATAACAGAGTTCTACAGAGCTTAGTTAGGTACTTCCAGGTCTTTCAGAAATAGACATTTTATTGAAATTTGCAGAGAGTGTGTAGCTTTGAAGAGATAGGTGTGAAACAGTCCTTGAACCAGATTTTCTGAGCAAGCCACAATTTAGGACATTTTATCTGCAGGTGTTGAGCAGAACGTGAGTGCAAAACCTCTAACCAGCAGGGAGTAGTTTGTAGGATCAAGGTTTTACAGCACAGACATCTCAAAATCTTTTAACAAAACATTATGAGACAGATGACTATCTCGAACAACATAGGGAGAGTTATTGCTTTTTATAATGTTCTTCCTTGACTGTTAAAAATGCTCACTAGTTTCCAGACAAATTTAAGAGGCGGGAAGATGCAGGAAGATAACCTGCACCTGACACATGACAAAGAAGCAATGAAGGAAGAGGTGTTAGCAACTAGCAACCACCCAAGTACCTCCAGAGAGGTACCTAGTTGACATCTGTGGTGGGCACTTGGCTGTTGCAAAAGCAGCCCAGCAATTACTTGATCCAAGAGCTGTAAAGATACGCTTGCACAGTTTTTGCACCTGACAAAACCTGTAATGCATCAAATATTTGGAGGGCTGGATAAATAAACAAAAGGTTGCAAACTATTTTGCCCACTGAAAGGCAAACAAACAACAAAAAACCCAATAAAAATCCTAATTTAAAAACAAAACAATACCAAAAATCATGACCAACAAAACAAACCACCTTTCTGCATGCTGGTGTTCAAGGAATCATACACTGGAACCATCAGAGAACTGGATAAAATGGCACAGTATCTAGTTCTTCAGTCTTTCATTTCACATCCTGGAGGACAATTCTCTTCTCTTCTCTTCTCTTCTCTTCTCTTCTCTTCTCTTCTCTTCTCTTCTCTTCTCTTCTCTTCTCTTCTCTTCTCTTCTCTTCTCTTCTCTTCTCTTCTCTTCTCTTCTCTTCTCTTCTCTTCTCTTCTCTTCTCTTCTCTTCTCTTTCTCTTTCTCTTTCTCTTTCTCTTCTCTTCACCATGAATCTGAATCCAAATAAGACTAAAAGAAGATCACTCACCTCCAAGCAGCTTTGAATCCACATGGCTTTCAAATTTATGAATCAAATCCCACAATATACGTGTCATGAAAATGCTATACTATGGATATTTGTCATTAGTAAGAAGCTTATTTTCTTGAGATGGCCTTTATAAAACAAGAGCAGGACATCATGAAACTCCTCTGAATCTAAGATTCATTCACCAAAGCAAAACAGCATCACTAACTAGAAGTATTTTGGGGATTTCTGTAGCTCCAAAGCTTCAAGCAGGAACTCTGCTGGGTATGTTTTTATCTCCTGGCATGAAACCACATCACAGACTGGCAGTCGGCTGGACACGTGAGCAAGTAGAAGATCCATGCTTTGAAAAGGAAGCTTTTAATGCTTTAGAAGCTTCAGCCACCCTTGCATGTCTCATGACATAAGAACAATCCCCAAACCTGCAATTATGAGCTTAGAAACTGACATTAGAAAAGACTTTGCCTTCTGATTATTATCTCCTCTGACATGCTAGCAATGGCTGATGATTCTTGGAAATTATGGCAGGTAAGAAGGCACGTAAATCTCCACCTCAAGCAATATCTCTAGTTTCTCTAATGTGCCAGGGTGAGAAGGGCTTCTAAAAACAAGAGGGCACGAAGGGCAGCATGATTAAGAAAATGTAACCCCTAGATCTCAGTTCAAACACTAATAGAAATGATCTTTCATTGGAGGTCAGAAATATCATTTAGGCTAAAGCCACTCTTGAAAGAATTTGTTCTTTGTGCTCTGTTCAGAATCAACCACCTTCACTGTTATAAATAGGGCTCACTCTCTTGAAGGCTAAATATGAAAGAAAAAGCACAGAAGTTTTATATTGGAGAGGACACTGTAAGGAAGGTCACTTTATAGAAAGCATGAAATGTAATTTGGAGAAGAATGCTAATACAAGCTATATCAGATTGTGAGGAAGCTGAAAACAGCATATGTTCTAATATTGTCTTTTATTGATTTTGCTGCCAACATCCCACTTCAACAATGTTACAGCCACACTTCAGGACTCTTAATGGAGGGGGATGAAGAAAATCAATATACAGAGCTTGCTTCTGCTCCCATTGAATTCAATGTGAGTTTCATTATTAACTGCAATGAGCAGAGGACAGAGTTCAGACTGTTTCATCACTTTGTGTTTGTTTATTCTTTCCCTTTTTATTTAACCTCCTAAGGGGCAATATGTATTTTTATCCTATGTTTTAGAAAAGTCCCATTTAAAAAGGGCAATCCCCTATCAAACTGTGAGTTTACATGTTAGAAATGATGCCCTGTTTTATGAAACCTAATGAAAAATTATAGCCTGTATCCTGAACTGAGAAAGTTATAATAAAAGATATAGGATTTGAAATAAATTCTAATAACAAAATCATTTTTTTCTTAAAAATATTTTCATTCCAATATGAAGCAAATAAAAGCAGTTTAGTTTTCATTGACTTGTAAAATATTACTTTCAATTTATATTGTTTTCTCAATTACAAATAGATGGGATGCACCTGAGCATCTTTTCGCTATTATTTTAATGCTATTTACACAAAATGAAATATGCTAAAATTATCTCCAAGAATTATAAGCATCATCTTCATTCCAACAACATGCTGTTAATTTTGTTCTAGTATGAATGCAAAACATATTTTAACATGCTGTCAAAAGGAGACACTAAGAATGTCAATAAAATAGCAGTAAAATAAATGTAAATTTAGACTGCTGTCACAAGTGGCTGCTTGGTTTTGTGAAGATGTTAGGTTGCTATAGCGTTTTCCATAGCAACTTTGCATCTTATTACATAAATAATCCCTCAGTGTCCTTAAAGCTTACTAAAAACAGGATTAAATCTATTCTCATATGTAATGATCCTGCATAAAACCTTATCAGTACAAAATACCCAGAAAACTTGATAAATTGTAATCTAGATAATAGTATTTCTGGCAGTGGAAAAGCATCAAAGCAAAACAGACTTGTTTTGTAGTAAACAGGACATTCTCCTACACCCCATATTAGGAAAATGCCTTTGAAGTGCCTGCTTCCTCCAAAATTTGGAAGTCAGATTAACCCCTTCACTGCTGCATCCACAGGACCAGCAGAGACCTCCATCCCACAGCCTGTGTGTTGTACATGACCAGAGGCACTGGCCCAGTACCTGGGACAGGACAAGGCTGTCTTTATTCCCCAGGGAACCACATTCAGCCCTGATTCATCAAGACTTTTCTGCTAAATTCAGCTGCACAAGAAGCATTATTAGAGGCAAATGGACTTAAAACCAGGGGCATAAAATTAGGCCCCTACCTACATGCATCCTGAACTTCAGGCCTATTTTTGTAAAAGCTGTGGGAAAAATGGAATGCATTTTATGGCACAAAATTGGAGCCTGCCTGATGATAACAGCTCTGAACTGGCATGCTGTGAAAGACACTAGAGCAGACTTTTCCCAGCACAGAGGAAGTAATCATCTTGTGCTGCTTTCTAGTGATCACCCCTGATGGTTCCAGGGAGCAAAGCTGATTGTCTGCTGTGCCCAGAGCATTTCCATTCCAAGGGAAGTTACTCTGCTCACAGAGCTCCAAAGGGCTGTTCAGCTGTCTTCTGTGGCCAGAGAGGGGACTGTGCCACTACAGTGACAATTCAGAGCCCCACATTTTAAATATGTTCTTCTCTTTGAGAATGCTTCTAAAACCAGGTTGGTGGTGTCTGTTGACAGGGTTTATTTGTTTATCACTGCAGGGCTGCTTATGATACCAGCTGCTTATGGCTTTGAAAGGGTACCACTTAATTTAAGGAATAAAAAGCAATGCTAGCCCATTAATTTCTAAAGTAAATACATTTTGTTATTTTACAATATGTTTATCAATATGTGTTTTAAAGGACAGTTGGCAAGTAACGAGTTTGTTAAATACCTATAAAATCTGATGCCGAAAAGCTATGGGATGGAGAGTAATGACAGAAAAATAAATCAGACTTTTGTTTGAAACAAAATCTCCCATATATCCAAAAGGTTAGTCTTACAAGAAAGGCAGGGAAAATTATCTGATCTCTGAGATCAGGAGGAAGAAGACCTGACATGAGATCTGCTCTGACACTTGTTTAGTTGGAAACAAAGGAAAACCAAAGCTCAGCTCCACACAGCTGGGGCTTGGTGATTTCTATTCAAAGTTTTAACAATATAAAGCTTTCCTACCAGCTTAATCCACCTATAAACCGCAGTTCCTGTTCCATATGTGTATCACTGCATTCATAAAAGCCTTAGAGAAAGCAAAAAGAGGATTGAATTGCAGAGAAAAGATGAATAAGCATGACACAGATCACTTTGGTGTTGTTTCAGGCTTTCCTTGAAGACTTGCCAGGCTTGCAACTTTCAAGACAGACTTGTAAACAATATCCCAAAGCCTGTTTTATGCCGTGTGGACCAGGATGGGATTTTCAAATACTAAATACAAGGACTTATACTCTTCTGTGAGATGGACTGCCCACTATTCAGTCTGTCTCTTACAGCAAGTGACATAGCTGATGCTGCAAACAGGACAGATCAGTTCAGGACAGCATTAAAGATCCAACTTCAGTGTTTAAGTTTGGCACCTACTTTAGGTACGTTTGAAAATGCTGCAAAGGAGGATGTCCTCCCTAACTTGCAAAGCAGCACCAATCTTACGAGTTCAAACTGGGCTTGCATTACACAACTTGCAATTTGTTACTTGCACACAGCCTCTGAGATGTTATTAAGCTACTTCATCAGAGGTTGTACAATGGTGGTGAAATGCTCCAGGGGTCCAGTGTGTAGCCTATTGCAATTCTGTTGAGCTGGAGGGAGGACTATACCAAGAAATTTATTATCCGTATGGACAGAACAGGTAGCGGCAGAATGAAAGGAAGAACCATTGTCTCCATTTGATACTAGAGAACTGAGATAATACAAATTCATTGATTACTCCAGGCAGGGGATATGTAGCAGAGCTGGGATTTGGCATAGAGCTCTGGGATCCCAGTCAAACACCTTAATCACACAACTATCTTTCCTGCACCCCTCTCCAAGCCCAATGCATTTCACTCTTTTCTGCAGCACGAGCTCCAGTCTCTAGCTGAAGTTGGAGTTGCTAGAATTAATGGTATGTTGCTGTGTACTGCAAAAGCAAAAGATTGATCCACCTTCCCTTACAGTAAAATAACAGGTGTCTTGCAGGCATAAACCAAAATCCATATTGCAGAAAAATCACTGTTTAAGGGCTGAATTTTGTGGTGGGGGGAGGGGGGAAAGCCAGTCCCATGACTGAAGATTCACTCAGTCTCAGGTCAGCCTTTTCCCAGCTTTCCCTGGAATGCAAATGACTTTTAGTCTGTGAAACTGAGAATTTCCTATACATTAGGCATTTGTGACAGCTGAACCAACTTACTGGATACCCTAGGGGGTTCTTCAGTCAATCCTTGCAGAAGTTTGAGATGATCTCCAACTAACAAACAAGTAATGAAGCTTTTCTTTTCCTTGAAGATTCAGCTTGCAGAATAGAGTAGGGCACTGACTAAGCCTGGGGAGAATGACCTGCAAAACACCTGGATTAGCAGGTCTGTGTGAAGGAGGCAGTGGCCCAGGCCTGCCATGTTAACTACGGGTGGAAGACAGGTTTAGGAGATTGGAGATGCCAGTTCTCATTCCAGTTCTGCCACTCAATCACTGATATCAATAAATCAAGTTCATTAATAGCTAGCAGAAGCACAATTTGCAGATGAAAGAGGATTTGAGTCTAGAATGGAGCGACACACTTTGCAACAAGTCCATGTAGACCTCTTCTGAGTGTTACAAGACCAATTTTCCCAAACAAAGGTTGGTTTCTCACATGCACCATGATTTGATCTCTTGCATGACTTAATATGTGGCATGCCTCGAAGAAAAATGCCAACTATTCTTAGTAACAGCTTATTCATCCCCAGATGTCATTGTGCTCTAGGGTGTCAGCTACCTGTAACATTCCTCTCTGTCCTGCTTGCAGCTGGGATAGAGTCAATTTCCTTCCTAGCAGCTGGCACAGTGCTGTGTTTTGGATTTAGTATGAGAAGATTGATGTTAACACACTGATATTTTAGTTGATGCTAAATAGTGCTTTCTCTAAACCAAGGACTTGTCAGTTCCCCATGCTCTGCTAGTGAGGAGGTGTGCAAGAAGCCTGGAGGGAGCATGGCTGGGACAGGTGACCCAAATTAGCCAGAGGGGTATTCCATATCACAGAGCTGTGAGTATATAAACTAGGCTAGGAGGAGTAAATTAATGCTGGAGACAAGGCTAGGCATCACTCAGAGGGTGGTGAGCAATTGTTCATCACTTCTTTCTCTTGGATTTTATTTCCATCTCTTTTCATCATCATTCCTACTACTACTACTATTATTATTACCATTATCATCATCCTTATATTTGTTCAATTATTAAGCTGTCCTTATGTCAACCCACAATTTAATACTTCTTTTTCTGATTCTCCTCCCCATTGCACTTGGCTGGGGGAGTGAGCAAGCAGCTCAGTCATATTTAGTTGCCAGCTAGGTCAAACCACAACACTCTGAAACCCCAAGTCCAGCAACTCTGGACAAGCATTCAAGCACAGAAGTACTTCTCCACAGTCTCAGGACTTAGATGTGTTGCAGTATGTTTTCAAATGCTGGGGCTGGAATCCATCCTCTTTTTCTCAGGGTGATTAATAGGTTTATCTTCAGATATCCTAGAGGAAAGTTTTCATTCTAACTACCTAGCTGTGAGAAGATGTGATGCACTCAGTGTGTTTTCTTCTAGGAATGAAGAAATTATGCTGGGAGATTCCTGAAACTGTGCTTTACTGAGACAGAATGAGGTCTTAGAACCCATTCTAAATTGTTGAATTAATTAAGCCTTTTTGTACTAGCAGTGACTTAACCAGGTGAACCACTGAAAAAAAGACCTGACACAGGTGTTGAAGCCTGAGGGAATCTCTGCCACTTATTACAGCTTTGGGGCCGTAACTTCCCAGCAGTCTCGCTCACATTGTCAAAAAGGGCAGGCTGAAAAATAATGTCCTCAAGAAAATTGTTGAAGTGGCAGAACATGCATTGCAGAGCTGTGGAACCATACAAATCAATTAATCATGTCTCATTGCTTCAGCTACTTTTGGGTTTAGACTTTTAAAACTTTATGTGTGCATGCTGTCCTTGAATTGAAGAAGCACAAGAGCTTCATGTTATTCAAGTCTTGCTCTTCCCAAGAAAGTTCTTAGGAATTTTTTTTTTAAAAAGGGGTTAAAAATGAAGAAAGTGACAATGTTTTCTTACTGCGCAAGATGGTTTCTTTGTGACAAAAGACTCTTTAAAGACATTCTTCATACAACAGAAGTTACTGTGAATACAAATAGCCACTCCAGTGGTTCTGGAATTATGTACTTAGAGAGGGAAAAAAAAAAGAGAAGGCAGCTAACACAAATAGTAATTTTAAAAAACATCAGAAAAAGGAAAGAAGAATCACATTTCTGTACATAAGAGTAATAATAAAAAAGTACTTTTTCATTTTATTTTCGTTTACCAATGTTTTATACCCGATAGCTCTTTTGGTATAATTCCAAGTTCTCTCTATTGTCATTGACAGAAGAACCAAATGCACTTGCTTTAACTACGAGTGTAGTGTTGAAAGAACATTAATTTGAGAACTGGATGACTATGTATGCAGCAGGATGGATCAACTCCACTGGGTTTAAGAGGATGATGAATGGTACAACAAACAATGATGGACACGTACTCAAGTGGATTCATATTGCCAAATTTTGATTTAGAATGCAGCACATGACTGAGTTTGCTCAAGTGCCCATATTGTAACAATACAAATAACTTGAAATTGTTTGTGATACTGTAGAAATCTCAGATAGCAAAACTTCTGACATTAATGTCTCTTTTCATGCATGAAAATCAAACATGCTTTCCTATCTGTGGTGTTACAAAATGAATGACCAGTTCTGCCCTAAGCATGCATATGTTAAACCTGCTGAATTGGTAAGTATTGCAGTTCAAAACATTCCTGCATCTCTTCTGGCATGCAGGCTATATGTATTTCTGGCTCTACCTTCCTGTTGTTAGTTCTAATGACTTTTCTCCATGAGAGCGGACACAGTCAATGTAAAATGATTAGATATTCATAAAAATTGCTGATTTCTAGCAATTCCTGGTCTGCAATGACCCACTGTCTCAGCTTCAAACACTCTGCTAATGGCATCTAGAAAATAAAAATCCAAAAAAAAAGCCTAGCAAAAATTAAAGCTGCCCTTTATGGCTTTTATTGTTGCATTTTTCTTCCAGGAAAAATATTAAGTCTCCCCTCAAGAGAGATGTCACAGTAAAAATTTCTTTGCTGACATTGACATTCCTTTCTTTGGTCTTTACTTCTGAGGCCCTTCAGCCTCACACAGTATCTTGTCACAGAAGGAGCCAAGGAGTTGTCTGTAAGTTTGAATTCACACCTTTTGACTGGCATACAAAGACTGGAAATCACTGAGTGGATGAAATTCTTTCCTTTCTTATTATGGTGCCTGTATGAAAAGGACTAGATCAGGATTACCCTAGTGGAGACTCTCGGTTTATTTCCATATTATTCCTTCCTTCTTTATTTTTCTGGAAGTTCACTGCTGCCTGGCAGCTTCTAGTCATGCTTTGGCTTCAGCTCCTGAAAATGTCACTCTTTATATGAGCGTCTAAACAAGCAAACCCTTGTTAGCAACTCAAAAATCATTACCCAATGCCAAGAAATAGTGGAATGCATACATCCAGATCATGTTACCAGTTAGTAACTCTGGCAGCTTCTTGGTGTCCATCCTGGATAGCACAGTATTTGTAGAAGGCTGGAAAAGCTGTTTTTCTTATTCACATTACATGCACCCTTGTTCTTGGACTCATGATAGCCATCTAATGAGTGTCTAATTCATGCAGAATACAGTACCACACTGAAAAAGGTACCCTTATAAGGGCAGTATGCAACCAAAAAAGCCCCACAGTTAAAATGCTATTTCTTACAGAGATTAGAGATTATTATCTCTTTGTTGCAAAGAAAGGTACAGATTAGAGAATACTGACCAAAGCATAACTTGAACTGGTCTCATAATAAAACATTGTTTCTACCATGGAATGAAATGCTGTCATGCAAAGCTGGAGGAAGTGCACTAAGGAAACATAATGCTTCCAGCCAAGTGCAGAACTGGAGAATTTTCATCATTATAGAACATAGCAGGCGACAGACATCTCCTAGAGACAGCTTGCATCATTCAAATAACTAATTTATGAGGGTTTAAAATAAGATGCTGTCTTATATAATCAGGTATTAAAATGTCACTTCTCATATGTAAGTTTTTGTTTGCTTTTACTAAAACAACACTTGCATATATTTACCTGAATCATCTACCCTCAGCTTTTTAGTGGGATTGTCACCACTGTCATCATCGGACATTTCCATCTCCTCTTCCCGGCGGATTCCCATGAGCTGTTCACTGTGAGCATTTCGGAGCTCCTAAAAGCCAAAATTACCTTTTGTCAGTATTAGCTTCCATAAAGTTATTATGCATTATTTAGTACCTGTTTTTAATACTGATCTGATTTTAATTATACATAATTTATCATTGTAATTATATTTATTTGTGTATGAATATTTATAAAAACAGAAGCACAGGGAATTATTCCTGTGAAAGAACTGAGTTTATCAAAGGTAACACTCAAGGAAAGCAAGAGAAAAAGTGACTTTCCCTGTTTAGGGATCTTTAGGCCTGCTAAACATAGGAAAAATGTTTTAACAGCAGAGATAATACTTGAAACTGGCGTATAAAGCAGACTGATAAAGAGACTGTCAGCTTGCTTAAGGGCTAGCTAGTTCTTGCTACCCTCTGCCACTTGGGGTATGATTCATTTGGCCAAATGTAGGTGTCTCCAACACACAAAGCTGTATTAGCTAAAAGGCACCCTTAAAGTGCCTCATTCTCTCTGCTGGTTGCAAAGGGCACGGAGCTCAGATAGTGCAGGTGAAGAGCTGTGTATCTATTTGTCAAAGGAAGCTCACCCTCTGTCCCTATGCCCAGATTGCCTTGGATTTAAAAGACCCAGTCCCACAATGCTGGCCTGAAAATCCTTGCATCTTGATCCCAAAGGAGCGGCAGCAGGGACAGCTCAGTCTCCGTGTGCCGCCGCAAGGGCGGGCAGGCAGCCCCTGCACATGTCACCAGGAGAGGATCAGCAGGCACGCGGGCTTTGCAGGAGTCTAGACGCTCTTTGTTCTGGGCAGAAAGGCTGGCGCGGGCGTAGCGGCTGCCTCTTTAATGGCAGCACTGAGAAGATTGAGAGGACTCTATTTTGTCCTAATAATCCTGTCAGGTGTAACATGGGGATGCTGCACTGTGATTAGTGTAGGCTTTGTCCACCCGCAGACAGCTAATTTTTCTGCCAACAAAGAGCTTAATTCCCAAAGAGGTGGTTTGAAATCTTTGAAACAAGGGAGAGTCATGTGGAAGGAGGAGACAGCATTGAGGAGTCCGACAACAGCTCTGTGCAATTAACAATAATCTGTCAGAGAGGGGCTGCGTGAAAAAAAGGGAAGGCGTTTCTCTTCAGCTGTACTCTTGGTTTATCAGCAGATCTCAAATATTCTGAAAAATGTATCTGTGCTCATTAATCCCAGCAAAGACAAGGAACCTAATTAGTGGGTGTTTTACAGGGGAATAATTTCAAATTAAAAAAAAAAAATATTAACAGGCTAAATTGTCAAACCAGAAGCATCTCTGGAAGAACCTGGCAAGCCATTTCTGAATTCTTTAGTGGAAAAGGCCCCCTGCACATTTTCCTGGGGAAGGATACTGCATATATGAGCAGACATCCTCTTACATTTACTCCCTCATTAGTGGACAAATGATCTTGATGCATCAGTGTCTACATTATCAGCAGAGTCAATGATTTTCTATGGAGAAGGTCTATGTGTATGAGTCTTTTCTTTATCTTGGGTTTCTAGCAAAGCTTTTCTAAATTCAGGAAAAAAATGGAAGGTGATCAAGTAATTAAGCAAATCAGCAGATAATATCATTTTTAGAAGATACGGTCTAAATAAAATATACTATTTGGTTTATTTACATCACATTTCATATCTGAAAAACAGGCATTTTCAAATTATATTGATTTAGCTAGATGCTTTACATAATTTTGAATTGTTTTAGCTGTTGTCCTCTTAAAATCAAAAGGCAGTAATTTTTGAAAAAAAAGAGTAGAGAATTAACATTTCTGGAAAGTCCAACTCTTACACATTTCAGTTTATTAAATATTTAGAAACCAGCAAATGAATGACATACCACATCCCTTTACAGAAAGTTAGTTTAAGAAGGGATGATCTTAATATAATTAAAATAATCTACTAGCAAATAATATTTTTATATTTCTCTAAAATATAAGACAAAGATCAATCCCCAACTTCCCAACTTTCGATTGAACAAAGACTTTATCCACTATGTATATGAAATATTTGTGAACAAAATGCAAAATACAGTTTGTACTAATAAATTATGCTAACATTTTATTTTAAGTGTCCCATTATTGAAGTAGTTTTGTATTCACCATAATAGCACTGATAATAAAGTATTCATTTGGTATTCATGTAGATGTTACATTTAGTGCCATTGGTATTCAACTGTAATTTAGCATTAGTTAATGGACACTTAAAATGTTATCCCAATGATTTATATCACAGCACTTCAGTGTTTCTCAAACTAAGTGTACAACACTTATTTTACAAGTGTACTACAAAATAATTAAATAAGTGCACCTTACCTTCTAAAGTTTTTATTCTGAGACAGAGAAAAATCATTTAGAGGACTGTGATAGTAACAATCAATACACTGTACCACATGGCAGTAAACCAAGTGCATGTAAATTGCTCATATTAAAATTAAAAAAAAAGGAAGAGGAAAGAAAGAAAGAAAACAAAGACAGCGGTACTTACTTTTTAAAATACAGGCTCATAGCGTATATACTGAATTAAAATCGAAAGCTGGATGACCAAAACACAGGATGAGGTCTAGCACTTCCTTTGCTGCCACTCACAGCAAGGGGAGTTAGAATCCCATTTCCTCTGCTCATGCTTATGACAGTCACACATGCATGGTCCCACACTGCTAACTCCGTGTGGTTGTATGATTACATTTATACTGGTTTCTTTGCAAGCATAATACTTAGAATCAACACAAGAGATCTAGTTTTTCTAAGATAAACATAGAACAAATAGGAAGGAATAGGTCACAGTTAGGGACTTAATATTCTTAAGTCATTATTTAGGAAAGAAATTTTTTATTTTATTTTCACTCAAAGTCATTTTATAATGACCATAAGATGGCACAGTGAAAAAAAAATCTTTGCCACAGAATTCTTCTTTTAAAAACAGATCATGATGACTCTTAAATTCCTTATTTGAAAATATTGTTCCTAATTTCACTATGTCAGTTCATTATTTTAGATAGTAAACATAATCTTCTAATGATTTCCCAAATTTTGCATGAAAAATAAAAACACATTGCTCCCTGTCTTCATTTTATTTAATGGCTATTACCATAATGAGAGCAATGGGAGCAATTCATACTGTAGGCGAGACTGCAAACGGCCAGTTGATTAACAGCGAAAATGGTAGCTGTAAATATTGCCAAATACACTATGTCCAGCTACAATCACACTCGTTCTGTGTCAATCCAGCTGTGAGATGATGGATAGAAAGTAAAAATAAAATCACCAACCTCAGAATGCTTTCGCCAAATGTCTATGTTCTTTCGCTGGGCTTTCGAGAAATGGTCCCAAGCTTTTTGTCTGGTAGAAGCGTTGAAAACGGCGACAATCTGCTCAACTTTGGTGAACAAGGAAGTCAAACAAGACAAGCAATTTATGTTGTGATCACTATAGAGAAGCAAAGCAAAGACACTAGGAGTCTATGGATGATGTCATTACTGAAACAACATCATCAATATCCATCCAATGACGTGTCTTTCGTACTTACATTGTATCAATGTTGGAGATGTCTCCCTTCAAGTCTGTCTCCATAACTTTAGTCTACACAACTCTTAACTATGCACCAAGAACCAGGCATGCAGCTGCTTCCCCGTGATGTCTGCTACCACTCCCTGTGCTGGCACACACATGGTGTGTGGCAATAGGTGTGTGACCACAGAAATTACCCTGAGACATCCACCTGACACGTGTTTTGGGGTGGCAGCGGCATACAGACGAGCTGGCTGCACGGACAGAAGCGTGGAGGGCAGGCAGGCTCTGCTTTGAAGGGGGACTATCTGATTGATAGTGGGAACTTGTCAGCAGGTGGGAAGGGCTGAACCTCCCACCTGGAGGAGGCTAAACCTTCTGCCTGCAGGTACATCAACCCTGCACTCTGTGGCTGCAGCTGCTGCTTCTCCACTCAATATCAAAGGGCTCACCTGTGGTAGATCAGAGCCGTCTCCATGGCCTATGTATGGTTACTTACATGAACAGACACTTTTTTTCTTTCATACAAGGTGAAGAACAGATGTGAAATGGGCTTCCCTCATTCAAATCTAATGAATTTGTTCTGAAGCCAAACATCAATATTTCAATCAGTTTTCTAGGATAATTAGGATCCTCAAGTTTTTAGCTATTTGTTCATCTCAGTTGAGAAAGCTTTTCTCTCAACACTCCTTTTGTTCTTCTCACTTGAGTTGAAAGTTAAATTGTCCTTCCACAACAGTGACTGGCCTAAAAATGATTTGGCCGAGATGTAAGTTACCTTGATCCCAGCACAATTAACTGAAGAAAACACCAATAAATCCAGAATTTTTACAAACAACCTTGGCTGTGCTCATGAATGAGCAGCTGTACCAATCTGTGAAGTCAAACTGAAAAATGCTTCAACTCTTTGACAAGGTTCTTTGCTATCTATCCTTTTAGATTCCTGGGTGGAAACAATGTCCTTTCTTTATCAAGTTGCAGTCTGCAGCACTTCTTACTCCTCTCACTGAAGAGTGGTGGCAGGAGTGCTATAACACCCTCTACCCTGGTCCCTCATCTTGCTGATCTGGAGCTTCTCTCATTCTTCCCTTAAGTCAGTGATGTAGAGAATCTTATTATACATAGCAACCTATCCTTCCTAAAATGGTGAGCTCACCTACTGAAGCAGTATCTTTCACCTCTAGAACAAAAAGTTAATATCTCTCATTTGAGCACATTTCTTCTATTCTCTGTTTTTTTACCACTTTTGAAGGCTGCCTTCAGATTCCAGAAAATTACAACAGTTTGAATAGAGTTTTTCTTTCAGGGATGATTAATTACCTTCTAAAGTCATAGAAAATAATTGTAGTTCATTTTCTTTTAAAATGAATACGTATAGGTAGTTTACAATAAAGAAAGTCTTTCAGACCTACAGTGATGATCTTATCCATTTGTAATCCATTCAACTTTTAAAGGTAGGGGTGATAATTTCAGCCCATTAGAACTTGCTTAGACTAAAGAGTCTAACCATCAAGGAAGTAATGCTGTGTATATTTTTTCAATTAATTTGAAAAGAATGAAAATGGTAAAGCACTCGATTATTATGTGTATAGAAATTGAGGCTAGAATTTAATTACTGTCATTCTGTTGATGACCCAGGTGCTCAGACAATTTTGCTTAATTAACAATCTGTTTTCAGTTTGCAAGTGCAAATTCAAGTAGAAAAGATTCACAAAGATATGAGGAAGAGCTGGTTTGCCATTTTCCACTAATAAGTATTAATAAGATCATCTGAATTTTGAAAAACATTTGAACTTTAAAGTGTTTAATTTCCATTATGTGAACAGGTGCTAAGATTTATGAAAAGTCATTATCTGATAATTTCAGAAACTTTCCTCAATGGAAACACAAGCTAGGAAGATGCCATAGCTTCTTCTTGTATAACTGCAGTAGACAAAGTGAATACTAAAAGGATCTTCTTCTCTTACCTAACTTTTTGGAATTAAAAAAGTGACAAGAGGTAGGATAGTATGAGTACAACATGCTAAAAATCAAGCCATTTAAAGAAACTTTATGAAACAGGTAGCAAGGGATAATAAAAAGGAAGATGCAGAGGACAATACTAAATGAGTATGTGTCAAGGACCAACATACCAGTGCTCTATTCAAACAAAGTGTCAATGTAGATACAGCAATTTCAATATTCACAGCGATCTAAGCTATGAAGCTTTGCAAATTCCACCATAAAAGTTTTCCAAGAATTACATTAGAGCTAAACAGCAGCCAAGGTCATGGTACAGGGAAGTGCCTCCACATCTTTTTCTACTGCACCAAGATCCTGCATTCCTGTGCCATGAGATGGCAATTCAATGTAAACCTGCTCTGCCACGTTTTTTCTTGTTGCACCAAGACTCAATTGTTTTCCCATAGGTACTCTGGAAGCCTAAAGCTGGTATAATGCTTGTGCTCTGTGAAATTGGAAGACAAGACATGATGTACCCACTCCTGATCAGGATCAAATTTGTATGGGTAAGTGATCCAGCAGCACACAGCCCATAGGGATGGTAGATACACAACTAAGGAGAAGCCATGAAAGGTTTACATTAGCTGAAAAACTCCCCAGCTAACTCATTTTTTGTTTGTGTCTGGGTAAAACTGTTGAAAGCGAAGGGAGACGACCCATCTTCTTGTTGACCAGCATCGACTCCGATTTATTGATCAAATCAGCCACTTTATATAACAGTGTTAATTAACTTCAAGCATATTGCAAAATTCGAGCTCACGAGAGGTTACAGAGAAAACTCTAACCCCTCCTTTTGTTTTACAATACCTGTGGTTTGTTTATTGAAAACAGGACCAGCATTCTCACTGTGATATGAAAAGTTCTCAAAACCTTCATATCTGTTCCCAGAGCAGCTATCTGTTCCCAGAGAGCCCAAGGACAGAATGTTTTGCCTGTTATGGGAAGACTGTCTGAGAATCCTGCTGTTTATAGAAAAGGTGTCTGAGAACCTAGTTATTTACAAAATCAAGCCTGGAAACTGCTGCTTTACAGCTGCCTTTTACTTTCCCATCAGCTGTATACCTTCATGGC
This sequence comes from Ammospiza nelsoni, assembly GCF_027579445.1. Taxonomy (NCBI): domain Eukaryota; kingdom Metazoa; phylum Chordata; class Aves; order Passeriformes; family Passerellidae; genus Ammospiza; species Ammospiza nelsoni. The sequence goes on along the minus strand of NC_080634.1, from coordinate 59,159,180 downwards.
CTCTTTCTTTAAGCCCTGCTTGAACCAGGCTCTCCACATAAAACTTGGCCAAAGAGAGGCCCCAGATTTTGGGCTGATATCTTCATAATCTGAGTCTCACTGCTGACCATGGTTTTCAGATTATTTCTGATCTCTAGGAAGAAATTTCCAAAACTATATAACAGGTCATATCTATCTCTCCAAGGCACTGTGAACTCCAGAATGCACTGTAGTGTCAACTGTAACTGGTAAGTAGAATTATTAAGTAACATGAAATATTCATTGTCAAACATCTGTTAGTGAGTTCTATGCTATATCAAATTTTCATTGACCATATGCAAAGCTATTTCCTTACTAAATTAGGATTTAAAAAACCACATTGTTCTGGAAGGGTCCATAACATGTCATGTTTTTCCCATCAATATGGCTTACAGGATGTAATAATTGCATCTTTCCTAATGACTTATTCTGTGGCTGCTAATTTACGCGGCATGTTGCAGACAAAGGATTATTATCTAATTGCTTTTCTGCTGTGTTATAAATAGTTCGAAAGACCCAAATAACTAACCCTAGAATGATATGCAAGTGCAATACACTTTATTAGAGTTTCCAGGTCATAGTAAGTATATTAATAGCAAGTTTAAGACTCGGTTTCTGCTGTCATAAATAATGCTACCTGGAAAAAGTACTGCTATCAAGTATAAATGCAAAAGCAACCAGAAAAACTAGGAAAAACAGCAAAAATCCCTTTAACAATGCCTGCAGAAGTTGCATAGAAGATTGTATGAAATGGAAAACTAGAATATCTCCCAGGCAAGAAAATATTTGATACAGGATATTTGAAAATTGTACTACCAAAGAAAAACAAAAAAAAATGAGAACCAAAGTGTAGCCTCATCTGCAGATTAAGAGGTAGAGAGGATACTTTTACCCTGCATTACATTATCAAGCCGTCAATTTTAAATACATGATTGAGTGAAGGCTGAAATTTATCTCTGGGTTCAGGAGTTAAGAAGTACTCAATTTTTCTGCCATGCATATTATTTTATACTACATATTATTATATACATAATTTATAATGGAAAAAGAAACAAAATAGAAACAAAAAATGTGTTAGAATAAAAGTCTTGGATGGCAGATAAAATAATCAGATCTCATGTAGAATTTTACTTTAAATTCCACCAATTAAGGATGCAGGATGAAAAGGGCTTTGCACTAAATTACTGCAAGTGTCAGAGTAGAATATATGGCAATTTAGCACAGAAAAATTCTGTAAGAGTGTGACAGTTGACATGAAGGGTAAAAGAAAAATTCAACCCATAAAATTACAGTGTAAAGGAAACTGTTACAGTAAATGTATTACACGCTTTTCAAATATAGAGTCGCAGCACAGGGAGGATACAGAGTTGGCGTGGTTTGGGTCAGAAGCCCTGTTGCTGAATTCTGACTAAGCTGCAGTCTGCCAATCAATTTGGCTCCAAGCCCAGCAAACCAAGGAATTACAGTAGTCAAGGCTGGATGCTGTAGTGAATGAATTAGAGTCCCCAGGTCAGTTTTGGATAGGGAAGAGAATATTTTTGGCAACAGTCCGGAAAGGCATTTGGTAATGAGCTGAACAGAACTTAGCATTAAGTCCAAGGCTAAAACTGTGCGTAGATAAATGACATGTGACATGGGTAAGAGAGATGGTAGACAGATTGCAGAGTAATGAAACATGTATTATTTTAATTAATTTAAGCCAAACACTCATTCTTTTGGTTATGGTACTGCTTGCTTTCAAAAAAGAATTTCTCACTTTTAGAGTTGAAAACCTGCAGCCTCTCCCTGTTACTCAATTCACATGCCACAGACAGAGAAACAGATGTGATTGCCTTTGACTAGCAGAGGAAAACATAAGAGTTGGAAATAACACCCTGGGGAAGACTGCAGATAATGCAAGGGGTGGGTCCTGAAGTAAAGCATACCACAGCTAGATACAGAAGCAAAGGCCATTATAGACTTGTATAATGAAGATACAGGTTTTGTCAGCTGTGCAAAATACCTCATCTGCCACTCCACTTTGATTTTGGCTTTGTTGGGGTTTTGTGTTTGGCTGTGTTTTTTAAAAAAACTTTTTAAAATTCACAATTATCTGCAACCCCATCAGAGAAATTTGGTCTGTGTGCTGCCCAGATGCCTGTAGGTTTCATAAGACATAGTGTTAAGACATAGCATGATAAAGGAGAAAACCATAGGACTTCACTATTACATCCCCAAATTCTACCTTTTTGGACAGACTGAGAGAATCTGCAGTGATCTATCTCTCAAATAATTTTGCTGTGTGGGCAGTCAGCTTGCAAGGATGCCATTTCTCAACCTGCCCTTCTACCAATAACTACATCTGTCCTAGCAATCAAAACCAACCAGAGACCATTCTTGTTCCCTGAAACCAATGGGCACAGCATGCTGAGTGTCCCTGCAGCAACAGCGCTTCTCTCTTCCCAAAAAGAAGCTTTTCTGGGAAACTACTTGGCCTGCATCAAACTCTGAACTGTATCACATTTTGTGGGAAAACACTAGCTGACCCAGAGCAACAACTTTCTAACAGCTGAACAGTATGGGCCAGCCTGCCCTAGCTCAGCCTAATTTAATCCTGCAGACAGAGTCAGGGGGGTCATCCTTTACCAGCAGTCTCACCTCTTCTGCTCTCATCCTGGTGCAGAGGTCTCAGCAGTGCAGACAGCAATTACAAGACTTACCAGAGGAAGAGGATGTTTTTCCTCCTACCCTGTCTCACCTACCTGAATACTAGAAAGAATGTCCTCTCTAAATTACTTCTACATTTCCCTTTGACTATGCCTACAGCATTTGAGACCAGAAGGGTTCATGCTTGGTCCCTCTTCCCGTTCCATCTGACTCAGACTGGCTTGTGTTGGTTATTAAGAGGCTTAGTGAATGTCACTAGTCTATACCTGGGTGATGCAGAAAGAAATACTACTTTCTAATACAATCCACATAGACAAATTAAAAAAAAATAAATTATACCACAGCACTTACTGTAACCCCTAGTCTTGTAAGAATATCAAACCCCCATGTCAGCAGCCACTGTTTTCCTTTCTCCTTCTTTTAGCTAAGGAACTCAGTGGGAAACAGTGAAAGAGGAAGCAGTATGGGGATACTAAAAGTGCCCAGTTTACAGGATTCATACTGAAACCTGTGCAGTAACTTGTCTGAGGTATGTATATCAAGAATTGATAGTTCTAGAAATAGAACGCTCCCTGTTAAACTTTGAAATAAAGAAAAAGTTACAACTTAATTCAAGAGAGCCCAGTTTGCCCTGCAAGGTATTGCTAGAAAATCTGTCTACAGTTTAAGCTTTGAAAATCTTTTAGGTTATGAAACTGTGGTTTAATTTACAATAGAGAAACTGACAGCTTGGTGTAACTGCAAGAGCTGGCGCTGTGCCATGTGATAAATCACTCGGACTCAACAAGACCACTTCACCTTCATGTCATTTCTCAACAAACAGGTGCCTGACATTAGACCAGCACAACACAGGAGGGCAAGTACAAATGTGCAGTACCTGCTCTTTCAATGCCACCATCTCACATTATGGAATGGACTTTATGGACCTTGTGTTGACAACCAGAAAAAAACCTAGAAAAATCTCATCTGCCCCCCACCAACTCAAAGAAAGGTGAAGTGAATGCTGCTTTCTTTGTCAGCTTGACAAGATTATAAACTATTCCCAAAGTATTGCAGTTAATTAGCTATTCCTTCTTTTATTTATTGTTAGGCATATTTTTTTCAAGTTCTCAGATTTAAAAATAGCAAAAGTGGGAACCACCATTTTTGGTAAATCTGTCCGAAAAGAGAACTCCCAGGGAACTCTGTAATGTAGGAACATCATAAATGACATTAAGTCATTGCAGGTCCCATTAAGTGAAGTAATAATTATGCAGGAATCTTGCAGATTGAAATATTCCCAGGAGAGCTATGTTTTTGGGGGGCATAATATGGTTTCTTTTGCTGAAGAAAAAGGATAAACATGTGGATGAGGAGGTCAAGAGCCATAGACTCTACTGGCAATCAAAACAAAAAAATTGTCTCACATACTTCAGGTGTGAAATTTACTTCTCCATCTGTTGCCATACCTTATTTCTCTTGCCTGCCCTGACTTCTTCCTTCTGTATTTTTGTTCCTTCTGTGTGTGTCCATCTTTTTCTCCCACACAGTCTATCCCTTTCCAAAACTCTTTTCTTGCCCCATAACATCTCTGTCATCATCACAAACTACACCATTTATGACAAATTCAGTGATTTGACATGAAGCATGACTAGTGCACACTGAAGGGAGCAAGTATTTCAATCACTCCTAGTTGCATAGGATTATTCATACTTATAAGGTTTATTCAATAATTTGTAAGCAGTCTGAACAGCGTTAGATGTGCAGACCACATGGTATGCACAGCCAACTCATCCTTTTGGGTGAAACCACCTTTCCTTCCTTGCCTAATGACTCTTCCCTCATCCTTTATTTCCACAGAACATTTACAGCTCAGTTCTGTGATGCATCAGGCCCTTACCCCTGTCTCTACTCAGCAAGGCAAGTCAAAACCAAGCACAGATTTCCATGTGATTAAAGCACATGCTTCTTTGCCTTGAACCTTGTGTCATCATCTAGGAGAAATGCAGATTGCAGGCAAGTGGCATGAGTTGTCAAAATAGACTGAATTCTTTTGGAAGGCAGTGCTTTTATTTTTCTGCAAAATACCATGCATATTTAATGGACTACATTAAAAAAAAACAAAACCACACACCCTCTTAAAAATAACAGAAGAGAGAGCTTCTGTTGAAATTCTGTCCATGCTTAAATCAATACCAAGATTTGTATTGACTTTAGGTGGAGTGAAAGCTACAGACAATGGAAGGAATGCAGTCATTCAAAGAAAATGAAGCACAGAGGAATAAGCTATGGGAAATACTACCAACTGCAACCACAAAGGGTTATACTGCCAAAAGAAAGAGAGCAACTACAAGAACGCAAGGTAAAATAAAAATGGAGTCTTTCATCTCTATTCTCTGCCACTGCCACAGCATCCTGTATAGAAATGCTTTTAGGGAACATGCGTATATGAGATAGAAAATCTCATAAATAGAAGGACAACTGAAAAAAGAATAAAGAGATCCAGCTGAGCTTTACTGGACAAATTATCAGTATAGAAACAAGCCAAGAGCACACTGACTAAATGAGCTAACAAAAGGAACTGGATGGATTGCAGAGGTTATTTTGTACTTTTTATTTTTTCTTTTTTAGAAATGCATCAAGGTAGGAAGCAATAGTGGCAACTAATGACATGGATGATTAATGTTTGTATTATAGTGGCATTCTATGACACCAACTGAGAACTGGGCTGCACTGTAAAAACACATTATATGACTCAATCTCTTTCACAAAGAGCTTAATGATGACCTAAAAATTGCACATAAAGTAAGCTTATATTTTTGAATTAGTCAGTGGCAAATGAAAGAAAGATTGTAAGACTGGACAATTAAAGAGCAGGAAAATCCTTTTAAAAGTTGTTATTAATGTGGAGCAATTGAAAGAGTGCTCTGGAAAGCATGATTGTATATTAAAAGTCTGACTGCTAAGCATTTAATCAGCATGCTTTTAATGTCTGTAATGAAACTGGCTTCATTTTTGGTGCTATAAGAATACTAAAAGTGGAAGGATTTTGGGGAGAAAGTACTGAAGTATGGAATTTAAAGGAAACCAGATGAGACAGTGATTTTAGCATTCATCATTATATCAATGTAAATTCTATCTTTTCTAAAGCAAGAGAGCAACTTCTGAAGTGAACCAAAACAGAGAAAAACAAAACTGATGCCAATATTTTTTAAGAGAGCTCAGAAAGTATTTTTAACATTTTTCTTACTTTTTTAACATTTAAAAAAAAAAGGAGATTCTATCTCTGAAGGCATTGATAATGTCAAAACAGATTAAATCCAATCCAGGGAGATCAGAGAGTGAAAATAAAGAAATATGAAAGGAGGAGAATTTTATTCAGTCTATTGAGAATGATTTTCCCTTCAGAATCATTTAATTTTTTTGGTTTTGTTTTTTTGGATTTTTTTTTTTTTGGTTTTTTTTTTGTTTTTTGCTTTTTTAGATTCATGTCTCAGATACCTACCAGCTACTTGATAAAAATATTTGATGTAATCTAATATACCACTGGAATCCTTAAGAAAGGAAAGGAAAACTCAAGGTGACAATTGTTGGAGTCCAAAAAAGGGGTACATGACACACAGCCTTCTCCCCAAACCTTTGATTCTTCCTAAATGGAGAGGCCTACTGAATCAGATCAAAATTGAATCTAGCTTCACTTCCTGTTTCACAAGTAAGGGCTGAAGATACTTAGCAACAGGCAAAGCAGGTAAACTGCATAATGTCATAATCCACAGAATCATAGAATGGTTTGGCTTGGAATGGATCTTAAAGATCATCTGTTTCCAACCCCCCTGCCATGGGCAGGGATACCTTCCAATCCACCAGGTTGCTCAAAGCTTCATCCAGCCTGGCCTTGAACACTGCCAGGACACTGTGGGGCATCCACAGCTCCTCTGGGCAACCTGTGCCAGTGTCTCACCACTCTCACACTACGTTTCTTCCTAATACCTAATCTAAACTGGTCCCCTTTCAGTTCAAAGCCATTCCTCCTTGCTCATGTTCATGCTGGACATCAGGAAGAATTTTTTCACTGAGAGAGTGGTTAACCATTGGAACAGGCTGCCCAGGGTGAAACACACCCCTGGAAGTGTTTAAGAAATGACTGGACAAGGCACTTAGTGCTATGGTTTAGTTGGCATGGTGGTGTTTATTCAAAGGCTGGACTCAAATGATCTTGGAGGTCTTTTCCAACCTTACTGATTCTATGATTCCATGTGAAGTAATCTGGCCAGGGGGCCCCATGATAAAAACCACCCTCCTCTCATTGTTCTCCCACAGGCACACAAGAGACTGATTCACAGACTCTGATGAGGACCTGGTTTCAGAGTCCATTAAGTCCATTAGTTCTTTAGTAAAATAGGCCAAAATGTCCAAATGATGGACATAATCTCCTCAGTAACCAGCCATGGGGCACTTCATTACACCACGTGTATGACCTATGAACTTGTATACTGGGACATTTCCACCTTCTGTGTCTTACTCTTTAGATACCAAATTAATTTTTGAATATGTAAATATTATTCACCTGTAGGTACCTTTTTCAGTGTTGTTAAGGGAGACTGCATTAAATAGTCTGAAAACTCAGTAAGAGGTAGGCAAAGTTTACAGTGCATGGAGAAGAGAGTCAGAAGAGGAAATTGTGGCTTTGGTGCAGTTTTTTTAGACTAAAATCTAAAAAAACACCAACAGCCCAACAGGGATATCTCTAGGGCCTCCATTTTCCTTAAACATGGGGATCAACATCTGTAAACCTTACGCTGAACAGGTGGCTTGGGAGGAAACAAAACAGAGATGAATGGAAAGCCAAGGGGCAGTGCCACATGTATCTAAGCTGTGGAAGTAAATGTCAAACCACAAAGACAGGCCTATCCTAAATGCTTGAAAACAATCCATACTTTAGGCACAAATTCAAATCTAAAAAAATCAAGTAATTTAATAAAAAGAAGCACCTGGCAATTTTTCTCTTTTTATCCCTTAAATAACAGAAGAAGCACCATACTAAGAGTCTTTGTAGCACTTAAATCAGGTGCTATAAATTAGTGGTGTGACAACAGTAATACACTTTATTTCACAGATTATCCCGGCACAAGTACCTTGATGAGGTAATTAATTCACGTGCTGAGCAATTGACCCAAATTTTTAGGGGTAATCTGCTCAGTAATCTCCTAAATACCTCCAGGCACAAATTTGTAGCAGGGATTTCAACGCCTGTACTTCTTTATTAGTTTGGCCATAAGATGAAATGTTCTGGTCACAGTAATCCTCATTAATAAGAAAGTATTTTCTACTGAGACTCACCAAGACTGTGTGTGTGTATGTGTGTGAGTGTGTGTGTGTTCCAGGTGAGTGTACTTGAAGCCAATTTTATTTCTTTTTCACTCCCCATAACATTCATTGCTGGCATTTTTTTCTAACTCCAAGTTCTTCCCTTATGCTACACCCATCTGTATCAATGCTGTACACGGTTAGTGGGATTAATCTGCTCTGAACAAGGCATGTGAAAAGTGGGACATCTGGTTCAGAGCTAGGCCCCCTGTGAATCCTCTATGGGCAGCAGAGAAAAAATGGCATATCCAAGGGATGATTCATCTCATTGGAAGAGCACCATGAGGTCAGTTTGATGACTCATTCCATGGAGATTCTTATTTTTCTCTTCTGAATGCAAAGAAAGCCCAGAATGGTCAGCTCCAAGTTGACATCTGACCTAGTTCATGAGAGAGGACTGCCACATGGTATTTTTAAAATACTGTAATATTTATGTCAAATGGCCACACAGCTGCAGCATTACACTAGACTTGTGGATCCTTACTGCAGAAAAGCAGAAGTGGGTTTCTATCAGTCTGCAGAATTTAACAGGCCACACACACCTATTTTGGACATCTCATATTTTCAAACTCTTCTTCATAAAGCAACTGACATATTGTAGCCAATTATGCAGGACTGTGGAACAGCAATGGAAAAAGATGGACAAAAAACATTCCTCAGATCAATTCAAATACAGATCAATTCAAATTTCCTTGTAAAAGGGAAGCTCATTTCAGAATCTCCATGCTTAGCAATCTTAGGCATATACATGTGTAAAGGAAAAACATCCATCTGTTCACTGCAAGTTTGCAAGGAATTTTAATAAGACATTAATGCTAATAATGGTCAATGTTAATGATGTTTATAAAATAAACAATGGGGAACGTATGGAAAGCTTGTAAAACTTGTTCCTATAAAATCCACAGTGTAACACCTTTCCCTGAGGATGCTTTTTGCTGACCTTGTCCTCCTAGGCCAGATCTGTCAGAAACTTTCTTCTTCCAGACTCTGCTGTTACTGTGGCACTAGGAAACTCACATTTTGAAGCCAAAGCTATTTCTGTTTTTGTAAGTTCAGCAGTCAGCACATTACAGGAGCAAAAAAGATGGCCAAAACTGCATATTTCCACCTGAAACTACAGGGATCTCTATTTCCAAGTGACAGATGTTCTACAACAGTTGGTGACAAATGGGCTAATTTAGACTGATTTAACTAAAGTTCAGCCTGCTGACAATGGGGGACTTTTTTAAATGCAGCTGAAGAAGGCATTTCTGAATGCTAGAGCTGGCTGTCGCACAGAAAACTAGAGAGGCCCTGGTGTGAACTGAACAGCACGCCATGCGTGGTGCCTGCATCTCTGTGCCTCACACTGCCTTTTAGATGCTGAGACAGAAGACAACGATGCCTAGCAAATTACCAAGGGAATTAGTCTTTTAAATTTACTCTCTGAACATATGTCCCCAGAAATCAAATGTCTTTGGCCCAGAATCTTTGTTTCTAAGTTCTGGCATCTAAACTCTTACATTAGGATATATGCCCTGTGGTGAATTTGTCTTCTGAGATGATGAGCTCTCCATCACTTATGCAGGAAGCTTTAGTGGCTGCTCTGCTAAGCCAGACAAGTCCATCCAAGCTTACACCCTCAACCTGAACTTTTCAAGGATGCCCACTGAGGGACCAGAAATAAATTGCACAAAAGCCTTTAGGGTGTTTTTTTTTTAATGTAAAGTTTAGGGGCATGATTCTGAAATGACAATGTAACAACTTTACTGTCCTCTATCTGGTAAATTATCTTGGGTTTTGTTCTCAACTGGCACATGAGGGCTGGCTCCAGGCATCACTTTCTAGTGTCATAATGCCTCTTCCTTGAGGAGCCACAAGTAGACATGTTAAAAACCACCAACAATTAAATCAGTTTTGTTTCTCCTTTTTTCCTTGCCTTTTTGGGTTTTATTTTTCTCATCCTCTCCTCTCCTCTCCTCTCCTCTCCTCTCCTCTCCTCTCCTCTCCTCTCCTCTCCTCTCCTCTCCTCTCCTCTCCTCTCCTCTCCTCTCCTCTCCTCTCCTCTCCTCTCCTCTCCTCTCCTCTCCTCTCCTCTCCTCTCCTCTCCTCTCCTCTCCTCTCCTCTCCTCTCCTCCCTTTGAAGAAAACTGCTAGGCAAGTATCCTGATCATTGTTTTATGAGGGAACCTCATTAGGGTAAGTTCATTGATTGTAATTCTGTACTAAGGAAATAGCTGCCAGCACTAGATATTTAAGACAGTTTATCTGCACAATTAATACTGGCAGATCAGTCCTGATGCCAGCAGCAGTACAGCATACTTTTCTCCTGTGGAGGTGGCCTTTATCTGTCAATATGTCCCTGTAAGTTACTGGATTCTACTGCCTTTTACCTAAACACAGGCTAAAAATATTACCCAATTGTGCTCTATTCTGCAATTGACCTAGTTAACTAGCTGCCCCACACACAGGCTACATATCCCTTGTCTCAAAAAACCCATGACCTTTTCTCAGAGCAGTGAGGCTTCTGTCTTGTCCATTCTTGAGGCGTTATGTCTACACAAGAGTAGACATTGTGAATAGAGCATGTCTTCATCTATTAATAAAAAAAACTACTGAAACTTTGCTCACCTTGAATAATAAGTTCTTAGGAATGGTCCTTGATCCTCCAAACTGCCATAGAGTATGGAATAGGATGTGAAGTAGAGCATGACTGCATTGCAACTACTTACCCCCAAACAAACAAGCAAAATGATAAAACCACTACCACCACCACCACCATCACTACAACAACACTGACAAAAAGGGAGTTACTTACATTGAGTGAGGATCCCTGTTAAGGCATTTTTGAAACTCTCCTTGGCTTGCTCCATTTCTTGCTCGTGAGCCGCCTTCTCGTTCATGAGCCGGCGGACGTGGCTGTTGGCCGACTGCACCATGGAGTAGAACTGGTTGGCAGAGCGACGATTCACCTCGCCTCGCTCAATCCAGGTGAGCAGCACCGTGATGGCCTCGGAAAACTTGCTATCATCTAGAACAATCAAAGCGCAGGTTTCAAATTGCAGGCATAAATATCCTGCTGAGAACACATTTTCTGCTCCGTGTCACATTAAAATCATCATAAATCCTGCTTGCAGTATATCATTTTGGGGAACTTTTGTGTCCTTTGTTCATCATATGTAAGAAGCCAATACAGCCATGTGAAACGACATAAATCTTCAAGACTTGTCTTCTCGTCATTTTAATAGCTTTCTCACAACAAAAAGCAGCCTCCTCCCCTTCCCTGTGGCCTGAGTCTTCACTTTTGCAATGTGTCCCTTAAGCCATTCAGTGATATGGAATGACCTTACAGCGAGAGTGAGGAGACCTCTGTGGTGCTGGACTCACTGAGGAAATGAAATGTGTCTGTGTTAATCTGCCCAGCCAAAATCTCAGTCTTGGAGCTTGGGCTCAGCCATACTTCTGTCAACAGATTTCACTAACATCATGTTGTTAATTAAGGAACAATGTTGAGGCTGAACAATTCCTCCTCAAAACACTGATTAATTATAAGGAACTGCTTTGAACAGACGTGCCTGCGTTTGTTTTGCATTATTTGTTTTGTACTTTTAATGTTTCACATTATATATTTTTAAAGGATTTCAAATGAATCCAGGAAAACACCTAGATTACATCTTCATGTTTGCCATTCAGCTAATGGAAGTTGTTTTTCTCTGCAGAAAGATTGTTAAAACAGAAGGCTAAATTTTGCACACTCCCTCCCCAGGTAATCTTCTTTCCTTTGACAGTGTTCTCAGCTTCCTCAAAAGAGTCTAAGCACAGCATCCATTACACTTCAGGCTTCATCAGGATTAAGAGGAAACATTTCTTTTTAAGTCCCATTTAGACTGAACTGCAAGAAAATATTATTACAAGAGTGTCTTCCTGTGGAACCATTTTTGTGCAATTCAATATAATTTTTTCACCAGGATTTTATTCTATAAAACTTCAATTTACCAACAACTCATTTTAAACATCTCATATAGTGGTTTTTGGTTATATTTCTGTATATATATTTTAGATGGTATGCACACCTTTCTGTGGGAGAAGGTATATGGTCGTGGCAGGAAGATGTGGTGTAGTCATAACCAACAGACACTTAAAAACTGGAAAACACTAAACCCAGCCAACTGTGTTACAGGATACAGAAACTTCTGACATAGATTGTAAGACACTGCTTTCCATGTACAAAGAATAATGAAATACTAATTGTTAAGTGATGATTCTGGCTTTTTATTCTGAATCAATAATCACTTCCTTAAAAGGCAAGTAGCCTAAAATACAGAGAGAACTAGTGACATGCTCTGTGCCCGCAGCCTCTGAAGAAGAGAATTTTACATTGCCTGATCTTTAACATCATACTAACTGAAACATGCTTTCAGCTACAGCAATAAGATTTGCTCTCCACAGCTGAATAGTCATGTTTACCCAAGATCCCTCAAGAAAAACGCGCAAAATAACACGTAACACATTCCCTGTGTACAATGGTGTGTATCTGTTGTAAAACATTAACATGTCATTCATTAGCAGCATTCATTAATTTTCACTGGGCAGGAAGAGTCAGATGGGCATTCCTTTATTTCATATTGTCCCCTTGGATCAGACTCCTGAGCTTTGCTGGGTACATATGCAGCAGGAATGCTTTAAGTGGCTCTGACGAGCAAGGTTGGCTGAATATAGACCCCAAGAAAATCCAAATGTAAACGAGACTCATGCAAAGCATCTTCACTGCAAGGAAACATGAGGATAAGGCTCTCCAAAGGACTTGGGCAAAATCTTCAGCCTGCTGAGTTCTATGGGAACTGGATGTCAAAGACACAATACAGTCAAGAACTCCCTGAAACAAAATGTTTATTACAATTACACCAGCAAATAAGAATAACCTGTAATGGTTTCTGGCAATGTTAGCATGTTTCCATGCATGAGGAAAATCAGCAGCACAGAAATATCCTCCCTTTCCCTTGTTTTAGTCTCTCCCCAGTACTCATTTAAGTGTTGTTTTGCTGTAGAGCCTCTATGAAAAAAACCACCCTTCCCTCATTTTGTTTTTATCAGGCACAGTGGGTGTCTGTAAGGGATGTTCGTAAACATATCATCCTTCTGCCACATAGATTCTACCCATTTAAAAGGACATGCTGAAAACCTGTTTTCATCATACTGTACTTCCAGGGAGCTGCAGAGGTCTGTGGGACTCTTATAGTTAATTCACAGCTCTGCTCACAGAGCAGGAAAAAATCCTTTCATTGGTAAACATCAGCATCTTCATTGATTACATAATTAGAAGTTACATTAAAAAATGCTAGAGGGTAATATATGCACAACAGGAGCACATTAGTTAATAAAATCTTTTCTCTACAGTTTTAAATTTCATGTCACCTTAATTTCTAACTTTTATATTCTTGAGCTCACTCAGTGACTGGTATAAGGTAATTCACCACGAATCCATTTTTTTCACCCAGAATACTTTCTTAGCAATGAGAGATTGCCTTAGAAAATCAGATTTTTATATGAGATTGTTCATTTCTTTTTTAGTTAGTAGATAAATAGTAGAAGAAATGCAGCAATGGAATCCAATTTAAACAGAGCGTGAACTGCCTTATGATTGCAGCAGTTTATTTAAAAAAATAAAACAAAACTCCTAATTCTGTTCAAAATTATTCCCTCATGGTAGGATGCACATAATTATACACTGTTTAAAAACACGCTCTTCAAATAAATTCCTTTATATAAGACATGTTCCCATATGTAATTGTTCTTTTAAAATAAGCACATGGCAAATTATTTCTTACTCTTAGAGCTTTCTGCTCCTCCAAGTCACAGCATATTCTAAGCAAATAAGGCAGGTTTTATCAGTCCTGTTTTTGCTGTCTGTTTAATGGTGAGGTGAACTGTGCCCCAGAAGTGCCTGCTGCCCTCAAGCAGCTGCAAAGGGAGCCTGGGCTGGCCTGCTCCTGTGTCGACATCCCTGCAACAGGCACACATTTGGCTGGAGTAATCCCAACATTCCACAAGGGCTGCTGCAAGCACCTGCACCCCTGCATGTCCCTGTAAAGGGCAGCTCGAACACAAGCTCTGACAACGTCGTGTCATTTGAAGATTATTACCCATCCATCCAGGATGGCTTGCTGGGTCTCTGTCGATAGAGATTTCCAGGTGCTGCCAGACTCAATCACAGCGCACTAGAGATAAGGTATTTCAAATTTCTCTTATATCAACTACAGATATTTGACATTTAAATCCAAGCTCACAACTTAGATGAAATGAAATATAAAGAAAAGAAAATGCATCCCTAGAGCTGCCCAGAAAATTGTTAACAGGAATATTTCTATGAAAAAAGCGAATAATTGTTGACAAATGTTTTGCATTTTTATGCTTGCAATTTGACCACCTCTAAGCAACCCCAACTGGAATAAACATTTAATTGAAAAAGCTGTGACAACAACTGCTACAGAACGGTATCCCTGTAAAGGTGCTGGAAAGAGAGGTTTTACTTTCAGCTTATGGAGTTTCCCTGGTGTAACACAGGGTAGAATTCAGCTCAGAGTAACCTCAAACATGACTATTCATCTCTCAGTATTAAGCACCTCCATTGGGTGCTTTCACAACTTGGTTGATGGTGTCTAAGGTCTTAGCCATTAGAAGGATATAGACTAATCCATCACTCTGAAGCCAGGCATTCAAACATTCTTATTTCTATAATTTTTACATTTATAGATATATTGCAAATATAGCTAATTTGGTATTTCTGTGCGTCGAGAGTGACACTGCGTGCTGGACTTCTAGCTAGGACAAGATCAAACATTGGGCTACTGATTTAGCTTTGTTATTATCTTTTCAACCCTGGTCTTTCTCAGATGTTTGAAAAGTATCTGAGATATTTCACACAACACTTTGATCCTCTCTAAATAACAGCAAACCTTCTACACTGTCCTGTAGCCTATGGTGTTGTCCAGAGTCACCATACACTGTCTCTTGTCCTGAATCTTGCTCTCATAATGCAACCTCCCAGACTTGCAAGGACATGCTGAAAAGACAGAGTTGGTCTTACTCCAATGACTACACCTAGAAAGCTCCCGTGCTGTTGGCCTATGTTTTGGGAAGCATTAATGATCTCATTGTTCTTGGCCTCTCTGTAAGATAGGAAGGGGCAGGCACACCTTTATGCCAAGTTCTGCCCTGACCAGCAGAAACCCAATTAACAAACATCCCCTGAAGGTGCTCTTGTAAGTACTGAGCATGACTGTGCTGCAGGGCAGGCAGAGAAAGGACAAGAGTGGTGGGATATGTCCGTCCTTTTTTGCCTCTGATTAACAGCCCGTCCTCTGTCAGCTGTAGCAGTGCCAAGGAAGATGTGTCCCCTGCCTCATCCTTGTGCTCAGCACTACCCCTGTGCTCATGCTTACACTGCCCTCAGTCTGCCTGGAGCTGCCCAGCTGCTCAGACTCCAGTTCCAGTTTGTCAAACGGGGCCCAGTTCAAACAGGAAGGTGGCACAGTTTACTTCAGGACGGAAACGTCTTCATTACGTAAAGCCGCAGCCAGGGGAGGATGTATGGCCGTGGTTACTCTTAATCTGACTCCTGACTTGATAATTTATTAAACTAAAACTATGATTTCTAAATTGCAAAGACTGAATTCAAGACAAAAAAGAACAAACATTAGGAGGTGACTGCTGTGGGTGAACCAGGTCAGAGTAAAGGTTCACTAACCTCTTTCATCAGCAGGCTCAGCCCAGCTCCCCTGTGCATCAGGAACAATTTTCTTCCCAGCACACACCACTTCTGGTGCCAAAATGACAACCTATTTTTCTCTTGGCTTAAGAGCTTCTTCTGTACAGAGTGCCTGCCAGTGACCTAGAAACACAACTCTTCAGTCTACTACCCTCACCTTCTTTTTTTCCTGCTCAAATCCCTTATATAATTGGGCCATGCATCACACACATCAGTCTAGTACTTTTGGGATTAATAACATTTTTAACCCAGTGGCATTGCATAACAAGTAAGAATCAAGAAATACAAATTCTTACTGCCAAAGGGTTTTTTTAAAGAATGATTAATATCCACCTTACTATTTCTTAAATAGCCTTAACTGCATACTATAACCAAGAAACTTTTCCAGTTATGTAACAAATTTCTAACTGACACTAGATTTGATAAAAATACACTTTTATGTTCACTAAAAGATGTATTAAAAAGTAGTCTCTCCCCCCTATGTAATCAAACTCTTTCTTTCTTTCAAATTAAATCACACAAGATTCTTCCTGGGGTGGGTGTTTCATGTCAGACACAGAAATCCATTATCTTCTCCTGCTGATGCCATTATTTCCAATGAAAAGTAATTATGAGGGTATTGAGTTTCCTCCCTATTTCTCAAAATCACACAAAAAACTTTCAGATCAGCGAGCTGCCATTTCCCAGCTCTTAGTAATTAACTTGAGTAATTTTGCAGTGTGGTACATTTCATCCAGTGGGTTTATATCAAAACCTCAAAATCTGCATTGATACAATACAGATGAGGTGAGGGAGGACGTTTTTAGTAATGCACTAAGTAGTGAGTGTACCTCCTGCAGGCTTTGGGGGGGATGTGCCCAGGGAATTGGGTTACCAGGCTGCTGATAGCTGAACCCACCTTATGCTCTTGTGCCAGCAGACAAAAGTGCCCTCGCACCGTGCCTGCTCACAGCCTCTGTGCGAGGCTCTCGGAGCCAGATGTATTGTGCCACAGCAGATGTCAGCAGCATATGGAAGAAGGAAGGAGAAAATGATAATCTAAAACCAGGAAGGGTGAGGGAACAGATTTGATGCTAAAGCATCGAAACATGTCTGTTTCGGGGCTCTGTCCTGATACACCACTAATAAAAAAAATCTGTGCTTAAAAAAAGCCCAGAGTCTCAGCATTTAAACCTGGCGTTCAATGGATTTGTTCATAGGATCTCACTTTGCCTCCCGTCTGACGTAGCTCTGCACTGAATTTGAGCCTTTCTGGATGAGACTTGCCTCCCTGCATAACTGCACTGTCTCTCTAGTGCTCCACCAGTCTGGCTCCCCAGTTGCAAGGTGATATTAAAAGCAGCATATTTTTCTTCTCAGTGAAATATCCTCTCTCCCAAGCAATTAAATGTTGTTTATATTTCAAACCATGTGCAAGAGTTGAGATTGTCAGGCTTGATGTTATGTTACCTGAGTCTTGTGCACGGCACATCCCTCATTCTACTGTAACTGCCATCTATTTATTTAAATTTCCAATCTGTGCTCTCTTCAGGGGATAATACAGTGCCTGGCAAAGAAGCAGCTTCTCAATTTTTAAATTATATTTCTTAAAATGAAAAACTGTATGAATAACTTCCCTGTGCTCATAAAGAAATGCTATATTAAAAAGGGAGGTAAATTCCAGGGTATTGTATTTAACTCTCAGATATTTATGCCTCCTTTGCTCAAAATATTTAAAAAAACAGTTATTCAGATATAAAGAAATGCCTTTGTTAAGTGATAGAACTATTTAGCTACCCACAGCAAATCAGACATATGTAGCATTTTAAAGGATCTTATTTTCAAGAAGTGATTTCTGAAGATGATACCATTAGGTACAGATATGCTTGAATTAAGAAAACCATAATGTCTGAAATCCTGCTTTGAAACCCAAATGTCATAAGCACAGATTAAAATGTTTTGTTCCAATGCACCTGACAGAGCAGCATTCCACTTAAAAGGTTCAGCCTATCTCCAGTTGTGCCTTGTTCCGGGCACCACATGACTTAACTGTTTATAATGCACCCAGGAAAACAGATGTCAGAGCATGCAAATTTAAACCTAAATATCTACCGACACATTCCACTGTGCAGTAATAACACATCCGATTTAACACTGAGCAATTAAAATCTCAAAGACACACACAAATACTGCAACGAACCAGAAGAAGTGAAAGTCACTTTTTTCTAGTGTAATTGCAGAAGACACAATATTCTGCTGGTTTTGTCAAAACAAGAACTCAAGGTCTATTTTCAAAGGCTGTTGAAGGAGGTAAATAACATTTACACTTCATTGTAAATGACCTTGGATTCCCAGAGTTCACATCTGTGAATTTATTGAGGTATTTTCTCAAGGAAACACAGATAAGAAGGATCTCATGCTCTTCATGTTACTCATCTTGTTGGAATGCTGAAGCTCATTAAATTTTGAAAATCGAGGCTCAGGCTAATGACATGAATGGCGCAGGAAAAAAGTGTTCATACTGCCAACAAGGAGAGAGTTAAGAAGGACTTCATTTCCAGGAGTAATGAAGATCTTAATAAATTAAAAAAAAAAAAAAAAAAGGAAAAGGGGAAAAGGGAAAGGGAGATACACATAAACAAATGCTGTTTTCTACACACTAATTGCAAAGTGATGAAAAATTGCACTGGTCCATAGTTTCTTTAATTCCCGCTAAAAATTAAGTGTTCAAACCGAGTTCTTTGCAGATATGAAGGGATTCAGGGTAGTCCACAGGGAATGGAGAGTATATTATAAATCCTCATGTATATGAGGCCTCAGATGCAGTGGATTCCCAGTCACCAGCCACTGGAGAACTGATTCCTTTGCTCTGTGAAACTCCACACCAGTAAAGACTACCTGGCTGAAAATTTACAATGAAATTCTGTTTCCAACTGGCACAAAAGTTCCTCTATACTCTCTCACCCACAGTCACTGCTGTACCAGGTAACTTCAGCACACCAGAGGAATGGGAATATGCTGACAACACTGAGGCAAGAGTTTCCAGCCAAGTCTGTTACACAAAACAATGATTTCTTAGTCTTATGCTGCAGTTTGCAGAAAGTGAAAAAAAATATTGTCACCTCTGTTACAGACTCAGTAAATATCTAGACCGCATTAGGGTAGTGGCTGATAAGCCTTCTTCATCTCTGCTCCCCATAAGATTTCCTTGCTGTCAGGAATTTCCAAGGTTATTTTGACAACAAAACTTGCTTGGATTCAGACCAAGTTATCTACATCTGTGGTTGCAAAGCAGTATCTTGGGTTCAGATATGTTTAGTTATTTTGGCTTGCTTTTTAGCTGGTGTTGCTCTGTGAACTTCTGGAGGCACTGCAGGTGCTGAAACCTGCATGTTGGGCACCTGCAGCTCTGCCTCATGAGCTGGCAACAGATCTCAGGAGTCTTTTGAAGTGGGCACCACAGCAAGGTCATGACCTTCCTCAAGAAAACAACTGCAGAGCATCTGCTGAAGAAACAATCTCTCAAGTTAAATCCTGACAATTGCAGACATATTGTGATCCCTCTTTACTTTAGGATGAATTCGCCAGGCTTTTGCAGCAGCACAAATGTGCTCATAATACAGATTCCTGAGATTTTAACTCCAAGTTTTATATATCTGTGTGTGTGTGTGTGTGCATATATGTGTATGTCTATGTGTGTATGCGTACATATATATATATTCTGCTACTTTCATCTGAAGTCCACATTTAAATTGCAAATGTATGATGATGGCTGGACTCAATCTTAGAGGTCTTTTCCAACCTTAATGATTATATGAGTCTATTACATGAACTGCCCCTTGCTAGAGAATTTTCTTGAATGTTGCTTTACTTCTTTTTTTAGGATGTCACAAAGAGCTCGTGGTGATTCCATGTTGCCCAAGGGAGCCTATAAAGTTCAATGCCACTATTTTACAGATGCTGGCTGTGATGCCATAGGAAAGGTAAAGCAGACCAGTGTAACTACTCAAGCCCACTCTGCTTTTTTTACTACCTAGAACAGGGCACAGCTCATGCCCACTTAGAAGAGAGGGATCTTTTCTGCATTCTCCACCCTTACCTATCAGTACAGATCCAGGGCTGGTGTCTTTAATTTCACAACGATCACAGCAAGGCAACTGTTAATTAGCAGAACTTTTAAAATTGCAATATATTATTTTGCTGGATTTTAATGATTTTCAACCAATAAAAAAATAAACTTACCTTTTTTTTTAATTTAAGTGACGTACATTGCTGGAAGTTTATTTCTGGAGAAACAGTTATGCACATAGTATTGGTCTATATTGTGCTAAAATTTTTTTATATTAAACTTGAGCATATATGTCAAGTTCTGGTTAAATTTCCCTTAGGAGAACCAAAGAGTGAATTTGCTTGGAGTAGATTTTAATTAAGTATGGAAACTTCCCATAATGAAAAGAAAAATCCTTCTAAATATAGTCATCTTAAACATCTTGCAAAAACCCACATTCAGTT
The DNA here is from genome assembly GCF_027579445.1 of Ammospiza nelsoni. Taxonomy (NCBI): domain Eukaryota; kingdom Metazoa; phylum Chordata; class Aves; order Passeriformes; family Passerellidae; genus Ammospiza; species Ammospiza nelsoni. The sequence goes on along the minus strand of NC_080634.1, from coordinate 59,138,932 downwards.
GCCCCAAGCAATGACTAACCATATGGAAGAAATTGTCCAGACGTCTTGCATTTTCTGGTTTAGTTCAGGAAACCTGTAGGCCTTACTACATAAAGAAAACTTCCCTACAAAAGATTAACTCCTAAAATATTCAACTAAAACCAGATGGATCTAAAACTGGACTGGAAGCTAGGTATGAATTAAAATTTCTTGTATTAGGGCCTCTCTTCTCCTGGTTTATAAACCCATCTGGGTTATTTCACCAATCTACCAGATAGATTGATGAATTATTTTATGGAGAAGTGCATCTGGTGGGGATGAGAATCAGCCAAACTAGTGACTAACTGAGGTAGTAGCAACAGCTAACAGCAACCAATGCAGTACTCAGAGAGACAGCAGGGTGCATCTCTGCTCCACGCTCCAAGGATGAAACACTTTGCACTGTCCTTCTTCGGCTCCCCAAACATTCCTCATAGTTAGAACAGAGACCAGTGTGATGACAGCTAGATAGCCTAAGCCTAATCTCATTAATTCTGAAATAGTGGCAAGAATCACAGCTTCTTGTGACCTGGCACACAGTTAATCAATGTGCTTGGCCATCATGGGGGAAAGAATGCCAAACACAGCTGCTAAACACTTGATGAAAATAAATACAACTCTAAGAGGTGTGAAGAGTTGTTTACTAGATATTTCTTTTATATATATAAATTTTGTTACCATGAATAACTTTATTTCTTTGCTTCTTACTGTTTATGTTAGCTATTAAAATAAAATGAATCCTTGAAGCGCACCCTTGAAAAATATTAACTCAGTAATTGTACCTAGAAAAAAACAAACAAGGAAGCAAACACATACCAAAACACGACACTATCCTGCACAAGTAATTCTAACCCTAAAGAGGGAGTGAATGAAGGGATGGTGTGTGTCAGAGATAAGTTGTGTCAGCTCACGTGGACAATTTGAATGCCAGGGACAGTCAAGTGCATGTGATGGAGTAACCTACATGTCAAGGATTAAAGTAATTTTAAGAATAAGGCCTTTCATGTGAAGAAAGATGCTTGCAACAGGTTGTCTTACTATGAGAGTATTTCCAAGATATATGATGTCAGCAACTTAACAGAAAAAAACCCCTATCTGTAGCATTCTGAAGGCTGTGTTTTAGCTGTTAAAGCACAGGTAGATAGACAGATGTCATGCATTTCCAGCAGGTGGGTGAATGCCATTGCCACTGGCATAGAAATGGCAAAGACAGCCTTTCAGTGGGGGAAAGCTAACGGGGCAAGTAATGAAACACATCAGAGAGAAACTGGCTTCACTGCTCTGGCCTCCGCATGGCTCCTGCTTTTAAGTAATAATAAACTGAGAAGTAGCAAATGCTGCTTACCTTTCAATTTTTCAGCCAGCAAAGCAGCTTCGTGTTCAGAATAATGCATTATTGCCGGAGGTGAAGGAGGGCGCAGTCTGTCTTCTTCCATTTTACGTCTGTGGCGTTCTTCTCTGGCCAGCATTCTTTGTTTGCATTCCCATTCATAAAAGTCATCTCTTGCCTGAGCAAAATCAACATGAAGGCGACCTGAATCCTTTTTGTCTGTGCTAGATCCTAATCTCATGCGGTAACCTGAAATCAACAAGTAGAACTAACTGTTGGAGGATTTATTTGCTCAAATTGCTCTTCATTTTTTCCCCCTTTTCATGTGCAGCCAGGTAAAAATATAGATTAACAGATTCCCACATATCTATGCAATATCTATCAATCACCATGTTTTCACAAGAAGATAAAAATCCATCCACTCATTTTTCTTCACCATTTCCCGCACCACCTATCACCATAGTAGATGAACTGAAAAATCAACCCTAAGGTATGGAACCTTCATTTCTGTTTAGAAATCTCTCAAAATACGTCATTTTTCCACATGATACTTCCAACTTTTAAAAGAACAGAAATCAGATAAACAAAAACCAATTATTTAAAATAGATCTGTTTTAGTCCAAATGGGGAGTCCTTCTTCCACTGATCCCACTGAGATCATGTTCAGTCTAGTGTTTTTCTCCACCCTGCCAAAGGAATTGGAAGTATGGGGAAAGGCTGAACTTTCTAAAAGCCATGACCATAGGTGAATGTGGGAATTGTGCTACATAAACTCTTGTGCCACAAAGAGGATGGTTCCATAACTACAGTGATGTCAGATCTCAAATTTTGACACTTTACAATTGCAACCATTATTTTCAAATTCCCCAGTGAAAATAACCTAGAAGCAAATATAAAACACCTACAAATTAATTCAGTTCATCATTCCTTAAAGGAATTTCTAAAGTAGGGACAGAGAGAGACAAATAGGCATTTGCAAGACTCCTTTCAGGACAAATAATGAAACCTGTTGTGCCTTATCTTTAGGGATACTCTGCATATTTATAATTTGGTCCATGTATCATATTCTAAAGTTAGCACACTGCAAAACTTTAGGCTAAGGCTACACAGCAGTACTAAAGAGTCATGGTCTGAACTAAAACTGTTGACTACTGTCAGAGGTCCAAAAAAAATCTTGCCAAAGCTATAAGAGAAACTTTTTGTGGCCATATTTGGGCACCTGTCTTTTTTCCAACTTTTATTTCTACGGCACAAATATATACACAGAGAAGTTTGTCTAACTTTTAAAATGCCAACTCAGAGAAAGTGTGAGAAAATACAATGCAGAAGGCTTCAAACAGAGCCTTCAAATATGGGTAAAATTAATCAGTATACACAAGATAGCTCTAATTTCTCCATGCCAACATGCAATAGCCCATCAGAGATTTCTCAAATGACAGGATGTTGCAGAGATGAATTCTGTGCTGAGCTGGCACACAGGAAGCTCTTCAGAAATGCACACTACTGCAACCAATGCATAATAACTCCAGGGAGAGGAAACTTCTATTCAAAATGTCAGGAAAAATGGTGTTTGCTGCTTTTGATCTGCAATCCGAGAGAACCTACCTTCCAGTCTAGTGGTTTGCCTGTGGTTTTAAGAGCTTTAGCACCTCACCACCACAGTTAAAACTCAGTTCTGAGCTTCCTCCAGGAATAGCAAAGCTGAGGATTTTGTAGTAGATTAAGCACATCCTTGAAGAAATGTCTATCTAGGCATACTCTGTTTTACTACTGGAAAAACATCCTGCTGTATGAATACAAGGGATTGTCTGTACTATAGCACAATAGCTTCAAAGACATTAAATATCCATATATGTAGTGATCCTTCAAATAAAAAAATAATCTGTGAGCCTTTTGATTTCACATTTTCCTTTCAAACACCTCCTTCAGCTAAGGAGTCTGCAGATGAGGAAAAGATATGACTTTCATTGTCCAGCAAGGAGTGCAAACCCAGTTGAAAAACTTGAGCTAAGTGTTTCAGAGGTCCTTCAGAACTGAAAGGTGTAAAAAACTGCCTTACCAAGGAATGGTTTTGGTAGGTTCCTGCCAATGGAACCTATCAAATCTGGTCTCCAAGATTCAGGAGCTCGGGTGAAGTAAAGCTGGATCTTGTAGGAGTGGCAAAGGAGGGGATGGTTTAATATTTTAAATTCCTCTTGGCTTTCCTTTATCTAGCTTAGAAAGCAAACACCACCCTTTCACCCCAAAAGCTTTTTGTGGCCATATATGTAGCTCTAGTCCCAAGGCATGGAAGGGAAGAGTTACAGATACACCCTATTCAGCATGAAATAACAGAAGCACAGCGTGGGTGACCTTTCAGAACTGGGCTCTGAACTAATGAGGGTGTAATTATATGGTTTTATCCACAGAGGTGTAGGCACAAAGGAGTCAGCCAAAAGGGGTCAGTGGTGCAGCTACCCTGATAACTGAGACAAATGTTAGCCCCCTGGTCCCCGCCAGTTTGGCGTGCCAGCTGCATTCCTCACACACTGCTTGCTCTGTGCCAGAACAGCATTATCAGCAATGAAAAGGACACTGCCAAGGTGCCAGGTCTCGTGAACCTAACATTAGATCTCCCAGCTGGGCTGCACTTTCCAGGAAGACTCAATCTCTCTTCCTCTCCCCCCGCTGTCTTTCGCCTCCATTGGCGGGAGCACAATAGTTATGGGCAGAGACAGAAATACAGCACTGCAGGAGGCAAAGCCCTTGTGGACTTCAAGGCCCCTCACATAAGCTAAATAAAGAGCTAATGAAAAGGACTGTGCATCTATGGGTTTTGTGTGCAGTGACAAAGCTAAGTTATATTAAAGTGGCCCTCACTTTTGAAGTAAATGGGAAAAAAAACATGAACAGTGTACATTGCAGTAGCACTGGACAAATGGTTCCCTTTGGGAAACCAAATTAACAGATTTTGGAAATTTATCATGAATCACATTAAAAAATGTGACCGCTTGTTTAACACTAAAGACTGAAGGTGGTCAGCCAGCCAAGTGATTTCCACCAGCACAGAAACTTAGAATAACCTAGCTAAGAAGGGACCTTGGATACCACCCAGTCCAGAGCAGGTGGTATCCTGCTTCAAAGTCAGATCAGAATGGTCACAGTTTGGCATCTTTCCCTTAAGAAAAACAACAAATGCCTTAAGGATGGTTGCTTGCACCTTCATATACTGGGCTTCGCAGACATTATGGTACCAATGACCCGGCCAGTGAAGAACAGACTCCTTGATGGTTTGATAACCAGAAGGACTCTGCATGCACAACTGGCAGGCTCTGTTTTGTACATGAGATCCTCAGGCACCCATCTGTGCTGGAAATTTTGAGCCTCAAGGCAGCTGAGAGGCTTGGTTTTTTCAATACCATGTCTCCCTATTGATGTTTGAGGGCGTTTGAATGTATAAGAGAAACACCTGGCACTGCCTCCCCTTCATGCATGGACAATGAATTTTTTTCCCCATTTCTTTGCTCAGGGCTGCAGCTAGCATTAACTTTGTGCCTGGCTTGTCATTTTTAATTTCAGGTTTGCACACAGTGGAAGACGAAAAGGCTTTGGGAACTTGCCAAGATCCTCACTTTAAAGGAGCAGAAACAGGAAAAGTTAATGAAAGTGCTAAATAAAAATCAAACAGTATTTTCATATCACAGGTCTAGTCCAAACTCCATGGCTTGACTTACCTTTGAGTGTTGCTATACTGGACACCAGCCAATAGCTGAGGGCTAACTGGGGATCTAGATCAGAGTGTTAATGGTGATCAGAGAGAACTTAAAATGAAACAAGTAAATGGTACTGAAAGGAAACCCACGGGGGGAAATATCAGTACAGGAAAAATGCACACATGGGCTTTTGGGGTATAAACAGGTCTGTCTTCAGACACCTGTTTGTCCCATATATTCAACTCTGGGGCCATCAATATTTGCAGGAGTTACCAAATTTTCAGCCAAAAGATTGAAGTACATACAGTTTTGAGAAAGAGCTTTCTCATGGCCTGGTATGATGATTTTGGAAAGTCTTTTCTTTGGGAGATCAAAATACATCTTTAAAGGTTAAATGAAACCTAGCCTTCCTCAAGTTGACATTCTTATGATAGTCTTCTACCCATCTTCCAGTCTCCCTTTTCATACACGTTTACTTGGGAGTACAAAGGGAAAAAAAAACTCCAGTAATTAAACTGCTTGATGGATTTTGTAATCACTTGCTCTATTCTGATGATAAGCATGGAATAAATGTAAAACTTGATGAGATTAGATGGGATAGATAGATAAAACTGATTAGGTAGACAAAATTATCATTATACAAGAAATATCAAAAGCATAACTTTCCCCTAACATAACACACATATTATATTTGTATATCTCTTTTGTCTCTTACAGGGAAATAAAATGCCTCAAAAATATGCTTTGTTCCCACTGTTTCAGAATATATTATGTTTGAGAATGGAATAAAGACTGGTAACCCTCCCCACCCTGTATTTCAGCACAAGAGAAACATGCCCTTGCCTAGTGCAACCCCTCCCTGGGAGTGGTGGGGGACAGTCAGGGCTTCATGTGTCGTCTGCACTGTTCAGCAGCCTTGGTAAAAAGAAATGGAACTCGCCTACAGAGTGCTCCTGCATTTCTTTCTCATCTCTGTCAGTTGCACTGGCTCTTTCCCTTGTCTGGCTGGAGACAGTAGGTACAACACTTTGGAAGAATGAAGAGCTGTGGAGGAAAAAATGCATGGGAAGGGAGGCTGCGGAGCAGACGTAAGAGGAAGCACAGGCAGCAGCATGACTGTGATGGAAGGAAACAGAAGAAGGAATGATGCACCAGGAACTTGGAATGAAATTTGCAAAAAATTCAGAATGAGGAAGCATGAGGAAAGCAATCTTTCACCTCCATCTCTACTAATGTCCTGCCTTCTGAGTGAACACTCTGGTGCTGCTGAGAAGCATGAAACTGAGCTAGAGGAACACTGGTTCTGGCCCAAGGTGGTAGCCTGTATATTTCTGAGCTTTTCTTTGCTCTCTTTTTTGCCACTGTTTTCTTTATCATAATACAGTAATACCAGTTCCAACTGAATCTGGTGTGCCCCTCTTCTGTTCTGTCACTAGGGTCCCCTAAATAGAAGCTGGAAGCTGGTAGATGTGCTGCTGCTTGTGATGCCTCTAATCTGCTGCAATGATCTACAGCATTTTGGAAGTAACATGAATAAACAAATAAATGAGAAGCATGGAAATCGGGAAGAGAGGATGGGGGAGGCAGGGCCGGAAGAAGTGAAGTGAAAATAAAATAAAATAAAATAAAATAAAATAAAATAAAATAAAATAAAATAAAATAAAATAAAATAAAATAAAATAAAATAAAATAAAATAAAATAAAATAAAATAAAATAAAATGAAGACAAATCTGGGGTGGAGTAAAGATCTGGCATAAACCTGAAAATATAGCAATATTTCAAAGAAATCTTTACAAAGAACCCCATAAAACTCATTATTTTCTGTAGTTCTTCAAACAGTTATTTAAAGCAAGCAGCCAAGTTAGGAAAATAAACCTCAGACAACCTAAAAACACTAAGGAAAACCTTTGAGAAACAAAGGAGCTAGGTTTTTCCTGATGACATCCATCCATCCATCCATCCATCCATCCATCCATCCATCCATCCATCCATCCATCTTTCTTTCTTTTTCTTTCTTTCTTTCTCTTTCTTTCTTTCTTTCTTTCTTTCTTTCTTTCTTTCTTTCTTTCTTTCTTTCTTTCTTTCTTTCTTTCTTTCTTTCTTTCTTTCTTTCTTTCTTTCTTTCTTTCTTTCTTTCTTTCTTTCTTTCTTTCTTTCTTTCTTTCTTTCTTTCTTTCTTTCTTTCTTTCTTTCTTTCTTTTCTTTCTTTCTTCCTTTCTTCCTTCTCTTTTCTTTTCTTTTCTTTTCTTTTCTTTTCTTTTCTTTTCTTTTCTTTTCTTTTCTTTTCTTTTCTTTTCTTTTCTTTTCTTTTCTTTTCTTTTCTTTTCTTTTCTTTTCTTTTCTTTTCTTTTCTTTTCTTTTTCTTTCCTCCCTCTCTCCCCCTCTCTCTCTCTCTCTCTCTCGTTCTTTCCCTTCTTTCTTTCTCTCTCTCTCTTGCCCCCCCCCTCCCTTTCTTTCTGTATTTCTCTTTCTTTCTCTCTCTTTCTCTCTATACAGTTGATGGCGATTTGAGAGACAGCTTGTTTCCAGCTGGGGAAGCTTCCTATGGACACCTACAGGATGTTGAGGTTCTGTCCTTATTGCTAAACAGAAGATGGTCAGGGTTGGAGCTCAGAGAAGAGTCCTGGGCTGTTAACTCTCTCCCAGGCTCAAAAGGATGGTCCCAGTGGGTGCTTTGAGGTCACCTAACAGAGTTTGTGTAAGTAAGCCCGTCTGGGCCAGCTTGTCTTGGCCAAGGAGCACTCCCTGGACCTTGTTTATTCAAGAACACACTGTACATGGGTTGAAAGTCTTACACCACAATTGTCAGGCAAAACAGTGATTTTGAGTCTCTCCAGGACCCAGAAAGATGGATGATCCAGCCTGTGGAGTGCAGACAAATACATATAGTGCATGGGAGCCAACTCAGTAAGGTAAAAAGGACTTGTTCAGCAAGTCAATCCTCAAATGATAGAAATTAACCTTAAGAGGACACTGACAGTCACAGAAGCCAAAAATTGTGAAAGCAGACTTGTTTTTCATCTTTTTGTCTTATTTTTTTCCCCTGTGAATTAGAAATTGGGGGAGGAGGGGGTTGTTTCCTTGTTTTTTTGTTTGATTTTGGGGGTTTTGTCTGTTCCTTTGTTGGAAAGCAAGGAGATTCTGAAATTTTACACCCTGTAATTTCTGCAGCACTCATTGTTATGGGAGGCAACAGACGCAGCCTACAGATGGGGCTCAGAATCTAACCCATGCAGTAGCTGAATACATGCATGCATAAAGACAGACTTTATTCAGGCTGCACCACAAATCTATAAAAATATGCCAGTGAAATTGCCAGCCTATCAGAAAAATTGGCACTGGAAAACAGCAGAGTTCCTGGCCTGTTGCCCTCCTCTTTCCACAACCTGTGAGCAAAACTACATAAACCTGTGTAAATCGAAAATAAGATTGTTCTGTAGTGAATGTCAGGATCTGTTGCGTTGTTGTGGCATGGCAGGGAATTGCTCCCAGGTAAGTAACATACAACACCATGCATGAGTCTTGGCAGACAGGGAGAAATAACAGAATTGCCCCTTGCCACTTCATGCTTCAGCCGTTGAGTTCAAGAAAGACTTGCTGAGATAAAAGCTAAGAAAACAAGCAAGCATTAGCATCACAAAATACAAATGAGAAGCAAGAAAAATCCATTAAAGAATGTGAAGTACCAGAAAGGTAAATGGCTTTATCAACCATGAACTCCTCTGCAAAACGGATGTGACAAAAATTCTTCTTGCTTTTCCGAATTGCCGTTATATCTCCACACTGCTCAAAGACTTCCTGAATAATTTCCTCCGTTGCGTTTTCTGGTAATCCTCCAACAAACACTGTTTTACACCCAGGAGGTCTCTCTCTTGTTGAAGGTGGTGGAAGATCTAAGTCAAAACAGAAATCACATTGGAATACAAAATTTGTCTTTTGATCCATTGGCTCTACTCATCCCTTTAATCAGTTCTGGGCAGCAACAGTTACCTGACAAAGCATAGAGGGAGAAGCAAAATAATTGAATATTGCAGAGATTATCCAAAATTGACTACTTGAATCTAAACCTTTTCAAGCTTCAGGTGGTACTTCAAACATTTATTCCTGCCACTGCAGGTTGTTCTCCAGGACAGACAGTGTGGCCTAAAAGGGTCTTTCTCCTCCCTGTACAGCCACACAAAATGCAGAAAAATATTCTGTTTCAATGCAGAGGAGCTTCTGCACCTGATTGGACCCTGAGCACAGATCTCAGGCTCTAGTGCAATGCATTCAAAGCCTGAACTGCACCATCTCTGGCTCATACCCATCACTTGCCACGCTCACCATGTGTGTGGGCTGTGAGCAAGCCCATGCTGCGTACACCCTGTGCACTTGGACTGGACACCTTTCCCTGGTATTAGCATAATTTCATTTCTGTCTCAGTGTACAGGAGCACAGCAAACAGAAAAACAAAGTGGGAAACACAGCAAAGTGACAGCATGATGAAAACACTCTGCCGGTTATCTGTTTTGTCTTGTTGCCAGATAATGGAGCAGACGGCAGCACAGGGGAAGGATAACCTCATTGTTTACAAGTGCTCGTGAGGTGGAGTAGCTAAAAATGCTACCTTCATGTACACAGAGAGAGAATTTATACACACTTATATCGGAAAAACTATTAAATTTTTGAAAGCAGTATAAAAAATAAAAGCTATCATAACACTTCACCTTGTTTATACACAGTGAAAGTAATTCTCTAAGAATGAATATCACTAATATTACTTATTTTTTTGCCCTTTAACACAGTAAAGGAGGTTGCAACTTAAAGTGTATATATATATATATATACATACATACATACTCACATACATAATCAGTTTGATTAAACTGTGATCTGGAAGCTCTGCAAATCCAGAGCTCCTGAATATTTGCTCAATGTTTTCATTTCACAGTGATATTGAAAGTCACTGGTATCATGGGTCTGAAACTCATGGAGCCAACACTCAAAATCAGAGTTTGTGCCTGAGCTGGTATCTGAGTGGGAAGAGTTTTCCCTTTGCACAGTCACATTGGGAACAGGAAGGAACCTGGTCCCTGCTTTCTAAAAGAAAAAGGAACTCATCTGTCATGTTGAACCTTTTGAAAAATGGCAGGAGAGAAGCTGTAGCCCCCTTTCTCTCCATGTCCCTCAAAAAGGGACTGTAGAGAGGCAGTTTGGGGTGCGAGGTACTGCACCCCTATAGTCCCTGTCCAGGGGCACGAGCCTGGACTGGTCCCATCTAACTACAGGCATCTGAAGGGGAGCACAGAGATGAACAGCACCATATAAGCTTTATGTTTTGTAACATCCTGATCTACAGGAAAGACAGGTATATACTATGAGAAGTGTAGATCTTTAGGCTGCTACTTTTCTTTAAGTATTTTTCTTTTCTAAAAAACAAGCTTCACAGTTTTTTATATGATCTTACAGAGGTGAATAAGGATGCACTTATACCATACCATGTTTTATACACACAATAGACCTTGGAGGAAAGACCACACATGCCTGTAATTATAAAGCATAACTGTTATTAGATAAAAAAATATTCATGCAATGTATTTGGGAAAATAACATTCTTTCTTCAGATGCACTTACTTGGGTTTGGAGGAAAGAGTGTGCAGCTTTTGCAGTGAATTATTTCTTTGACTACAGGCACATCTGTTGGTGGTGGTGGTGGCACTAACCCCATGCCTGGTATCATTGGGTTAATTGGAGTGATTCCAGTCATCATGCTAAGGCTTGGATCAAAGCCTGGTACACAGATTGAATCTGTAAGCATAGAACATAAAATCCTGGCTTATAAATCTCGAAACTACCTGTTAAAATTTTCTTGTTTGGACAGTTTCCCTTTAAGTCCATTGTCCTTGTTTGTTTCACAAGCATCACTGTGAGAATTAGGACAAGGGGAAAAGGAAAAATGGAAAAATGGAAAAGGCAGAGAAATAGGGGGAAGAGAAGGAGAAGGAGAGAGAAAGGGAAAGGAAGAGGGGGAGGGGGATGAGGAGGAGGGAGCTGCATTTTCAGCGAAAAAAAATAAACCACGCATAAAGAAGGGAATGTTACATAATCTAAAATATTAACATGACTGAGTAAAATGTAGCACATTAACGTGTAAAACTATGCACCATGAATATCTGTTATTATCTGGAATGCAATTTTCTTTTCATAATGCTGCTGTGGTGTTTACATTGCTTTCTGCCCAAAGCATAAAAAGAATATAATTTAACATTGATATGTCCTCTCCATCTAAATGTCAGACAGATTTATCACAACATAGCCTTCTCACATAAGTGACCTTGATTTACAAACAATACGGAGAAAGATCCATTTCTGGCTGCTTTATAGATGTCTAATTAGCCAAGACTTCTAACCATTTTACCCTGGAATATAAATTTACAGCTGCAGAGAGGGGAGTATTTTTGAACCTTGGAATTAATTCCTTCTTGTCCTGTTATTTAATCGGATTAGTAGATTCACCTCAACACATGTACTATTATCATATACCACTACAGCCTCATAAAGTAAGATGAATATTTGGCAAGCATTTCTCTTTCTCCTTCCTGATCTCCTTGCCAAGACTTCCATACGTATTACTTAAAGCTGAAAGATTTACCGGGGAGCACCAGTGCTTTAACACCAAGAATTGTAATAAGCAGATGTTTCAGAGGAATTGAGAGCCAACTTCTGAAATTCGCTTTCACTAAAAACAAGGCTTTGGGTTTCTTGAGGCAAAATGAATAAAATATTTTGAGAGACCGATCTCTTTGTTGGCATAACACTGCTACTATTTGGCATCATCAATTATTTAAAAGAAGAGAGTTACTTTGGTGTTCTACAGATTTTCTGCTGAGTTTTCTGGCTAGCAACTGGAAAGTATTTAATGATACATGTAAACATGGGGTTTGGTAGCTCAGGAGCTTGTTTATTTTGAAGAAGCAAAGAGGGAAGAGGGAAACAACTCCTTCTCAAGCATTTTATACATGCATATACACACATATATATGTAGGTGTATATATATGAGCTTTGAACTAATTTTAAGAAGGCAGCATGGTTAATGAAATGTGACCAGAGACACCAGTTTCTTCATTCTAAATCTGCATCTGCGAAGCTTTGTGGCCCTGGGTCAGGCCTCTGACCTTTCTGTATCTTTGGTTCTGCATCTATAAAACAGGCACAGCAATACTCACTTACTGGAGAGTATTAGCTCACATTTTTATAGCACTTTGCAGGTGTAAAACGCTCTGTGGGGGCTGAAAATTAGCATTATTATTCCTGTGAAACATCCATAATCATATTCTCCAGGAAGGACAACTGAGGACTGAGAACTACTCTAAAGGAGCTCATATCTGTCTCAGCTGCACGCTCCCTGTTCTTCACGCACTGACTGCGAGCCTTCACCACCTTCAGGCAGTCCTGTACAACAAGCATAGCAAGTGCACAGTAAGCAAGGATTTGCTTTAGGCTTAGTGAAGACTAGTATTAATGAAAAGTCATGATATTACATTACTTTTTTTAATAAGTGGGTTTTTGAAAAAGGATTTGCTCTGGGTGTGATGCTTTTTTTTCCAGTATCGATATGTATGCATTGCTTTTCAGATTTAGCTTTGAAAGTTGGAGGCTGTCGTTTATTCTGCAAGATGCACTGGTGGCCATATATTAAATATTCATGGTGAATGCTGGGAAATGAAGTTAGAGGTGAAAGGGCAACACATAATTCAAAGAAGTCCTTAGACTATGCTAATAATCTTAATCTCGGTTTTACAAGTCAGGCTTCTGACAGTCACAGAAGACCACCCTGTGCAGCACACTCCGGCAGCGGGTGGACCTTTATCTTTGTTACTCCCTGTTAGAACACCCCACAGAGCTCAGTGGCATGCAAAGCAGGTCACCACGCTAGCACACAACACACTGTGCCATACCAGTCCTCCCCTGGCATCAGGAGATGCCAAATGAGGCATTTTGTCCATCCCTCTGGACAAGTGTAGGGTCTGCTACAGTCCCAGCCAGGTATGACATTTCATATTGAATGCAATATCCACAGTAGAGCTGCAGCATTCTGAAGCACAGGCAAAGGATGATGGACAGAAGGCCAAGCTCTCCCTGTCCCATAAGTACCTTTCAGGCCCCATGCCACAGCCAAGGAAAAAGGTCATCATCTGTCAAGTGCTACCACAAGGTGTATTTAGCTTTTGCTGGTCAGTCCTTAAGACAGCCACCAGATACATTTCAGCTTTTCTCCAGGGCTAGTGACATGAAATAACAGCAAACTCTGCCCAAACCACAGGCACACGTTCTCACCCACAGCAAAGATGGCAGGTTTCAATAAGGTACAGCTCTCTGAATTTTCCTCTGGCAGTGCTGCAGACACAGAGAAAAACAAATCTAAGGGAGATGGCCACAGGGAAACTCATGTCCACAAACACTGTGAATCTGGGCATGGGGAGGAGTTTTTAGGCTGCATGTTAATCAGAACAGGTTTGTGAATTAAGCAGAAGAAAATTATTTGCCACTAATTCCTGGCACATCCAAGTAGATGTGACTTTGTAAGTAACTTTGCCTGTGTTAAATAAGTACATGGCTTTGTCATCAGTTTCTTTTACAACTAGAATCAATCTACAGGAGCATGAGCAAAGTGCTGGGGTCCAGTCCAACACTCATGGAATGTCCTTCTAGGAGTGCCGGGACTCTGTACCTTCAGAAGGTGATTTTGCTGAGGTATACTGAAGAGGACTCAGTCAATAATTCTTGAAATCTAATTCCACATCTTGCAGGCACTAATCCAAGCCCTGCTAAGGTCAATAGCAAGACTACTGAAGGCATGAACAGATATTAACCCTGACCAGGTTTAAATTCTCTGTCCTTTTGAATCAGTTGCTTCATTTTCCCAGTGTGTTAAACTGAGAATGAAATGCTTTCATCCATAGCATGAGCACTGAGAGGATGCACAGGCATCAACTCTCAAACATCCTGGAAAAGAAAATCATTCTCTGAAAACTAAAGCCTATTATTATGCATAGCAGTGATGGAAAATCCAGCTGGATTTCCAAAGAATGAAGCTCTTGTTTGGAAACCAGAAGAGACTGGTGGTGCTTGCACCTCCAGAGAAGCTGATGCATGCCACCTGGATATTGCTGACAAACCATGACAAGACACTATAGATGCAGTGTCCAGAGGAAATACTGGTCTGGACTCAGAGGTGCAGAGAAGAAAGAATGATAAAGTCACCGGAAAAGAAAGTCAATAAATTTGCCACATCTGTGATAGGATCTAGAAGAATCCCAAGTTTAACTATATTAATGCTATTGAGTGGTGCAATAATAGAAGTTGAATATATAGCTCTTGTCTAGAAACAGGGGATGATCATCTATCAGCACCACCACTGCAGTCTGCTCCCCGCCCTGGCAAAATGCCTGTCTGGAGCAGGGCCAGGACACCAAACTTAGCACTGGAGGCAACTCCTGTTGCACTAACTGGTGAGATTGTTTATCTTCAGCATGAAAGAAAATTATAACAGTTATGCAAGGATTTCAAAAAATAGGAATCAGTCCTGCCCACGTATGATTTTTTTAACAGATTCCCTTAAAGATATTATTATTAAGATACTGTAGACTTTAATATGTTACACCAAACAAAAAGATATATCACATTTATAAGCAATGCACCTGAAGAGTTAAAAAAGCAATAAGTTATGTTTTCAGTAATCATGGCATTCTTTTTAAAGGGATCTATTTATATTTATGCAGTTAGATAAGGGTTTATAAATTATAAAACCAATCCAGAAGAAGAGACAAAATTTTCATTTAAAAATGTTAATAAGGAATTAATAAATAAAATCATTAAAATGGAAAGTAAACAGAGATCATAAAGAACTTTAAGAATGGAAAAGCACATGTTGATCAAGTTACAGTCCTTGTGGATACTGTGCAGAGGCTTGAACATTCACACATTTGCATAGGAAAATAAAAGTATTTAACATCAATATTTTGAAATTGAGAGGCCTAAATTAGTCAAAACAAGTTAATTCCTGTTTCATCTGATAAGAAATTGGCATGGTGGAGAACAATAAAAACCTCTGGAAAGCAAATATTTGGAATTGGCAGTCAGAGAGACAATAAGAAAAACCTTGAACATGTGGAGTAGTTTTTAAAGCTTCTTTTTCTTTCAAGGGGAATAAAAGAACGAAACATTTCACATGAAATGTCTGAGTCTGAAAAAAACCAGAAGAACAATAAAATTCCTATGATGAAAACTACATTCTAACACAGCAAGTAGTGTAAAACAATTGCTTTAATCAGGGTCCATTTTGGAAGGGGAGGAACAACTTTGTTTTCCATAAAAATAGCGACACAATCTTGTAGAGCCATCCTCCTTTCCTTCTTTGGCAGAGGTTGCTGTCTGAATCACCTTCTGTTTTTGCCACATTATTGCTGTGCTCAGGTAACGAGGATCTTTATTCCTGCCAGCTCTGCTTTTGGGTATTGCATCCCGTTGCCAACACTAAGTTACCACCATACTTCCACCAGCCCTTGCCACAAGGTTTTAATCTACTCAAAATCAATTTTTAAGGATATAATCCCCTCTAAGATTCATAGTATTAGCCCTTGGGTGTGTCTTTTTCTTTTTTTTTTTTTTTTTGCCTGCAACTGCCAATTGTTTCTGTGGAGTTTCGTGACAGCTGCCAAGTTGGATTTCTGTTGGATGCATAAGAACATCCACAAAACAGGGAGTTGTGAGCACAAACATGGAAGGTTTCCACCATGGACATCATCAGCCATGTGGCTCAGACCTCCTAGTCAAACACACAGAGAAATGGTGAACAACGAAAACAATGATCTGAGCACAAAGCAACTAACAAAAATAATAAATGCTGAAATGGTTCCCATGGCCTGGGAGTGATTATTTTACACCTACAAAAATAGTCTGGTTTTTGCTAGGGAATGCCAGCATGAAGTGAAAGCACCAGGACAGTCCTGCCAGCAGCTGTCAGTAGATGTATTAAGATGATTATTAAAGTTTGTTTTCTGTGGAGGAAAAAAAAAGATTTGGAGACCAGATATTTGATTGTGCACTTCAGAAACATCATTGCTGAGTATTTTGAGACTGAATATTGAGTTGATTTCTAAAAGTTGAAATTAAAATTTTCCTGAAAAAGAGCACATCTAACAGAGAATCTGCCTCCCTAATTACAATACATATATACATACATACATACATACATACATACATATATGTATACATAAACATATATACTGTCACTAGAAAATAAATGGTTCCTATTTTTTTATTTGAAATAAAGAAAGTGCCTTTTTAGAGTAAGGAAGAGTTACTCTAAAAACTTGTATTTTTATCTAAAATTCTCCCCCAAAACTCAGCAGTCTGCCAGTGCCTTTATTATCATCACAATCTAATATTTTCCCTAGGAGCAATTAAGAATGAATATTCAGCTGCCAGCCAGAGATCAAGGCTGGATCACTGTTTTCCCTGGTCGTTCAATTCCTAACATCTTCTGGGTTTCACAAAGCTTTTGGTAGACGTGACTCGTTTGGTCAATATTTAGGTCTTCTCTCATCAGCATCTTTGAATACATTTCCTTGACCAGTTTAGACATCATTAAATGTCTAGACTTGTCTATCTCTAAAACAGATGCTGGATAGTCTGTTAAACTTCTAAATACATAGCAATAAACAAAAGTGGGGTAAAAAACATCTGACAGCTCCTCCTTTTGACCAGCTCAGCCATTATCATCCTGTCTCACAGCAAGGGCACCTGACTGTGGCCAGTAGTAGAAGCCTGGGGCACCAGAATAAGAAATAAGCAGGTAAAGAGCAAAATATTCTTAGCTTACGTACACTGAGTGCTTACATATCTTCAGTGAAGAGACCATAACTGAATAATGCTTTCTAGCATGCATTTATTCCACATAACTTGATTTATACCTTTTTACTAAATCCTGCTATGTACCTACTTATATTTTGAATCCATTGGAACATGTTTTTATCTATGGCTTTCACAGTGTGCTAGTGAGTAGAAACTGAGCTGGGAACTTTGCTTCCTTTTCTTTGCTAAAGCAAGGTATTTGGCAGATCCTAGAAGGCAGGTGCACCTTCTAGCTCTTCCATCCTGAGAAATCATGAATCCCTTGTTCACCTTATCCACAAGATTCCAGATTTCATTTCTGCTTTCATAGTTTGCCATGTGTTTGGCAAAGTGACCTTTGTCTCTGTGGAACTGCTACAAAGGAATATGGATATGGAACCTCTGATTTTGGCCCTTTTTAAAATCATGAGCAGGTAAGTGCAAGGGCAGAGATGTCTTTGTAGGTGCTTCTCTAGTGCTGAGTTGTTGAAGAACTGAGTGCTGAAGACGTGGGCAGATGCCCCTACAGAGATACTGCAGGAACACAGCCAAGGAAGGAGCACAGGACTCCTGCAGGAACAGGAGTAAGGGGTGCAGGATCCATGTTTGTGTGTGTGTGTGTGTGTGTGTGTGTGTGTGTGTGTGCATGTGTGCACATGTGAAGGTGTGTGTTTGGAGGAGTGGAAAGGAGTGAATTGGGAAAGGTCAGGAAATCAGCTTCTTGACCTCTGGCTTTCTCCAATGGCCAGGAGATCCCTGTTAACACCACTCAGCAAGAGCTACATTCTGTGAAACAGAACCTGGTCTGTAGCAAATGCAAGTCTCTAAGGGAGTTTTGACAAAACAGAGGGCGAGGGGGAATCCAGATGAATGTTTCTCATTAATAATCAATGAAGTTATAATTTATGTGAACTCTACAGTGTCTGCCAGACCCACTTCATAAACAAAGCCCTTGTAGCATCATCAAAACACTTGCCACTTGAAAATTACATCTATGAGACATATATCACTGACAAAGCTTTAGGGCTGTATTATTGTACTTGCTTTTTTGAAGAAAGCAGAGTGTCTGCACAGAAGAATAGTTTACAGCAGACAATCCCAAAACTTTAGATGCTGTTCTTCAGAGCTAGCTATGCTGTAGCTGAAAACACTAAAAGCAAATCTGTACTCCTCTTGATCCCTGCCCACAAAAATCACTTGACAAACACTATATTTAGAGCAATATACATGACAAAGACTAAATTAAAGAAAACCACCTTCTCTTTTTACAAGTAAATCATGGGGTGAATCCTGGTTCATCCTTTATTGCTGCAGCGCTTGGCACAACAGGACCTCAATCTTGTTTAGAGCTTCTAATGCAATGCAAATAATAGGAGAGAATAACAAATAATAATAACACAACAAAGCATTAACACGATGGATGCCACTCTCCCTCAAAGATGCAATTTCAACCCTGTTGTGTTAAGAAATATACAATGTTATTGTTATTTCTAATACTGTTTCTGCTTGTGGATAGCCACCGGTGCCATTTTTACCACAGAGAGGTTTCAGGCACTACCTGTCCATGGTGAATCTATTTAATTTCATCTTAGAACATGTCTGCTAAAAAATACCTGACAGACAAGCCCTAGAGTGATCTGGAAAATTCAGGGCTTAATGTTGAAGGAATCTGATGATGGCTTGTCAGTTTTTAATGCCTGACAGCTGCATGTGTAAGAAGCTAAGCCAGAAAAAAAGTGACTAATCTTAGTCTCCATCCACAATCAGCTTCTCTTCCATGTGGAAAACCCTATTGCTATTGCAGCAGAAACATGTGGGCATGAAAATTGAAATGGTAGAAAAAAGAAAAATAGCAAAGGAGGGAAAATGTGAAGAGAAAAATCAAAATAAAGGCAGGGAAAGAGATGGAGAGGGAAAGAGGAAAAGACAACAATATTGTCTAGACTGTCTGCATCCATACCTTATCCACAGGCTCTTTTGACCAGTGCTAGGATTTTGAAGGATTCATGAGTTTATAGCCCCTTACAACATCCAGAGTACTGACCTTCCCAAAGTCTCTGCTGTTTCAGAACCTCTCCACAGAATAGGAATAATTGGCTTCTTCCACCTTTTGACCAATAAATCACTTCCTTGCATGGGGTCAGTCACAAGTCCATTGTGAAGAAAATAACAAAAATGCAAATTGTGCACAGTGCCACCTGGTCCCCAGTTAATGGCTCCTGAGCTGCAAAAATATGGGGCTGGCCAATATGCAAGATGCAATGTAATACATTGCCTATATGCTGTAAAATGTGCACAGCTGCTATTTCCTGACTTTCAAAAGTCTTTGTGGGCTCACTATTTGCTGCTCAGGACAATCCTCCCCGTTCTGAGATTTTTCCCTCTATTTCTTCAATTTTGTGCTCATTGCAATGGGCTATTTAGTAAGGTTAGCCTTAGCCAAACTAAGTAGCCTCTCCAAGCTCCAGTGGAAGCTGTTCAGTCTGTTTGCCAAATGAACCTCTTCCTAAAATAAAATGTTTCCATGTTCCTTGAAAACAAGATCACCTTTCACTTCAAAGTCCTAGAAGATGAGAAAAGAAATAAATAAAACATGATTACACAGCCTAAGAACTGTTAATGGATTTTTTTCTTGCTTGATGTCTAGGAAAGTGCTGTATTTCAGAAATTTGAGAGGCATTTGTACAGGCACAAAAAGAAAAAAAAAAAAAAAGTTTATTGGAAGATACAAGCTCCTAAGATGTTAATGAATACTGAAAAGAAATTGGAGAAATAGGAAAAATTTCATTTCCCAGGATACGCTAATACTGAAATATGATCCTTATAATAAATGAAACATAAAAAGCTTTCAGTGTGTAAAAGACGGTAAAATACCATCTTCTGGTTATTAATCTGACCTCAGAGAAAATGGGTGAAAAAAAATGAAATTCAGACATTCCATTGGACATTTTCCAAATGAAAACAAAAGGGACTGATTTTTCTCATGAATCATGAAAGAAGTTCTGGCTATTAAGCTGGAGTTACTGAGTGGATTCTCGAATCTGTGGAATGCATACAAACACTCTCCTTGCCTTTCCAGGGTCACAGGAGTAACAACAGCCTTGCCAAAACTGGAAAGAAGCTGTACAACCCAGAAAGGTGTATCAGCTGCACAGTCAAGCTCTCGCAGAAGCACAACAAAAAACTGTGCTCTGACCGACTGAAGGGTCCTTCCAGCCCTCTAGCCCAGACACCTGCCTCCAACAGCAAATCCCTGATTTGTTATGTACAAGAACAGAACAATTCTGAAGAAACACTTCCATATAATTTTCTTCAAACCTCCAACTCTCACTCCACTGTTCAGGGGCTTCCTAAAGCAGAGGAAGTTTTGTGCCTCCTCCAGGTTTATTTTTTGGATGAAAATACCAATGAGCTTTATTGCATGGGATGTATTTATTTTGGCACCATTACAAGAGATGACAGAAAGTTGTCCTGTAAAATCAGCTGGAATATCTTGAGTGACGATATTTCAAACTTTTAACCAAGTTATTCTACATGCTTGCTTCTCTTTTAAAAGTCTGAGTAAACAGTCAAAAGAGAGATTTAAGCTATAATTTTAAATTATTATTCCTGGTATTATTTTCCTAGTCTCTTTTATGTTAAATCATTTAAATAACAGTGTCAAAACTCTTAAATCTACAGTATCTTTAACCCCCTGAATACCAGGAGAAGGTTAAGTATACTAGATATAGTAAAGATTTTCTGTCTGTATATGATTGTAGTAAGGGATCTTGATATTTTGTATTATCCTCCACTAGAACTCTTTGACCTCCACACAGTTTATGGCAGTAACTTGTAGGACAATATTTGAATGCTCTGTGCATGAGCAGAATACATGTTGGATTTAAATTTGATTAACTAACTGTTGAGTACGTAATAGAGTGGTATTTGGTGAATTAATAAACTGTTTATTGGTTAAGAATTAACCAAGAGTCCTATCTTGAGAATACTATGCTACATAAAACATGATCTGAAAAGAATACAGAGTTGAGAGCAGCAAGTAATGCTCCTGAGTGTCTGTAGAAATAGCTATCTTAATTAAACTCCAATGCACTATGACAAATATTTTGGCTGGATTTTTGCTATAAAAGCCATCTAGCACTTCAGCAACCTGAAAACACTCCTATGTTCTTAGGTCTCACTGCAAACACAGAGTGTTGGTGACTACAGCTCTTCAGGAACATGAGGAACCATTTATCTTTACATAAGCAGGTGCCTTACTTTACATTCTTTTACCTCCCATAAGCAGGTACCATAGCTAAGGGCTGGCTCAGGTCATGGGCAGCATGAATCCAGACCAGAAGGATATGGGAATTCACAGGGGCCACAGCCAGGTGTGGCCTCAGCACTGGGGAGCCATGTGGGGAGGAAGAGAGTGATCTGTCGTGACAAGGGAGCTTGCACATAGACAGAGATGGCAGAGGATGCAAAATCAGACCCAAGACCAAGCACTTTGTGTTGAGGATGGGATGAAATTTGTACGAACCAAGAGAATGGAAAGTACTGTCGAAATTACTTCTACATTCAAAACAGGAAGAAGGGCAAAAAAGACCATGGAATTTATTCACAATTCTCAGTCAACCTCCTTCCTCCAGCTTTGGATAATTCACAACACCCTCATCTTTAAATGATTTGCAATACCCTCACTTTTTAGCTAGAGACCTGCCAGAAAGGAAGGTAAGAAAGTCTGCTAGACAAAAACAGAGTATGTTGCTTATCAAACAGGAGAGGGTGTTTTTTTTATCTTTTTCATTGTTAAACCTGTGATTTTACCCATGTTCTCAAACATAAATAAATAAGTGAAAAATATTAAATAAATAAATACTATAAACTTCCAGAGGTTATCATTGCTTGTAAGCTCATGAATGCAGTATTGGGCTTGAGCTGAAAATATTTAGAATTATGGTTTTTGAAACATCTCTTAGTTAGTGAAGGCTTCCTTTGGCCACCTCCCCACTTCTCAAATTTCAGAGTGTTTGAAAATTTTCTCATGCATTCATTGCAATTCAGGACTATATTTCAAATTCCCCTTCCATCTGTGAATACAATGATTCAGTGTTTGCTTGTAGATCTTGATGATCTAAGCACAAGGGCCCTCTCAGCTCTCTGAAGGGCCTGTTTTAGGCAGCCAGACTCAATGGCCAAATGGCCAGCAATGGTGGTAACTGGAGTACTCTCCATGGCTGGAAGAGAAATCCCAAATGGGACGCCCCTAACTTCCTAATAAAGCAATTCCTCTTCATGCTATTTGAGCACAGTAATTATCCCATTGACCAGTTTAAAAGAGGCTTGACATTAAACCAATGTCAGGAGAATGTGAATCATGCTAAGGTAGATAAGGGTAGTCCATATGTCTGAAAGCTGTTACCTCAGCCTTTTAGCAGACTTAGACAGAAATTTCTGTGTGTTTTGACATCTGGGTCACAACCATAAAGTTTTTCAGCACAAGTACAATAATTAGAACATTATGAATACATTTTTCAGTTCATCTCCATTCCTTCTGTATATCCCTCAGAGCAGAAAACCCTTCTTTCCACCATCTGGGCATTTCTCTAGTACAAGGAAGGTCAGCAGCAGCTAGAGATGCCAGAATGGCCAGCTGCTCTGCAGCCTCCTTCCCTGGGGCCTCAGTACCGGAGCCATTATCAATGGAACGGTGAGGACTAATAAACCTTGATTTTGGCAAATAGCCAGGGGGCAGCCAGCTGGAATGGGTGAAATCACCCTGAGGTTCTTTGAAGATACTCTGGGGCCTGTGCAGGGCAGTGCACAGAACTGGGTTAATGCTTCTGGCCCCCAGTGACTCCTTCCCTCTCTCCTGTCTCTCACAGCAAGGGGAAATAGATGCCTCAACTAATAATAAACTGGAGCTGAGCATGTGGAGAACACCAGGCCAAATATAAAACAGCTGGGGCTCTCTGGCCAGCCATTAGCTTAGCTCAATCACAGCATTGCCTGGAGTCTTGTGGAAAACAGGTAAAAATAAGATGAGTAAATAAGAAACTTCCAAGTCAAGCATAAAAAAAAAAACCAACCAAAAAATCATCTCAAAACATTTGTATAAAGCTCTTATGTCTTGTCAAGGCATTTATTATGACATAGCTTTTATTTCCTAACAGACACAAACCTCTCAGCATGCTCTTCACCAAAAAAGGGACTAAAAATATGAGAAATTATTACAGGAGGAAGAAGGAATCTCCCCAAGAGAACCTGAAGCTCTGTACCTACAAAATAGCTTAACATACAGGCACTGCTCTTGTCTGGTTTTGTGGGTAAAAAAAAAAAGGGTGATATTTCACTTTAGGGAGTAGCAGTCTTGGCAACATTTTTACAATGTCATATTTCATTACTTAGTTTAACAGGAAAAAATCTTGTCTGAAAAGAAATCAGGAACTTTTAAAAATGAATAGCATACTAGAGGAAGCAGACTGAGACAGTGTGCACAGAATTAGCTGAACTTTTACTCAATTAAGGAAAAATCCAGGTTTTGTATCTTCTGTGCAAATCACATTTTCATTTAGATTATGTTAGTGGTTGTGTGCAAAACTTGCGATTTAAAATTCTTGCTGCTAGAAAATTTCATCTGTAATTTCTGGCAGCCTGCACTGAAGGTTCAGCTGCTAATATTACAGAGCAGTGAACTAAGTGTGTAGCAATTTCACACTCACACACAATCAACCCCACCATTCAGAAATGAAATTGCCCTTCTTGGTATTTACAATTTACCATCAGAACACTCTACATGTGACAGTCTTTAAAAATACTGTCAAGCAAGGTTTGCAAACACCAAGAACAGAAGATATGTTCATTATTTCAAGAAGTATCTTTTTTTTTTTTACAAATTTAAATAAAGCAAAATTATGTCAGACAGACTTTCCTTCAAATTATAATTATTCTGTATCCCATTTTTTAGTGAAAAAGCATTTCTTTATAACAATTGTGAACTAGAATATGTTACCTACATTAAGATGCTTCTTTTGCCTCACCCTATACATTTCCACAGCCAGGGTTCTGTCAATAGCTTTATTAAAATTGTCTTTTTTCAGAGGTTTGTAAGTCAACTGTAAAAGTAAGTTTCAAGATGAAAATTGGCAGTGTTGGTTGTCAGTTCAAGGATATATGATAGTATTGCTCTTAATATATCCCTAGCATATTTTTTCAAATATGAAAAAGAAACCCCAACCTAAACCTCCTTCACTGGCTTTGTTAAGCCTTGCTTTACAAGGTGTACAACTACAATCTCTGGTAGTGAATTAATATAAAAATAACATAAAGACACTTGCAGCATGCAAATGTGTTGGGGATAAAGGTGTAGTTGTATTTGAAATGTATTGTGAACAAAAAATGCAGCATAACTGAGCAATGCTCAATAAAGAGTGGGTAATTATTTAAGACTGAAAAAAAATCTCTGCCAAAGTCTTTCCCAAGAGGCTATCAAGGAAACTGTGCAGGCATAAAGTGAGAGACAAGGTCTTGATGCAGGTCAGAAGCTGGCCAAAGAGAAGGAAATTCAAGAAGAGGAACTAACAAACACTTTCCACCTGAGTGGTGTGATTTCCAGTAATGTTAATAATTATATTGAAAAGAGAGGGATTAATGTTACAGCAAAACACCCAACAGACCTAGAGCTAAAATTGCCTGAAAAAATATATATTTATATATAAAAGGGATTTTAGAGGAACCAAAGACAAGGAAGAAAGGAGAGCACAAGGATGCCAGTGGTACCAAATCCCAAATGAGTCTCTTTGCAGAGGACAGGCTCCTGCAGTAAAGACCTGGCAGCGTGGCACTGGGCATTGAAGGGGTCAGGGAAGCCAATTAAGGATGAGCCTGCAGAAGGGGTAAGAAAAAAAAAGTATGGGAAAATTACTGCAAGCCTCTTAAAAAACCCAGACTCTCATTGGACATGCCATGCTCTGTAGTACTCACTGCATCCTCTCCAAGGAACATAAAAGCACAGCAAAAACAGGACAATGAGCATCATCAGGAACATTATAAAGTAGCTTAGAGGAACCACGGCTGAAAAAGCCTTGGATTGCTCACTGGGGAGAAGAGGCAGTTGTGCAGGAGCATTACAAAGCTCATGAATTTTATAGAGGGGGGAGGTGGACAGGTACTGTGGACTCTGTTACATGATACAAAACTGAGAAGCATTTAGTGACATAAAAGAAGAGATTGTAAATGAAGAACAGGTAGGTGGAAACTCTTCCTAATTGCAAAAAGAATTATTCCCATGAAACTCCATGTTACATAAAACTTAACTGAATGAAGATCTTATGAGAGAAGGAAGGAAGGAAGGAAGGAAGGAAGGAAGGAAGGAAGGAAGGAAGGAAGGAAGGAAGGAAGGAAGGAAGGAAGGAAGGAAGGAAGGAAGGAAGGAAGGAAGGAAGGAAGGAAGGAAGGAAGGAAGGAAGGAAGGAAGGAAGGAAGGAAGGAAGGAAGGAAGGAAGGAAGGAAGGAAGGAAGGAAGGAAGGAAGGAAGGAAGGAAGGAAGGAAGGAAGGAAGGAAGGAAGGAAGGAAGGAAGTGGCGGAAGGAAGTGGCGGAAGGAAGTGGCGGAAGGAAGGAAGGAAGTGGCGGAAGGAAGTGGCGGAAGGAAGTGGCGGAAGGAAGTGGCGGAAGGAAGTGGCGGAAGGAAGGAAGGAAGGAAGGAAGGAAGGAAGGAAGGAAGGAAGGAAGGAAGGAAGGAAGGAAGGAAGGAAGGAAGGAAGGAAGTGGCGGAAGGAAGGAAGTGGCGGAAGGAAGTGGCGGAAGGAAGTGGCGGAAGGAAGTGGCGGAAGGAAGTGGCGGAAGGAAGTGGCGGAAGGAAGGAAGGAAGTGGCGGAAGGAAGGAAGGAAGGAAGGAAGGAAGGAAGGAAGGAAGGAAGGAAGGAAGGAAGGAAGGAAGTGGCGGAAGGAAGTGGCGGAAGGAAGTGGCGGAAGGAAGGAAGGAAGTGGCGGAAGGAAGTGGTGGAAGGAAGTGGCGGAAGGAAGGAAGGAAGGAAATGGCGGAAGGAAGTGGCGGAAGGAAGGAAGGAAGGAAATGGCGGAAGGAAGTGGCGGAAGGAAGTGGCGGAAGGAAGTGGCGGAAGGAAGTGGCGGAAGGAAGTGGCGGAAGGAAGTGGCGGAAGGAAGTGGCGGAAGGAAGGAAGGAAGGAAGGAAGGAAGGAAGGAAGGAAAGAAAGAAAGAAAGAAAGAAAGAAAGAAAGAAAGAAAGAAAGAAAGAAAGAAAGAAAGAAAGAAAGAAAGAAAGAAAGAAAGACCACAGAGAAATACATCACACACCTTAGACAACAAAAGTGTTCAAAGTGATGGAACAGGAGGCAGGGTCATCTATTATTAAAATTGTCTGACACTTCCTATTACAACACCCTGTTGTCAGTTGCTTTTAGCTTTGCCAATCATTAACAGTTTGGACTGAAATTTTTACACATCGAATATCTGCCTGAGGCTGAAATACTCTGGAAAATTTTAGTCCGAACAATTCAATTGCTGCACAAATGGAGCCAGAGAAAAGTCCTTGGTTTTTTTTATTTCATTATTTAAAAAAACCTGACGTGCCTCAGCCAGCTGTAGTCCCTCCAGACTTCTGAGGGAGGATGTAATATTTCAGAATTGAAAAGCCTTTGCATTGGAGCAGTAACATTTGCCATTCTCTTTAAACTCTACCTGAAATTCAGGCAAATTATGCCTTTGAATAAAATTATATTTGCTCATACTCTGAAAACTAGGTCTATTTTTGGCTTTAATAGCTGAAATCACAAAGGATTACATCTTCCACAAATGTCCTCGATTATGTTTGTGCCTCTGCCTAACAAGCAAGGAAAGAGTTAAAGCAGAAAGGTCTCAGCTATTGTTAACACTTGAAATGATTTGTTTCAGCTTTTTATAACTTGAAACCTAAAGTTGCCTTCTACTTTCTTTGCCTTCGGTCTGTGAGGTTTCCAGCTTAGCTGGTGAGGACAAATCTAACCTTGTGACACTTGCTAAGATCATAGTGGTTAAATCAGAAGATTGTCTGAGCAGCCTAAAAGCCTGTCAGGTCTGGAGCAGCTAATTGGGTCTTGCCTCATACGTTCTGCCTGTGATTTTTCCAGCAACAGAACACAGAAAACAACAATGCCAGCAAGCAGAATTTCCCCCAAGTCTTGCTATTCTTGTCTCTCTATTCATTTATGGGAAAAAAACATCTTTCATGCCAATTCTAGGAGAAGTTTGCAAAGTTCAGAAAGTTTGGCTTTGCACACTTGCTGACCCTTTCATTTGAAACATCTCCACTCTGCAGGAGCTTTGAAGAGAAACCAACTTTTCAGACTACAGCAGATACATCACGACCAGGATGCATCCTAATCCACTCTGAACCAGCTCTCAGCTCCCCACCTAACTCCAGTTTTACCAGGAAGGCAGAAAACCCTTCTTTCCACCATCTGGGCATTGAAACCAGCTTTTTAAGCAGTAAGGGAGGGCCAGCAGATAGCAGCATTTTGCATCTGCTCCAGGGAGAAAGAGAGAAAGTATCAGAGCTGACGATATCACCCATCCCTCCATCGCCCTCCTCTCCACCAGAAGAAGCTCAGCTCTCCCTGCTGTTCTAAAATGGGCCCAGCAAAGGGCACATAGGGAGATAGTGGTGAGCAAGGAGAGAAGGGACAGTGACTGGCCACACCATCAGCTTGGTTGGCATGGGTTGGATGGCTTAAAATCTGTAGTCAGCCCATGTGGTTTGGCTGGTTGAGGCAGTAGATTTTCTCGGGTATTTTCACACCAGCTGAACTGATTAGCTCTGTGGGCTGTGTTCTTGGCTGTACTACAGCTGTATTCAGGGGAGCCTAGAGAAGAGGATTTTAGCACCTGGGACTGCCAGTGGCTGCTTTGTCCTTTGCCTTGTGCTGAAGTGGCCACAGGACAGTTTTGTGGGGCTGTGGTACTTCACAAAGGCTGCTCCTGGGCCACGGCCCCATGCTCTGCTCTGCGTAATGCCAGCTCTTAACCACCTTTGCCACGCCAGTGAATTTTTGGCCTTTGATATTTTAGGCAGCTTTATAGCTTATTTGTACTGCTGAAATGGGACAGAAGGACAAGGTTAAGAAAGGTCCTTTCTAAGCCTAGCATAAGGACTTTTAACTCAGCCAGTAAATTTGCTGTTCAGAGAGGTTTCCAACTGGCTCCTTTGGTCTCTGGGTTCCAGCACTGAGAGGATTTATGTTTCACACCATGTACTGTAGTTCCAGATATTTAAATCAAGAACATACTTGTCTGAGCTTCACAGGAAAGTATACTACTTCAGATAGAATTATGGCCAACATCTTTATGTTTTGTTGTCACTTAAACATTAAACAGCTCCATGCTGCCTTGTATAATTCTCAAAACAGTCAGGTTTCTCAGATTAAATGCCAGTCTCACATTATGAAACAAGTTGTGTTCCTGAGAACTAAATCACAAAATAACTATGGTACTAGGCCAGGAATTCATGTGTAATAATTTTGCCTCCACTTTTTCCAACATATCCAGATTACAGGTCTTATGTTATCATGAACAGTCATGGTCACGGTACCCCTCCAAACATGAGCTGACGTCATTCCAAATCCATTGTCTCATCATATTTGATGGATGAGGCATAGCCCATCCATCAAAAAAACACCCAATGTGGCAGAAGTAATGGAAAATCCTTCTCACTTTATCTGCCACTTTATAAATCTGACTCCACTTGACTGATTCTTTTTCCCTAGGGCTTGTTAAATTTCAGCAGAATTCTCTGTCATGTTGTGAACTGCATGTGAAAAAGCAAAGTGACCAAACTGATACTCAGCAAAGCTAAAATGCATAGTAACACTGATTCTGAAGGTCAGCAAACCACAACTTATTAGAATGATTTTCTAAGAAAAAAATAAAAAAAGGGAGGGGGAAAAAAAAGCCTCTTCAAGATAAAAAGAAACTCATAGATCTCAAAAAAACCCAAAAAAGGTGGGGGGATGAAAAAGAGCTGGCTAATGCAAGTAAAGATAAAAAGGTAAACCACCCATCAACTTCTTATTTGATATTCTCCTTTGATGGCAATCTACTGTAAAGCGGTATACTCTAAAATAAATATTTTGGACTGCACTTTGTATCCAGCTCCACCAGTATGACTACACTGCTACTACCAGGACTGTGCCAGGGTCCCAGGTGGCAAGCATGAAAACAGAAACTCATTATGGAATAAGAAATGTAAGAACTCTTCGGTGAGAGCACATTCCCTGCAGAGTGCTATGAAAGAAAAAAGAACATTTAAATAATACTGGCCCTTGATCCCCTCAAAAGCTGAAAGCACATTTATTCAGCTTGAATTCCAAAATCCCAGCCACGGTTTATAAAATGTGCTTGATCCTTGTGTAAGACCCTTTGGCATTTTCTTTCAGAGAAAAGATCTCCAGATGTCATTTTTACAGTTCATCTTAAGTAAATGTATGTGTTTAGCTAAACAGGCTTGAATGCAAGAGGCACTTAAGAGAACAATGATGAAATGCTTGGCTTGATTTATGGACCAACTGTCAAATTCTCATTTAGAACATCTGGCTGGTAAGGTGATTTGAAAACTTTTTCTGTCAGTGAATATCAGCACAGTAGGCTCTTCCACCTTACAGACAGCTCTAAATTGTAAATGTAATTAGTGGAGAAGTGGCATCAGAGTGTATGTCTAAAGTCACATTCAGCTTATCCATGCTCACAAAACATTCATTCTATAACACTGCCAACATGCAATGTGCAATCATTTGCAACTTTTTAATTAACAAAATATACAAAATATCAGCTTTAAAACCAGAAAGGTGCTACCTACATGCTGTGCAGGCAAGTGCAGGTGAGTCTCTCATGACAGCCTTTCAAGGTAAGCTCATGGGCCTCCAAGACAACTTCTCAGGAGCCACTGTGGCCTGGATTTGGTAGCCCAGCTTTCTCCACACGCCTGTATCCATTCCCTCTGGCTTTGTCATACAGGTCCAGCAGGAATCCTTGGGAGAGAGAGGAACCTCTCCCACCCTCTGCCCACCTCCGTCTGTTTCTCAGCCCAGTTTCTGCAGTTTTCCATGAACACAACAGCTTGCAAGGGCATAAATGCCACAGCAACATTCCTAATTCAAAGGCTGATATAATCTAAACTCAGCAAAGCAAGGCTGATCCCAGGAAAATTGATTTTTTCTCTCTGTCTTCCCCTGTTCTGCAACAACATGACAACTCAGAGATGACACAATCCAGGAACCCTTTCTGTAATTCAATTCTAGTTCTGAAGCAAAAATCTACTTTCATCTTGGGTCTAATCTAATATCAGGGAATGATGAGGTTTTTTGTGAGGGATTTCTTTGTTCCCTGAGAAAAAAGCAGCAGCTTTATTGTAGAAATCACTTTCAGATGAAATGAAGATAACACCAATCTGGCCTCTCTCTATAGATTCAGAAAGATTCATATCACCCACACCAAAACATCTAACCACAGCATCTCAGACAGGAGCCTTTAATCTCCTCATATGAAAAGCTGGAAGATTTTGCACAGTGATTTGTCCCACCTGCAGCAATTTCTGCATCCCCTGAAGGAGATTTTTATCTCTTTTCAAAAGCTATGGCAGAAATCTACTGCCATCATGGGCTTTTCACTTGTCATTCCTTTTGTGCACGCAGTAATAGGAGGCGGAACCATGTACTATGAAGAAGCCATCTTATTAAACACCATCAACAAAAAGGAATTAAATCTCAAATTCTGACTTGGTGGAAAAATTACTGGGAACTAGAGAAGCAACTTAGAACAGTCTCATTTTGGTTAAGTCCCATTAGAAAAGACATTGTTATATTCTTGAGTGGTTCTGCATACAGGCAACAGCCAAGACATTTACTGACAAGGATGAGATTTTCAGACATGTTTAAAACATTGAAGAGCTTCACCACATGAAAATTTCACAAAAGCCATTGACTAGAAAACTGTTGCAAAAGGGACAAGATGAAAAATGTGTCAGACTGAAATGGAACAGCAGTCCATTTTGAATGAGGCAAAAGGGATTTAGAAGATACAGAGCATGGGAAGAGAAGCTGGGCTTTTTTTTAGACCCTGTGTTTATAAATGATAAGAAAAATAAGAATGGAAGTAGCATATTTGTTTCAATTTCCAAAAGTATTTGACAAGTTTCCATAGGAGAGATTAATGGCTAAGAGGCATAGGGCAGGAATAAAGAAATAAAGAAGTCTTCTGTGTATAAAATCTAGCTCAAATTGTTGCTTTGCCCTTAGAAGATGACTGTGCCTTTTACACAAGGGATCTTCTCCTTACAGCCATAAATTGACCATTATCCTGTGGGTGTGGATTTGGAGGGCTACTTCAAAGATAATGTCACACATTTGTAATAACATTACTGTAGTGGTAATGGTCTGAAAGCAAAAGCAGGACAAGGCTTATGGGTCAGTATAGTCAGGAAAAAAAAAAGATAAGTCCATGTACAGGTCTGAGAAGCAGTGAACTTTCAAGACAAGTACAAATAGGGAGCGCTAAGAGAAGTACAAATAGGTAGGCAAAAAACCTGGTCGGCACCTGTAAAAGAAGGAGAATATTAAAAGCAAAGTGACTCTGTGATTATTCTGTATAGGAATAGATAGCTAAGCCTATGGCAGATAAAAAGATTAATAAAGGGGGGAAAATGATAGTGTACTGCAAAAAACTACTCCTTCCTTTGATTTTCACCTTTTTACTGTCTACTATAATTAAAGTTTCAGTCTCCTGGTTGCCTCAGACAAAGAGAGGGCTGGTGCATGTTTTTCTAGCTACATGAGTTGGTCCAAGAAGCAATATGAGCTTTACACACAAATCTTGGTTTGTACAAAAGGCAGGCAGAGGTAGTGCCTGCTCCTAGGAATGCACACCACTTGCTTCCTTGCTCTGTGAGCAAACCTGTGTCAGAGGATTCTGCTGAGACCCTGCCTCTCCTCCTCATCTTTGCACTCACAAAGGTTGGTTTGTTATTAGCACAGTCTCTGAGGTCAAAGCAGCACATGTTTTGAGTGGACCTAGGCTTTAAATGAAGGGGTTAATCATATGTGATGAAAAGAACTTTTTTTTTTTTGCTTTTTTCACAGGTTTTCTAATCTAAAAGACAGATGAAGCCTTGTCTTTTATGGTCAGATTCATTTTCCCTTATTTTACTAACACAAGAGAGAAAAAAATTACAACCTCTTATTCCTGCTGGCTCTGCAAACCTCTACAAATGGAATAGGGAAACTGGCTTCTATTCTGGTCTATATTATTGACAGAGAGGATCTCTCCACCTCACCCTGGGATCACTCTCTTCTCTATGTTCATCTCTGAAACTCCAGGGGGGACAATCAAGGCTCCAACAACAATATTTGCCTGACAACATCTTACTACTGTCTTTTACTGATGCCAGAGCAAAAAACAGGTTTGTTACCCTTTAAATGCCAAAATGAGTTTGCAGAGCACAAAGAACTTACAGACCTGTAAATTCTGTTTTTATGCAGCCATCCAGTATTGTGTACTTTATTGATATTTTTCAATCTATAACAGAACTGCAAAAGAAAACTATGACAGATTGTCATCTTTTGATCATAAAAACATGATGAAGAATAAAAAAATCTGCCAGAGGACATCTTTAGTTCATGCTTACTATATACATATGTGGATGAGGCATTAAACAGAGTATCTCAAGGCTATAGATGAAACAAATCTTGGAAGAACAACAAATAATAGGTCATGTAATCCAGTCTAGCGAGATGCAGCTCTCACGCAACACGGCCCACAGAGGCCAGATGCTATTCTGCATTGGAAAATGTGAGATAATTGAATGAAAATAAGGCAAACAACCAGGAAATACCTAAACCATCAAACTGTCTTTGAATTCTAACAAGAAAACACTGAAAAAATGCCACTAGATTCATAACCTGATGCCAGTTAGCATTCAGAAGGGAGAATGACAGTACCCAGGAAGAGTGGCTAGAACATGCAGATGTGTCATAATGTTTCTGTTACATGATCCTTAGAACAAGG
The DNA here is from genome assembly GCF_027579445.1 of Ammospiza nelsoni. Classification (NCBI taxonomy): domain Eukaryota; kingdom Metazoa; phylum Chordata; class Aves; order Passeriformes; family Passerellidae; genus Ammospiza; species Ammospiza nelsoni. The sequence continues at coordinate 59,105,980 of NC_080634.1, read as the reverse complement.
GAATCCCTCTATTACACTTGAGGAAGCTGAGACCTTCATGGCCATTAGTAAGCATCTGTAGCATTCCAGAGATTGCATTCAAATCTATGACACTGCTTTGTTAATGGAAAACAAAAACTGGGGAAATGAGAAAGCAGGGAAGTAGGAACACAACTGTTTGCTAAAAGAGCTGTGGTAAAAAAGCCGTCCATGGAGAACTCAGGGCCTCAAATCCCTGTATGAATAGTTGGAAAGATCCTTAGCTCTCATGTCCCCGATGAGTTCAGTTGCAGAAGTAGAACAATGGAAGAGAGGCAGTCCCTCAGGGACACCAAATGGTGTGTATGAGTCATTAGCTATCATCTGTTTCCTTAGCATCGAACCTTTACATTTTGAAGGCATGCACGTGTGTAGGGACACACACCACCCCATCAGGTGGTGCTGAAGTTATGGGGAAATATGTGCTGGGATCCTTGATGTAGATGTATGTTTGCTTTGAAGGCTCTCTACTAGTAACTTCTATTAATATATAATAGCCCCCTTACCTTCAACCTTTGTAATGATGGTTACATGCAAGTTCTGCTCCTGCAGAATCAGATGGTTTGGGGTTCTTTTATCTTAGCTCCAGTTTAAATTCCACTCAAACACCACCAACACACCCCCGCACCAAAAAAACCCCAGCCCAAACCAAACCAAAAAACAAACAACAAAAAAAAACCTAAAAAAACCCCAAAAAACCTCAAAACAAAAAAAAGCCCCCCCTGCAAAAAAAAAAAAAAAAAAAAAAAAAAAAAACCAGAAACGTGGTCAGTTTTCTCTTTTTGAAGGGAAACCACAGGACACATGTTCCAAACCATATTTAGATTTAAAGTTCAGAATTAATACCCTGAATTACAGCCAGAAATGATCTTAGTCTTGAGGCTGAAAGTCTTTAGTCTTGGGAGTCAACAAATCAGTCATGACAAGCCTGAGCCAGCTATGGTTTGTTATAAAATCAAGCTTGATTATCTACTTGAGGTAATTAGACAGAGCAGAACAAAAGGACACAAAGTTAAAAGGCAACATATGTAGGAAAAATTGGAAGAGAAATGTAGCTTTACAGAGGGTGGTGAATAGCGAGAAAAAACGCATACTTGATTTTCTTTTTGTATACCAAATTTTAGCTAATAACATAAAGGGACCTACAATATTTATAATAAGCAGTTCACTAAATTCAGCTACTCAGCTTCTCAGCTGTAGATCCCTCCCAATCCCTGCTACATGCATACAGCCCTGAAATCAAGGTGCAGCTTGATTTTTTTTGTCCTCTTGTTTTGGTGAATTTATTGCTATTTTAATGAATATTTAATTAATTTATAGTACTGCCTATTATAGCAGATAAAGTTTAAGATAATCTGTGATCTCGCAAAAATGCTTCAATTAAGCATGCTTAATTAAAGGGCCAAAATTGTTACCAAAAGGGGACAGAAAAAAGGTTTCAGTGACTATTATTTGAAAGGCCCAAGTATAGATGAAGATCTGAAACAGGAGATTTCCAACAGAAGGGATAAATACATTTGACAGCTGCAGCCCAAAATAAGGTAAAACTTTAACACTGCAGTCACTTATAATATTCCACACTTATTGCTAGGGAAATGAACCACTTGAAATACAATTGTGTCAGAAAGAAGAAAAAGTGTTGGACAAGCATACAAGTCGCCCCCTCCCTTCAGTGCAGCCCAGACAACTCTTTTCTGCAACACAGCTTGTGTTTCTAGATCTTTACAAAAAAGGTGACATTAAGCACATCTGCACCTTTTCCCCACAGTGCTGTCTTCTCTAAACGCTGCAAAGCTCTCTCCCTTCCCTTTTCCAAATCCTTCTCTAAATATCACAGCAGTATTGTCAAAGAGGAAGAGAAGGTAGGAATTGTCTGCCTGTTTCTAATGTGCACAAAATTTTCCTGTCCTTCAGTGTCTGACTCAGAATATCAGATAGAGCTAAAACTGCTTTTTCACTTAGCACCATATTACTGCTGTGCCAAGATACCTATAAAAATCTACATAACAGACAGGAAACTCCATAATCACTGCAGCTTTTCATGCCAATCAGTATTATCCCATTGTTTCCATGCAATCCCTTACCTACCTGGTTTATCTAAGTGAAAGAAAATAGACCATGTGCAATTTGGGCCAGGACTGACTCCTAAGGATTCAGGCATTGTTTAACTTACTAGAGCTCTGTATCTCTAAGCCTTTCCTGAATGGAAATAACAAATAATTACTAAATACTGTAGGCATTGTGGTCAGGAGGAGGAGATTACCTATAAAGGAAAAGCTGCTAGAGCCAAGAAAATAATTTTTTAGGAAAAGAGTAATTGGAATAAGAAATGTGCAAAACCAGGAAAGACAGATAAAGCCGTTCTTGTTCGTGAATAGAGCTATTAAATTTCCGAAGCTACACTAACAGAATAACTTTTATATTTGGGCAGAACACAATCTAAATCTATACTACAGCATGTTAGAGCATATTGTATGTATTAAGCTTAATTATCTTTCACCTCCAAGTCCACTAACAGAACTACTCCAGTGGCCAGCTGCTTCCCATTACAGAGACATTACTCAGAGCTGCTGTCACGAACATCATCTGTCACCACCAGAGCACAGGAAGGTGTGGCAAATCCATTGTTTATCTGACCGAAGACAACATTAATGAAGTATTCTGTTACAAACTCCCTCACATGCCCAGCAATTAGGCTAACTGAAACCCAACTTTCTTTTTCAGTGCAGACCATCAAAAGACATTTTTCCACACTGATCGGTTCTGCTCATATTTCACAGAGAGACTCCTGCCTTGAACCGAATGTGCATCTTCATGCTCTTTGTCAGACCCAGTTCTCATGCTATAAGCATAGGGCATTTGAAGCACAGGTGGCAGAAAGGAAACTATGCTTATATACTTCTCCTCAAGCTAAAACATCGAAATTAACTTCTCATGCTTCCTCTCTGGGGGCCAAGCTCTAAGCATCAATCTAACTCATGCAGGCATAGAGAGAGCCTGACTAGGGAAGAACAAAGGATTTTATAGCCCTGATTTGGGGTGGCTGTCTTGGGATCCATTCATATTCAAGCCTACCCCTCCCAAGAAGTTTTGCTCTGGGACTGCCCCAGGCGGTGCCATCTGCACCCTCCTGAGAGCACACTGAGCTAACAGTCCTCTTGGGACTGCTGTGTCCATCCCCGGTGCAACATCTGCAGAACCTGCAAACAGCTTTGGCTGAGGGCTTCAAGTAGCACCGCCTTCCCTTTGCCACCCAGACACCACGGCTGTGCTCAGCAGCTCACCTTCGAGCAGCCTGACACTAACCAGCCTTTTTCACCCCTGAATTTATGGAACCCGCTATTCATACCTTGCCTTTGATTAGTTAAAATGGTCAGTCTGCTTTTCCTATTGATTTCTATCCACAATAACTCCATTTTTCCATCAGCAAACTGTATGTCACCCAGGTTACACTGGGCTCCTCGTGTTGGCCAAGGAACCTGGGATCCTTGGAAGGAAAAGTGCTGCAGACAAAGCAGTACTCCAACAGAAGTAAACAGTCAGTAGCAAATGATTCCCAACAGCCTCTTGGCTTACTTTATGCAGTGGGATGCTCATAGTTACTCATGGGCTTTCTGCTCTAGAATAAACAAATACATGGAATATAATAGGAATGAAAGCTTTCCAAAGCAAGATAAAAGATGGGGAAAACTTCTTCAAAAATAAAATATTTCCTCATGTTACTTTACTGTAACATCAAATAAGATCATGCCAAACAGATTGTTAGTGTATAATTACCAACAGCCAAGAATTTATCTAAAACAAAATGCCAAAACATCCAAACAATATGACTTGCATCATAAATTTACTCCAATATTTTGAGACCATTAAGAAGAATATGCCAAACAGTAATCAGTCTGTTTTCCTAAACTGTTAACTGGCTTGGATAGAAGCATAACAGCAGAAAGGGAGATACTATACTCCTAAATAAACCCCCACTCTGCATTCAACACAAGCATTGCACTTAGCACTTCCCTCTATGCAGCCCTGCTCACCTCCGGATCTTATTTATTTGGGATGTTCAGCCCTTCATACCATGTTAAAAAGTACTGTTTCTCTTCAAGCACTGAGCAGATTTTAATCATTATCTTCATCTCTGGCCTCAATTAAGGTCTAATATAGAGGAGGTACTTGAATGACCTAAGAGGCACACTTAACCCTGATAGAGTGTCAAAAGGCATTCAAGAGTTTCTGCCACATTTCCTCTGGCTGTCAAATCTTTCTCTCCTTTTTCTGTTGTAAACTGACTGTGTTTGTTCCTAGCACTTTAATGTCCCCTGGAGTGAAGTCTCCTTGAGTAACACTCACATGATAGAAAGTGTGATTAACTCTGCAGGCGCTTTTCAGGTCAATGAAAAAAACCTACTTGTTACACTAGTATATAATACTTTAAAGACGTTCCCAGTGGCTCCACACACTGGGATTCCCACAGTACCTATTCTCTCTCACCCTTGCTGTTCTCCTGTGTCTCAGTAATAAGAATACCTAGTTTTATCTGGGTATAAGTGCAACACTAATCCTTAAGAGTATGTTTCATACAAGTGTAATTATTCTGATGGGTCATTCAGATAATTTGAATGATAGATCTTTTCCTCTTGACTAAAACGTTTCTATAGGGAAGATGTTAAGATAGAAAAGAATTAAAATAAAATTAAGATTTTTTTTTTCTCCTCAGAGCATACCTTACTACATTTCTTTTGCATCATAGGCCAACTTCTTAACAAAACATGACACATAAAACAGGTTGGGAAGCCATAAGAGATGAAACGATGCATTCTGAAGATACCTTGTAACCTTGAGAGGGTTGTAAAATCTATGGAAAGGTGTGGATTTTATTAGGACTTTTGACATCTTTTTTTACAGCCAGATGTCAAGCCAGTGCAGCATTCAGAACAAGTGAAAGGACGCTGAATTCTACTGTGCCACGGGGCTGCTGAACTCTTCAGCTCTTGTGGTCTGCAGCTTCCGCAGGCAGGGGAACCTGAGCTTGAGGAGTGCCCCAAACAGCTGCCTGTGCACACCAAAGCTTACATCTGGAGAGTGCTAAAATTCAGTCACAAATTATAGATCCTCAAGCATTTTTTCCCTTGGAAAAGTGACTATCTTCAGCTCATTATACAAGTGACTCACTTCAAAATTTTTGTGGATCGACTATAATGAAGAAGCAGGAGTTAAGTGTTAATTACAGAAAAGGAAGCTGTGTTTTGTTAGGCATTCTCTTGGATGCTTCGAGTTATGGACTCATCAGCACATTGGATTAGTGGCTAAGCAATGGAGTGTAGAAAAAGGAAGCTTTAATAGGTAACAGGGTAGCAGGAGCAGAGTAAAATGAGACTGCCAGATGGCTACCAGTGGCTCTAAGCCTTCAGTAATGGAGAGGCCACAGAAGAAGAGGTATACCCACGAGAGCTGGGAAAATCCTCCAGCCAGATGACTTCCTAAAACCTTCAGCACCGTACAGTCTTTCTTTGCGGAGCTGCTGAATATAATCAAATATATCTTGATTTTCTACTTGATTTGATTTTTCTTCATTACTGTTACAAAAATGGTACACAACCAGAACAGTGAGGAATATGTTTACAATTTAGTCAGCATATGATGACCTGCAGTGAACAATAATTAATAAAACATGCCTGGACTCTGAATATAGTGATTGCCTGTAGTTACAGTCCTCATTCTGAAGAAAAAGAGTCTGAATATTATGACTCCACTTTTAGGCCTCAAGATAACAAAATTCTGGGAAGGACATTTAACCCTGTGTCTTAAGATTTAGGAGTCTCTAGATCAAAATTTCACAAATCTTTCTGTTATCAAAAAATACATCTGGGGTTGCAGTTTCAGGATCATAACTACTTACTGTAGCAAGTATTGCTTCCAAAAATGAAGTTTTCCTGAGTTATGACTTGTTTTGGATAGATAACTTCTAGTTTGGGGAACCTCATTCTATTTATTAATGATCAAGAGGAGAGCACATCAGAGAGAGCAGCACTCCAGCACTGATTTGCCTGGTGGATTTCTCCCTATGAAGTATCTGGTACCCAACACTGTCAAAAGTACAATCCTGAGCGAGGTGACCTGATTGGAACTGACAGCTCCTATGTTTCAGTGAAATCAGGTCAAAAGACAAGTGTGTGGGGAAAGCAGAGACAAATGGAAAAACAGAAAGGTTGATGTAAGTGCCTAATATTTCACAACCTCTAGTGTCTAAAAAATACATGCCTGAAGCCACAAAAATGGTGTTCTTTTCTATATCTTTTGGTAAGCAAGATGTTAGGCTTCAAAGGTTCCTAGTCTCTGATTTCACTAGGATTTTGTAGAAGTGCTCAAAGACTATCTTCAGGGAAAAAAAATACAAAAAACTGGGTGTCACTGAAAATCTTATTTTGTATCTTGATTATCTTGAGGTTGAGACATATTGGCCAGACTCCTATGGAACAACGTGCCTTAATAATTATTCTGTAAATAAGCAGAAGGAATCAGTTTTCAGACATAGCCTTGACTTCCAGGCAGACCTGTAACTTTCATCTTGGATGTCTGCCCTTGTGGTTTGTTATTTTACTCTGTAAGAGCACAAATATGCGTCACAGGGCATGAGCTTAACATAAAGGCTAAATAAATTACCACTTGTGTACCACTCTTCAGGTTCATTTGTACTGGGGAACTTTGTGACATACACTATTTTTGACTCACAAATATTTAGGTCATCTGGAGGAAAGTGCCTCAAAATTGCTTCCTGTTTCTCAGAGCACTGGTTAATTATTGAAAGGAGAACTGAACTGAACCAGAGAAGTAAATAATTTTCTCAGCAGGATATCTTCCCTTAAGAAACAGGTGGCCTGATAGCATTTGCTGAAAGAAATGAAAGTTCAAGAATCTTAACTCTAGGAATGTCAAAATTGCCTTTAAAAAGTACCAGTGCAAAAGCAAAATAAAACATTCTCAGTTGGCTTAGGTCACTGAGTATTTCTTCTAGTCCTAAAATCTAAAAAACCAGCAGACTTGAATGCACTTGAAAGATGTGCTTGAATCAGAGTTGCTGAGAGCAAAAAGAGGATTTAGTTCTCAAAAACATGAACTACAAACTAACCTTCCCCTCTCACCTGACCATTTTTCTCAGTCTCAAAGCATAGAAAACAGCAATTTTAAGGCCTGGATAATTCAAAAGCAGTTTAACAGATTTCCTTCAACTTTACCAGATCTTTTTTTCCTCTGGGCTAAAAGCAACCATGAGAAAATTCAGCCTAAAAGGCACGTATTTTTAAGAAAGTATAACCTGCTGAAAGGGGAAATTTAGACTGAAAATGCTTTTCACCCATAACTATTCCACATTAATCTTTAACACTTTAACTAATGTTTTATTAAACTACGATTTATTGTATGAATTATGTATATATAATTTATAAATGCATATAGCAGTGTATATGCAATGCAGCAGCCAAATACATGGAAAAAGTAAGCTTTCTGAATAAGTGTAAGCAAAATATATATTGACACACAAGAGATATTATTTAACTATTAACAGGAACCCATCTTTACAAATGAAAGGTTCTGACATTTGCCCAGATCAAAAATCCAACTTTACAGCACTGGGAGATAAGGAATAAAACAGAGTGCAGATATCACCTAAACTGGTATTAAAAGGTTAGCAGTGCTTAGAATTGATTAGTTACCAAGATCAGAGAGCTGTTCATTGCAGGCTGAGAGAAGAGTATTGGCCAGATGTTGCAGAAGCTTTAGTTATCATTTTAGCAAACTCTTGAGCTAGACAAGAGTTTCACAGATTGCAAACTGGGGAGCATAACTGTTACAAGGCAGGCATCCCAGCGGGTTACACAGCAGTGAAGCTAAGAACTGCTTGGGAGAAAAAAAATCTTGAGAAACTTCTAAAAGGACTTAGTAGCTCATATGGACTCTATACATATGAGAACAAAAATGCCCTGCACAGCAATCAGGAACTGGTCAGTTTGGGGAAGGAAAGTCCATGAATGCGTAAGTCCTTTGAGCAATGACAGACCAGAGGACTAAGACATGTGTCAGGATACAGGTGAATACCATAGACCACATTTCAGACTATGGCAGGTTATGTTCTCTCCAACATTAATCTAAACTACTCACTGCTTTTGTAGCTATCAACGAGGCTAGGAGGAAACAGAAAAAAAAAAAAAAAACCAAAAAAACCAAAAATAAACCCAAAACAAAACAAAAAAAACCCATAAAATTTTAAACATGGACAAACAGCACTGGGACATGGTTGCATCATTTTCATCACAGAGAAATGTAACAGATAACAGTAGCAAAAGCAGTATGTGACTGCTGACAAAGCTGACTTCATTACTACGCTTATTAGCAAAAAAAGGAAAAAGCTGGAAATAGCTAGGGAGTAGTTAGATATTTGGTTGAATATAATGATGCAAATCCTCACTGAACACAGATACAGTAAATATATTAGAGCAAATAAATCTATAACCAATTCCATGGCAAACTGAAGTTTTGCTATTATGGATCTGCCACAAAGAAAATGTGTCAAAAACTTATGAATCTTAAGGAAATACAATGAAGCATCAAAGCACCTATTTACCTTGAAAATACAAAGGAGTCTAAAACAAAGAAAAACAAAAGGATAGGAAAGGAAAGAAAAGAAGTTATTCAACAACTGTAGAGAAATCAGGCAGCACTTCTGTAATTAATATTTATTACTTATGGCACCTTTCGTACATTGAAAATGCTGAACAAACATGAACTAACTTGTACAACATCTTTACAATACGTGATACACATAATTATGGAAATTACAGCAGGGGGCTGTCAATGGTATAAGATGCTGGATATCCTCCCTTGTGGGGAGAAGCACTGCATCTGAGACGAGGCTGCCATGCAGGGATTGCAAAACACATCTGAGGACAAAAATTTACACCGAAACTGAACAGACAGAATAGAGCAAGACAAAAAGGCAGGGCAAACTTCCACAGCATATGCAACTAAGATGATTATAAATGAAAGCAGCAGAAGCTGATTTTGACATGTGACTATTTTCAGGTTGGAGGTAATCATGTTCAAGTTGAGCACAACATCTGCAGGCAAATCCCCACTGGAGAACGGAAAAAATTGTATTCAATATCATTGAATATTTGGAGTTGGAAGAGACTCACAATGATCATGTCCAGCTCCTAACTCCACATGGTACAAATTATAGCATGTACCCAAGAGTGTTGTTGAAACACTTCTTGAACAACAGGCCATGACCACATCCTTGAGTAGCTTGTTCCAGTGCTTGACCACCCTCACAGAGAAGAACTTCTTCCTAATAACAAATCTGAACATCCCCTGATGCAGCTTTATGTCATTCCCTCATATCCTATCACCGGGCACCAGAGAGAAGAGATCAGCATCACCCTGTGCACTCACCTTCATTAGGATGTTGTAGACAGAAACTCCTCAGCCTCTTCTTCTCTAAGCTGAGCAAACCTAGTATCCACAGCTGCTCCTCACAAGCCTTGCCCTCTAGTCCCTTTCATCATGTTTTTTGCCTTCCCTTGAGCACACTCATCACTCACATACTTTCATATTTACCACACACAGCTTTCATGGTGAGGCTGCACCAAAGCTGAGAAAAGTGGGATAAATGCTTCTTTTGAGTGGTTGGCTACATTAGGCCTAATGCAAACCAGGTTGGCCCTTTTGGGCACCAGGACACATTATTCACTGATTCTGAGCTTCACATCAACAAAACCCAGCAGATTCTTTCTGCAGGGCTGCATTCCAGCCTCTTCTCTCCCAGTCCACTCATACATCCAGGATTACATAGTACCAGGTGCAGAATGTGGCATTTGTCCTGATTAAACATCACACAGTTGGTGATTGGCCAGCCCTGTAATCTACCCAGACTCCCACTTAGGCCAATCTACCCACTAGAGAATCAAGAGCTTCTCTTTTATTTCATATCATCAGTAAACTTAGTGTGGACTCAGCTTCTGCATCCAGATCATTGACAGAAACATTGAAGAGAATTGGATCCCAAGGAGTGGATGGCTTTGCTTGTTTCTTTTAATCAGGAGCATGGGGTTAAAGCTAGAGATCACCAATGAGTTCACAGCCTCCACCAGCTCAGCTCTCTGCTTGAGACTGATTAGCTATAAATCAGCTTTCTTGCAGCTTAGTGTACCAGCCTGTAAAACAGGTAACTCGGAGCCAGACCGTCAGCTGTGAACTGGCACAGCTCCACTCACTTCCCAGTGTCAGGAGGGGGCATATTTGGCCAAAATTAATCATCAGACATCCCTGGTGAGGCAAGCAGAGTGATTTACATCATGACCTGGCTCACTGCATCCATGTCTACATGGAAAGGCGCAGACGTGACAAGATGCTGCTCTGATACAGATATTACACAGCTCTTCTTAAGCTGAAGTGGCAGTGCAGCTTCCAGAGGGAGCCTGTCATATGCCTAGCATGTGGCTGGTGTCTACAGGGCACCCACCCATATATAAATAATTCTTCTCTACATCACAGGAGCAAAGAAGTTTTAATGTTTCCAACTAAGTGGGCCTCTACTGTTGACAACAAAGTCTGCTACGTCCAGTTTTATCTGTAAAATATTGCTGGTTTCAAGATAAAGTTTTTGTGGGTGCTACAATAAGTGATCCCTTGGAACACTCTCGCAAACTATGATTGGGAATTAAATGGCAAAGTCTAACACGAACAATCTCTTGACATTCAATTTTATGGAACCAGTCAGAAAGTAAATAAGCACACACCTGACAGGAAAGCTTCACTTCACTAATATCAACTGAGCATATGAACTGGACAGGCTTCATGATTTTCTGCCCAATTAACACAACTCCAAAGTCTCCAGTCAAGAGTTCTCAGCCCAGGGTATTCCTTGGCAGAACCTCAAGACATCCTGCTTGAACAGAGAAACAAAAACAAATGTTCCTCTTACATGACTTGCCTCCTAGTCTTGACCCAGCATAAAGATTGATGGTTTAGAAGTTTGATTTTCCCTGAGAGTTTTAGTTTTTCACAAGGTTAAAATATAATATGGATTACATACCTACTACAAGAAGAGACTAATACACTGTATGCAATATTAATCATAGGTGATGTTTTCAGAACATAAAAATATAATATCCTCAGAAAACATTCCATATATTTTTCAAAGGACAGGAAGAATTCATGACTGGTGCAAGTGATACTTTTAAAAAAAGAAAAATCTTACCTGTCACAAGCTGCTGTCCTGCTAGTCCTACTGGAACCATCCCCAAATTATTCATAGCTGTAGCCCAAGCTGTGGGATCAGTGACTGACATGTTAAGCTGCGTGGTATCTATAGCTATACTTCCCAAACCATCAGCTGCTGCAAGAAAGTAAACATGCTGTAAGTACAAAAGCCAATGCATCACAATTTTTAACCAAATCTTTCAGTGAGAATGAGGTATCACAAACACTCTTTATTTTGTTTGTTTTGTTTCTTAATTATGACTCACCTTTAGATCATTGATAATAGTTCTTGGTATTGTATAATAGAGTATAAAGACATTGGAAACATTCAACAGATGTAAATGGTACAAGGGAAAGAGAAAAATATTTCACTATGAGGATAGTCAAGAAGTAGAACAGGCTGTGCAGTCACCATCCCTGGCACCTTTCAAGACTCAACTTCATAAAGCCCTGAACAGCTGGTCTGACCCTATCTCTGGCCTTGCTTTAAACAAGAGTCTGGTTCAGAGACCTTCTGAGGCCTCTTCCAACCTCAATAAATTGCCCTGCGACACTCTGATAGAACTTAATGATACATAAACAGTTGTGGAACTTGCCTGAAACCTGTGAGAACCAAACGCACCCCAAGGAAAGAACTGCTTTCCATAAGGTGCAATGTTTTATTATGTAAAAGATTTAAGAATGCATTATTCCCTAACTAAAAAGAGATCAAACAAATTCCATTCATAATAGCAAATACCAAGCTTGGTTTTGGTTCTAAAGCCAAAAGAGAAATATCATTAGTATGGTCAAAATAGACTGAGTCCACCTATGGATCTTCCTTTGATGGGTGGGGTAGTTAAGGGATGGCACCTTAACTGAAAACTGAATATACTTGATACTGAAACACCAGATACAAGATGTGATCACACATTTTTGCTTCTCCCCTCCCCAGTGACACCTGAAACCAGGTCTTCCCAGTTATTTTCTTACGGCCTTTGCAGACCTGAGATATTTACCGGCAGCCATTGCTTTTCCCTGGATCCTTTTTCTTCTGTTTGACTTCTTCAGTTAGGAATAATTAGCTACTGTATTAGCAGCATCTTGAGATGGGACATCACCAAGCACAGGGCCCTCACACAGCTCATTAGGCTCTGAAAGAGAAAAGATGGAAATAACTCCAAGTGCCGGAGTCAGAGCACAACAACAGACCTGCCCTTTTGGGAGGCACTCGAAGCTCCTGCCCACTCCCTCCGGGCCACCAGCGCCAGCCTCGGTGCACACATTGCACAGCCTCCACAGAGGCATCCCAGCAAACGCTCCTCCTCGCCTGCTGAACAAACAGTACCATGTATGAACCTGTCAGGCCACTGAAAAGCCCTTCACAAATTAGGTCTTATCAGTAGCTACACAGCCTCCTCGGCGTGAAGGCATCGGCTGAAAGAACATATTAAGGGATGAAAATGAATTTTTTTTTTTTAACTGTTAACAATTAACTCGTGTTGCAAGTTTCAAGGAAATAGTTGGCTGTTCTGAGATGGAAAGAGGAAAGAAAATACTATGCAATGACTTACAGAATGGAGCCTGCAGAGATGTGGCAAAGAAAACCTAACAAAGCTGAGGAAGATGCCTGCTCCTTAACTAACACTGCACCCTTGGCTCACAGAGGTTACTTAACTCAAAGCAAAAGTGCAGTATCTGTTTCTAGCTAAAACACATTGCTCTCATCAGGTATCTGCCAGGCCATGAATTTTACATAAGGGCAACCTCTTGCTGTTGGTGTCATTGCTTGGGAGGCTCACCATGTTAGCGCATCGCTCATCGGGAAGGAGGCTGAACAGGTGACAGGTGATAGGTGTGGGCAAAGTCTATGAGCTCCCAGCACTTCCAGCAGGGACAGAAAACACTGGGCTGAGGATGATCACATACAGAACTCCAAGTTACTCTTTGTACAGCAGGTACATGGGACTGTGGGTTAAGGAGGACCACGTTCATTTTTTTGGCTGTCCAGTTGCCTAAGGGGTCTGCTCCAGGGTGTTGGGTACCAGGTACAAGTGTTTGGGGCACTTATTAGCACTGTGCAGGTGAATCTTGGTGACTTATTCAGCCCTAGAATAACTGTGCTGACTTTAAGAAACTACTTGAAAGACCATGATTAGGAGGTTTCCAACATGCAGACGCTAAGGACTTGTCTTTTGAAAAGATACAATTAACATAATTACACTATATTTTAGCTTAGTACCTCCCACAATTTTTGGTTTTTTTCATTTCATGTGCATAAAGTACAAACAAGATAGTTTTATGTATTAGTTCCATGACACTGTACAAATCATTTCATAGGAACATGACAAAATCAACGGCTGTAAAAGGGAAGAGTCAGGCTCAGACAATGGTCTACATTTTTTGTATGTTGTAATTTACAAATAACCAGTATACTATGCTAAAAAGCATTTTGTTCAAATCTACAGTGTGTCTACTTAAAAGTCAGTATTTATCAACACTTAATATTTGAATTTGCAATTCCAATTCTTATTTGATCTCCACTATTCATTATACATAACATAAAATATTTTTATCATAAAATTAGCTTTTAAATAACATCTATAAACAGCAAACAAACACCAAATGGAAGTCCTCTGCAGGGAATGTGACTAACATAAGGCAAGGCAGCCAAGATTTATGTCAAGTTTTTAAAAAGTGGGTGTCTCCTGTTCAGCTCTTTAAGCTTGTACTTAGCCCTTTCCACTGAGGCTATAAACTTCTGACCACAAACATCAGTTTTGAGGTTAGAGCTGGCTGAATTATTCCCTGTCAATAAGTTATTTCTTACTCAGTACAGCCCTCCTTGCTCTTTATGAATCACTGCCCAATCAATTCCAATTCACAAGTATATGCTGAATAGCCCAGATGAGAGTGGTTCACCTCTTCCCCTGACCAGCAGCCTTGTTGCCTTGATGAAGAAAGGAGCACTTAAAAACCAACGGTGATGAAATGCCCCTTCACACCTTGCAGCGTGCTACTTGCTTGTCCCCATAAAGCATCACCACGGCTAATGGGGAGGAAGGAGGTACTGCCCCACGGTTTTGGGACAAAGGCATCTCAGATAGGCATGGATTGCTGGGAAAAGAGGAAGAAAATGGATGTTGGATTCCCTCTGCCACCCCCCTTGCCCATGTTTTACTGTTTGATGAAGTGTGTACCGGGCAACAACTCTGCTGCTGAATGCTACACACTCTTCTGTGTAGCCAAGCCCACATGCCAGTTGCCCCAGTTCTGCAAGAAATGCAGGATCAGACCTCAGTCTACTGGGAATGACTTTTTGGTGTTTCCCTTCTGACATGTTCACATATTTCAAATTTTGGTATACTTTCATGAATTATCTACAAGTATTTGTTAAAGTCCTTGCAGAGGAAGAAGAATATAACACTGTGAATATGAATGAAAGCATATTCAGCAGGTTGAATTGATGAAACTCATGGTGTACTGTACCACCATGCCTGCCCAATGTGCCAAGGAAGTCTGCTCAAAACACCCTCTCGTAGCCCACCCTGGCTCTGGGCAGCTTTGCCTTCTCTCTGACCACCAGGTCTACTGCTTCATCAAAAGTACCTGGATACAGTACAGGGTGAACCAGGGGAAAAGCCATAAAAGAGAACGTGAGGAGCCTAAAGTGGAACTAGTTCTATCTAACCAAGAACTGCTGCAGGCTATTTTGTCAGTGGAAGAGAGCTGAATAACAAGCATAAACGAACCTATGAACACTGAATAATTTGCAGTAAGCTGTAGGCAGAACTAATGCTCCATCCTGAAGGACACAGACTGTAGAAACTAGCTCTTTTAAAAAGAAAAATACTAATTGCGAACACCCCTTCTAGTGACAACTCAGTGGTTACATTAAGATAGAGCAACATAATACGGCTAAAATAGTCCCACAGGCATTACATACCTGATTTAGACTCAAACATTAGCTTTTGTTTAAAAACTTCTGAAAATTTGTATAGAGAAAGTTTCATTAATGCTTAAAATAAAATCAGCTTTGGGCAAATTTCAGCATTTCTTTGTGCAGCTCAGACATTGCACTATTACACCCTTCATGACACCGGAAATAAAAGCAAGGAAAATAAACAAATCCACTGTCTAAGTCATGTAAAAAAGCAAGATCCTGAGTTTGATGAGAAATACATCTACTAGCAAAGATTTTTGCTTTCTTAATAATAAATTGAATCACTGTTACTGGTTAAACAGGCAAGAAAATGTAAGCTTAAGCAGGGATCTTGTGTAACCTGAGCAGACATTAACCAACACCATTTCACTGACATCACACCTTTAGCGAGCATTCCTGATTTACATTCACCAATACTCCTCTGGGCATTAATGACCTGAAGATATATGTAAAAGAAATCTGCTTTTATAAACATTTGTGCATGGGGGTAGCTCTACTCCAGGGGAGTAACTTCAGAAGCAAATAAAGCCATAATCCTGATTTACAGGAAAAAATGTATAAAATATTCTGGGCCATGCTATTCCTTGATGTTTGGAAGAGGCAGGGACATTAATAAAAACTTCCTGATTTGAGAACTTCTGATAGACAAAATTTTGATGCCAAAAATTTTGTAAAGCAATTTCACATTATACTTTTTTGGTGGTGTCTCTTTTTGCAGACATGATGCAAGTACCAGTCCTTGGACGGTGAATTGCAAGAGACATTTAGACTTCCCTCAGACAGGTTGTCAGGAAGATAAAGCACCCTCAAGTCCATACCAATGAGCACTTCTCAGTCATAGCAGTCATAGCAGATTGTACTTAGTGCACATATTTTATACCAGGCAATTAAATGCAGTTACCCAAATGAATACAGAAGTCAGTTATATATTGTGCATCAATTATCACAGGCAATGAATGCCATGAGACAAAGAAATTAACACAACATAAAACTAATTCAATAACAGCAGATTGTGAAGTTAAAATCCTACCCTTTAGATATCCATAACACCACAATGAGTTACAGCACAGAGTGAAGCTGATTAAATGCACCACTGTAACGAGGCTCTGTGGAGTGCCTGGGTCAGCAGCCAGCCCTGGGATGCAAGGAGGGGGTTCTGTGCCCAGCTCTGACACTGACCTGCTGAGTGACCTTCAGTCATTTCAGCTCTTTGTCTAATTTTTGTGACCACTAAATCCTTCAAGGAAAAAACTGATGGCATCAACCTTTTGAAACCTGGGAGTACAAGTCACAAAGTCATTAAACGCTATTGGTGCTGGTTCTTGAGGAAACACAGATGGAAAGGAGCAATGTGGAATCTTGTGAACTGTCACATGTAGGCAAGTTTTCCAGTTCTTAAAAGAAAGGCAATTTCAAAGTGTTTGTTACTATTCACTGTGATTCACAGGACAGTGGTCATTAGGTTGGTCACACTCCACCTGACCTGCCAAAGTACAGGTCATTTATCAGGCTACCTCCAGCTGTCTTCTAAAATATATCAAGTGTTTTGTACTGATTCTTCCCAGTGTTTTGTTTCTCCAGCTGCATACAGGACTCCCAGTAAAGAAGGGAAAATAGAAAGAAAAGCTACACAGGGATATGCTGTAAGTCACTGTTCATGTCTTTCCGGCCATCTTATGATGATGAAGAAAGATGGGACTAGCAACAATGAAAATGATATTTTTGCACCATAGCCATCCTCCTGGCTACATGAAAAAAAGCATCTCCAATGTGATTCTAAGATGGCTTTTAAAAATATTTTTGATATTATTGCATATGCAGTGTTATAAGAAGAGGCATTATTTTGCATGGATAATGGTATGTTAACATCTAGAAAATGTCACCTAAATTCAGAAATTCAAAACGAATTGAAGTGAAACACATTTCTTGCAACAGGTTGCAAAAACGCATTTACTACAGCAAGTCAAAAATTACATCAGGTACCAAAACTTTTCTGGAGCAAAATCTTTTTTTCTGGGAAGGGATCCTAACTTATATATCCACTGTATGCTTAATCTCCCAGCAGCTCTACTGCAAAGACCAACTGGTTTCCAGCATCTTCAGAGTCACCCTGTTACATGGAATTTTCTGCCACATCTCTCTTTTACAGGAGGCCTTTGAAAGCAAAGATTAATTCTGCAGGAACCAGCACTTTCCTTAAGAAAACAGCTTCATTAGGCACAAGCTAGGGAAGATAAGCTCCCTTAGAGCCTAAATAAGAGCTCTGCTTTTTTGTTCACTCACAGAATCTTTCCAATTTTTTTGTCTCATGAATGATTTAAAACACCTTTGTTCATTCTGTATTATGCCACTGAAAACCTACATTGTCATCTTATAAACTCATAAAATATGTGCTGGTGCATTAATACCTTTCACTTTTAACTGTGTAAACCAAATATGGAGGTTTTCCCATGATTGCAAGGGATCCTTTCCACTGATTTTCACTAAAAACAGTTAATGAGTAAATTATGTTAATAGTGACAGGACTAAGACAACTTAGAGAAAAATCAAAATATATTTACAGTTTCCCTCTATATTTAACAAAGGCAATTTTACAAAACATATTTTCTTGAAGAACTGCTCATTTGAGATGCTGCATTACTTAAATCCACTGTCCCAGCACGTCCTGAAGATAACACATGGTACACACAAAGGCCAGACTTCCCTTGGAAAGCAGAACTCTGCAAGATTTCAACAGAGAAAGAAAAATAAAACAGAGGTCTCCAAGATAAACAGGTATTCTCTGGTGATGCTCCTTGAAAGGTCAGTCAGTAATATTTCATGGTAAATCCCAGACTTCACTGGCATCTCAGAGCAAAGCCTTAACAGGTTACAAATGTGCTTTTTGTTTTGCATGTATTTTAGCAGCTGCAGTCTATAAATAACAGAATCTGGAGGCACATTAAGCAAAGCATTACAGAAGTCCAGCTTACTTACTGAAAAAGCATATGCAGTTCCAAAATCATCTGGAACAGGGAAAAAAAAGCCATATTGCTGGCTAGCAATACAGCACAGCCTTGATAAAAACAGGTCTGATTATTCCTTGAACACAAAACACTGTTGTGAATTGATGATTGCATCTCTGTTTCTCACCCTGCCAAGATGGCTTGCAATTGTGATTCACTTGCTTCCCATTTAAAAGAACAGTGACTTACTGACTAAATTAGGACAATCCTTTCTTTAAATGCTGCATTTTAACTCCATTTTCATTTAACAACAACAAAATATTCTGAAATATTTTAATTATTTACAACAGTATTTTAATAGCAAGCCTTTTATCACACTACTTGCTACTAAGGACCAGTGATTATTTTAGAAGCATGACATCCCACACCACTGCATATCAGAAAAAGGGGGAGCATTCGAAGAAGATTTTGAACAAAGACACTTCAGCAACTTCATTGAAAGGCTGAATACTGAAATGAGAGGTGCTGGAATGCCTTCTTGATGCCATAAATTACCTGGGGGAGTCATATAGGCTATACATGCTATTTCTTATGCTTTTGGGCTTGAGAGAATACCTATATAAATGCACCACACCTATCAAATATCTTTCACTCACTATACCCCACACAATGTTCTTGCTTCATGTTTACTAAACCTACATCAAGCTGAAATACAAAGGGTTGTTTGGTTGAGTTTTTTAAGGAAAAACTAAGACAAAAGGGAGAAAAAAGAGACCAAAGCAAGCCAGGACACACTTCCAGAAGAAGTATTTTAGTTTCTGGCTAACCTAAAGTGAAATCATTCCCATGTCACCTCCTGAAAAAATGAACAGCTTGACAGGTAAGCCCTGTCTGTGGCAGAGCCCCAGGGACTGTATCATACACACCATCAGAGGCAGGGGTGCCTTGCTATTGAATTTCCAAATGAACACAGACTGCTGCCTCCTAGTCCCAGAGGACCAGGACACAGCTGAGTTTCACATGGTAACATTATGTATGGAAAGTCTATTTTAAGTAACTTTTTAGAAGTTTCTGAAATGCATTCATTATAATTTTTCTTCTCCTTCAAATTCTGTATAATTGAACTCCTGGAGTTAAGGCAGCCTTGTCTTTTCAGGCAGACATTCATCAGGGGAAAAAAACCCAAACCTGTCAGTCAAACTGTTTTCATATTTTGAAAATGCACTTTTATCATTGGGTCAAATTATGGCAAGAGGTGACATCTAAGTGTCCTTGGTTAAGTGCAAGGATGATCTGCAGAGCACTTTTTGCAGAATATTAAAGCCACCTAAAGTCATATTGATCAAAACTTTATGCAATACCATCAAGTATTCTCTCAGTGATGGCTGTTCAGTGAAAATCTGGAAAAGAGATTTAGGCTTGTTTTGTTTGTTTTAATTCAAGGTTTCTGGTGATAAATTTTGCTTCAGAGAAAAACCCACTATCTCTTCTATCAGCTTACATCTGTCCTCACTCTGAAAGCTGCCATCCCCTTTTAGCACATCACACTCAGGATCTTTTCTCCAGCTACAAGCTCTAAATTGCCAGTGTGCTCCCTAGGCTCATTTATCTTGCAATTTTTCCATCCCTCTTAGTATACCTCCTGTTCTCCATTTACCTCATAACACTTTTTCTGGCTTTTCTTTGCATTATTTTGTTTCCATCCATCGACTCCACACTCCCCCTACAACACAGGCATATCTCTTGCCTTAATCTGCCATGGGCCATTCTCTCACCCAAATATCTCTTCACAACCAAGATGTTACACTGTGCTGTTGTATTAGGGAAGGCAGGGATTCACCTCACCTAAATTCTGCCAATGTGGACGTCTATGCTTGAGCTTTCTTGCTGTTGTTATTGCCAATGGGGAGAACCAGATACTTCTGCCAGCCTGTTTCAGACACCTACCTTGCCAGGCAGTGAAGCTCACCTTGGAGGTGCACATCTCACTCCCCTGGCTGGAAGTCTAAGCTGCAGTTTTGGATATGAATATCTGTTTTGTCAGGCCCCCACGGGATGAGATGAGCTGGGCTGAGCAAACTGTGCCTTGGGAGCTCAGTTGTCACTCTGCTACCTGCATGCCATATGAATCCCAGCAAGACACTCAGTCCTGAGGGACTTGGCTCCCACTCCTGTCCTTTGCCTGATAACTCTGGCACAGCGAGCTGCAGGAGAACAGAAAGCACGACTCAGTTTGCAACAGCTCATGAGAATGTCCCCAGATATAGATACATACAAATTAGAGACAGAGAGATGGTTGTCTTTCTGATTATTTTTCTGCCTATCCCCAGTGAATATGCCAACATATAACTATTAGTGTTTGACAGCGGGAGCTGCCCACTCTAACACATTTCCAACAACTGTGATGCCTTATATCTGCCTTTCCTCTGGAGAGGAAATTCATCCTGGACCTTTTCTTCCTACTTCCAAATGATGAATCCCATCTCCTTAGCCCCATTTCTTTACCAGACACTTAACTTTCTTGCTCCTTGTAAATCCCATTTTAAAGATCAGTATAAATCACACCTCTTGGCTATCACAGTCCCCTGTTTCTGCCCACCAGCCTTGCCAAGGCTGCTCCTGGCTTTCTTTATCATTCTTGCCATATTTGGGGACAGCATCTGCTTTTGAACCAGAAGTGAGGACAGCTACAGGGAGTTTCCCTCTGTCCTTTCTGATTTACGAGGTAGTTTGCCATAGATAAATGAGGGAAATGATGAATATTTTCCACTTCCCACAGGACAAAGCAGAGCTTCCAGGGTCTTTGTGCTACTGCATACCCATTAGCTTTCCTCAGAGGCTGAATTAAGTTGCTAAGCAGAGCCAGGAATTTTGCCTGTTTTCTAAACAGTTGTTTATGGGATCACTAGCAAGTTACATAAATTTAGGATTATCACATACTCTGTGGGCACTGAGGGAGAAGCAATTCCACAGTTAACATGAGGTCAGATCAGGAAAACAGCAGCTACTATGTGTGCTTCAACTATGATCAGGCAACAAAAATTATGTCAATGTTTCTGCCTTGTAACTAGCTGTCAGGGGGCCAGGATGGAAAAGGCTAGAGCTGCATATCAGGGTGAACCTAATGATGCTAAAAGCCCTTTTTTTCTCCAGGTGGTCCTGCCATACCTTTACCTAGTCAACAATCCTTCCATTCCCCTTTCCCTGAAACATCTTCTTGTATGAGCATTTCTTTTCTTCAATTTCAGTTACAATTCTTCAGGGCAGGAAATAATGTGGTTTTTCCCTCAGGCAAGGTCAAAAACTACTGGAAATGTGGCATTCCTTGTGCTTTAATTGGACTGATGCTGGCTTCAGCCAGGTGCCTTCCAGGCAGGGATATCAGTAAGGCAGCACTGCTCTAAGACACAGGGACAGGGCCACCCCCTTGGCAGGCTTCTGCATAGCCTCTTGTGCAGCCAGGCTTTCATCTCGTTTGAGGCTTTTAAGGTGCCACTGTGTTGTAAAACTAGGAATAATGATCTAGGAATAATGATGATCATAGCATCCTTCTCTCTCCTCACGCACCCCTTCCACCTCTTTCATGTAGTTAGTAATCCTGTCATCCACCATTTTTCAAAGTGTTGTACATTTGTTTGTCTTTATTTATTTGAATTATAAGCTCTTCAGAGCAGAGAATTTGCCTTTATCTGTGTTGGTAAAGTACAATGTCAATTTACTGCACTATATAAATATTTTCTAATAAAAAGGGCAATAACAAGAATAATATATTTACCGTAATACAGTATTTCTATCCTTCAAGATACAATCAGAAACAACCCAAAGTCAGCAACAAGACCAAAAGATTTGCGGACCCTTTAACCATGAAGCTGAAGCCATGAAGCCACTTTGTGAAACCTTGGTAAATTAGTTACTTATATTCATAAATAGCAGTAAAGGTCCTTGCAAATTGACCCTCTGGAAAATATAAAGCAGAACATAACCAGTGTAAACCAGCAGAGCACCGCTCCACATGTGTATTATAAGGGTCACAAATGGCCTCCCAGTTACTTTTTAAACAAATGCAATGTTAATACTTTCACTGCAACATTATGAATAAAGCATTTGGCCTGTAGCTAAGAATATGGTATCTCATGGCTTTTGACTTGTTGGTTTATATTGTCATCCAGAAAATTTATGTACCATGTTCTCTTGGAGTCAATCTTGACTCACCCCTTGAATGTGCAGAGGACACGGCCCATGTAGAGGGCTTGGGGTGCAGCAATTTCCATCAGTTCCCCAGTGCAGCTGGATGGCCAGCACTCACTGCCCTCCCTACAGCAGCACAGAGCTCTTCTGGCACACAGGAGGAGAACAGAGTGCCAGGGTCAGTGTCCAGGCCTCTTTGGCACCATCTCTGCCCGTGCTGTTAATGGTTTCTTTGTTCTTTAAAGCTCTGAGGTATCAAATTAATCAAAATAAGGGCGATGATGCAAGAGATTAAACTGATAGGAGTATGAACTGCCCTTGTTTAACCAGGTGATACTACAGGAAGTGCAAAGCAGATACATGTAGAGGACAAAGCCCTGTCCTTGGAATTTATGGTCCGAACGGAAAATGCTTTGTGAGACCACTATATTTCCGTCTAAAATATATGGTTTAATTTAGGAGTGCCTAAGTGACCCCAGCAGCTTCTGATATATAAGTGGTCAGGTCAAATGACCTCTATGTACTTTCTTGCCTGAAGCTCAGAGCAACGGCAAGTGGAGCACTTTGAATGGATCCCATTTGTTATTCTTTTAATTGCCTACTAATATTTCTTTTGGTGGGAGAGACTTAATAGAGCCCTTCTGCCTCCAAATGTCTTCCAACTTATCCAAACTGCAATTCAGCCAAAACAAATACAGGTCTTAAGTTCTCTAGAAATGAAAAAGAAACTTGACAGGGGTCCAGGAGATTCCTGTTCCGCATATAGCTCTGTAACACACCTTTGGCAAGCAATTTAAACCATCTATACCTTGATCCCCCACCCATGAAATGGTCTGATTATACTTTCTTTATCCCAGACTTTATTAATCTTGCCTAGCCAGGCTGTTCTCTGATAATGGGGTACGTCCAGCATCACAGGACCATGACCCGGGCCTGCAGAAAACACAGGATTGCATCAGGTTGAGGAATATTCTTTCCCCATAAAATTAAATTCTAAAGCAGAGCGGAATAAACAAAACAAACTCAATTATCACATTTTCCTATGGAATTACTGTTTATCTGAACATGGAGAAAATAGCAAGTTTCCTTTAAAAGCACTTGCAATGAAATTCACACTCTGTCAGGTGTAAATTACAGCCTGTATCTCATCTTGTTCTATCTACAGCTCCTTTCATAGTCATGCATAGCACCAGTGTACAAAAATATTTCCTGCATGTGATCAAGCAAGTGTGGGCATGTAAGATGCAGGCAAAATATGAGACTTTAAAAAAAATGTTTACTGGTATCTTAAAAGAAAACTAAAAGTTTGTAATCATGCTAATTCTCAATCAGATAAGGTGAACTACAATTGTCCTTGAGAACACAATTCAAGTAAATCTAAGAAATATTTTCTTCAAGAAGTTGCAGAGAACTGAGGTAGCTAAAAATAAATGACAGAAAGAAATAACAATCCCAGGAACACGATTATGTTGTGCAATCACAAATACAGTAGATCACTTAAATTAAGGCTGGATCATAATAGAGTTGCTCAGTGGAATAGCATGGAAAACAGGCTTTTAATCTTTTTTTCCCCCAGTGTTTTATGCAAGATCTGATTGCATATGCTCTACGACATCTAATAGATTACTTCAAACAAATATCTTCTCACCATAGTAAACTCTGCAGAAGCCTGGTTTCTGGTTCTAGACTCATCTCTGAAATAATGAACTCCTCCCTGAGTCCCATGGATTGGAGATACTGCAAAGGGCATCACTGCCACACAATGAAGCATCACTGAGTTTGGGAGGAGTCACCAGATGGAGTTGTAGTACACTTACACTGTCATGTTATTTCAGGGTCCAAACAAGATTTTTGTATTTCAGGTATTTCAGGATACAAACAAGATTTCAGCCTGGGTAGAAATTCAATGTTGTTAATCTTCTTTAGGACAACTGTGGCTAGGGGCAAGGAAGTGGTGTATTTAGTTTAATTACACGTCCAGAAATGCCTGAGCTAGGAAATTCTCTCTTTAAAGATGGCAATTTCCTTTCATTTAGGAATAGTTTAAGCGTCCTAATTGTTAAGCTATCTACACAAATACTATACCTCAGGTTTACTACTGATTAGGTTTCCAAATGCTTATCAGTTGGTAAAGACTGGGTATCTGTCACAGTGCAGAAAGAGAAGCAATAACTTTCTGAATGATAAAAATTTTTGGGGCACTAAAATTAAAAATCTGCTCATTCAAATAGGGCCTGAACAAAACAGTTTTGTGTGACTTCTCAGTGAATGAAAAGAAATGTAATACCTGCTATGAATGGCTACAGAACTTCTGAAGATTCTGCAGACAGGCCACCCGACTTTCCTGTCATGTCTAGCACAGGTTTTTGCATTTTACAGGAAAAGACAATCAAGCTTTGACCCTTAGCTTCCTCATCAACATTTCTGCTAGTAAATTCAGTTTAATTGGAATTTATTCATGTTTCTAAGGGGAGTTTAATGATGGAAAGATTCATACTTCATCTCATCTCAGTGGTACTAAGATTCACGTATGCAGATCCATCACTGAGAATGGCCTGGCCTCTGTTAGCATTAATTGGAGCACATTAAGAGACTTAGCAGAAAAAAAAATCCAAATATGAAATGTCAAGAGACAGATCCATCTAGTTTCATATCCTGTAGTTATAATATACCTTAATTACTGTTAATTAGGAGATATTGTTCCTGGTGGAAGATCATCTGACATAGTTTCTGTTGGTGATTAAACACAGAATGGAATTCAATACATCTGTTGAATGTGGGATCTGTTTATTGTGACTGTACAATTCTATCTAGAGTATCATTCCTACTACAAAGCAAAACAAAAGAAAGTCGCAGGTCAAAAACAGTTCCCTTGACTCATGATGCTTTAATATTCCCTGCTGCCTTCTTAAATTTTCTGCTGCTGGCCCCTTAGGACTCCAGCACATGTTGCAGCTCCCACTAAGGAGGGATATGAGGCTTCTCACTGGGCTTCAACTGAGCTACATCAGAGCCTAAATGAACAGCAGATATAGGAAAAGGCTGAGGGAAGACAAGTGCTACAGGAATTGACCTCTGGGGAAGAACAGTCAAGTTGGACAGAGAATCAATGAAGGCTTCAGTATCATTTGTGAAAGAGTAATCTTTGATTTATTGGAGGAGTGCTATTATGTGGAATCCTTTCCTCATACAGAGTAAAATACAAAAATTAGAAACTCAAGCTGAAGGCATGAGCTCAGCTTCTGCTGGTATCAATACAGTTTGCTCACACTCATTGATCTGTGGCTATATATGACCCTGAAATACGTTTTGCTGGGCTGCCTGAGATCTTTGCTCATGCCCAGAATAGAAATTACAGGATTGGTTTTATCACTGAAAAGCAAGCAGTGCATATCTTCTGCCTGCAAAGTAACCAAATTAACATTTGTGAAGTAATCTTTTCTCAGTTACCAAAAAAAAACCAAAAAAAGGAAAAAAAACCAACCCACCAGCATAATTGGCTAGACTACTTGTACTAGGAAAAGTCTTGGTTTTCACAAACTCTGTGCACACTGGTTTTCTAAATACTTGTTTACTCTGAACTGCAACAATTGTGATAAATCATTTGCTATTTACTCTTCAGTGCTGCTATATGCTTTGGGCAAAGATTTTTTCTGTTCATTATTTATTTATTTCTAATAGCAAAATCACAATTTTAACACATTTTTCCATTCCCAGTGATAGATTTTATCTTTGATATGTGATCCAGTTATTTAACTACCTCTCCCTACATCTCCCATGAATTGTTTACACAGCAACTTGGCAGCATAATTTGCATATCACAGGAAAGATCCCATTACATGTTCCCAGAGGTGCGGTTTCATGAGCTTTATCACTTTCTTGCACCTAGGCACATCTCAGAAGCTGAGTGTCTGGTTAATGCAGAAAGGCATTTCTTGGCTGCCAATAGTAATTAAACATTAATAGTGCAGTTATAACATTTCCAGCCACTCAGAACCTATCCTCCCATTGTCTTAGACAAATATAACACCCAAAAAGATATTTATCTTTTTATACAAATTTTTCTGCCACAGGAAAATCACAGACCTTTGTCTTTAATGCATTCTGTCCAGCTGTTGCAGACTTGACCTAAAATAATTAAACAAGGAACAAATGCACAAAGGAAAAAAGTTGGAAAAAAGGAAAATATGCTTAGAAGCAGAGGAACTGAACATACCACAGAAGAACCAGAGAGGATGTGGAGCTGGACATGGTATTTGCTCTCCAGACTCTTATTTGGTGACTGAATGGGACGATGGCCCTAACTGCAGGCTTCATGGTGATGAAATGCCCATGTTTGGGTGTATTCCAGATTATTCTTCACCATTGTATGAAACATTAAAAAATGACAGCAGCATGACTTTCACTGAGAGGAGCACTCACTCTAGAGACATCAAAGCATACAATCACTAGGGATCAGGGCACAGGAATTAAAGGGAAGGCAGAACCACGAGTCAAACACCAACAAATTTACTTGCATAAAGCACTGCTGCCTCCAGATCTTTTCCCAATAAGCAGACAAAGAGTACTGTGCTTTTGAACAGAGTTTTCCAATGCACTTTTGGGGGAAACAAACATTGCAGGTACCAAATTTTGTTAACTTTGATTTTTCCCTCTGCAAATCCACCTTGCAGTAAAAGACTACGCACATGAGGTTTCAGAAATGCAAACTCTCTGTGAATTTGGATTCTGAGCTCTAGAGTAGAATTATTAATAAAAATAAGGCACTTTTTAGGAAGTGCCTCACACAAACCTAGTAACACCCCTCCAGCTCCATTCAGTGCAATAGCCAACCCAGCATCCTTCTCCCTTCCAATACAAAAACCCCACAAACTCCTCAACACCAAAGAAGGCTTGAAGAGAGAGAAAGTGAATCAACATTCACTGACAAAGCTAATGGGCTATTGAGTCAGTAGCCTTTGAGTCACAAAGTCAACCTCAGCGAACATTGATTGAAACTGGTCATATCTCACAACCCAAGATTGCATTATATAGTGCAATAGCCAGCAGTCACAGTGACAGAGCAACAGGGAGATGAAGCACAGCTGTCTTCTCCAGTCCAAGTATAGCCTGGTGGGCAGGAAGGAAAATCAGAGCTGTTCCTGCCTGTTTAAAAGAGAGCATTTAGTTTTTGAGCCTGTCAGCATGATTCTTTTTGAATGCATTATGTTCACTGACATGCCACCCTGACATTTTGTTTAGTAGTACAAAAAAACCCGAAACCTACAAGAGGTAAGGTTATAAAATCAAATATGATGTTTTCTGCATGTTAAAAGAAGCATTGCTTCCACAGAGACCTGGTAGCTCAAACAGCTGCAGCACAGTGCCAGTACATGAAAACCAAAAAATGGAACTGACCTGGGTTTCACGGTTCAAGCGTGCGGTGGCAGGGATCCCGGCACGACTTCCAAATTCAAAGCTTGAATAAACACAGTTGTAGTTTCTTGAAGTGGATGCTTTTAATGAAGTCTGAAAAGGGTGAGAGAAAGGGCATATATTCCTGGAACTTATGTCTCTTAGGTAGAAATTCTGCCTGGAGAAGCCCAGCTCGTGACTGTTTGCTACTAAGACTGTTCAGGAGAGAGGGAGCGTCTTTGAGTTCACATACTTAATGCTCAGTGGTGTGTCTGCGGAGTGGCAGGAAATAAACAACAGTGAGGAGGGGTTAACCAGAGACCTGCTGGCTAAAATCTATATGCCTGGAAACAGAAGGGAGAGGGCTGCAAGGTCAGATACAGTTCAATTGTTTCTAATAGGGGGATCTGCCACAGAGCTACCAGGCACAGACACAGACACCTATCAAAGGCTGTACCCATTTTCCATCTCCCCCTAAAGCCAAAATAGCAGTTGTGCATGATGTCATGACAGTTTTTCCAAACTGATCTAGAACGTCCTAATTCCCAAATATAGCATCACTAGGAAGCTATACAGTAAATAGAAGAAGACAGAGAGATCAAATAAGCCACCTATGCATGGTCCTCCATCACATCCGAAACTCATAAATCACACCCTGAGATGTGTTCTCTAACTTATTTCCTAAGACAGCTGTGTGCCTTATGAAATAATGTCCCCATTCTGCCATAACTGCATCAAGGGAACATCCACACAGATGGTCAGATGCAAGGAAAAGTGTCTCTGAGCCTGACAGGAGATGGTAGAGGGAAAGTCCCTTTCCTTGGAGCCTATCTACCAAAATTTCACCACTGCACCAAGTCACAATTGACTCAGCAGGCAGAGCACTTCCTCTGTGAAGCCACAAGCCATGTTTGCAGACAGAGGTATGGAGCACAGCATGCCCCATGTCAGAGAGTCCAGATGTGAGGATGGCCCGAGAGCAAGAGGGACAGCAGCTGCCCACTATGTGTGAAATGTGCAGAGGAAGAATGAGCTAAGCTATGCTTCCAAAGAGCTCCTTCTGCTGCAAGATGCAAAGGATGCAGAAGACATGCTCCAGAAGATCCATCACAAGCACCAACATTGGCAGAAATCAGATATGGTTGCAGACATTTCTCTTTGGCTTTTTGCCAGCAGCTTTTCTTAGAGAAGGAAAACTTTCTTAGAAAAAGACCTGGGATACTGCCTCCCCTTCCCCCCAGAAAAACCCAAATTCAAACCCAACTCGATTAACTGAATTGGTGGACAATGGTATTGAGGAAACACTCAGTAGCAATGGAGAAATATACTGTAAAGCATAAAGCAGTACTGTGATTGCATGCATTTTTTTGCATACAGAGTATTTATAGATGCTAACCCGGGCAATTTCATATCTCTAGATATTTACTCTGTGCTTGTCAAATGAAATGGCATTTTTCATCCCATTTTGACTGGAAGAGAGAATTTGTTTGGATTATAAATTGTTTAGAATTACTTGTTAATGCTGTCGGCTTTTCTGTATCTGCTTGTAGGAGGGACAGGAGGGAGAAAACAAACAATACATTACACATAAAAACACAGTGGAGAAAAATAGAAAGCAAGCTCTGTTTTCAACACATTTAAACAGTTCAAATGAGAAGAATCAGTTGCTGTGGAAGCAGATCTGCAGCTGAATAAAACCTTTCACCTGTCCAACATATGAAATATTTATTATCTGAGGGTGACTAGAGATTATATAAGCCAGACATACAATGCAGAAAGCACACCCTGGCTCATCACCTGGCTCATCACCTCCCTGATTTTCACAGGCCCTGTGGCAGCCAGATTAGATTTTGCCATAAATAAAGGGAAGTGGGCTCAATTACAGTATTGGGTGTCAGGAGAAATAAAACTAGAGGAAAGCAACTTCTCAACTTTAATTTAACCAGGTTGGTGAAGCAAAATGACAATCCTCTGCTGTGTTTAGTAAGGCTGGAAAATGTTATCATTTCCAATTAGAGAGAAGAGCCCACTCTCTCTTTAGATAATTACTTTTCCAATAAATTATTCTTGGCCACTTGTTTTCCCATAAAAAATGGCTAGTCTTTTTGTCTTGTAGAAGTTTTTGGGTTGTTTTCCCATCTTTTTTATTTCCTTACTTAGTGTGGGTTTGACTTAATTTATTATGGGGCTGAAATTTGGCAGAGATCCAGACACAATAATATGAAAAATGCTCATACTAAAATTCAGTGATGGGATTCCTTGTTCATTTTATCTCAGAGCCTCCCTGATAATTCAGTCCTGCAAAATTGAGCACAAATGATGTAAAAGTGGGTATGTAATCCAGGCAATTTTATTTTCCATAAAAATAATTTAGACATTTCTTTTGCTGTAGACACAACCCTGACTATGAACAAAAGCCAAACCCATTATTTAAGAAAGTGATAATTTTGCATAGCTGCTTTCAGCGGTGAATCACACTTGGAAATATCATTTTTGCCCTTTATCACATTCATTTCCTAGAAAATCTGGATTTCCAAGGTCATTGGCATCCTTACTATAGCTAAACAGCTTTAATGTCTGCATTCTAAGATGCTGAAATTGTCTAATTAAGCTAAGGGTTAAAAATAAAGCAAAATTCCATTGTTATTAAATCATAAATGATACTATGATAAAGTATATTTCTGCTAAGTCTGATGTCTATGTATGAAGTGACTGAAAAGTTTTAGTGAGTTAACACAAAACACCAAAATATGATCACTTCTTTCCATTTATGCCTACTGCATTTGGCAATTGCATGAAGACTTTAGCAGTAAATACTGGATCAGTCAACATGATTTCAAGTCAGATTTACAGGCTCTTGGGTGCTGCATAGGACTGATCCTGCCCCAACAATTAAGATGGAAGTGAGGTAAGATGGGGAGGGGAGAAAGAGCAGCAGGAGAAAAGATGCCACACAGTATCCGAGCCACTGAACAAACTGTGCCATCACAAAACCAATGCACACACTGCAGAAACATGGGGATTCCCGGCTTCACAGAGGCAGATGATATTTATCTCTAGCCTCTTCCACAACACAATAGACCTTAAAATATTAATCAGTCCTCTCTTCCAGTTATGCTCTTCTGGCATGAGTCCTGTGCTTTAATAGAGTGCACCTCTGACAGTGGAGGGCAGGAGCCCTTTCCATATGTAGCACATAATACTCAGTTATACACTCTGGCTTTTCCTAGTTTCAGCCTCCATTTTCATTGCTTCTGTGCAAATAACTTCCTTCACATCTGTTACAGTCCCTTTGCCCTCTCACAGAGTGCTGCGCTTATGCTTTCCCAAGTTTGCCAGAAAGAGATTGCTAGGCTCCAAGTGCCCCAAAAAGCACAGAACGTGCCTTCTTTCCTGCCTTTCCATCTGCCTGGAATACCCTCCCTTCTTTCCCACCGTGGTACATCAAGTACCTTCCCTTTCTTTGCGAAAACTGAGAATCCATCTGTTCAGCAAGTTGCTCCATCTGCAACAACGGCAAGTCCAGTGATGTGCTGCCAATATTCCAACAAAGGGCTCCTCTAAAGCCGTTCCCCTGAGTCAGTAACACAGCCCACGTACCCACTGTGGGGATGCTCGCAGACAGGGGGCGTGTGGAACTGGCAGGCTTTTTTCATTTGGTTTTCCCATTTCCACAAAATGTTTTCCCATATCCAAGGAAAGAGGCAGCACCATTTGGCAAATACATTTCTGTGCCTCCTACCAGAGCCGTTAATATTTGGGTCTTGGGAATTAAAAAATAACAAACAAAAGAACCCACTTTGTTGAAACAGTTGCAGTGTGTGCACCTGGACAAAAGACAAGGGATGACAGTGGTAGGGAGAGGTCTAAATCCCTTTAAGGGACTGCTCAGGACCATATCTGTGTCAAGCCCATTAGTGAAAGGGCCCCGGTTACAAAAAAGGAAATCATGCCAAGTTTTCCTTTTAGCGTGAGCTCGTGAAGGCTTGAGCTCTGCAAACATGACTGGTCAGTTTGAGGGCAAGGGTGAGGGAAGAGGGGTGAACAGTGAAGGCAGACAGCTCTTCAGAAAGGAACTGTACACCACTTTTGCCATTCATTCTTCTGTATCAGGGGTGAATACATATCATACAGTTTGTAAATACATACATATGCATGTGTGTATAAACACATGTGAATTAGACAGTTGCTTTTACAAACTTTGGCTGCTGCTTTTGTTTAAAAAGCTGTTCTATCTCAGGCATTTTAAAAGTCCAGGCTTCATAGTTTTCCATATGTGGTTATACAGAAGTTGATACAGGCAGGACAGGATGCTCTGACTGCATGTACTTTGGATTGACCACTTTTCCTGTTGCTGTTTATTAGCTGCACAGTCTTAGATTTATGACAAGTTTCAGAGACATATAAATGTCCAGCTGTTAAATTAAATTGAATAAATTGAACTCCCAAATTTTTCAAAGGTAAGAGTATAATATATTATTTGCCTTCTTTTTTTATTTAATCAGCAGTTTTTTTAGGATGGTCTTCATAAAAAATAGGAGAACACTCTGCAGAGAAATAGAACAACTCTGTTCTGATGGAACACATGATCACACCACTTCAAATCTCTTACCTTGATTGTTTTTTAAATAGGGAAAATTAAACCAAACAAAAAAAATGCCAAAACCCAAACCAATCAATCAAACAAAACACAACAAAACAACCAAAAATTGGACTCAACAACTCAGTGTTGAGTTCAACAGATGACTTTTGTTGGGTTTGAAGAATAAAGAATGCAAGATTAGCAGGAGTGGCTGCCAACATATAGCTTAGTTTGATAGCATTAAAATATAATGCATGGGCAAATTATAATACTACATAATCTCTATTTATATGCCAGGAAACAATTTTAGAAGTATGTTCTGCTTTTGTCTACTTTGGCTGCAACATAAATGGCAAAGTGTCAAGCCTTTTACCTAGAAATGTAAGCAATGCCAGTGTGTCTGTCCTGTAATGAGTTCTTCCAGAAAGAAATCCTGATCCTTATCTAGCAGAGCACATCAGCACATTTTGGAGATCACCCATCTGTAGCCAAACACCCTGGAACAAATTTATGTTTAAAGCATTTGCTGAACAGGCAGAGATGAGGAAGGAGCCCAGTCAGACGGTGGAGCTGTGACCTGTTTCAGGCTCCCCAAGATGTGCTGCCATGCTCAGAGCTGCCCTGCACAGCACCCCACTGGCTCCAGCATCACCATGGGTCCTCCACACAAGAGGTCTGAAGATCACACCATATAAAAATAACAAAAGCCAAGCACAGCCGAAATCAAAGGATCACTGAGAACTTTCCTTTCAAGCCAGGAAAGACAAAAACTTCCTAAGCAGAGGTGTGGTCCGAGAAGGATGGAAGACTGCTGGCCCAGGGCACAGACATGCAGAGCCCCAGAAATCCCAACCAGCTAAACTGGTAAGACATGGGTGGAACATAAAGATCATTCTCTCCTTTTTTCAGACAACATGAATAAAATGAGGTGCCGAGAAATACCCCAAAAGTTAAAATCTGCTAAAAATCTTCTAAGGCAAAGCTATGACAAGAACTTGAAATTAATCCAGATGTGCTCAATTCTACTCTGATTCTCCAACCATCAGATCAGCAACCCTCCTGGCTTTGAAAGAAGCATTCAAATCATAAGTAAAGCGATTTATATTTCCATCATGTTATCAAGGCAAGGAAGTAAAAATGTTTTGCAAAGAATTGTCCAAGTCACAACTGAGAGGAGCTGAACCAGTTAAAGTGGGGCAGAGAGTTTGACAATCATAGGAGCATTTTTCTCTTCCAAACAGGTGTGTGTTAATTGCCTTCTCATTTTTCTCTATTTTCTTCAAATCTCTCATAATCCCAGTAATGTGTCCAGATCACTTTCACTTAGATTTGATCTTGGCAAAGCATCTTATCAGTCTGCTCCCTAATCCAAGCTCCCACAGCAACTGCACGGAAAGTCAGTTCATTTTCCCAGAGTGAGTTCTTTATAATCTATACAGCTCTCATCTGTTTTAATAATGCGAAAAGGAAAACAACATCCCATACAAAAAGCTCACTTTTCCTTTTGGAAAAAAAAAAGGTCCTTCCCTTATTAGTATATGACTGAACAGGAACACAAAGCCACCAGCCCTAACTTGAAACAAGAGGGGTTATGTTAGGCCATAAGGGGTCCAGTCAGTTTGTGAGTGGGATGGTTAATAATACACCACGACTTTGAAACATTCTGTATTTTCAAGTTTGTAAAGTGATACCCATCATACAAGCCAAGCTGGGAACTACATGAGAGAAACTAGCTGGACTGTGTTTCCTCTAGCATTCATACTTAATTATCCTCTTCTACCTGTTTGCTACCACCTTTTGGCCTAGTGCACTCTGTGTCCCTCCTGTGGACCCTTCTCTCCATGGATGCCACAGCCCTCTGCAGGAATAAAACTTGATGATCTAGCCATGAGATTCTACTGGGCTACCACTGTATCATCGTCCTTTGCAAATGCTGCTTGAAAAGAGTAGGGAAGATGAGATTGAGATGCATGAGTGGAACAATCTTGTACTAAAATTCTGTGGTGATCCTGTTAGTCTGATCCTTTAAGCTGACCACAAACTTCCAAACTGAAAATGCAAGTGGTGCTGATAGGAGCAAGCCAGTGACACAAGAAATACTCCAGCGTGACCTCTGACAACAAAAGGATGTCAAACTTCTCTCTTGCCTTCCTCCCTCTGAGAAAAGATCAGTTTCTCAAAGGACAGACTTCTTTCCAAAATCACACATTAGCCATTAGCTCTGAAGCTGGACAACGCTGTATGCCACTAAAGCATTGGCTGCAGCAGTTTCAGCTCCACAGCCCTTGAACATCCCAACATTCCAATGCATTACCTTTTAGTCAAACCTATATAAACTGTCTCCTAACAAATATGGGCACATGTGTGCACACATGCATGTACTAACAGACCAACCAACCAACCATCAAGCCAACACTGTAAATTCATACTTAGCCTCCAACTTGCCCAGTATCCTATTTTAAATTATCTCTCCTCAAATATTTTCTTCACATTCTCTCAAACTTTTTTACTGCTTCATCTCTGTGTACAGCTGCTTCTTCATGAGGCAATTTTGTTGCTCAGTTAACTATCACATTAATCAGGTGAATGCGTCTCCCTAGTATATCTAACAATTGCTCATTAAATCAGGTCTCCAGTACTGCTGAAAAATAATTAAAAACCTGTTTCAAATAAACAAGCTATAAAGGCATTAAGGACAAAATAGTGTGTAGGAAATGTATTAGAAACACAGGGGAAGAAAATTCTGACCAGGCACAGGCTGGGCAGATTTAGCTGAATACTGCTGTAATTGCTCATAGTGTCAGGCTAATAGTAAAAAGAAAGTTATAAATATTCACTTCAAATTAACAATGAATGTACTGTGGCTGAATACAAGCTCCTTTTATGTTTGCTTCCTACAAAGAGTCATGCAAATTCAAAGTTTGCATGCTCGCTCCACTGTTTGTTTCCAGAATAGGGGGTATAATTGATATGGGATTTACACAGCTTGACAAAGCAAGGGAGGCCAGGCTCCCCAAATCTTTTGGATCCAGCACACAAAGTTAATTAAACAAACTGTAAAGGAGCTGCACCAGTTCCCTGCAACTTCTTCACTTCTTCATCTAGCACCGTGCACAAGGATACCTAATTACAGTTTGTCAGCAACTAAGGTAATGAGAGAAACCTGCCATCAGGCAACTCAAACAAATATAAACTAGAGGTAATAATACTTCCATTGGAAGAACAACAGACTAAATTTGTCAGGTAAGTGGTTTGCTTTGCTTTAATTGCTACACACAAGTGAAATGACACAGTAAGATCTCAGTGACCAGATAAAATATGTCATTTTCTCCCCACCCAGTGAACCATGCAATGCTTTACAGATGAGTCACAATTCCCTGCCTGCATTAAAGAAGAATAATTGGAAAATATTTAAAATTTAGTTTTTAAATTGAGCCATTTTAAATTAGCTTCAAGTCAATCACACCCTCTCTAAGTCAGTCGCTGATGGCAGAGGCAACTTAGCAAAAATGAGCATTTATACTTTGCAATTCTTCTATGAGTGTTTAGTTAGGATTGTGGTGGTTAATCTACTGTTCCACTTAATTAAATACTTTAAGCCTCGTCTCATATCTTGCTAACACAATTACAATCTAGGAGTCTCCATTTTACATCAATCACTAATTTGGTCTCCGGCACTGCAATTTCTTGTTACAAAGCACTCATCTCTATCAAGTCAAGGTGCTCCTAACACCACAGCAGCCACTTGCCATGGTGAAACTGTGGCCCCAGAATAAGAATCAGTAGCTGTCTTCCTCCTGAAAGGCAGTGCTGTACCCCAGAAGGAATTCCATGGCATGTGACAGAAGTCATATAAATATACTGCACGCATACAGTTTTGGAAGGGTACTCCTGAACCACGGTTGTGCTAAGGAGGTCTGTGCTGAGAACACACTGCCAGCTGAACAACAAGCAGTAGAATGAATTTAACTTTATAACAAAAGCAAAGACCAGATAATAGACAGATGATTATCAAATCCACAGAATTAGTAGATTTTTAAAAAGCAGATAAAACCTCACACTCACTGTAGCTGAACTTCCCCCATCCTCTAGAAAGCAGATGCATCTTGTAAAATAGCAGCAAGAGAAGGGAAAGGAGGACATCCTGACAAGCAAACCAGGGATAGAAGTGAGATATTTATCTTGGTTTATATCTGAGCTCTCTTCACACATTTCTGCAAGGTTTAGCTCTGCTTTGCAAGCTTACACGACACTTGCTCGACAGTAATTTCCCAGCCTCACTGTGCATTAAATTAGATGGTGTTTTCCTAGCTATTGTTTTATGTTTCCACTTCATGTGTAAAGATTCTCTCTGCTTGCCTCTTCGGGAGTCATACACATCTATATAAGCATTACTTAAACTCACACAGAACATATGCTTGTGTGAAACCAAAAGCTTGCACAAGTGCATCTCTTCTGAAATTTGCTGCTCATTAATATGGGGCCAAAAAAAGCCTTTCAAAGGGAATCTAAATCCACTGCTTTTGGAAATCAATTATGTCTTAATGAATAAGTGTCAATCGTCATCTATCCTAACGGCAACATTTTGAGAATATTGTAATTCTCTGCAATGGTTTCTTGGAGATTAAAGCATATAGATACTTAGGGTATTAGATATTTCTAAGCAAAAAAAAATTAATTGTGCCTATTTTTTGCTCAACGGGTAGGTAATGGAAAAACTATTGAAAATG
Source organism: Ammospiza nelsoni (assembly GCF_027579445.1). Lineage (NCBI taxonomy): Eukaryota > Metazoa > Chordata > Aves > Passeriformes > Passerellidae > Ammospiza > Ammospiza nelsoni. Next base: position 59,068,948 of record NC_080634.1, on the reverse strand, counting down.
AAATACAATTTAAAGCAGTCTTTGCCCGGGAGTAACCTGTGTGTGTAAAACATCAATGCTTTTGTCATGAAAATGCTTCAGGAAACCTTCATGGAAGAAGACAAATTGTTTTGGTCTCTCAAAAATTCCAATCTTGGCTGTTTACCATTAAACTATACAATACATTCTGCTTTGTGAAGCCAAAGTTTTATTCCTCAAAAGTTTTATTCAGTAGCCAAGAAAGCCAATGTTCAGAAAGTAAGAGTGAAACTTAACTGATTTGGTCACAACTCTTTCATTGTCTTTTATAAGCCTACAATGATCTGTATATTGTACTGATAAACAGCCCTTGCTAAGTAAATAAAACTGATGAAATCCATCTGGTCTTTACTGTACATGTTTCTTGCAGGAACATCAGTTTTCACAGGATTTCTTTCCTTTTTCCCAGGCAGGCAGAACTGTGCAAGATCTGTCCCAAATGAAAAGGAATAAACTGCTAGTTGTAAAGCCAGATGTTTCAACAATAACCATAAGATGATGTGGTAGGCAGAAAAACCCTATATATGATATTTGTGGTAAACTACTCTGATTCTGCGCTAGTTTCTACTCTGTTTTTCAGAGAAGGACAGAAACATTCATTGAGATGTAACCAGCTTTAGAAAAAAATGTAAACTTCCTTTGCAGTTTAGAGTTTTGCACCCTCATTCACTTCCCAGGTTGTTTCATACCTAGAAGCAGTGCTACTGTAGTGTCTGGCATGATGGCAACCCAGTTGGATCTAACAAATCAGGGACGTTTCATCTTTTTCTTATTATCCTTCACGAGACAGGTATGTCCTGTTTCCAGACTTTGATTACAGAACAGATATATTGAAGTCCATTGAACTGGTTTTGGCTGGAATAGAGTTAATTTCTATTTTCTTCACTGTAGCAGGTATGGGGCTATGTTGTGAATTTGTGAGAAAACAGTGTTGATAACACAGGGATGTGTTTGTTACAGCTGAGCAAGGCTGACACTGAATCAGGGCCTTTTCTGCCTCTCACCCCAACAGAGAGTGGCTGGGATTGTGCAAGGAGCTGGGAGGGGACACAGCTGGGACAGCTGACCCCAGCTGACCAAAGGGATATCCCATAATACACGGTGTCATGATCAGCATATAAAGCTGGGGGAAGGAGAAGGAAGCAGGGAATGTTAAGAGTATTTGGTATTTGTCTTCCCAAGTCACCATTACATGTGATGGAGCCCTGCTTGGGGATGGCTGAGCACCGGCCTGCCCATGGGAAGTGGTGAATGGATTCCCTGTTCAGGTTTGCTTGTGTGCTCAGCTTTTGCTTTACCCATTAAACTGCCATTATCCCAGTGCAGGATTTTCTCACTTTAACCCATCTTATCCTCTCCCTCATCCCACAGGGAGAAGGAGTGAGGGGATGTGTGAGGCCTACCTGCCAGATGAATTAAAACACAGCACCCATATAAGATCTAGCTTTCATATGTACATATTCCATAAACATAACCTATCCCTTGCTGTAACATACTATGAAATTTATTGTGTGCCGAATAAGAGATCATTCTTCCATGCTACAAGAAATTCTGACATATGAAGTTTGTTTTACAACCCTAAATCAAGCCAAATTTATTGACCAGAGCTTCAGCTCATAGTACATTTCATGTTGCAGCTTTTTAAAAAGTTTATAAATTCTCTACTTAAAAATGGAAAAAATAAATTTCAAGGAGAAATGTGTAACTTCTTAATTTGCAAAGGCACACTTCGGTTATTTCATTGAAAAATTGCTTAAAACATAAGTGCATTTCAAACAGAACCTAATTCTCAGTTTTTGACAAGAGTTTTTAAAGGTCTTGACTTTAATAACTTCACAAGGGAAATCTTTTGGGGCAAAAGTATTGCAAAAGCACACTGTGCAAAAGACATGAATCTTGTAAGATGTAGATTATTAGAAACAGCAAGAAGAAATGATTACATTTATATGGAAAAGCAGACCTATGAGTGGTAATAATTACATTTATTAGACTTGATCTTATTTTCAGTATGAAAGCAGGCATGTTTTAATATTCCAAACAACTACAGAATACTTTCATTTGTTTTGTTCATTAAAAAGAAAAGAGAAGAAAACACTGCAAATAAATCTCATTCATGGATACAGATATCTCAGCTCATAAAATCAGTGAGCTCTCAGCACATGTTTTCTACTGGGTATTATAAACCAAATGTATAAAATGCATGGTTCCAGAGAGAAGTATATGGTTTTGCAGTTCACTGAATCGTTTCTTTAGCAACCTTTCCATTTCTCATCTGTGTAAGTAAATGAGAGCAAACCAGTAGGTTCTGAAAACAGACAGAATATTTCTCCTTTATTTAAGAGTTAGATGAGAACAGCAAACTACATAAAAAAAACCAGAATTCATAGAAGCACAGAAGAACATAGGCTGAGGGGCATCTTTGGCAGTCACTTGGTACAACTCCCTGTTCTAGGTGTGACCAACTCAGATCTGGTTGCTCAAGACTGTCAGGTTTGAATATCTCCAAGTGCAACCTGCTCTAATGGTTGATTCCATTACTGTGATTTGTTTTTTGGTTGGGTTTTTCTCCCCCTAATATCCAAGTGGGATTTCCCACATTGCAATTGGTGTCCATTCCTATCACATTCCCCTTGCAAGAAACATCTGGTAGGGGGTTTCCTTAGACCCCCGATTAGTCAGCTGAGGACAACATTTAGATCCTGAAGATAACATTTATGTCTTTCCTCAAAACTCTTTTTGTCAAAAACCTTTTGTGGCAAAGCTATTGCAAAGGCATGCTGTGCCAAAGACATAGCTCCAGGAATGCGCGGCAGATAACAGCTGAGGAAAACAAACAACACCCAACAGACTCCGTTGTCTCAGTGCCATCGTGCATATCACATGCTCCATCACCACCCAAGAAATCTCTGAAGTGTTTGTTACAAAGACAGAACACACAGGTGATGTCCAAGCAGTGGCCAAACCAGCTGACAGATTGTCATCTACTTCAAAGGGCTTTTGATCAAGTCCTTCTTTTACATGTGTACTTGAACAAGCAGTAAGAAAGGCAGCAGGAGGGGAAAGATTAGGTATATCACAGAGCTGTTTAGTGCAGTTTTCTCTACTTTCAGTTTAAAGATTTTTTCATAATTGGAATTAAAGCATTTCAGTCCTTATGATATCAGACATTATACACTGATGTCTTCAGAAATAAGTATCTAAATGTCCTGGTACATAATTTGGTTTAAGATGAAATGGTACATTACATCTATCTGTTCTACAGCAGGAGTGGAAATCCTTAGATTTAATTTCTTCTCACCTGGTTACTTCAGCCAGTGACCAAAGTACAGTGTCTACAAATAGCTGGTAAGTGGGAGAGAGCACATTGTCACATTGCTGGCAAAGCACTGATCATTGAATTCTTATTAAAGTTCTAATGTTTAGATACATCTTAACTTTCAGCTTTCTGCAGTGGAATTCATCTATATCTCTGTGTACCTTTATTCTCTGACATTTCATGATTTCCCTTGAGACTCTAAGGAAAAAGAAGCTGTTTATACACACATCAGATCCAGAAATTGATTCACTTACCAAACAGAAACATGAACTAATAGGATGGTGAGATTGTGAATCACATATTCTGGGACTTTAAGGCAAGCTGATAGTCATAAAATGAAGTTCCCTGGAGACACTGAAACCCAGCAGAGCATATTAGAGTATATTTTCTGAATAATTTGTTATTTTTTTGTCCAATGAAATACATATTTTGAGTCTAAGTTAGAATAATACAATTATTTCTGTCATCACCACATACTGATTTGACTGCATTTTAGAAAGTTAGCTACCAAATAGAGAACTTGCAAGTATTCCTTCAAAAACAACACAAAGCCTCCCACCACTAAGCCAACTCCAATCCTCCCTGTTCCCATTCCTCTCAAGCAAGAAGTGCATTCACTAGCTATTAGATATGAAGTGGCTGCAAGTCATTACTATTTCACTTTTTCAAGGATCTTATTTTCTCCCTTGTGTTTTTGAGGGCAGTCAGCCAGCTGTATGTGACAGACATCTGCAAGAAATGTGAACCCATACAAAATTTCAGCTTTCAGACAACTCAAGCTAAATTACAAACTTGAAGTTTCAATATAAGCTTTCAATATAAGCAGCAAAGACAGCACAAATAAAGGCAATACTCTGTCCTAGAGAGCATATTATACACAACTAAAACAAGCTACTGTTCTTGAAAGAGGAAGTTCTAATCTGCTGATTTCTCTACTTTTTTTACTAATTATTCCTTGAGTTTGTTGCCCATTCTGCAATACTGTGATGGAGTGAAATTTTGACTAGTAATAGCATTTGACAATCTCCTGAAAAAAAGAAGAGGTTCTTCTTTTATTTTGATACATTTAGATACAATAAAGAATAAAAAGTGGATTTATTGAATTTTAGGAAACAGAGGGTCTGGCAGTTCAGACATGGAGATAACGACAGAAAAGGTGCTTTGTACTCTATAGTACTCTCTCTCGACCATGTGGATGAGAAGATCTCATAAATAGCCAGATCAAAAGGGAGATAACACCTTGAAAGTAGGATAGAAAAGTCTTCATTTGATTTCTCAGGAGGAGAGCTTTCAGTCAAAGAGGATGTTTACAGAAGGTTGAGAGATGTGATTATAGTACTGGCATCTTTAGTTGGCTTGAAATGACAGACATATTCTTAGCCCTCTAAAAGGTCTTAAGACTTTTCTTAGTTAAGGCCCCATGAGCCTGAAATTATTTTGAAATGAGTGGCAAAGTTGACCCAGGAACTTGGGGTGTAGCAGACTCTCTGTTCTTTGTGTAGACAGAAATCAAAAGCTGACACACCAGGAGCATACTAAGGCACGTCATGGAAGGGATTACACTCAGGAAGATTGCTTAGCAGAGACAGAACACAAACCAGAAACATGGCACTGGATGGTGCAAGACAAACTAAGCAAGAAGAAAAAAAAATTGTGAGTTAAAACTGCAGAGATAAAGCAGATGCTTCACAAACAAATGAGGTTACTGATGCTGGAGGTATGTAGGGAGGTTCTCATGTCTTGTGGGAGTTCGGCTGAAAGATGGAGTGGGAGGAGGAGAAACCCCAAGTGAGGTGTGAGAATGACGAGAAAAGAAGGACACAAGCACAAAAGCAAAGGGGGAAGAAAAGGTCAATAAGACTGAAGTAAAATTAAAGTGAGGTGCTCCTGAATACTCTTATAGTTATTATATAAATTACATACTTTATCTGCCACTTAGCTGTTTAAAAAATAATTGTATTATTGATATCAATATAAAACTGTCAAGGTGCTCCACACAAACACAAGTTTGGGTAATGTACGTGCCCTGCAACATTTACCATCAATCTGAACTCGGTAAAACTCAACCATTCTGTCATAAATAACTGCCCAAAACCTCTGCCAGATCGGCACTATTTCCAAATTTCAGCTATATTTACACACCCACAGTTAGCAGCTGACAAGTCATATATGAGGGAAATTGCCTCCCTCTAAAAAAGAGCTGCTGTCAGAGCTGCTCTGTTCCACATGGAAATAATTCAAAGGAGTTGTCATGAAAGAGCAGCTATACCCAGAATAGTTACCACAACAGACATTTTTACTCAACACCTATTGCAGTCTTTTTGCACCACTTTTGTTCAACTGCTGAGTTAAGTACCGAGCATAAGTTTCCTTTTTTTTTTTTTAAAAAACTCCTCATAACTGCATGAAGCTACCAGAAAGAAAAGAAAAAATAAAGTAAAAAAAAGATTGAAAGGTCAAAGCAGTGTTCTTAAGGTAAAATTTCAAACACAAGCAGGTAGACATTGCCCAGAGATGGGCCCTATGTACTTTATTAGCTGATAAGCACTGTCAGTGCTTGGTAAGGTAGGGATGAGATAAGCAGTCTCACCCTATGTCTTGGCACTGCATATCTGGTGGTCAAGAGGAGGAAACTCTTTACATTTCAGAAGCCTCCACCTTCACACCTAATTCTGACAACAGCTGCAGTGCCTCCTCTGGGAGGACTCCCTGTATTTTTGTTTTCTCAATCTTTTTTTCCTTTTGCTCTGAAGGAGGAAAGGTGAGGAGGCATCATTGGAGATGAATGGGGAGGGCAGGCCAGCTTTTATGAGCTGGAGTGACAATACGATGCTGGATGGTGACAAGGCCGCAAGTTCCAGGAAATATGAGCTCAGAGACTCATATCCCAAAGAAAGGAGGATGCAGAAGGAGAGGGATTTTCTAGGGAGAAAAGAGCACTCACTAATCATAGAATGCTTGGGTTGGAGGTTACCTTGAAGAACATCTAGTTACAACCCTGCTGCCATGGGCAGTGACACCTTTCCCTAGACCAGGTTGCTTCAAAGCCCCATCCAACCTGGCCTTGAACACTGCTAGGGACGGGGCATCCACAGCTCCTCTGGGTAACCTGTGCCAGTGCCTGCTACAGCCTCCTGCACCTTCCCCTGAGCCCCACTGTCTCTGCAGAGCTCCTCACTCCTTTTCCCCAGCTGTTCTTAGAGAGTTGATGGGGCAAGTTAACTTTCTCCATGCACAGCTGACCTCTTATCTGTCTAGGACATCTCCAGCAGCTCAGCTACTATCTCAAAGCCCTTTCCCTTATTTCTGCATCCTAACTTCACCCTGTTACTGCAGAGCCTGAGGCTCTGCCTACAGAGGCAGAAAACCTTGCGCTGGTCCCTCATAGAGTTGAACATCTGAATGGCACATGAGTCCCTCTTGTGACATGTGTCATCTCTTCAGCTGGGTAAAGAGACACAATAAGGCAACATGCTCTCACATCCAGTTTTCAGGCCCTTGCTGTTACATGCCACTGGGCATGGGGGATACTAAAATATAGTTGTACCACCCAAAATGGAACTTAACGCTTTCATTTTTTCAGTGTACATCCTAAATGGAAATTTCCATAAATTTGCTTTGAAAGTAATTTAAGCAACTGCTTCATTCCCTAATCTAAGAGAAGGAAATACCACAAATGTCACAGTAATTTCAGTTACTTACAAAAACATTCATAGAGATTTTAGTATCACTGCCTATATGTGAGCAGTATTGCCCTAAGTAAGTGAATCCATAAAGAACAGGTTTTATTGTAAGGTAATATTAACCTTGGTGAAATAATCAGTACTCTTGAAATCTCTGGTTTGGTTGACATAGATACTGGTTCCAGATAAACCTAAGATAAAAAAGATGATATGCAGCATTGAAAAAACTTATGAATTTAGGATAGCTAGTGAATTTTGGATCCACTGAAAACATTACAATGAAATGAAATATAATACTTCCTTGTGTGCCAAATATTCTGTCTGGTTTTGTTTGGTTCACATAACAACCCGAAATTCAGGTATCCATTCTTTTCAAAGAAGCAACTCACTATTTCAGATAGCAAGCATGAATAACTGATTTTATGCCTATATTTATATATACACACACATACCAGCCTTTGGACTATGCTGTGCCACAAGTTATCACAGCTGTAAAACTGGCTGGATAAACTTGAAAAGAAAATATGGACAGAAATCCTTTGCTGAACAGCATGCCCAGTAATGATCTCAGCTCTTAACAGGATGACAGAATTCCCAGGATCTTCAAAATTCCCACCCCGCTGTATCAAAGTGGGTTTCTTTTTCCCTCTTACAATTTTTAAGCCTTGGGTCCATCACTCAATGGGTTTGAGGGCTCGCAGTTCATAATCTTGTTATACAGACAGTCAGGATGGGAGAAAAGATGGGAGACAAACTTAGTTAATTTATCCTGGGCTGGCAGCCCTCTTTCTGCAAAGCATCCAGTGCCTGCCTTGGCTCACTCTCACAGGTTTCCTAAGCCGTGATAGAATGATATGGACATAATCCCTGGCATTTTGTCACTGCTGTCCAAAATATTCTCAGCAGCAACAGTGAGCATTGTCCAACATAATCAGACATTGAGTAATGTGAAGCTAAAATAAGACAGAGGGACCAAACAATAATAGCCAAGGCTCCCCTCCACAAATGGATCCAGTCCACGAACCAAAACAGATGTACAAAATGCTCTCACAACCAGCACCATGCATTAAATCCACACCCCCCTACCCAAGGGCTCTGCTGTGTGTTTGGCAGCCTCTCCCCAAATGTTTAGCTCCCTTGTTCATTTTCTCCTTCAAATGACTGATAATAATGAGAAGCAAATGTACCCACAATTTGAGGGACAGAAGAAGCTTCCAGAGGAAGAGCATATCTTTTTTTTTTTAAGATCTATTTGATGCTCTAAAATATGCATTTCTCTGGCTGTCTTGCTCTAATCACACGTTACTCTTAGCCAAGAAGTAAGTCAAGTAATACTCTTCATGGGCTGCAATTAAAAGAGCAAACCAGAAAGCATTGCTAGTACCTGGATAAACAGCAAGTTTTTTATTAATTAAAATAATTAATTATTTAGATGTGCATGCCAGTAGTGGTCCATCTGATTCTGAAACAGAGCCTGGACACATATTCCAGGAATGTTCAAGATGGGACGCACTTGGTACTTTTACAGAAGGGTGATGAGTGCAAGTGCCTTATATGTCAATATGGAAGGCTACACCTAAGTCTTTGTCAAGCTTTGAACACAGGTCGGTTCCATAGCAAGAAAGTTTGATTCAGGGTTTTTGGAGGGTAATAGATAAATGCTGTGCATTAACCTACAAGACACAAACCACTGAAAATCATAGCGCAGTTTTATCCAAGATAGTTCTCCTCATTGTAAAGTCAATATAATGACAAAACCTGAGGTAAAGCCTGAAATACACTTGTTTGCACATGGAAAATAGGAATGAACTATAGACTCAAGCTCATACCTGCCCACTAGCAGATGAGGTGTGAGATGAGATGAGCCCTGAGACAGGAGATGTTCGCATCACTCAGGCCACTGCTTCATCTTCTCTAACATCATTTCCCTGGATTTTTTTTCAGAGACCAAGCACAGGCATGAAGCTACTGACTTAGTCCTATCAAGGTTGACAATTCTTTAAAAAGCAGCATAGAAAAGAAAATAATACAAGAAGTCAACAAGCATCTGCTTTTTAAACCTTTATCACAAGTTTAGGGGACCTTCCTCATCCCCTGAGCCCACTACTTTTGTAACAGGGACTGCTGCACCTACTAAAGTTGTACAGCTGCACTAAAAAGAACCTCTGGTTTCTGTGAATTTGAGAACAGCAAGCAAGGAAATAGCTACATGTGGTTACCATTTTGTATCTTTATCCCTTTTTTATGCTTTTATTATCTGCACAACATCTTTGTTGGAACTTCTTAATATTCATTTTAAGTCTAGCAAGTATGATAAAGTAGCTAAGTTGCCTCACTCCCTTAGACATTACGTCAGCATACCCTCTCCAGAAAAGATAAAATATTTATGATGATTAATACAAAAGACATTACAGACAGAGCATTTCAAGAACATCAGAACAGATTAAAATTTAAAACAATAACATACCTAATAGCTTTCTCTACTTTGGGATCTGAAGGGCTGTACTGAGGGTCTTTTACCACTTCAGAAACAACACTAAAAGATTTTCTTGTACAATTAGTATTTAGGTCTGATGTGAAGTCAAGTGAAAAGCATGCTAAATTCAGATTATAGTCTTTTTTAAACTCACCATGGGCAGGGAAAGTTGATGCCATGTTTAATATCAGCAAGCACCACCTGTGTGGTTATTTCATTGATGTAAGGAGAAGCAATAACCCTTTGGGAATGATCAGCAGCCATTTTAGTCCTGCTTGACCAATGCTAGCTGAATGTGGTGTAGATCAACTGCAGTGTGGGATGGAGCTGTGAGATGCCTTGCTGGGACCCTCTTCCCCCACAGCTCAGCAGCTGTTTGTGCTCAGCCCTGTTCCTCTCTCCCTGCCTACACTCTGCTGTGGCTGTGCTCTGTAGCCAGTCCCGTGGCCTCCTGGTGCCAGCCCTGGCCAGGAATGCCACTGCTCCTGCTCCTGCACCGCCATCCTCATTGCTTCCCTGGCCCTTAGAAACAGCCCTGACACAGGGGTGTGTGGAGACATCCTCTATTTCCCATAATTTCTCAGAAAGGTGCTCTACTCTTTTTCAATAGAATCATAGAATCATTTGGATAGAAAAAGACTTTCAAGATCACTGAGTTCCACCATTAAACTCCAACTCGGCACTGCCACCTTGATAAAGGCCGGAGCTTTATCAGCCTGACATTTCCTGTAAGACTGGCACTTCTTGTAAGTCAAATTGTTCAGCCTGGAGGAGACTGTGGGGAGGAGACTTCATTGTGGTCTTCAGCTTTCTGGTGAGGAGAAGAGCAGGGGCAGGCACTGATCTCTTTTCTCTCATTACCAGTGACAGGACCCAAGGGAAAGGCCTGAAGCTGTGCCAGGGGAGGTTCAGGCTGGATACCAGGAAAAGGTTCCTCAGCCAGAGGGTGGCTGAGCACTGGAACAGCTCCCCTGGGAAGTGGTCACAGCACCAGCCTGACAGAGTTCAGGGAGCAATTGGACAATGCTCTCAGGCACCTGGTGTGACTCTTGGGGTGTGCTGCATGGGGCCAGGAGTTGGACTTAATGAATTTTGGGGGTCCCTTCCAAATCAGAAGATTCTATGGTTCTATGAAAAACACCAAATCTCTTGAATTAAGTGCTTGTAGACACTGACCACAATCCAGTAAAATCTTTGATTTCCCCAGGCTGGCTGAGCAATAAAGACAGGCTGCAGCTGTGCCCTTCAGGATGGAGAAGTGTTGGCTGGACACAAACAACTGAATGTTCCCACAGCCCATCCTGCTGCGGTGGAGGGAGGCATTCAGAGCTGAAATGCTTTTGAAAGTAAGGCTGTGCAAGAAAAGCAAGGTGATATCTGCTCCAGACCACAAATACACTGAGGAAAATGCTGAGGAGGGATTCCTCAAGCATCTGTTTACACTGTGTAGGAGAAATATCTGAGTTACCACAGAGGACTTAGTAGCACATGCTGGAGGCTTTGTGCTGCCTTAAAATAAATAAAAAGATTGTAAGAATTCTACATAAGGATGTTTTCTGAACTCAGTAAGCATTTAGCTTGCAGAAATTTTATATTATACCTAATCCTGAATGATAACATAACATTTACCACATAACTAAAAATTAGCAGTTGCTTCCTTATGAATGTCACCTTTTGCTCATTATGTTTCTTAATCACAAACAGGATAACATGAAAACAAATATACCTCATGTGTTAAAAGGATTCATTTTGCAATCCTGAGAACAATTATGAGCAAATTCAGCTGGGAGAAACAGTTTATTTGGGAAAAAGATGAAAGCTGGGGCCTGTTTAAGAACATTTTATCAGACACTAAAAAAAGCCATTAACAAAGAAAAAAAATGAATACTTGCCTGAATCATCACAATGGCCTAGTGAAGTAAAAATAGATATAAAAAATAATCCACATCCAGGAACATAGGGAAATGGATTGCAATTAATATACATTAGGTAATTAACAAAAAAAAAAATGAAAGAAGGAAAGAAAATCAATGTTATGTAGACTAAAGGACATAATCAACTTTCTAAGTATGACAAACAAAAGAGGAATGGCAGCAATGACATTAGTGCTTTTCTGGACAGAAGTTACAATAACGCCAAAAAAGATGCAGGAAAGTTAAACATGCTCAATAAATAGATCACTTCTGCTTTTGCTGGTGAGAAGAAGCTTCTTTTAAGTTTACTTTTCCACACTAAGTGTGCCCCTCTGCCAAATGCACTTCTTTATTCTAGTTTCATGCTGGTTCATTTGGATTTTCAAGTGTTTTGATGGTCAGTGTTTCTTTTTTTGTCTTCTACAGTGCTTCCTCAGGTTGAGGTTTTCTTCTCTGTGTCACCATTTGGTAAGTGAACCTGAAATGCCTCTACAAAGGAGTCTGTGACATTCTCAGAAGATGCCTGCAATCCCTCCATCACTGTCCTCAACCCACCCCTGGCATGATACACAGGTGCAGTTTACTTGGCTACTTTGATATTTTAATTCACACTCAGCTATCACAAATACTTTCTTTGCTTGTAAAGTAGCTTGGAAGCATATCAAACAGCAGCTGTATCAGCACTTTTTATAAAAACCTAAAGCAGGAGGTTTTGAACCACCAGCATAGATTTTTAATTAATCTTAGACAAATAGAGAAATTCCAGAGCAGTGGAAGAATGCTAAAACTATGTCAGTTTTGTAAAAGGTAAACAGGATGACCAAGGTCTAAACAGACCTATAAGCCCTTCATCAACCCCAGACAAAAAACCCAGAGTGCTTGCTATCAGATTTCATGCCATAAAGCTATTGTTAATCTTGTCCAAACAAGCTTCACTGATGACAGGGTTTCCTGAACAAGACCACAGAAAACCCCTAATGGACTTGGTTAAAACAAAAAGCATTCTGGAACTTGGACCGATTTGAAAAAAAAAAGGAGAAAACAGTCATCAAAAATTAAATTTAAAAAAAATTAAAAACCCAGATAGTATTAATCTTTACTAGTTGTCTTTTATGTCCCCCCAACTTTACATTTCATTTAGACTTAAGTACACAAAAACAGTAAAGAAGTTAAGCCAAATAATTACAGAGCAAAAAGTCCCATTTGATGTATTAGGGTATCTTCTAGAACACTATTTTTTTATTTTTAAAATATATCTGAATCCTTTATAGATCTTTGTGTTGCCTTTCTTTTTTCCAGATCAAGAAGTAAAATTCAAAAACAGAAGGAAAAAAGCATGCTCTTTATTCAACGTTAAGTCTTCATGGAGCCCAGAGCCTTTAAGCATAGGTGCAGAAAATGACATTGATGTTTCCTTGTGGATTGCTTTTATATATTTTTGTACATAGTTCATATTCATCTAATGAGCTAAAGAAACATCAGTGCAATGAAGGCAAACGGAAATGGTGAGCTTTAAAAAAGTTTTGACATTTCAAATGTTTTGAGGTCTATAATGTCATATTTCTTTGGTGATTTTTTTAAGAAAAGTGCGACAATCACTGTTGCAAGAAAGGACCCTTCCTAAGAACAAATATTTATGGGGTGTCACTGACAGTTAAAATAAGGTTTTGCAACATATATGTAGGTTAAGATAGACCATAAAACAATTTGCTAAGGTATGAATCAACTTTTGGCTTCCTATGTTGTAGTACCTTGAACAATATTTGCTTTCCCAGAAGAAATAATCTGGTTTCTACATATCAGTCATTCAAAAAGAGGACTCTCGACACGTCCTAGGGCTGTGTTTAGGAAGCATTATTTGCCCGTAAGAGTCACAGATCGCTAAGCAGATTTACGGGCTTGCAGAGAAGTTATCCTCGCTAATCTTTGCTTAAGAGTAAGTTGAGTCTGATACGACAGCTAAGCAGCTTTCGGAATTGTATCGAGTTCCGCTTCGCTGCTCATAGTGTCTTTCTTTCCTGCTAAATGATCAATCTCAATTTAGGCATTGGGGGCAAAGGAAAGATGAAAGAGGATGGAGAGAAGGCAGTACTAGTCTTCACTTGGCCCTCTGTAAAGCACAACAATTCCTGATCCACTGATGGTTTCTGTGTTGAACTGGGCCACAGAGAATTTCAAAAGCCTTGCATGAGGGGGCTTTGAACAGGGAGGGATTAACCACGTATATCACAGGCACTTGCAGGTAATAATGCAATACATTTACCATTAATACATTCAAAGCATCTAGGAGACTGCCTCATGACTGTGAAAGCCACTAAAAACTTAGATTATTTATAACTAAATATTTTACCTTCTTTCTTTAATTATTCTTGGGAACTTCTCTCTTACATATAGGGAATATGAAGCATCAAATTCTACATTCCTATCCCTAAGTATGCATAATTTGTAGAAAGAGAAAAAATGTTTCAGCACTGACTGATCTACAAATTGAATTACTGTGATCCTCTTTGTCAGGTAATGAAGCTCAGTTTGCTACTCTTAGCAAGAAATTTTTAAAAAATGGTGTTCATTTATAATTTTTAAAAGAATCCTGCTCCTTGTAAAAGAAAAATCAGTAATGCAAATAATCTCTCTACCCACAGCTGCCCAGGAAAGAAGTAGAGAATATAGAAGAAGCCTTCACACCTGGGGCAAACCTGAGTGCTCTCAGGACAGTGAAGATGCAACTCCCAAAGCTGAAAGTCCCCCCCAGTAATGCCTTGTCTCCAGCCTGAGAACTAGGACCAGCAAGAGTGCAACTGGTACTTTTGCAGTCTGTGCTAGCACACAGAGCTAGATTTAAATTACATACAGCACCACACGTTCTGGGTATCACACTCAGCCCTGGATTACATCTGGAAGAATATACAAAGCATGAGAAGCCAGTGTACCACATGCCCTCCACGTGATACTACACAAACATTTCACCTTGCCAGCAGTCTCTGACAGTATCAGTGCTGTCTCTGTCTGATGCTAACACAGACATGTCTGTCCCTCCAATGCTCACTGATCGACTACTCTGAGCGAACACGGGGAAGAGCTGTGGCAATGCCATTGCAAAACTTGAAACCACCACATCAGAAATTTTTGCAGAAATATCATCCTTTTTGTGACTATATAACACTGGAAATTTACTCTGCACAGTACAGCCATCAAGCATTCTAGCTGCATGGGTTCCTGCATCCCCACTGTCGCAGTGGTCCTGCCAGAGTCCTGCCCTGCCAGCTAGGGTTTGACATGCTGTGAAAAGAGACCTTGAAATCAGAGCTGCTGTGCAGCTCGACTTGCTGATAACTGATCTATATGAGATAGCATGACAAAATGTGAACAATGATGCCTGACATCCCACATGCTATCACATGCCAGAAATGTTTGGAGGGTGGAACAGAATGACATAAAAAGAAATTATGTGCAGCATACTTTTCTTTCCATGCTAGTTAAGTGACATTGTTTTGGCAGTTCAGTCTGATGCTGAAAGTACAGCATCCTATATATTTTCTATTTAGAAGAGATATACTAATCTGACAGGGGAAAGATTTGACTTCCTTTTATTCCAATTGAAGTTGCATATATTTAAATGCAAAGTACACATAATTTGGGCAACTGCTTGTAAATAATCTCATAGACTGAACCCCAGGCTATCACACTTGTTTCTTTAAACAAGGTAGAAGATTTCATTCTCTCCACCTGAATTTTCTCAGCTGATTGAAAGTAAACACATATTGAAGCAAGACTATATATAATTATGTTTTTTTCATTAAAGGAACAACTGATGAACACAGAGCTTTTTCCAAATCAGCAATTGAGAGCATTTTGTAGTCTTTCAGAGAGAAAAGTGGCTAAAGCACAGACATTGAAAAGTTTCATCTGCCAGGGATCAATTGTTGTGGGATACGGCTTGTGCACAGAAAAAGCTTTGCTTTCCTCTCCATTAGGGGTCTGTCTACTCTAAAAATTAGACCACAGAAAAGAGTGGAGGGGAAACAAGAAACAGTCTGCCTTGTCCCTAGAGAAAAAATGTTTAGCTTTCCTTGGCAGAACTTTTCCCCCCTTACATTTACCAGGTTTTAATTGTTTGGGGTTTGTTATGGTTGTTTCTTTCTTTTTTCCCCCCCTCAATTCTTTTCCAGCTCTACCCTCAGCCTGAGAAAAATCTAAAATTCCACCCAAGTGGCTATTCTCCTATTTAAACATACTAATGCCTTAGTAATGACTTTCTCACAAGCTTTTTTTTAAAATGTGTTCCTCTCTCTGTTTTCCTGAGGAGTCCCTGTTCCTCTTTGCACCTGGAAGGAAACAAATGCTTCAAGATGCAGAACAGCCTGAGGGCTCCTCCTCAGCTGACACTGTCATTATATGGATGATGTGCCATCCCTGGCAGGGCTGTCATTTTATTTATTTTATTTGTTTTGCTTTTTCTCAGCAGAAACAACAGCCATTTATGCCCTTGCCATGCACCTGCCTTTTTACCTGCATCCAAACATGCCACTAACAACACTGCAATGGATGGGCTGTGTACACTCTAACTCAGGAAGTGATTTGGTAAAATTAACATTTAGAAGCAGGCACCAGTAGTTATTTCACACATTATTAACTTATATTACAATTCAAATAAGCTTACAGCTGGCAAAAAAAGTCTCTTCTGTAAAGTGATCTCAAACATAATAGGCTTAATCAGAGATAAATTAAATTAGTCAGTCATGCATACTACAGCATATTAGCACTGAGTAGTTATTAAATACATTTTCTGTTATCAGTTGTGCAGGCAGTATTGTAGCAAACACAGTGCATGGGAAAACAGTAAATAAACTTTATGTTTGGGAGGCTACATGTTTGACATTTCCTAGGTTTTATCAAATGTTACATGATCTTTACCACTATAACTGCCACCAGGTTAAGTCCCCATAAATGATTCAACTTCACTCCCAGGCAATTAGCCAAAAGCAGAGCAGAGAGAACTAATGAATACCTAGACAGCAGATGTTCAGCGTGGTTTTGTGTTTTGGAGGGGATTTCTTCCATGCCAGTTTTTGGAAAGAAAAAAGCATGCATGGATGAGTCATAGCTGGTACACAATTGATAAAGAGGAGACAGGCAACATTTCTATTTGTTGTAAAATTAATCTTTGTATTTAGGGCTTTTCAAAATTTCTTTCCTCCTTTGGTTTCACAACTACCGTTTGAAAAGGTCTTATAATTGTGTGCAAATATTGGAAGGCACTGCTGTTGCCTTGCTGCTATCATAACTTCCTTTTCTACTGCTGTTATAGCAGCCAGCAGCATCACTTCCATCTCCAGCTGAAAATTTGTGTGAAAAAGAATACAACACAGAATCGCTCACATGTGCTTTACATGAAGAATCATTACTTTTGTGACAGGATCCTAAACCCATATTTTTGTTCTCTCATCCATCTTTCAGAAACCCATCAGTACAGTACTTAGGAATATCATAACTTGCTGAGCCTGACCAGAAGACTTGGGAGCATATCTGACATTCTCTTACACTCTGCACATTTAAAACTCAATGTAAGGTGACAAGAACATTAAGCTGCCCACAGACCAAAATGTGAAACTAATCAGTATCTGTTCTGAGCCACAGGTACAATAATTGGAAAATTAAAGTGCCTGTGAACTGCTAGGGCTGGCTGCATCAAAAAGCAACACCTTGAAATGATTAATGAAGACAAATGTATGCAACTATTTCTATTGACAACAACTTCAGACAATTGTAGGCTAAAAAAATAACACTGTAGTTCTCATTTATTTTCTCTAAAGCTTGCCTCTTCCAAGAATCACTTGCTAGGAAATGTGTAGGCACTCACTGGTTAAGAAGTGTTTTAAGTGGGAGCTCCTTTAACTCAGATTTTGAAAACACAGCTTCTTTGCTGTGCTTCCTGTAACTATTGTCTGTGACAATTCTGGTACAGAGGATATCAGTCACGACAGAGGCATTCAACATCACACCCTTCACCTGAAAATGTTAATATGACCTGTAAAAGTAAAATGTCTCAACTAATGTGTGAAGGCAGTTCTCAACAGACCTCTTAAGAAAATCATTCACGGCAGCGCTGTTTCAAAATGTCCCTTTCTGTTTTACTGCTCCCATCACATCCATCAGTGGCATGGCCAGTCCACTGAACGAACGGGATGTCCTGAAGGGCACCATCATGGATGGGGCTATTGCCATGGCTCTGAACTGCACAAAGCAGGGGCTCTTAGGTGTGAAAGGGAGAGTGAGGCTAAAAAACCTCTTCCTGAAAAGTAAATGGTGTATACATACACACATACAACAATTAATGTGATTTTTTTCAGTTTTCTCCACCCTTTTAAAGTCCCAATAGTAAAAAATATAAATTCCTTCTGTTCTCTGAGACACTGGAGTTGTCCCAAGCAGAAAAAATGAAAGAGCATCTATTTTAAAATGGAACTTACTGAATCTTAATAAGAGAATCCTGACTCCCAGGATTTTGGTAGAATTCCCAAAGTCAAAGCATGTCACATGATTGAAGTCACACTGGATAGAAAAGTTAGCACTACAGGCAATGAGTATCAATTAAGTTTTGAAGAAGAAAGGCTTCACCACTTTGAAGGCAATCTAAAATACAAATGACCAGCCCTGCATTCAGAGCATGATATGACAATTCAATTATACGTATATTCGGAGGCTTGAAAATGCAACCAACTGTTGTGTCTTTATCGGGCATGAACACGTGTAGTAGTGCTGCCCGTGGAGCTGTATCCATTTCTGCTTTCTTTCCCCACACACTCAACCCCACCGTTTCTGAGCAAGACAGTGGTCAATCTGTTTCAGACAAGTGTTCTTCAGGCCAGGCTTTTAAGAAAAGCCATAAGAATGGTCTGCAGCAGACAAGCAGAATTTCCGCATGTCTGTTTATTTCCATTAGAATGGTGTTTTGGATGAAAACACACTTGCGATGATGCAGCTGTCCAAAGGCAGAATGTTCTCACACATTACATTTTCTGTCTTTTTCAGTTACCCATTATGAAAAATATAAAGTATTATTACATATTTATAGATGTATTTAAAGTACAGTTGGGAAAAAGAGACTGCGACAAAGAAAACTCCTTGTAAATACAGGTCTATATTCTAAATCTAGTCAGTAAAGGCAGCAGAGACAGGAAGTTTTTTAACAGCTAAAATATAGGAAATCTGGTTTGGTTCTGTAGCTCTTCCAAAAGTTTACTGCATGACCTTGGACAATGTCTGACATAAAACAGATAAACCTCTTTGTGATTTTAGAAACCATTAGATATGAGGAGAAACCTTGAGCCCCTGTGAGAAACACAGGACACACAGGATTTCCAAGCACAGGATTTCCAAGGATGCTGAGAACAGAATTTGTATGTGGTGGGCTGATAATTGGTCAGATGGCTGGACCTAGAGGGCTGTGATCAGCGGCACAAATTCCAGCTGGGACAGGTCCCTTGTGATGATTGATACTAGGGTGAGTACTGCTCAGAATCTTCATTAATGACCTACATGATGGGGCAGAGTGCATCCTCAGCACATCTGCAGAAGATACAAAAGTGAGAGGAGTGACTGGTACGCCAAAATGTTGGTCTGCCATGCAGGGGGCCTTGGACAGGAACATTATGCAGTTCAAGTAAGGAAGATGTCAAGTCCTGCCCCTCGGGAGGAATAACCCCAGGTACCAGTGCATGCTGAGCCATAATATCTGGAAAGCAGTTTTACAGAAAAGGACACAGGGAACCTGTAGGACAGGTAATGTGTCCTTGCAACCAAGACAAACAGGCTCCTGAACTGCATAGGCCAGAGGATCACCAACAAATCAAAGAGGTCATTCTTTCCCTCTCTTAGCATTGGTGGGGCACAAATGAAGAGCTGAGCCTGGTACTGGCATCTCCAAGACAAGACATGGACATAATGGAGTGGGTCCAGCAAAAGGTCATAAAGGTGCTGAAGGGGTCTGGATTATCTTTGAAATAAGAAGGGGTTGAGAGAGTTGGGACTATTCAGCCTGGAGGAAAGGAGGCTAGGGAGTCTTACCCATATGTATAAATATTTGAGGGGGTGAGAAACACAGAAGATTGAACCAGGTTCTTCCCAGTGGCACCCAGTGACAGGACAAGACAAAAAAGACAAACTGAAACACAAAAAAATCCCTGTAAACATAAGAATTTTTAATTTTTTTTTTTACTTTAAGCACAGTCAAGTACTGAGGCAGGCCCAGAGGGGTTATGGCATCTCCACCCTTGCATATCTTTGACATTCAAGAGGCCATGGTCCTGCACAACATGCTGTAGCTGACATTGTTCTGACCAAAGGGTTGGACTTGATTTCTAGAGATGCCTGCCAGCCCTACCCTTCTGTGATTCTGTAAGACATAAAACATTTATTGAAATGAGGTCAAGTATTGAAAGTGGAAGTACTAGACCTTTGAATCATGGAGTCCAACTATTAACCCAGCACTAAGGCCACAACTAAACCATGTCACTAAGCACTACATCTACATGTCTTTTGAACACCTCCAGGGCAGGTGACCCAAACACCAGCCTGATCCAACACTTGACAAACCCTTCCGTGAAGAAATTTTCCTAATATCCAATCTAAACCTCCCCTACTGCTTGTTACTTGGGAGAACAGACTGACTCCCACCTGGCTACATCCTTTCAGGCAGTTGTAAAGGGCCATAAGGTTCCCCTGAGCCTCCTCTTCTCCAGGCTGAACATCCCAAATCCCTCAGCCATTCCTCATTACATCTGTGCTCCAGATCCTTCATCAGCATCACTGCCTCATCCAAATAAGTGGGTCTCTTTGTCACAGCAGGAGATCAAGTTGGTCAAGCAGGACCTGCCTTTCTTAAAACCATGCTGGCTGGGCCTGATTCCTGAGTTATCTTGTACCTGCTGGTTGATGGCATTCAAAGTGATCCGCTCCATGACCTTTCCCAGCAACAAGGTCAGGTTGACAGGCCTATTTTCCTTGGATTCTCCTTCCAGCCCTCTTGTAGATGGGCATCACATCTGCTGAACTCCAGTCAACAGGGAGCCCCAACAGTTAGCCAGGGCTGCTGGTAAATGGTGGGGAGTGCCCTGGTGAGCCCTTCCACCAGCTCCCTCAGTGCCCCTGGGTGGAGCCCAATGGGCCTCACACACCTGTGTGTGTCTGGGTGATGAGGAGGGCACTGACCATCCACCCTTGGACCCTGGGGCTTCATTCTGCTCCCTGCTCCTGCCCTCCACCTCAGAGGGCTGGGTACCCTGAGAACAGCTGATCTTGCTGTTAAAGCCTGAGGAAAGAAGGGATTAAGTACCTGAGGTCTTTTCTTCATTCTTTCTCACTGTTTCCACTGCATCCAATAAATGATGGTGATTCTCCTTAGCCTTCCTTTAGTTGCTGATGTATTTACAGAACCATCACCAAGAGGCTACAAGAGATGAGTGTACATATTGACCTCCTCCTGCACCCCTGGTTGCTGTCTATATCTTGGCCTACACCATTTCTTTACAGAAAACTAAACATAACAGAAGGACTCTCATCTTTTTTGTATTGATCCTCTAGTCCAAAAGAGACATGAAGAGCCCCATCCTCTCTTGTTTTCCCTGAAGTCTTGGGACAGCTGAAGAGGCACCATAGCACTTCTTTCACTTTACATGACAGTAAAAACATCTAGATTCTTCCTTTGCCCTGATAGCATGGGAGTAGAGAAACTCATGGTTTTTCCTGCTGAAATGCTTTATGTCCTGAATCTCTTTGGACTGGGATTATGAAAGAGAAGCCACAAGGCTTCTCTTCCCAGTACAGAGGGAGAACACTTAGCAGGCATCTCCCTTGCACACTTTGTGCAGATATTTACACAACATTATATATAAATATATATATATATATACATACATATATATATATATATATATATAAAAGAGCAGACTGAGCCATTTAGAGAAAGAAGGAGAAAACTATGTGATGGAAGAAGGGTAAAACACAAAAATGAGGACGTAGTGAAGGCAGGTGTGAAGGGAAAAACATGAAAAGGGTATACTCAAAAGTAAATTGTGCAACCTGACACATCTCTCACTTAAAGGAAAACATAAAATAAGGAAAGATTAGACAGCTTTTGTCGCAGACATTTCTCCACAGAAATCCTTCCTTTCAGATTTCTGCATCTTCAGGAGGCCAGAGGCCCCCGAAGAGAAGGTAAACAATTATTATCAGCTGCTGTGGAATGCAATAGGATTCACCTTGATTGGCTCATTTTCTATGTTTATAATTAAGAGCCAATCACCAGTTCAAGCCAGGGGACTGAGTCCTTGGCCACAACTTTGTTGTGGGTTCTTTTCTATCTATTCTTAGCTTAGCTAGCAGCTCTGCAAACCTCTCTCTATATTCTATTTAGTATAACTATAATGTATTATATCATATATTAATAAATCAAGCCTTCTGATTCAAGAAATAAGATTCACCGTCTCTCTCTCACCAGCAGCGGCCCACTCAGGTCGCTGTAATAAGCTTTTATCACACTCTTTTCTGGAGCATTCACATGCCAAAGAGTTAGCTATTCTGACGTGCAATTTCATAAGGTCTGCCAGCACCAGATTACCAAAATTATAATGTACAAAGTTTAAACTACAAGTTTTAACTTGTAGTTAACTCCTTTTCAAAGCTCTGTAAAAAAGGGCATTTTCACAAGGACACAGTCACAACCTCCCAGCCATCAATGTCGTGGTTTCCATTAAGTAAAATATGAATAAAAATCTAATGACAGAAAAGGAAAATTTTGTTTCTCAAAATGCATTCTGAAGCTCACATCCCATCATCACTACAGCTCTAATGCCCAAGTCAGAGCTGAATAACAAGTAATAGATTAAAAAGCTCTGAATATGCACTTGATAGTCTCCTCTTCCATTACTCTGCTGCACTTTCTGCTCTTTTCCCATCGTTAGCATTGGATAAGACTTACAGGAAGAGATTCTTCTCTGACACAGCTATTGAAAACCCGATAGTCTGATTTCCATTATTTAGTTTGATTTCTGTCACCTCTGTGAATCCATTCTCACAGAAACATAGATTTCTTAACATCCATTACACAAATGCGACTTCATCATTATTCACAACCATAATACCATCTTCATTTTGCACCTGTTTCTTGTCTCCTAGCTAAAACCTCTTTTAAAGAATATCTTCACTCCTCACTCCTGAAATTTTTTCTTTACCCTAGAGCAGCATTTCTTCTTATTAGCTATGATATACCTTTCAAGATCACCCGAAACACTCCTCAAAACCTCCACATTTCCTGTTTTGTCTGACATGCCTCTGCTTTCAGATTAGAGAATTATAGACTACCCCAGGTTTCAGATAAGAAGCATTCAGTGAAGTACTGTATGACCACTGCAAAATAAAAAAAAAAAATCAGCTTTATAAACAGAGCCTGGACAGTTCACCAAAAGTATAATAAACATAGGTTCTCTTGCATAAGCAGTAAGTAACTGCCTTATGCATACAGGTTTTATTGCCTGCTTCCAATGAATTTATCTCATTTTCACTATCAATAAAAAATATGGATTTGGGGAAGCATAAAATGAGTTTAAGGATGAATTTTTGAAACTCTCATAAAATGATGGATCTACAAAGTAAATAAATTGATTTTGAATGCAATGAAATAGCCAACATTACTTGTTTTCTGCGAAGATGGAGATGGGCAGAGGTAAAGTCAGGATTCCCCCTAAAAGCCCTGTTTTTCAGTGGTTTCACAATTTGGCCTGCAGACTCTCACTGCAGACTACACTTGGCAAAGAACACTTCAGCCTGGGAGTATCTTCTTGCCACAAATAATTTTCAAAACAAATTAAATCTGGGTCGTTTTTACGTAGTTAGCAGTGCAAAGGACATTTTCTGTGCTTGTTAGTGGTCTTCCAAAAAAAGGGCTTTGATTTTTAAAAATTTGAAACTTGGCAAATGATAAATCCATAGAACTGTGCAGTCAAATCACTTGGGGTATTCTGAAGGCAAACTCAGTTAAAAATAAACAAAGGGTTTGACTAATTAAATAAATTAAATAAATAATAATAAATAAACCCAAGGGTTTGACTTGTTATTTTTTAACAGAATGTTTACAGTTCTTTTTATATGTGAGGCTTCCAAAAGCTATTCCTGTTCTTCAAGAGAGAGGTAAAGAATGTTTTAGCACACTCTTTAGCATATAGCCCTTTAGCAATGCATAGGTTACAAAGGTGTATTGGAGAGATGACACCAGAGAAAAATAGCTCTCATCATCTCAGCCCATTGCTTTGCTAATCTGCATCAATAAACCGGTTTCAAGATTTTTCATTTTTAATCCTAAGAAAGGCACACTTTAATGTCTGTGTTTAGCTCACCCCTATTGTCCACCAGTGACTTCATGTGAATTGTCTTATGCTAAATGCAGAAAAAATCATGACAGAATTAATTCCCAGTTCTCACTAATCAGACTGGGATCTGAAAAGGAGATGCACATTCCTCTAACTACATCTTTAGTAGTATCAAAATACTGGCAAACAATGTTAGGCCACTGTTTATAGTTCTGTTACCCTGCTGACTTCAAAACCTCTAGTCTCTTCCACAGCTGCACAGACTTTATGTCTTCAGCACATTTGCATAGGTGACAATCACTTACACATAAAGAATACTTTGCTACTATGGCAGTAAAAAGGAAAGAAAACCCAGTTCCCTCTCCTGTCACTGCACTCTCCTATACACTCAGTAAGAACAAAAAGCCTGAAATTGCTGTAGACACTGAAGAAGAGTGGATGTAACTCTAAAGAAACAGGGAAAGGGCCTCAAACATATGCCATTTCACTGTTTGGCATGTGAAAACAAAGAGATATCCATACCTCCAGCTCTTGCATACAAAAGGTTGGCCCATTCCATATATATTAGTGCTGTCAACTGTCCCTTCCTCTCCCCTGCCTCTGTGGCAGAGGTAGCAGAAGAGGATATGCCTATATTCCATTTACCCAATACTCATCCTACCCATAGTATCACATAACCAGTATGGTTCAATCTAAAATGCCAACCCCTGTGCTGGGGCTTGACAGGTGTAAGCAGATGATCCCTCTTCTGTGGCTCCTCACTTCTCAGGCAGTGACCTCGGAGAATTACTCTTGAATTACCAAGCAATAATTCAATATTTTTGCAAATACCAGAGCACAGCCTGTCTGCAAGCCTGGAACTCTGGACCCTTTTGTAAGGCTGATTTTTTAACAAAGTGTAAAAATTCTGCTGTGACACAGAGAGCCTGCAGCTATGGAAAGAGTATCCATGTGCACCTGGGTTTGCATTTAGGTAGATGGATGGGCATGCACAAGGCTGGCTGTCATCAAGAGGAAAATCTGACACCAGAGAGGGCTCCAGCAGCTTGGAAAACCCACAACCACCACCAGACACCTGCAGTCCTTTAGATCAATCTGACTCTACAGTGCAAGTGTTGGAAAGGTGGGTGGGTGGGTGGATGGGAGTTTTGTGAGCTTCTGGAACAGCTCTTGGGTTCTGGGACAGCCTTGATGGCTAGAAGGACAGATGCACACGTGTTTCTGTGTCCTAGTGGATTCTCTGGTGGCTGGCAGTGGAATACCTAGTTGGTGCTTTTAAGGGTAAGAGCTGTTTCTCAGTACAGAAGCAAAATACTCTGAGGAGTATTTTGGAAGAGCTGGCAGTCATGCACTTTGAAAGAGTCAAGCTTCCAAAAGGATGTCTGTGACTTTTCAGTGCTTTTCAGTGTCACATGAAGGATTAATCTCTCCAGGGAGGTTGGACTGGATTAGGTGGTTTGTTCAGGGTTGGCAAGAGTGTTTTTGCAAACAGTGCCAAGGCTGAAATAAACTGGAGCACAGCTATACTGAAGTGAACTAAAATGCCCAGATATTCAGGAACTCCAACAGCATTCTGAGGTTTTTTACTTCAGTAACAATTTTCCCAAGGTTTAGGAGAAACAGCTTTAAGAACAGATCTTTCTTAATATTCTGTATAAAATAACAGCATTTATACATTATATTTTATAGCTAGACTGTATTGAGTTTTATTTAATACTTGTAACAGAAGGGGCTCATCTGGGAATGTGTTCTGTTGTTATGAGAAACGGTACAAACACAGGAGAAATCACGTGAAATGCGTGGAATTACAGAGGTGACATCTGAACAGTCAAACAAGGGCTCTTCACGGCCTTCAGAGACTATAATTTTTTATATAGTTACTCTGTTTTAAAAAAAAATAATTCATCATTAATGTGTGATTTGGTGCAGGATATTTACAGATGCATTAATTAGTGGGAATAATTGATCTAAGTTTGTAGAATAATAAGTTTGTAGCACAATCTTCAAAGAGGTGCCCATAACCTGCAAATCTCAAACTTCAGAGCTGATATGTGGAAGTTAAACACCTGCAGAAGGCAGGAAATAGTGCTTTGGGCAGTTAGTTTTGGTGTTCATATATTCATATGAACTGTAAAATGAGAACAGACAACTAAAAATATCTTAATAAGGCACAGTGCCAAAAACAATGGACAGAAACATTTTTCTGCTGAGATTACTCTGCAGCAATTTAAAAGGAATAGCTTAAAAAGTAGAAAGAAGCTAATGACTGCAGGCAAGTTACGTTGCAAATGTGCTTTTCCTTAGCAAGCTGTCACTGTGTACAGAGGTGAAATATAAACCTGTAAGTAAAGAAAATACATGACTATATTTTAAAATATTATGTTTATATTTTATTATGTCCTATTTTTCAAATGCTGTTAAAATTATCAAGCATAAAACTAATATTTATTCCTCTATTATAAGCACCAAGCTACACTGCAAACTCAGGACTTACAGCTATACAAACACATCTTATTTATGTACACAAGAAGAAATATGTCTTGTTGGGAATTCAGCCCAAGTGTGTGGTCATCAAGCTTTAAATCATAGACTAACATGAAAATGCAAGTAAAACATTTACTCTTCTATTATTACTATTATTATTTCTTAAATTGTTTTTCAGTTGCCTTTTTTTTCTCACTTTCAATATTCTGCCGCTTGTAGAGGTGCACTGGTTTGTCCTCAATTATTTTTTAAAGTAAATAAATAAAAAGAAAACTCACTCTTGAAGTGGTGATTTGTTAGGAAAAGACAGAATATACCCTAGAGAACCAGACTGCAGAATATTTGCCTTCTTTATAATGAAGCTCCAGATCCTAGGCATTTGCAATTACAGTCCCTTCCACAGCAGGAACTGCTGTTGTTATTGATACCTTTTATAGTCCATGTCATGTAGAGAGGCTCCCAGAAGGTTTGGTATTTTAAGAGCAAAGCAGGCTGGATTGAAAATGGAAGCAGGTTGAAAAGCCTGACATTTCTTCTAGTCTCCCCTTAGAAACAGCTTCCAGTACATCGAGATATGAAGAACAAAGGAAAGTAAGTTATGACACTGACCTGGTTTAAACTGATAAAAACTGAAAATATGAATTCTATTCTTTCCCCTTGAATGTCAATGAAAGAAACCTATACATAAAATGTTCACCTTAAACAACATACATATTTTTGATTGACTAATCCTGTAGATCTGTAGCTGTAGTTCAGAGCTTCACCAGCCACAAGGGCTGAAGGTTTCTGTTTGAGATGTCTGCCTCAGGCTCTACTCCCTCACCTATCCCTCTCCCATCACCCTGCTACCAGAAGATCAAAAATTAAAATCAACTTGTGCTAGTTCATCTAAACAACTGGGTTGTTTCTAAGAACATGGTTGACACAGATATTCTGTGTAATTTTTTTTTAAAACATTCTATAGTCCCCAGGAAAATACACATATTGAGCAGGGTCAAGCAAGGCTGAATTTGTGAGGGCTGATTCAACCAGGTCTGCATAATGGTTATTGCCTGTCCTCAGCAGAGAATTCACACAACCCCATACATCCAACCTCTGGTAGCACCAAATTCTCTGTAGATGATGCCTGCACTCGAGTGTAGCTCAGCCCATGAAACTCCAGCCCCCCAAGCTGTGCCTTCACACGTTTAACTGACCTTATTCCAGGACCTCTCCTGCTGATCCTGGGCTCTATCTGTAAGACTACAAAGGACCTTTTTCTTTTTGCCCACTCTTTACCCTGAAGTAATGTCCTATTCCCATAGGAGAAGAGAAAGCTCCAGAGAGGATTCATGTGCCCTACCTTTTGCCTCCTAGAAAGGAAGACATTAGGATCTGGAATAGACTGTTTGGAGTCAATGGAAAAAAGAGGTTTTTCATGAGGGCTAACTGATCTTAGACACTATATTTTAGCTATATCTGCTGTTACCTGTGTGTTTGATGATGGTATGAGCTGTGCCTGGAAAGGTTTATTTCTCTGCAGAGGATACAGAGGAAGCTCTGAGAGGCTGGTTCAAATGTCAATGTCTATGTTTCAGTTGACTCAAAAAGGATAAACTAAACTTACCCATTCTGATTTTGTGCAAAGAAGTAAACAGTGGACAGAAAAGATACCAAGGCGAATAAAAGATGTAGGAAGAGACAAAGAAAAAAAGGGACAGAATGTGGGGAGAAAACATATGAGTGGCAGAGTTACCATCAGCTTGGAAGGTATAAAAGTCAAACTAGTCTGTAAGTAATGGTTACATGTCTCTCTTCAGAAGGTGGAATCGATCCCAGGAAGCTTCATTTCTCACATTCCTTGGTTTTAACAAAACACCTCTGAAATTCACAAGGAAAATTACTGTCTTAGCCCTCTTTTAATTTCTGGTGTCCACAGAGGGCTGGCAGCTTATTATTATCTTCAGTTGTTCAACTAACTCAGATGGGAGAGGTATGAACTATGAACCCAGACATCTTAACCTGCAGTTAGCCTATGAGTGGTAGCATGTAAGATACCATTTCTAGTTTCTTATTTTTAAAAGAAAAAAAACACTATTGGACTCTAAAGTCAGACTCTCGGGAGGCAAGCAGTATCCCAATTTAGGCATTTTTTATTATATCTGCTTTAAACAGGATACAGATTAGGCACGGGACTCTACATTAATGTTTGCCTCATTCAGCAGTTCAGTATTGGTTATTTTTATTGACTAGGTTTAGGGTGAAAAGTGAAGATGACTTTATTCCCTTGCAGGACTCACAGTTGCAGAAGGCTGAAGATATTTTAGGAGTAGAAGGTGGAATTAGAGAAAAAAGGCCATATGTAGAGGCAGTGGGATTTCAGTGGTGAGAGCCAATTTCTTCATTTGCCAGTTATAAATTATTTTGGGAGCACTGGATGAGCTATGCTAATCAGACAACTTCATTTTGGGTTGGAGGTGACATGGCAGGAGCACAGCTATAGATTGAAATCATTATCCATTGTGTCTAGAACATATAAAATGCTATGAAATATCCTGAAAAATCAATATCCCAGCCTGGACACTAAAAAATAGGTCAATGTATTTGATAAAGCTCAATTGGGACAAATATCTCTTGGGAAATTCAGCTTTCCCATTAACCTCAGGGATGGTTAATTTCCAGATGATTGAAACTGGTTTAAACCTGTTAACCATGCTTCTACTTCCCAAAAAACATAAAATCTTGCCTTTGTTCCATTCTTTTTCTTCTGTGCCTGATCTGACAATGATTTTTTTAAAGCAGGACCTTTCTATCTCAACAGCAGTTACCACCTCTCCTATTGCTTAATATATTTTGCTAATCAATATCCGTAAGACATTATGAGTGTGGTTCATCTTACTGAACACTGGACATTTGCAAAGCAGGTATTTAACATCTGAGGCTGTTTTTACAGGCACAAGAGAGAAATGGATGGGTTTTGGCAGCTGGTTCCTCTGACCTATTTTAGACATGCCTGTTTCTCTTGTCTAGCTATACCACCTTCAGGCAAGTACCACTGCTGTACACATCTGCATTGGAGAGGTTCAAATGCCAGCAAAACAAAATCCACCTGCCACTTAACCTTTCAAACAGAGAGTCCAAAATAACTAAAAGTGGGTGTACATAAAAGAAAATTTCTCTCAACATTTTTAACATTTTCATACACCTTACAGTTTTCATTCCTTTTTCCATGTTGTCCTTATCTTGGACAGATTTAGGTATTGAACATGCACAGATAAGCCTCCATGACTACCTACTTTGACAGATACACAGATAAGAATGTACTGTTAAAGTGATTTAGCAAGGTTGAGGTATTTAGGAACAGCTTTAAAGGTGCTTCGAAAGTGGTTTAGTGCTACAAAGGCATCATTAAAGCATTTATAGTTTTTTCTGCTTCTAAAGGGGGCCTGGGTGGAAAAGAAAGAAAGGAAACAAGGAAGAAAGAAAGGTGATCCAAGTATAAAACCTTGGCATTAACTCAGTGCCAAAAATAGCAAAAGAAGCATAGGAGTATCCTCAGAATACTGTTTTGATTTGGCAGTACCTCAATTTTTTTAAAGTTCCCTCTAAGGATATATAAATGCTGAATGTTCTCAAACTTTCACTTTACCTTCTGATTGAAGAAGGTCTCTTACTTCTTTTTTCAGGCAGTAATCTGCTGCGAGAGCTACAGGTGGGACAGTTACAGACAGACTTATAAAGGAGCCTTTCACCCAGCACCTACTTTTGCACTGTACTTTTTATTGAGACAGCATTTCAAGCAGAGAACTCTGTACAATGCAAAACTAAGAGGAGACATTCCTTTGTTTCGGCTGAACAGCACCCTCGTGGCTTCTCTTGCTGCAAGACCTCTGCAAAGAGCTGCCATAAAGCTGATATAGAGCCATAAAGCCCCCATAGCCTGAAAACTGGGTACATTTTACACACAATATAAATGTTTAGAAAGTGCTGGTCTGAATGATGGAAATTTTATTTCATATATTCATTGTATGTTTTTAAGCTCTATGGCAGAAGTCTTTGCTCAGATAAGAAGGGAAAGACCGCTGGCAAACTGGAAATACTTTAAATTTTCTGATATAATATCTTTAATTTTAGTTCACAGCAAATCTTCTGCTTAGCTGAAGATGAATCAGGTACTAAATACAACTACCTACACAGCTACTGCTTGTGAACACCAAGGGTCTTTACTTCCTAAAGACACTTCCATCAGATTGTAGAAAATGGCTTTTTAAGAGTATCTTTTTAATTCTCATAGAAGTATCCAACTTGTATGCACTTAGAAACTGCTCTTCCATTTATGATAATTGAATCAGTAACTGCAGGTGTCTTATACTCTGTTACAAGTTTATAAAATTTTTGTTAAAAATTTGCAGAAGTCAAATTCTAATCTAACCATTGTCAAATTCTTAACTACAAAAGATTCAGTAAAACGATGTAAAATCTTTTGAGTTAAAGCTGAAATACATTTAAAATTTTAAAAATGCTTCTCCCTGCAGTGAAAAATAAATTTGAGTGCCATAAGGCTTCATTGTGCTAATTTCTGGCTATGCAAACATGATGCATAAAAGGTACTCACAGGAGAAAAGGATCTTGTGTGTCACTGAACTGTAGTCACTAAATGTGTGATGGATGGTCAAGATTTCTGCATTTTCTCTGAATCTAGCCTAACTAACCACATGGTGATGGAAGAGTCAATATTTATTTTTACAGGCTACCAGGAGTCATATAGTGACGCATATACAGAAATACACTTAGAATTTTTTTTCACCATGAAAGTAGGGCAAAATTCTATTTTTGTTTTGATGACAGAAGGGAGTTAATAATTTTTTTTCTATAACATTGCAGAAAAAAGGTACAGCTACAGTCCATAAAAGTTTTATGAGTACTCTTATTTACACTGTGCTTAAAAAGAAACATCTGTGACTGCTTTATAGTTTCTTTGTTTGCAGACAAAATTTATCTGATTTACAAGTTCCTTCTGAAAAGCAGCTGAAACAGAAAATTCACCACAGCATTGTTTTCCACATTTGGCCTTTTGTAATACACACCTTGTCAGGCTACAACAACTGAGGAGGATCACAGTTCTTCAACAGCATTAGGGAAAAGTATGGAAGCAAGTTTTAAAATGTAAGACAATTGATTTCCTTAAAACAGCTGGCAGTAAAATAATTACTTACTTGTTCAATGGCTGCAGTTCCTAAAGAAATATTGCGCGACTAACTCCTCAGTTACTGTGCCAGAGCCTCAGGACGAGCACTGCCCACTGCAGTGAAGTCCTTCATGCTTTTGTGTTTCTAAACCGGCAGTGTACAAGGCTGGATTAACCACACCATCCACACAAAATCCAAGCATCATCCAGCTCCAGCTCACTGCAGAACTGAACCAAGAGGCCACAGAGGATACATGTGAAAGAAAGAACCGCACCTGCTCTGCAAACAAGGCAGACTTCTGCACATCTGTGCAGGTACAGCCATGCACATACATACCCATACACTAGAGCTTGCAGCTTCCCAGCAGAAAATCCCTGCTAGAAATGCTATTTAAATTGTGTCAGTGCTGCAGCTGGGCCCCACTTCAGCTCTCTCTTTGATACAGTAACATACTAACAGGGAAATGGAACAGCTCCACTGCAATGGATTTGTACCACCAGGCACATTTCTGACAGAAAATACTCAAGCAGGTTGAAACCTCATCAAACTTCCTCCTTGATTCTGGGGTTGTACCAACCAGCTTACAGCCTATTCCGAATTATGAAAAAGGTACTTCATGTTTTGTTCTTCATTTGCCAAATTTACCCATTTTTAAGAGAGGGTGGGGACATGTTGCAAAATTTCAAGATGCCAGGAAAGCTTATGAACAAGAAGCACCACATGATGACAGATGTATTTTCAAGAAAGATGTGACATTCAGAGTAAAAGGGCAACACAGGTTGGGGAAGAAATAAATGTAAGATGGCAGAGCTCATCTTTGTATTTAGATGAGCAGTCAAATCTGAGGCTTGGAAGCCACAGGGGATGGATGACATTAGGTCTGCTGCCCTGTAAAAATGATAGTGAGATTTTTTTATAGTTCTGGTGTATAATGTTTCTGCAAGAGAGCAGGTATATATACAGCCCCAAAAACCTGAAGGCTGCTCTGAGATGAGTGAGATGTGTTTCAGTCACTCACTTGCATATCACTGGACAATCTGGAAGGCCAAAAATTGACAGCTGTGCAGTTCTTCAGGGGTTTCAGAGGAGCAAAGCTGAGAGGCTCTGTACATTGCAATGGATGTTGCTCAAGCCTGGGGCTGTGCTGCTGTGTTCCAGGATGCCCACAGGGATGTTACAACTACAAAGTGACCTTAGCAGCAAGGGACATGAACTTTTCTCTCAGTACTCAGCCAGTTTTTCAATGGATTTTGACGGGGAGTCCCAATTAATAAAATCATATATCACCATTAAGTATGGTTCAATATCTTTATTTGAAGATTTCAGTGCAATTGGTTTTTTCCTGCCAACTGGCTTCAGTTCAGAGTTCTCTTTACTTTTCTATTGATCTTTCCTCCTGTTGAAGAAGCCTTTATTCATCCCAATTAATGCAAACTGGGTTAAAAACTTTTCATGCTTCTGGTATTAGTGGTAGCATGTACCATGTTTTAATTAGGACAATATCCCTGGGCAATTCAGGAATTTGTGCACCTGCATCTTGAAAATGGAATCATCTACCCTTGCCTGCCCCTAGAAATCTTCAGTTTCCTGGGATGTATGTGATTCAGTCTAGCCTTACCAGGAGAGTTTTGGAACAAGGTGGGTTTTGCTTGGCCACCAGGTCTCTGTAATGGAGTGAAAAAGCATGACATATCTGAGTTCCTCAGTTCTCCACTTCTTGTCCAGGAAACATGGAAATCCTGCTGCAGATTACAGCACTACAGCCCCAACTCCTGACAGAATTTATGTTCTCAGTTGGACTGAGGATCACTACTCCTAATGCTGCTCAAACTCCAGGTCTCATAGGTGAAATATTTCCAGTTCACCAAATTGACATTTTCTAGGTTGGTTGAAAAACTTCTGGAAGTTCTAACAGTAAACAGAAACTGTGTGAGTCCAGTTTGCCCACTGGTGTCCTTCCCAGCCTCATGCTTCACCCTGCCTTGGCTGTGCAATAGCCACTGCATTGCACACAACACAGGGGGATTTGGGGTTTGTAAACAGAACATTGAGAACCACTCTACTGAAAGGTGAAAAGGAATAAAGAGCTCATGTTTAGAGATGCTGACTGCTGTGCTAACACAAGTAAAAATATAAGGGGGGAAAAAGCCCTTTATTTTTATTGTTAGCATTTGAAGATAGCATTCTGAATACACTCTGGGATTATATCTCCTGAGTCAAATAGCACTGTATTTACCAACACTTCTCAGAGAAGAACAGCCTTTTAAGTGATGCTTAGCAACAGCATTCTCCATTCTATTCTATTAGTTTTAACACTTCCATGTTTGTTTTTCATTTTGAGTGAAAAAATACCCAAGAAAAATTTCATTCATGCTCCGAACACCAGTATGTTCAGATGGATGGCACTAGGCATAGGAAGCCCTTCTGTAACTGACTTTGCACTCAAAATCTGTCTGGACCAAAACTCCAACCCTCCCAAAACCACCACTGATGTCAGTCACCTTTATATGGATTTGATTTTCAGTCCTCTATCAGCTTACACTGTCCAGAAACCGTCAGACTGAAGGATGGGCAATCACCTTGCAAAGACCAGGATGAACCACAGCCCATGAGAAGCCATGCATCCATGTTTTCCACAGAAGCAGACAGAGCTATGCTGATCAAAGTCTTATAGGAAGGATTAGGTGTGCACCAGAATTCAGAAACAGAACAAGGAACATGAAGTTTAATATTGCCAAGAAGAGATAGGGGGCATGTCCAGGAGATTATTCTGTACCATTTCACATCACACTGGATGGGAGTGAGGGATTCTCTGGCTTCCTGGAAGAGGAGCAGGGGTTTTGGCAGAGGAAATGTGGCAGGAGGAAGCCACTTGCCTTTGTTCATTGTCAGCCAGGGTCTGCAGGAGCATTTGCATGTAAATCATTCCTTCTTTTGTACACTTTTTTTTATTAATATAGTTACTATTACTGTTCATTTTCTTATCTCACCGCTGTTTCCAGTAAACTGATCTTATCTCAACCCATGAACTTCACTTTTGTACCTCCAGCTGTCAGCTGTGGTTCTCAACAGTAAAGCCAAAATTCCTTCTCCCTTGCAGTTTCAAATACCTTAATTTCTATTCCTTACTATATAACTGGACCTGTGTTACTACAAGTCATGTCTATTTGGACTGCCATGTGAGTTTGTTGAGTGTTTTAACACAATTCTCTACCAGATAAATAAAAAATTTTTTAAAAATCAGCTACTTTGATCGGGACTAAACCATGAAATCAGAGTTCACACATCATACTTAACCTAAATAAAGAATTCATGGGAAACAGAATCTTGCTATCATAATATTTATTGGAAAGGTATACAGAAAGAAAAAATCCATACATGCTTCTCAGGAAAGCATAATTTCCCAATGGATACTGCTCTATTCGACTTGAATCTAAACTAACACTCAAGATTCTAATAGCACTTGGCAAGCTGCAGACACATCATTTTTTAACTTAGGCTCACATTTGAATTACCTGGACTTAGATTTCCAATGTGACCTTTTCAGGGCTTTATTTAGGAACAAAAAGAGTTCTCACTGGAGAGAGAAGAGGCTTTTTAGAGAACAAGATGTATCGCAGAAGGTAGAGGCTAAAATAGGAGCTGCTGCTAGTCCAGATTTAAATAAAACAATGACTGTGCACATAAGATTTGTTGCTTTCAGTTGACAAAAGGGAATATAATATTAATTTTTTTTTACATTTAAATCAAAATTTGTGATCTTTTGTACCATGTTTTCAAGTATGTATTTATTCACCCTGTGCCTGAAGCTTATAAAATGCAGGAACATGGTGGTTTTTCTGCCTGAAATAATGGACACACTGAAGATGCACGTGACAAACAGAACAATTGTATTTGTGTCCTCAGCTCTGCAAGGAGTTCTGTACCAAAGAATATAAACAATGAAAGCCAATGCATTTCTCACTTCTCAAGACAGACCCTGCACTCTTAATGACCATCTAAAATTCCAGCATATTAGGATCATATTAGATGTTTATTTTTCTTTTCCCATAGGTCTGCTGATAGGAGAAGTGCACAAAATCTGACTTGCAAAGTGCAACTATCCTGTTCTGCTGTGTAATCACATTTATACTGGAGCTATAGACTGGTTTTGTTCCTCTTTTCCTTTATCCTTTCTAGCTGCATGGCCTAGCTTTTACACTGCCTTTTCACTGCTGAGTTTAGAAACATACAACAGGAAATCTCAACTGCATATTTACACAGAAAAAAAGTGGAAATCATGGAGGAGCCAAAAAGAGTTTTGAGTCTTTTTGTGGCGTGCTCAAAGACACAAGTGGAGAAGAAAGCCAAAATAGATATGCTATCTAATTGCTAAATATTTACTTAATGCAATCATCATTTATTGAGGAAGAACAAGAGTCCAAATATTTATGAAAGATGATAGCATTAGTTACTATAGATGGGGTTTAACACTAATTCGGGGGAAGAAGACTGCTATGACAGATAAAGATTAGTTTATGTTATTCAAACTGATTATGCCCTTAATTTTCCCCAAAAACATAGCTCAAAATCCACCACAGAATTAAACAGCTCTTTCTCTGAGCTAGCACCTTCCCTGTAGTCCTTCTTCTGCCTGTTTCATTTATGGATGCAATGCCTGAGTGCGTGGTCCAACATTCAAAATGTGTCATTCTGATGCAAATTACAGAAGACAGGGTAACACAATCTTTGCTCTTCTCTACCATTAGAGGCATGTCAAAAGCACAGAAAGAAGTTTTATCCCTACAACCACCTGTAAAAGCCTGAAAACCACTCTACACCGAGGTAGAGCAAGGAGGGATAGTAATGGGAGAAGATACCTCTCCTCTCTGTGCACCTCAAGGGCTCCAGTCAAAAAGCCACGCAGGCAATTAAGTCATCATCCTCTGAAAGGGGCTGAATGATCCTTAAGGCTTTGTAATTAGATTTTTCAATTTTGAATATCGTGATTGAGAAGGGAATATTGGTATTACCATCTTATAGCAAAAGTTCTGTACCTTCTTGGTGATTTCTCATGGGAATCTCCTTGCAGCACTGACAACTACTTCTTCACAGCACAGCCAACAAACTGCAGCTCCCTTCTCAATCAGCTGACCCACTCTTTTATAGCACTCATCCTCATTGGACACAGCTGTGGCCTGTTAAGGGCAGGCCTGCTCCTAATCTTTGGTAATTAGTACAGCTGCAACTCCTCAGGGGTGAGATTACCTTCTGCACTATCTTTATTTTCTTACATTCTATCCCCCCACAAATTGGAGTAGGTGGACTACTCACAACATAAGGATATAATTCATACGTATAACACAGAAAAACTTTGGACAATGAAGGAAAGCTACCAGCATCTGCTCAGAGTGGCTGCAGGAATTAGTGAACATGACAATTACCGGATGCCTAGAAAACATTAATTTTATCCCATCTAATGGATCTAATTTATATGAAGTGTATTCAAAACATCACTTAAGGTTATTACCACATCTCTGAAATAATTTCATTCAACTGAATAACTGAAACACTTTATGCACCTTTTATTAATGCATAAACATGATTAACTTGCACTTTATCCATCTGAAATATTAAAATGTTAAAAGAAGTAGAAAAGCAGAAAATTACTGGACATTTCCTGGTTGTTGCTGAGTGAGACAGGCAGGTAGAATGAACCGTAACCAACCTGTGACCATTCCCTTCAATACTAATGTCACTAATAAAATCCGATGTCAATCAGGAGCCCCCATCAAAACAGCATGATCACTTGTCATCAGTCCCTTAGACCTACATAATAATCTGAAAATTGAATAGAAAAGAAGTGTTTTGTTGAAGATTGTCTCAACAAAATGACTGCCGTTATATTCAGCTTATACAACTAATGCTGCATCTGCTTTAGGTTGACTACAGTTGGATTAAATTTAGATCTAACATGAGGTACATACTGCTATACAGTCACCTCCAGCTGAGATTCCATGCAATGTTGTTAGAAATACATTATTTTTTTCAAAGATGCAGTGTGAAAGCAATTTTTTAATGCTCTAGTACAACGAAAATGTCTCTTTCCTTTCCCAATAATATTTTCCAACACTGTGGCAACATGAATTACATAAAACCTCTCTGGGCCAGAAAAGAGTGCTTGAATAATAAGCAGTACAAACTCAAGAATTCTGCTTCAGATCATTAAAAGAAACAAAAAAGATGCTTTTTTCTGAATGGCTTAACTAGGTAAAGAAAGACAAATGACATGGCAGGAGAGAGGGAAAAAACTTGAAGTAAAAGAGATTATTTTAAATAATCTGAAGACAAAGAGGATAGATTAAATTGAAGTTTATACTAGTATTAATGGGGCCATGATAAGGCTTTAAGCAGGTCTGCGCTGTCCCATCTGGAGGGACTGTGTTTACACTGTTTCCACTTCTGTAAGTTTTTAACTAGCTCCTTGTTTGATTGCATCTAATTGCTTTATGATTTATTGCTTTTACTTACTGTTGCTTCAGTTCTTGCATGGTTTTCATTACATGATATACTCATATCTATAAGAAAACTGTTCATCAGCAGATCACATGGATTTGTTAGTAGCCTACGTAAGTTCTTTTCTCACAAAATAAATACATGTAAATTATGCATGCTGCTTTGTTGCTGTAGAACTGTCCAGACTGGAGACACTTAGATCCTCCCAAGTTGCTAAGAAAGAGCAGACCCTGTGGTGAACTGAGAGGGGAGCTCAGCAGACACAGACTCAGCTTCCTCAGCCTCACTGAGCTGGGGCACCCCTCATGCAGACGGCATGTAGCAGACAAGTTCTCCCATTGACATCCCCATTGATGGTGGTGGGGTAGATGTGGCAGTCACTAG
Source organism: Ammospiza nelsoni (assembly GCF_027579445.1). Lineage (NCBI taxonomy): Eukaryota > Metazoa > Chordata > Aves > Passeriformes > Passerellidae > Ammospiza > Ammospiza nelsoni. Next base: position 59,030,646 of record NC_080634.1, on the reverse strand, counting down.
ACGGTGTCAGAAAATGAGTGCAGTCCTGTGTCAACTACTCTATTAATATCTACAAGCAGAATAGCAGGTGGTTAACCCTGTTTGTATAGCAGGAGACGTGAGGGGAGCGTTTCTCCTGCTGGCTGACAGCATGGCTGAGATCCCCTTGCAGCACACATCCTCTGAATTCTGTCCAAGCATTGCACCATTGTCTTTGCAGCACAGACTTTGCTTTAAAAGTCATCTTCTGGCACTCAATTTGCAGAATAGCTGGCTGTTTGGCACCCTCTGCACCAGATGTTATCTTGTAAACTCAGTGAACAGATGCCTGTTCCATTCTCACAATAAAAGAATAATCAGAGTTACCACTTAATTCTGTGATTCGAAGTTAACGATATTTAAGATTTATAAATATGCAACAGAAGCATGTTAATTCTGTAATAGTACTGAAAAAAGGCATGTAGCTCAGGAATGAGACAAATATTTCATAAATATGCCTAACAATAAGGATTTAATTTATTAGCAGTTTTGGCAGAGCAACTGCAAAGAAGATTGCAGTTTTGAAGCACGTTTGTCATTTGACAAAGGGGAGGCTGTTACTCAATATAATAACAATACTAGGTTTATTTTCTTTTAACTATTCAAAAAATACCTGCCTGAAAAATTCTCCAGATCAGACTGTTTGCTTCTAATCTTAAGGTGGATTTCACACCATACTTAAGAGACCAGGCACCTATTATATTTATCAGGCCAGTTATGGCTTCACAGTAATCAGAAGTTTCATGGAAGAAGCTCTCAGAGCCCTGTTTCATAGACGGATGACTAGGGCACTTCATATGCCTTTTTTGACTCCTCCACCACGGCTACTTCAATCCCAAGTGTGATAGATGGAAAAAACTAGGCATCAAAACAGCAGAGGGTTAAATTAATCATAAATCATTGCACTCCATCAATTTATGCATTTATCCTATTCTGTGCATCTAAAGTTGAATGAAATGCCTGGAGGTTTTTGGTTGAGCAAACTGAAGTAATGAAAACAATTTCCTAAATAAAATATAAGCATTGTCAAGAGGTCATAAATAGAAGTCCAGCAAGATGAGTTTCCATCTCAAAAGGAGCAGAAAATTGGTTCCTTCAGACCCACAATCAAATGCACCAATAAGTGAACTTTTGCCTATTGAAACAGAAAAACAGAGCACTGCAAAATGTAATAATCCTGCAAGTTAAAAAGGTTTTATATCATAACCACGGCTGTGACCACAAGGTTAGCGAGACAATTTATATAAACCACACCAGCTTGTTCATCATCCCTCAACAACATATTCATTCAAGACCAGCCCCTGATTTTGTTTCCCATGAAATCAAATGCTGAAAATCAGTTATCAAGTATGCCAATTTTAAAGAATTTACCATCCCCTCAAACTTGTATTTCCCTCCCTTACTTTTGGCAGCTTCTCTTCCATTGAAAATAATAAAATAAAGGAGACAATGAAATATTCACCCTGAGTATTAAAGCTCAGAGAACAACTACTGGAAAGAGCCAAGTCTTTTTAAATATTTTTTTAACTAGTGCATAAGAAAACTCAAAATATCAGGTGCAGTAGTAGAAAAGAGCTGGTAAGAAAAGGTACATATAAGAAGATCAAGAGGAAAAAATGTATCTCTACTTAATGATATTGGTCTAGCATCTTAAACCAAAACTGCATAATACCTGCCATTTTTTAACATCCATGTCATTGACACTAATTTGCTCAGGAAGGAAAAGATAAGGGCAAGTGGTGAAGTACTGCAGTAAGGCTTGAAGCCGTGTTAAAAATAGGAAGAACCAAAGATCAACAGGAACAGATGTGTAGAGTGAAATAGTTACTGATGAAGACCACACATGATCCAAACTTCTTAATTTTTTTCATTCTTCTTCTTTTTTAAATTTAATTCGAACTCATTCCAGTTTATTCCCATTGGCCCAATGTCTGAGAATAGGATACCCAAGCTGAATTTGAGGTGCTTATCTTTTGGTTTAATTACATGTGAAAGGAATCAAATTCACCTGGATGTACAAATACACAGTAAGTAGAGACAATCAGGAGGTTTGCTCCAAGAGCACCCTCCTGCTCCTACACCACCAATACCAGTGCATTCCTGTAGCTCAGAACCCAAGCAATTAAATAGCAGGTAAAACTGAAAGCATGTAATTTGAGAGTCCTGACATGAGGAAAAAGCAACTTTGTACACAGTGTGATGAAGTCTGTGGTAAGCTATTATCAGGCACAAATGAGATTTCAGACACAATCTGAAACAGTCAACAGTCAACCCTTCAAACAGCTCAGCTCAATGCTCATGAAAGTAAATGTGCTGGGTTTTGCTGAGATAGAGTTAATTTTCTCCACTGTAGCTGGTATGAGGCTGTGTTTTGGATTTCTGACCAAAACAGTGCTGGTAACACAGGGATGTGTTTGTTACAGCTGAGCAGGGCTGACACTGAGTCAGGGCTTTTTCTGCCTCCCACCCCACCAAAGACAGGGCTGGGGGTACACAAGGAGCTGAGGACACAGCCAGGACAGCTGACCTAAGGGATACTCCAGACCATATGGCATCATGCTCAGGATGTAAAGCTGGGGAAAGAAGGAGGAAGGAGGAAGGCCTTCAAAGGTATGGTCTTTGTTTTCCCAGATCACATTATATATAATTGAGCCCTGCTTTCCTGGAGATGACTGAACACCTGCCTGCCTGCACATGGGAAGTGGTAAATGAAGTCCTTGTTCTGCTTTGCTTTTGTGTGTGGCTTTGGCTTTACCTGTGAGGTTTCCCACTTTACTGTTTTGATTCTCTTTCCCATCCCACCAGGGGAAAGTGAGTGAGCAGCTGTGTGGTGCTGTCTGGTGTTAAACCACAACAATAAATCAAATTACTAGGAAAGACAGGGAAAACAAATAGAAATATCATTATCTCATTGCAAAAGTTACATCCTTATCTCATGGTTCCTCTACCAAAAAAGACGTGGAAACAATTAATAGACCAACAGGAAGGTGGCAAGTACACTCAATGGCATGGAGGAGTTTCCAGGAGAAAATAACTACACACAGTTTATTATTTTCAGCCTGGGAAAAAAATTACTAAGTATGTCACATAGGGATGTGACAGACATTTACAAAATCATCAGATGAATGAAGAGTATGGAAAGGAATCTGTTCATCGTGTCTGAAGACACAGAGAAGAACAGGGGCATATCACATGAAAGTATCATGCTATAGAACCAAAAAGATGTGGTTCTTCCTACAGCACATCATTAAACTGTGTGTAAGTCCTTGCCATGGAAAGCTGTAACTGCTAGAAGTTCATATGCTCTGAAAAGTTAACTGGACCAATTCATAGGAATCACAGGTGACAGCTCTGTCAAGGGCCATCCCCTTTGGCTCAGGTAGTCTTTGAGCAATGAAGTGTAGCAGCATAAAGTACTTCTTGGAAATTGCTATACCTGCCTGTCCTCCTGTACTCTTTACTAGGCTTTAATTTCAGATCTGAACACCGAGTATTGAGTTAGACCAACTTTTGATCTGACCCAGTGTGGCTGTTCTGCATTAGCCTTTCAGTCACTAGTCAATGGAATAATCTAATAAATCAAAAATCAGAAGCTGATTTTGAACAGGGAAGAAAAAAAGCTGACTCAACAAATTTGATTTATTTTTATTTATGCTGGAACATGATATTGGAGACTTAGATTTATAACCCAAATTTGTGCTGGGAAAAGAGTTTATACATCACAGTCCTACACCAAGATGATGGAAAACTGTAAATATAACAGAAAGGCTAAAGTTGACTTGCAGCATTCGGAATTATTATTTCTCAATGTATTTATTCCTGACCAATAAAATTTCTTAGCAAATGGTCATGTTTTCAGCAGGCTAAGACCACTTTCATTAAAATTTCTAATGCATGATGGAATAAGAAATATGTCTGCAAAGCATGCCAGTTATTAATGACAAACTCTAAATTATGGTAGGCTGAACACTCTCAGCAGGCTGGAGGGTTTGATTGTAGTGTTTTGAGTCTGTCTTACAGAATTGCACATTTTGTGGTTTGGACAATATTTATTACACCTCAGAGAGCACAACCAAACACTTTTATTAAAGCAAACATTTAATAGTATTTACTCCACCTTCCTTCCTTCCTTCCTTGCGACCCTTCCTTCCTTCCTTCCTTCCTTCCTTCCTTCCTTCCTTCCTTCCTTCCTTCCTTCCTTCCTTCCTTCCTTCCTTCCGCCACTTCCTTCCTTCCTTCCTTCCGCCACTTCCTTCCTTCCTTCCGCCACTTCCTTCCTTCCTTCCGCCACTTCCTTCCTTCCTTCCTTCCTTCCTTCCTTCCTTCCTTCCTTCCTTCCTTCCTTCCTTCCTTCCTTCCTTCCTTCCTTCCTTCCTTCCTTCCTTCCTTCCTTCCGCCACTTCCTTCCGCCACTTCCTTCCGCCACTTCCTTCCGCCACTTCCTTCCGCCACTTCCTTCCTTCCTTCCGCCACTTCCTTCCTTCCTTCCGCCACTTCCTTCCTTCCGCCACTTCCTTCCGCCACTTCCTTCCGCCACTTCTGCCACTTCCTTCCTTCCGCCACTTCCGCCACTTCCTTCCTTCCTTCCTTCCGCCACTTCCTTCCGCCACTTCCTTCCTTCCGCCACTTCCTTCCTTCCGCCACTTCCTTCCGCCACTTCCTTCCGCCACTTCCTTCCGCCACTTCCTTCCTTCCGCCACTTCCTTCCTTCCTTCCTTCCTTCCTTCCTTCCTTCCTTCCTTCCTTCCTTCCTTCCGCCACTTCCGCCACTTCCGCCACTTCCGCCACTTCCGCCACTTCCTTCCGCCACTTCCTTCCGCCACTTCCTTCCGCCACTTCCTTCCTTCCGCCACTTCCTTCCTTCCGCCACTTCCTCCCTCCCATCTCTCTTTGGGATGTTTCCCTTTTCCTTTTTCCTGTCAAAGGTGTATTTGGGAAGAGGTTGCAAAAGTGTTGTTTTTCCCCCACCTCTTATAACCCACATGGTAATTACCCTAATCTGAAATGATCCAGTTTTGCAATGTGGTCATTTACAGCTTAAAAAAATATATGAAAAATGGATGAGTTATTATAAAAAAAATTGGTCCCTACATTTCATGAACTCTGACTTTTTCCTATTTATAATAGAGCCCAAAGCGCTGCATATGTTGGCAGAGTGTCACTAATGCTAGTAACTGTTGCTCACAGCTATTTTTTTAAATACAGGATACAGCTGAAATAATATTCTGTATCTGCCACCACCGGGCTTCCCTGGTTTTGAGGGGAAATCAGGTGTGTCCTGATTAACTGTGATCCCGATTACTTTATTCAACAAGCCTCAGACACAAAACAGCAACACACAACTTAAAGCTGACACCTGCATCTTGATGAAAGTTGTTATTTCATGTAAACTGTGACCTCCTGGGAATTTTTTCCCCACCTTCTTTAACCATTACCACTAACTAAAACTTTAGTTTCATAGAACTGATATGAACAAGCAGTTAATAAGGCAGATATCTATGGCTTCAGCCCCTCCATGGAAACTAAGATATCATTTTGAAAGTGATGACATAATTCACAAGGAAATGGTGATTAATCCATCACACAAAGTAGGACACTTCAGACTATGAGTAAAAAATGCACATTATTCATTTGATCCAATTATTGTTCCAGGTATCATTCTACTGCAGAGACTTCAATTTTTATTTTTTTTTTCAATCTTGAATTTTATCTTTATGGGAAGAAAAAAAAGAGGAAAATATGAAGAAAAAAAAACCAAATCAGAGGTGCAGACAGACTTTGGGTTTGGATTACTAGTGGACTATGCAATGCTGCTGTGGCAGAGGTTTCTGGCCCCACAGGTGTCTTGTGACACAGTGAAGTCCCTTCCTTACTCCCTAAATCATTCCTTGAGCAGAATCTATGTGGAGGGAGGGCACTTGCCTTGCTCATTGCAACCTGCATTAGATGAAATTACTATTATTTCATCTCCAGCATCCCTCCTACAACTGATTCAGTGGAAAGAAATGGTTTGGGTACAAACAATCCTTACAGTGACACTGTACCAGTGACCTAGCTCCTTTTCACCTCAAGAGCTGAGGTCTGTGGCTTCAAGGACCTCTCTTCTCACTGGCCAAGAAGCAGCCAGCCATTCCTAACCCTGAGGACATGGAAGATTCAAACAGTGCTAAATTAAGCACAGGTTAGTTTGGGAGCTGTAATCAAATGCAAGCAAGTGGCAATTGGGTTTGGCTATCTAAGCTGACAGCCTCAGGAATGTGCAGTGCTATACATACAGCACATATATAGATGGAGATAAAATGAGAGATGCATGTTAAGCACTTAGAGATTTGTTTTAGCCCTCACATTATAGGGTGTGTGCCTTATACAGGAGTGTTAGTCTTCATTGCCATGAACTCTGCAGTGAGACAGACTTACGTGCTAAACTTTGGTACACCCCAACATACTCCAGCAAAATGGAAAAACGAGAATACTCAGGCTCCCTTTGTCATGTGGGCTCCTCTACCAGGGTTAAACTTTTCTATGAGACATTAAAAAGAGGCTCCTGAAAAAAGTAAACTAGAGGTCTGAAATGATCACTGTACCACTTTGGAACAATAAATCCTGTACTTACTTCAAGGCTGGAAATGGTATCTCAGACACAATCAAGAGTAAAGTATTAAAACTGAAAGAAGTCTTCCAACATAGACATTGCCCCAGCTTTTACTAAGCATCCAGATGGAGAGGGTTCATTGTTAGCACATATGCATTCTTAAACACACTAGCTTCTTAAATTTCACAAAAAATGGATTTGGAGTTTTGTTCACATCAAAAGAATTATAACAAAGAAACAGGAGACCGAATTTATGATTAAGAGAAGCAGACACATTCATTTTCTTTTCCAAAGCAAAGCGCCATAGGAAAACCAGACTACGGCTGCTGAAGGCATTCAGCAGTGATGAAGAGTTTAGATTAGCATGCAAACAATAAAATGTTTGACTACATAAAAGATAACCTGAGTACCAGGACTATATTTTATGCAAAAACTAGTTATAAAACTGCTGCATAAATGATCCCCATAGGGATAATTTAGGGAAAAATAATCTGAGATATTTACGTACCTGACAAACACTCCAGACTTGGGGAGATTTTTCTGCTGTTTATATGCCAGTCGTCTAAGTCTACAATGCTTGGCCATGATATCCAAAGTCAGGCTGCCCATAAGTGCCAGCCTTGAAGCTGGGAGCAGCCTGGCTATGTGAGAAGGGCTAATCAGCCCAGGTGGAATATCAGGCTAAAGCAGCCGTCCAGCACCGTGGCTGGTGTGTTCACACAACTCAGCCTGCCACAGAGACACATCCTGGGGTGATAAAGCTAAGCTGGGCTCCAGACCACCTGCATTAACACCTCATCTGCAGTGGTCCCTAAGCCCACTGCAAAATGATTGGAGCCCATCCCAAAGGATGCATCCTCCTCACCTTTGCTTTTGGTGCCCTTCACCTCTCTAAAAGTTATTGCTCCCACTTCATCAGCCTCCCCACTTTTGCACAACTCCCCAGTGAAATACCATGTCCTACCTTGTTCCTGCATCCTTGGCCCAGAGCTCCTGCCAGCAGAGTGGAATACACAGAAGAGCTGCAAGCTCCTTCTTTGCACTAGAAGCACCATGCATACCAGAGCACTGTACATTGATCCTGCGCCTATTTATTCCATTTTCTTACCTTGCAGAGCTGGCAATACACTTCTCTTGCATTTTGGGCAGCAGCTCTAACACTGAATAATCAGCAAAAGAGGCACAGTGTAACAGTTTATGAGCCACATGCATTTTGCAAGTTGGAGTTTGGCCATCATCATCATAAAATGAAAATAGACCAGGTGTAGAAAACATCTGCAAAAATCATTTTGGAGAGAACTTTTTTCTTCAAGGGAGATTAGAGGAGCTTAGATTGTTTGGTCTAGCAAAATGAAGTGAAACAGCTAAGGGGAAAGGTAAGGGAGGATGTGTTTGCTCTCTATTAAATATTAATTAATACCCTATTAATTATTAATAAAGAACTATTCAAGATAAAAATTAATGGTGTCACAAAACAAATGGATAAAGGTTGTTCATGAATATATGGAATGCAAATAAAGTTCCTAACCATTAATTGGGTTCGGAATCAGCCTTCCAATGGGAAAAGTAGAAGGAAAAGACCTCAAACACTTCTAAGATGATGCCTCTGTCAAGAGACTCTATGTTCCTCAACTCCATGTGCCAAGAGAGGGCTCAAGCCCTCTAGCCCAAATCTGTTCTTTCACTTCTGAAAGAAGATGCTAAAACCTAGTTTCCAATGCCCTTTCCTAAATCTTAGGCAAAGAGAAAGTCAGTATTTTCTAGGTACAGGGAAAACCCCCATATCAGAGGGTTTTGATAAGTGCTATTTGTATTTTACCTGATGAAGTCCACTATGAGGGGGAATGAAACCACAATGTGGTCATCTGCCTTACTGCCAGATCTTTATGGCACTCCACAGCCACCACCCTTGGCCTGTCTTTAAACTAGAACACTCAGAAGTTCGTCTTCAGTATCTGTAACTGCACAGTTCTCCTAAGACCCACCTCAAACTCAAACACATGGATCCATCACCAGAAGCATAAAAGGAGATGTGTTTACAGCAGCAGTAGGGGATGCCCAAATGAAGATTTCAAGGCAAAATGGTTTAAATCTCAACTGTAGTACTACACTGACAAGGCTGCCTATTTAAAGATACAGGCCAGTGTTCTTTCACAAACAACTGATCTCTTTAATACAGACCTGGCATTGGATATTTACACAAAACACATCCATTACAAAAAGTTATTTCCTGAGATGAGTCATCCAGCAAGGAGTAAAGCTTTACTGCGAATGGTGGGTCAAAGGCACTGGGGAATATCATCACATCAAAACATAAGCTTTTACTTCAGTGCTTTGTTGGCACAGCATTTAAATTCTATGTGAAAAGCAAAAGAGAGAGTAGAAAAGTCAAAGACATTTGAAATAGAAGGAGAACTACACCAGAAGGATCAAAAAAGAAGAGATCAATAAGAAAAGTCAGGTTTGCACCAATAATTTTAAAAAATAATGTTAAGAAAATAAATGCGGTTATAGACACGTGGGAAATGGACTGTGGTAGTTTAAGGAATGTAAGGGAACTTTAAAGACTGAATCTTGGACTTAATCCCATTTAGAAAAAATATTTCTGTCTAATACCCGTTTCATAAACCTCTTAGAAGTTTTAGTACAGTTCCTAGTGAGAAAAGGATCCACAGAATGAGCCAATATGTGGCATTTATGTAACAGCATTTTCAAAAGGCTCCTGCAGTCAGAGAGAGCCTTGCAGTCATGGCTACTCCATGCCCAGCAAGGGGTTCTTTCAAAGCAGGGTTGAGGCACACCATTTCACAGTCAAGAATAATTTGCTCACATCCTCCTGCCCCTTCTGTTGCATTTGCTTTCTGCTCCAGCAAGTGACTGCAGGTCATACATAAAACTTAAATGTAATAAAACAAATCCCAGGTTACCCACATAAATCCCTTGGTCTTCCACTGCTATGATTTAAATTCCAGGACTTACTAAGTCTTAAACCCCACCTTCAAGGCACTCAACTAGACAAAAGAATTTCCACTTTTTTCCTCCCCACTAAAATAGGTTACTCCATATTTTCTTTGTTCTATAGGCATGGAAAATAGTTACAGAGGGTCACCAGCCAGGATTAGCATGATATTAGTCTTGTCTGTGGAAGTAGAAGTGTCAGTCTCTCCATCTCCTGGCACTGTGCCTGGTGACCAGAAACAGCTGTGACTGGAAGTTTTATGGGGTAACCAATGAACACAAGTAGGTAAGAAAAAAAAAAAAAAAAAAAAAAAAAAAAAAAAAAAAAAAAAAAAAAAAAAAAAAAAAAAACCAACAAAAACCAAACAAAAAAAAACCAAACCAAAAAAACCAAACCAGGAAACCCAAACTCCACAATGCTAGAAAATGCACCAGTACTCAATTTTCACAATTTTCAGGAGGTTTTGTTTATTTGTATGTTTACATTTATTATGTGTATAGGTCCTATAGGAGTATTACCTGCTATAAATAAGTAAAAATGAACCTCTGCTTCTAAACCGGCATTTATGTACTGGGATTTCAGGAAAAAAAAATATGACAGGCATACAAAATGAATACAGAAAATTGTTAAACTCTGCTCACAAACCTGTTCCCTACAGAAATCACAGATGTGTATTGAGATGGGCAGATTCAGCAGGCAGGATAGGAATCGAGACTGTCTAGTGAAGTGTATTAGAATAAATGCCTTAACTCTACCAATACTTGCCTCTGTTGAAGTCTGATTTCTACCTGCACAGAACAAGAGGTTTTTTGCCTTCTGAAGAAAAGTGGTGTGGTGACAGCCACTACCAGGGAGTGTGCAACTGGTGCTGGAACCATTGGTTGATTTTTTTTTTTGTTCATTTTAACTATCATCCTTCAGATACCTGATGGTGATTTGCTGTCAAGGTACTCAGAAATTAATAAAATTATCTTGTCCTACCCTCACTAACATAGACCCCATCACTGGGAATGAACTAAGAAATGAAAGAGGAAAGATGAAAAGAAAGAGAAAGGGAGCAGACCCTGATTTTCTGAGGAGTTGTGCACCTTGCAATCCTGTGTGTGGCAGACCAGGAGCAGAGGCAGCACAGCAGATCATCATCTACCCAAAACTGAAAAGGACAATTTAGTTACCTGCCAGATATTTCTGACAGCTTACAGAAGGAAAATTCGTCTCTGCTATTGACAAACAGTAAGATAAACTGCAATACTGTATCCAGAAGCATTTCCAGTCAGGAATGCATGTAATTGCAAACCAGCTACTGTTTGTTTTTAAATGACAAAAATACCAAAGTAATCTCAGAACTCCCCAAGAAAATGGGATTTATAATGAAAAATATTTGCTGAAAAAGCAAAAGTGAGAGTACAGTTTGCCTTCCCATTTGTCTTTTATGGTGCTTGACAAATTGACACACAATTGTTAATTATGGGCACTGAGTGCCACATGATTATAAATAAAATATTCCAGCTGATCGGAGCTTAAGTCTAACAGCATTTCCAGGAAATTAAGTAGCATTCTTACAGATACTGAAGCCTACAAATTTCAAATCATGACATAATTAAATTTCTCAAGCAGATATTCAAAATGTTCTTAATTTTTAGTTAGCATTTAACCATATTGCAACCCGAGCGTGCTCTCTGGAGAAACGTTTTGAATGCCGGCTTTAACAGCCACCATGTGACACAAATCTGCAGATCACTGAAAATTATGCAGAAGAATGTAATCTTGGACATTTCTGTGTGCAGGGTGTTTTCTGAATTTTTCTCTAAAGTGGAGAAAAAAGAAATGTCACTTTTCCTTTAGAGGTGTCAAAAACTGTGAAAATATACCTAACAGACTTGGGATGAGACTACTGCAAAACATAGTAGCCAGAAGTGGAGAGGATGATAATGACAACATACTGACAATGTTTTCTCTTTACTAAAACCTGTGAGAATGTGTCCCCAAGTTTCTCTTCCTCACCAGAGCTGGAATGGACTTGTGTCTTTTCCCTGGACAGGTCCAGTCCCTGTGCTGGCACCATCTGCTCTCAGGCTGGATCAGGATGGGGAGGGTCACCTACAGGCCTAGAGCCTAGTAAGGAGGGAGCTCATTGGCACCACATTTTTCATCTCCACCTCCTCTGCAGCCTGCTCTATGTGTCAGGAGTAGCACAGATTTGAAAGAGAGATTCCATTATATACACGAAAGACATACATTTTTTTCACAGGTTGGGAATAACCTTCAGAAGACAAACACTGTGGCATTATTGGGGGACCCTAGTAGGCAAAGTATGTCAAAAAGGAAAACTGAACACCAAGATACATATTAAAAAAAATATATTGTAACCTTAAAGGAAAAGTGTCTGCTGAAGTGAAAATCCAAAATTTAACAAAAAAAAAAAAATAGTGTAATCTTGTCAGATTTATTCCCTACACATAACATCTTGCTTGTGTCAAGTAATAGGAATACACACTGTGTTTTCATGTGTTAATTGTAAACTAAATATTTTATGAATCTATGCAATTTTCTTACCTCTGGAAGGTCCCAGTTGTTCCTTCAGCTTTGGAATGCCAAACATACCAGTTCAGAGGGTGAGCCAGATCTTACAGTACAGACAAAACAGCATCATGGAACGTCTATGGTTTGGAAAGCCACTTGGAATTTGAAATTTTTTTAGTTCCTTACTCAAGAACAGGGATAACCATGCCTGCCCAGTGCAGAAGGGGGTTGCACACATTTGTCAGTGACCACTGGACCCTCTAGGTCTAAGAAGTACAAGCAAGGATCACCACTCCTTCAGCAAAGTGCATGCTGGCTTCCTTGCCTGGTGTTGCTCAGCTCCAAGAAGTGATTCTGCTAACAAAACATTTTTGAAGAGAACAAACACAGATAAGTTGCTCAGAATAATCAAGAGTCTTCTATTCAGCACAGTAGATGTTGCTAGTTCAGGCTGAAGATACAATTCAACAGTCTTAAGATAAACACCTGAACAGAGACAAATATTTCAATATTCAACAGAAGATAATGCTCCTTGTGGGTCCTGAACTCACTTTACCTTGAGACAGTCGCACAGCATCCTCATCAGAGTCCCCTTACACTGAGAGCTGCCAATACAACTGGTCAGCTATGGCCTCAATGGCTTGATCTCACTGAAGCACAAATACTGTCAGCACACACCGAGAGGTGCCAGGAGATGGTGAGACTGTTAGAATTACTAGAAATCCTTCAAAATAAACCAGAGGCACAAAGCTACCTCTACTCTATACTTTTCTCCTTCCATGGAGGCTTCATCTCCGTCAAAATATTGATAAAGCAATTCACTACTCAGCATCATGTTCTCAGGTGCTCGGCGCCTCCAAACACAGGTTTTCAAAAAGATCGGTTCCTCTCTCATTGCATTTTCCACATTAAAATGGCATCTTCTAACACAGCAGAGCACCCCACAGTTCCCTCACCACTATTTATAGAGAGGATTTCTGGGTAGCTGAACCTTCTCTTTCATATCCTACAGAAACCCCCAGGGGTGCAGTCAGGGCTTGGGCTCGAATCTGAACCTTTCTGCATGATGCCTCTTGCTGTGACCCCTGGGCATATTTGAAAACAGGGGAATGATCAGGTGTCTCCTCATCAAAGCCAATGAAACCACTGCCATCTACTCCAGTGGAGGTAAGATATGGGAGGCAAATGATTTTAACAGCTATCTGCAACCAGTTTTGATATACAGTGTAAAGCACTGGATAAATTATAATCTATGCTGCTTAGTTTCTGTAGCTTCCTACTAACAGAGCTTGAGGAAATACTTAATCTTTAGGAGGAGAACATCAGAAGGAGAATATCCAAAATAGATACAAACTAGGGGGAGAAGGGGGAAGGAGCCTGTTGGGGGGGCTTCACATAAAAAGTGAAGAAGGATGAAAGAAAGAGGGAAAATTAATAAAAACTGGGTGAAAACATATTACTGAAGATCAGAACATCTGGTTTGGTCAATAGTTCAGAAAAATTACACAATGTTAGTATTCTGTTTGGTGGTTTTTTTTCCCCCTGCTGTTTGAGAACCTGAATTACTGAAATAAAAAGTCTTGTAAAAACACTTGTTCATCCTGCAGCCAGCTTAGCTCACTGTATGGCTCACCCACCCAGGGTGACAAAGGCAAGTGTTAATGGCCAGTTTGCAAAATACAGTGGCAGCTTGTGAGTACGGCTTCAGAGGGTACCAGGCTCAAGAATGACATGGGAACTGCAGGAACAGCTGTCCAATGGGCAAATCCACTCTGTCCTGTGCGAAGAATTTGATTCTTGTACATTTAATCCATTAAATTAACTTTTTTGGAGTCAGATTTTCTAACTTCAGATACTTTCTAAATGCATCTACTCAGCTAAAGGAATTCTCAGCATGAAATACAAATATTTAAAAACAAAAGTCGTGCTGTCTCCATGCTGCAGTTAGTTTTTCACTGTAATTTTTACAAACTGTGAGATACATTTTATCTATTTGTAGCAAACTCAGAGGATTTTTTTTTTTTTCTGTAGCCAGTTCAACATAACTCCATTTTCTCTCATCCTACAGGGCTGGATTAAAACAAAATCTATCACTCGTCCACACCTGCTGCAAGAGTAAAGAAAAAACTCTCCAAAAATCCATAAATCCTCAGCCCCCTTCTAAGGAGAGAGTTCTGTGGTTCTTGTTCAATATGAGTGATCTCTTGATTTGGAGTTTTCAGAACCCTTCCCCCTGCAGCTATTAGCCTGAGCTCCTCAGTGCCAGCCTGCACAGCAGACCCTCAGGGTCTGAAGCCAAGGAGAAGCCTCCCTTTTAGCTAAGCCCTCCTGGTTCCTCATGTAGACATGGGAGAAATAATTGTTCTGTGTGCAGAGGAAATTCACCAAATTGAAAGTGAAATAGTTGAAGCGCAGGGTAAAAAAAAAAAAACAAAAAACTAAACCAAAACCCTTAGAGATGAGAATTTAAGTTTTCTCTCCAACCTACTGAGTAAAATATCTCTTAATAAGTTCATTTTTACATTTTTAGGCTCTTTACCCCTAAGGTTAACTATGTCCTGCCCACGTGAGACACTGCCTGGGTGCATCGTGCATCTGTTTCCTGCTGCTGCAGCCCAGGCTGCCTCCAATGAACATCCATCACCACGGGATCCGCGCGCTTTTTGGTCTATCAGGGGAAACAGCATTTATGAAAGACACTGTGGCTTTCTACCATGAAAATGTCTACAGCACTACATACAGCAGAATTATGACTTCTATAAAGAAGGGGAAAAAAATAACCCAGACAGGATATGAGGAACATCTGTTTATATGAACACCCTTAGGATCAGCAGTCTGAGCATGAGAACCGTCAATATATAGCAGACAAAAAGCACTCAGAGTGCACACGGAGAAATAAGACTTGAAAGGTAACACTTTAAAATAAATTGTTTCTTCTCAGATCTGAATTAAACCCAGATGATCACTTCAAGTTAATACAGCAACATCATGGAAAAGTGATTTATCCTTTAATTGCCATAATATTATCATTTACAAAACGCACATATGATTGGCAAATCCGATTTTGTGTACATCCTGAACAAGTCAATTAGCACCGACACTATCTCTGCAATCACTCTTTAGCCAATTGCTTCCCATCACTTTTTTTCCATAGAAATCTTCTCTACTCATAGTTCTTAATGGAGCAGGTAACTAGTTTTGCATTTCAGTAATTCAGTTCCTTCAGCTAGAAAAGTTTACGCATTTCAGTTCACCCAATGTTCTGCTGATTTACTTCCATGCATATCAAAATACAAATTTTGCTAAACCGTATTTATTGCTACCAGAATAGGCACTTAATATGCACACCACATTTAGACATGAGTGAAAGTTATAACACTGCTTACAGACAGTATCAATAAAGCCCTCTTATTTTAAAGTTAAAACTCCTGTAAAGCTGTGATCATATCTGCTAACTAATATGGCTAAATCCCTAATAGAAATAGTCAAAAAAACTAACTTTCTTCACATATTTGTCTAAAGTGGGGAAATAAACTCATTTTGACTATTTTTTTATTTTGCCGATTTCTTTCCAGTCTGCTTCCTGTTCCCCACATATTTGAAAAAATAATTCTGTGACTGGAATTCTAAAATGATTCAGCAGAAATCTTATAGAAAATACATTTTGATTTTTGCACATTAATTTATCCCAGAGGTCAATGACTCCTATTCAGCTAGGAGACTGAAACCAGTACCACATACCCAATTAAAAGAGCAAAACCAATATGTTTGAATATCTAGTTGCATAAGCGATTAAAGTTCATGAGAAATTCAGCAGTCACATTTGTTTATTTATGTTTCCATGTGTCAGACTCTGAAAACCAAACAGCACTGCTGAAATTATGTTCTGTTCACAGATAAATGACAAAGAAGAAATGAGGCCAACCTAATAAATTATTTGTTCACTGCATACAATTGACCCTCTTCTGCCATGTCCTCAAGCAAATATCCCATTGCTTTCAGTCCAGAGAACAGCTGTTGCACTGCCTCCTGGATGTATGCAGGAAGTTTGTTTAAATAAGGGGCAAGAATTAAGGACGAAATTCAAAACAAGTGGAAAAAAACATTACTATCCTACTCTTTAAAGAATTCTGAACTAATTTTCTTAAACCAAAATACATCACTTTTTCTTTGCATGGCGAATCTCCAATTTATGAAGTGCCCCATTTAGCATTATTATGAAAATAGACTTCATGGCTTTTAATTGGTTTCCTTATCAGTTCCAGAAAAACAGTTTTTAATAAACTAGGAGTGGACTAACTCATTCTGCTAATTTCAAATCCATGCTCTGCAGAGTAGAACTCAGATATAATGTGGCTTCCTTCAGCTTAGGCAGGAATGGGGGATAGAGAAGAGAGGGACAAAAAAATAAAAAGATTCTAAAAGAAAAGGACTCTTACCAAAAATACAAACTCCTGCAAAGTGGATAAAACTGTACCGCCTTCTTCATCCAGAACAAATGTCTCTCAGAGACATATGGAATTGTGGCTGGATTCCTAGGGGATGCAAGACCTCAGGCAGAGCTGGGGATTTGTGGGCAGCTCCTCAGCTCTGGTGAGGTGTGTGTGGGGAAGCAGAGCTTGAGCCTGCATTGAAAGGAGCAGCAGAGACAGGAGAGATGTTTGGGCCAGCCCAGTCCCTGCTATCACGTGCCTTGCACCAGCAAGGCAATGCCTCTGCCCTGGAATGGCTGGAGAGGGAAATGCAACTCTTCATGCAGACTGGAACAACCTCGGGCAGGGATGGTGGTTTGCTCCTTGCAATTGTGTCACATTTACTTTGTGTCCTGTCCAGGCTGCTGTGTCAGTATGGTGGGAAATGCAGCTCTTTGCTGTTTTTCCTCCCCAGACACAACTAATTTCTGGAGAACAGGACCTCTGTACTCACTATACTGGATCATGTGTCTTTAATTACACACCTGCTCTCAGCATTTTGGGGAGAACCACTGACTAAAACCATAAGAATTCCAGGCTTTGCTGAGTCTTACCTTGTGTAATTCAAGCCTGTCAGCAGGATCTGTGTCTGTGCTCACATTCAGTCCCTATGCAATCAGCTGCATAATGGCCAAGCCCTGCTCTGAATGTCTCAGTGAATGATGTATTCATTATCTGTGCCCAAGCTCACAGGGCTTTGTCTGGGAGAGGAGATGGCAGCCAGGAGCAGAGATTGCTGAGTGTGATTTTTAAAAGCTCCTACCACAACTGTAGCAGAATGGCATGGTCCTGGCTCCAAGCATGCAGTGACCGCCCTGGATAGGTCTGGCACGCCAGAGCTGCAATCCTGCAAACCTGAGCCTTTATCACGTACCCCCTGTGCTGCCCTGGCATGACAAAAAATGGCTTTTTCTGATGCAATTATCCATCTCCTTTTTATTAATTCAAAAAAATTCATCAAAATATAACAGACTTCTAAATACACAGGAAGGGTCCCACTCTGTCAGCCCTTGCACCTCAGGGTTTTAATGTGCCACCCTGGGACTATATGGATCTTATTAACACAGTTTGGGGCCCTTGTTAACCTAGTTACAGTTTTACACATTAATTTCAATTCTGTTTTTAAAGTATGGAATAGAGGTTCCAGCCTATCCTTGCCAAGGCACTAAGCCAGTTTAAGACCTGATCACTTGGCAAATCTGTGATGCTGCTCTCTATTGCACCAGACAAAAGCCCATGGGTATTAGTAATAGTAAGTTTCTGGGCTGTATACTCAACAAAATTGGCTGGCTCATGAGCAAGGACTCAGAAGATAAGGACTTTTTGCAATCTGGCAGTCTCCTGGGTTTTGCAGGTGGTTTTGGTTTGGGTTTTTTTTTTTTTTTTTTTTTTTGTTTGGTTTAAGTCATGCTTGGCTTTTTAAGTTTATACTTGTTCCCTTTAGCTTGGAAAATGACCCTCAGCTAAGGACTCCTGCCACCTTTATTCAGAGTGCCTGCACAGGGTTCACTTTTTTAAGAGAGTTAGATTCCTCTGAAAAGTCACCTTTATTGTCCTTATGGCGGATCCCAAAAGGGATGTAGACAGAAGGAAAAGAGATGTGAAAAACTGTTTCTTCTCAGAAGACACCCACATCAGGGTATTTAACTAACAGCTACAGGGTAATGCTAACAGCTAACAGGGATACCCTGAGGAGAGACAGCCCCACCAGAGGCACGGAGGAGATTCCCATAGCAGTGGTGTCTGAGCTACAGCTGGATGGACACATCATGCCAAGTCCTGCTGGGACTCCAGCTAGCAAAGAACAGGTGATGTTCTGGTGTAATTTAAAAGATACTTTTGGGCTCTGTTCCAGCAGACACAAATTAATTCTTCCAGAGCAACTCAAAACAGAGACAGTATATCAGTTCCCAAACAGAACTAAGAGCTTTACCCACTTTTTCACGTTAACAAAATATCAAACCAAATCAAATATCAAAAGCAGTACAACAAACACACATTTTACTAAAAGCAGCATAGCAAATAAATTACATCATTCAGTCATCAAAATGTATGCATGTGTATACCAACCATATAGACTTGTTTTTGCTAACTTGCTAAATGAAATGGTGTAGGCCAAGTCTAGCAAAATGAATTGCTCCTTTACATGTAAATCTGTCAGAGTTTAAGAAAAATAATCCCACATGATGATATCTGACTCTTCTATATGAAATAATACATTACAAAGAATTTATCAAACTTCATCCTGGATTTGGTTTAGGTTTCATTTTCCTTCTTTTTTTTTTCTTTTTCTTTGAGACTTAGGACAAAGCCAAATTCTGCTGAGTCTTAGGCTTAAAAAATGAAAATGTCAGGGTTGAGAGTGAAGCCCACATCTCTTGCAAAGCTGCAGAACTGTAGGGCAGAAAAGAAATGTAAAAAGGCAATGTAGAAACAGTATATTGAAGTAGAAACACCAAACATCTCCCCAAAACAATTGGTGTCTCTTTGTTTATAAAGCAGAAAGCCCTGCCTTGGCTACATGTGAATTTCATTACAATCCATTTATGTTATCAGCTGAAATTGCATCAGCCCTGCAGAATGCATAGCTCAGGGATTAGGAATGGGTTTAATTGTGTTTCTTATAGGACAGATACTCTGGCAAGAATTAATGAGAAAATTTGTTTGGTGTCCTCTATCTAGTGTTCACTGACATGTATCATAGAAACAGGTCATGAACAACCAGGAGATCTGGTTATCACTGCATGTGAGAAGGAATTTCCCTGAACAAGATTTTCACATGTTGCTGAGCAATAATGGAAAATACATACTGCATCACCCACACTGGACTAAAGCATGCAAATGAGAAACTATGCATTACTGGGATTTCTGTGCTTCAATAAAAAACTCCCTGCCATCATCATGAAAAGATGGTTCATCCAAGGCACAGGCCTTAAAATCAGATGACATTTGTGATCCCACCCACCACTGCAAACATCCTCTCCCCTAAGTCACCAACAAATGTTACTAGTGTCACAGAGATTAAATTGAGCTTAAATGTCACAGGCTACATTTCTCATGCTGCTGTATCCCTCTGCTCCAACTGACTTTTTTTTCCACTTGCTCATTCTAACAGATATTAGAGCACAAGCTTTATTGCATCTCCCTAGAAACTGCAGTTAGAGTACCAAGGTTAATTCAAAGTTTTCAGACTTGTTTGAAAAACAATGCATGGCAGATGTCACAAAGAATTTCTAAACTCTGATTTTCCCTATGAGTAATCAACTGTCTTACTCATATGTCTCAAGTTTCTACCTTAGTAAGAATCCTTAAGTTTAGCAGGTGCATCATATGTGCAGAACATAAAATAATTCCTATGCCACTGTAAACAAAAACAAGTATTAACCTTGAGGCCGTATTCAGGATCTTTTGTTGTCCCCTAGGAGAGGCAGCATTTGCCTTTTAGAGGAGGATCATGATTTCAGCTGGCATGGTGGGTAAAGCTCAGCCCTGTGCATCTTGAAGCCAAATGACTTCAAGTCATTTGCAGAGCTCCCACTCCAATGTGGGCAGGCTGGTGCCTCCCCCAAAGCATGGTGCTGCTCACATGAAAATGCCCCAAATGGGCCTTGGGAAAGGCCATGCGACAGATTTTAATGAGATAAGTGACTTGGAAAGAAGACTTGAAGCTAAATTACAGTTACTGGGAAATAGTGTCTATGTTACATTGTGCTTCCTCCCCCCTGCCGCCTCCCAGACTAACATCCTGCAGGATTGAGATCAGTTTTTCCACCTCAGGCAACGTTTTTGGTTGATATTTTTTGTTTGCCTTGGGGAGATGAGGTTGTCTGGGCTTTGCTTTTTAACTTCCTGCATACAATTATTCAACTGGCCAAATTCTGTCTTTTTCCAGAATTTGAAAACATTCTGGAAGAAGGTTTTACCAGTGTCATGCTAGTGACTTCAGTATCATGAGGATGAAAGGGGATGTGCAGGAAATCATGAAATCTGAGAAGCCACCAAACCCTAGGAATTGGAAACTTCAAGTACTCAAGAGATCAAAGAGCTCAGAGGAAAAAAAAAAAAAAAAGGAACAATTTCTCAGCATTTAAAAGCTTACACCTGCAACAGGGGTGGAGCAAGGGAGCAAAAGCATAGAGGAATCCAGTGGCGGCCACAACTGAACTCATAATAGCCCATTTGAGTACAGCCAGCTCACACCAAAGCCCATGTCACCAAACCTTCCTTTGCTGCTTCTGGCTGCTGAGCTGTCTGAAGGGAAACTTCTTCAGGCTGGTTCCCACCAGGGCAGTACTGCAGTCGGAGCCCTGCCTGCTGTGTGGAGGTACCAAAGCTTTCGCAGATTCCTTCCAATTAACATATCTCAGAGGCACCCCTCACTCCCAGTCCTGCTGTTAAATCCTTATCTAGGCACTCATCACCTCATGTCTCAATTACTCCAACATCCTTTTTGTGGACACTGACAAACTCATTCATGCCCTGATGGTGTATTGATCCACAATGCTGCTGCAAAGATCATTCCCCAGCCTGGCTTTCTTTTCACTCATCTTGCTGGCTCCTTTTCCTTTTCATATCAAACAATCAACTGGCCTTCACTTTCAAGGACTCTTCCACTGTATTGCTCATTCTATTCAGCTTCCAAAGGTCAACGCTCACACCTGAACAGTCCACAGCT
Organism: Ammospiza nelsoni; assembly: GCF_027579445.1. Taxonomy (NCBI): domain Eukaryota; kingdom Metazoa; phylum Chordata; class Aves; order Passeriformes; family Passerellidae; genus Ammospiza; species Ammospiza nelsoni. The sequence goes on along the minus strand of NC_080634.1, from coordinate 59,009,407 downwards.
CCTGCTTCTACTCATCACCTGCCAACTTTGTAGTCTCTTGAGACTCTGCCACATTTGTGAGAAAGTCTCTGTAAAACACTGCTTTCTTGTAGCCTCTCAACCTGTCCCTAGGAATACCTTCTGGCCAAAAAAAATTTTGCCAACAGATATGCTTGAGCTGGGCTCTAGTGGCTGTCTGTGATGTCCTTTTGTTAACGCTAATTTTACAAGACAGGCCATGTGCAACATCAGAAACTTAGAGAAACACCCCATGAAGTCTCTTCCCGAAGTAGTAACCAGGAACTGATTGAGCTGACCCACAACATTTAATCCAAAAATTGAGCTGTTTCAGATGATTACAATTTTTTATTTGTTTGTGCAGCGTCTACCAGCTTCTTTTCCTTGTCTACGGCTGACATCTCACAGTAATGCAGTAAACAACCTCCAACAGGTCTCCGAAGAGTTGTTACATAAGAAGCTAATACAGGAACTAATCAGCCATGAATGAATGAAGGATAATGTCATAGAGGAAAAATGGGCAGGATACAGGAAAAAGCGAATAATGTTTAATTGATAGTTTCCATCTTGGACAAAAACAAAAACAGTTCCTTTGGGATTTCCTCTTGTCTTATGACATTTCATAAATAGATGACAGAAGAAAAATGCATGTGTGTGGGGAGGACTGCATGACAGTGAAAGTTGCAGATAACTTTAATTTATCAGCTGAGAGTTTTGAGAACAATTTTAGAGAGACCTAAATTAAGGCAGCATACTAAAAACCGAATTTCAAGCAACAATTACTGGAGGACACAGTCTGTGCCAACACACATTTTGTGGTCAAGCATTAAGTGGGTCAGCTTTAAGACCAAGGAAAGTGGTTGTTCCCCTCTATTCAGCCCTCATGAGGCCACATCTGGGATGATGTGTCCAGCTTTGAGGCTCAAAGGGCAAGAAAGATACTGGCAGTGAGTACAGTAGAAACCAACTATGACAGCAGGAGGTGGAGAACTTGGCACATAAGGAGAGGCTAAAGGAGCTGGGTTAGAGCAAGGGTGGAGCCACACCTTCTTGGAGCCCACAGTGAAAATACAAAAGCAAGCAATCACAAGCTGTACTGAGGGAAATTACAGCTGGAAACACAGAAAATTTTCTCTCTAATGAGAGTGATGCAGCACTGGCATAAGGGCCTAGAAGGGCTGTGGAATCATCACTCTTGGAGAGTTTCAGAATTCAATGGGACATTAAAACTAATTTAGAGGCTGTCTCTGCTTTACTGCAGCATTGGACAATACCCTCAAGACATACTTTCTCTCCACACCAGGCCAAATACATAAATGTAAACCCCCCTCATACAGAATTAAGATGAAAAGATTAAAAAATGCTTTAGATAGGTAAGTCTGAAGCATTCAGCTGTTTTGTCTTTTGTGCATCTGACCATTTCCAGTTCTGGGCTCCCCAGAGACATGCGCTTGCTGGAGTGTTTCCAGAAAAAGGCCAGAAAGATGATGAAGGGAATGGAGCACCTAGCTTGTGAGGAGAGCTGGAACTCTTCAGTCTAGAGAAGGGCAGGCTCAAGAGGATCTTATATCCATGTGTATAAATATCTGAGGCAGGTAAAGAAAACAGTGCCAGACTCTTCTTAGTGGCACCCAGAAATAAGGTAAGAAGCAAAGGGCATAGACTGAAACACAGGAAATTCTGCCTGGAGAAAAAAACCCAGAAACCAAAAACCACCACCTTTTTACTATATGGGTGATTGAACACTGGTGTTAGGTAGCTCAGAGATGTCACAGAGTCTTAATCCCTGGAGATATTCAAAACCTGTCTGGACACAGCCCTGTTAGAGGAGAGGGGCTCTAACAGGGACTACATGATCTCAGAAGTGCTTCCAGCCTCCACCAGAATCTGTGATTTTGTGACTGTATATATTACATAATGACACTGTGAAGAACATATTGATATTGACAAGATAATTTGAAACAGAATATAAAAAAACCTTTGCAATGAAACCTAAAGGGAAATTTCTTAATTCCTTTCTGACTTCCTTCACCCTTTCTCTCAGCTAGTTTTACAGCCAGTTTAGAACTCAAGGACACCCAAATTATGTGTCATTTCCTGTGTTCCAACAAGAGTCCCTCCTTTTCCCCTCTCTAGACAGTTGTGTGAGGCTCAGCCTGGGCAGGCAGACATCTGCAATTCAGAAAAATTTCCCACCAGCAGGATTCCCAAAGATGTGGACAACATAATAACAGAGAACCTTTCATGGCTCACTCCCAGTCATGCAGCTTTGCCTCCCCCTTTCCTGTCACAGCAACCACTCACATGGAAAAACAGCATTCAAAGAATATATGTTCAAATAAATATACAGTTGCAGATTCAAGGTCAGAACAGTATTCTCTGCCACCTCTCCATCGTCTCCTACAAAGTTCTTCATTCTCCAGGAAAAAAACATGGCAAGACTAAACATGTCTGAGCTAGTAGATTATGATAGGAAATGCTGTCTTATCTTCTGCTTTTCAGCAACACACATTACAAATTGTCTGGCAGCTATTCACTCATTCACTCTCTCTGTAAATAGCTATTCAGTGAAACTTGATGAAGCTGTACAAGTCACCAAAGTCCTACTGAGATTTTCCGCACACTACGGCCCGGTTGGAAAATCGGAGAGTCTCAAGGGCAAATTGCACACGGGCAAGGAGAGGCTGGCGGGCCCTCTGAAAGATCTGTTGAGTTTTGGCCAAGTAAAATTCACTTGCTTGCTTGGTGCACGTGTTTTCATTATTACTGTGTCGCCTCAGGTGACTGGTGAATGTGCACTGCTGACACAGAAGCCAGCTCTGCATCTCCTGCACCGCTGTGCAGCAGAACAGGTCAGGACCGTGCCGAGGGAGGGATGTGCAGCTCCTCTCGTAAGACCCTGGCTCTGATCCAGTCCTGCAAAAGCTCCTTGACCATCGCTGGGAATGCTGACACTCCCGAGACTGACAGAAAAAACTGCATTTCTCTGGCTTTCATACAGAGGAGTAATTTGTCCCAAAGCCCAGAATGCGGAGTAATCTCTGGTGTATTTGGTTTGATTAGAGAATGTGTTAATTATGGCAATAATGCAACTAATATGGCTTAGAGAAGCAAGTCTCAAATAGTGCTCATGATTTCCTGCTTTTTCTTTGCATGCTGCCCAAACAGAGGGTTGATTAGAAATCAGCATAAATGTAGGTATTAAGGTATTTAATTTTTGTTAAGTGACCATTTACATTTCACATCTCTGCATTTTTTTCTCTTTTGTGCAGATAAGCTTTTTGTACATGGAAAAGTGGATAAGATAATCTGACACCTGCAATTTTCTGCGTTTACTGAAGCTTTTCAGGCTGCACCATAGTTATCCATATTTTCTAATTATTAAATCAAAATGTGAGAAAAAATCATTTATGATAGGGTGGAAAAAACCTGGATGCCTAAAATTATCTGTCACTTTTTAAAATAATAGAGTTGTTTCCTCTTTCTTAAATCACTGTTCTGCTGACCTAAAAGTGACATCTACTGTCTTTTCTGCCTGTGAATCTCACCTTCAAGAAACAATTTTTTTGTCAAGTTTTTTCTCACTTTTCCACTCTCATCTGCTTTTCTATGTAGCCAGAGGAAGAGGCGGAAAACAGTTATTATACTTACACAGGGAGAAAGAAATTGTGTGTGTATTCACTGCCAGCAAACACAAAGCCCCATTGTAGACAGAACAGGACCACGAAAAGATCTCATCCCAGAAAATGAGGCATTGTCATCATGAACCATTGCATTTCCCTGTGAGGCTGGGACTTGGAAAACATGCAATTGACTCTATGTTTCCTGGTGGTTGAAAGGGTAGGAATTTAAAAAAAACCTACAGGAATTTAGAACTAATGTCCAGGCAGTGCAAGGGCGCAAAAAGATGGTAACAATGAGAAAAAGAGCAATCCAGACTCTCAGGAAAGGATAACTCCCCCAGCACAATATGATATTTCTAAATCACCAATATCCATTGGCTTCCTCCTTTTTAGCCTATAAATCTTGCCAACCATCCTGACCCACTGAGACCTTTGATGGAAATACAGTAATTTAATTCCAATGTAATCCATTCTTTAATGATAGAGCATGCAGACAAAGCTTACATGGGCTTGCCTGTACATGTAATTACTAGATCAGAGGAATAAAACAATTAATTTCTCTCTGACCAGTTCAAGGAGATGTTTATTTAATCCAAATTAAAATGTTTCTTATTTATTACTCCTTCTTGCCCAAACACTAGTATATGATTAGAGCTGAGCAAAAAGCAATATTCATGTCCCACAAAAACTAATTAGAAGAAAACCAAAGGAATCTGCACTGGGGTGAAGTTACTGATTTCAACTGTTCAAGGTTTTTGCAAAGAACCTTTTGTTGAAGCCTGCAGCCTGGCAGCTGCCATAGCACACCTCAGGTGAGTGGTGTGCACTCCAGTACAAATGGGCTGTAGTTCCCAGGACAAACACTCATGGGTTGTGATCAGAAATTCTGCCCTGGATTAAATAGATCTTTCCATAATGGAAAGCAGCTGGTGTGTTTTCCCACCTCTTTTTCCTTTCCTCTGAGGAAAACATCTGTTTCTAATGAATGGAGAGGTGAATGCAGCTCCCAGCTGGCTAAGAGGACTGGGCAGCTGCCCTGATGTCAGGCAGTGGGAGATTGTTCCCCTCACTGGGCAGCGCTGGATGGGAATGCAGAAGCAGACAGAGTCCTTCTGGAACGTCACAGATACATGTCAAAACTGGTGGCAGTGAGGATTTTCTCTGAAGAGAAACTTATTCCTTGCAATGAGAAGCTCTAAAAGTGCTAAGAGATAAAACTGTGCTGTTGGGAGTTACAGTCTCTTCACCTTGCATGAATACTAAATTTGTTCTTCTTCCAGGAAAAAGAAAAGAGAAGGAAAAAATACCTCACCATATCAGCAATTAAAGCATTGTGTTGGGAATCTGTGCTATACATTCCAGGAATTTTGGAACTGGTGTGAATGGCAGGCAAGGAACAAGAGAGAGATAATGCCTGTAAAGGCAGAACATTGTTTAAAAAAATAAATTAATACATAGCATATCTGAATGCAAAAAGGCTTAGCCCATGCTTCACATGGAAACCCCCAGTTGAAGGTGAAATGCAAAGAAATATCTTTTAGTCATTTTGGGCAGCCATTGACAGGTAAGATTTCCTGTAAAATGGATGACAACATTGACCTTTAAAAAATTATCACCAGATAGCAGAACAAAGCTTTCCTCTGTTTATCCTTGGGGGACTGGGAGCTGCACACAGACAGGATGCCAAAATAAGACAAAAAATGCTTGGTATTTTTCAGTGTGCTGGAGAGCTACATGCACCATGAGACAATCAAATTGAAATAAAGCTTTAGGAACACTGAAATAACATGCTCATGAAATGTCCTGATTTTTACAAGCAGCAGCACTCTGGGCAGAACCCTGCCTACAGAAAGGGCTCCATTAATTCCTGTTAATGGGCTTGCCTCTCTCCAAATGTGATTTTCAGGCAGACTGAAAAATTAAAAAGGATATTTGTCCCCTAACACCAGGAACCTTTGCTGACTGCACACAAAGAAACAAAGAGAGCAGTGTCCTAAAATTATACCCTGTGGCAACCTCTTTTAACAATAGGCAAGCAGGCATATGGATTTCAGGAGAATTGTTTTAATTACCCGTACAGACTCTATGGATGAATTAACAATTTCCTGTTGCACTCTCTGTAGCTCCAGCAATCATCATGGCCTTTAGAACTCAGACTCTGAAGCAACATCAGCCAAGCACCCCCTACCAGCAGGGAATGGTGAAGTCCTATCTCAGATGGGGAGGGTACAAATGACTTCTGACACCTGGCTACCTGACTAATGAAAGGAAAGCAATTCTTAAAAGCATTCTCATTTAACCATCTTGCCTCTTTTCTTTATAAAGTACATACAGTGTACTACTAAAGAGTAAGAACTCCCTTTCCTTTTTTATTCTGTTTGATGAGAGGCTTGTCTAAACTTGCTCTTTACAGAAGCATGGCAGAAACTAGTTGTTGTGTGCACTGCTACCAGTGACCCCTTGTGGAAGCAGATTATCTTCTCCTGGTTCATAAATCTACCTGTCACCCTACCTGGAGAGCAGACAACTCATCAGTATGGATTACCGAAACCACTTGCTGTAGAAATAAAGCTACAGCAAGACAGATTAAAAAATAAAACAAAGATTCCCCTTGGGATGTGACAATTCCTTAACCTCAGCCTCAGAAAAAAAAATACACCCTTGAAATGGAGAACTGTGATCTGTAGAACCAGATGCTTGGAAGAGAAACATAGAAAAATGGCAAAGGAGCTTCAGCAACGATGCTTGATCCAATCTGGTTCAGAGCACAGGTTTACTTTATGGCTCATATTTATCACAGCCAACAAAGATTAAACTGTTCATTCCAAGGTTGCATCTATATTTCAAATTACAAATCCCTATGGTTAGGGGACTTAAAATTCCACCATAAAATCTTGGTCAGTGTGATCACAGGCCAAGGACACTTTTCTTCCTTTAATATAATAATGAAATATTTTGTTTATGACATTGGTAACTTATAAGCGGATTTAAATGAGAATCTCAGAAAGAAGAAAAAAAGAAAACAACTCAACAAACCACTCAGGAGTGATTTCCAATGTCATCTACATATTCTAAGCAGCTTACCCAAATGTTTGTTAGAAAAAAACAACTTTGATCCATGATATGGTGCAGTGACAGGCAACAAAGATTATTTATATCAGGTTAGAAGCTTTTTTAATTTAGCACTTCTTTTTCTTTGGTTCCTGCACACTGAGTTTTCCACATTAGAATTCACAGCACATAGTTCTGTGCTTCCCTAACAGAGAAATTCATCTGATCCTGTTCAGGTAGCTGGACGATGACCAATTAAAAAGCCAACTCTTTTGGAAGAACAAGAAATTTATGAAGACAAAGGTTGGTCCAGGTATGTGGTCTGGGCATGTCTAGTTGTCCCTGCCTGTCCACCTAAAGCAGCCAAGCAGAGAAGCTCAGCTCCCACCCTTCTTTTCAAATCACCGGGATGAATCCAGACTCTCCCCATTCTCCACTTGACACTTCCCCAGCAGTACATGCCCAAAGGTACATAAAAATGAAATTTTAGAGTATTAATTAGCCAAGAATGGCTAAATATATAGCTCACAGACTCTTTATGCTATGTCAGCACAAATCCACTGCCTTCTATAGGCTCGTTAGCTCACCTGAGTCAGCATTACAGTCTGTATCATTACAGACAATCTTAAAGTCCTGACCTTTTCAGTTGTGTGATAATGTTGATATAAACTTAAAGGAACTGTCATTTCTCTTTCTTAAAACCTTTTTCTCCTTGGAATGCAGGACCCTGAATCACAGGGAAGAGAAAGAGTATTTCTCAGTTGCCTAAGAGAAAATGACACCTGAGTCCAGCCTGATATACACAGGAACATCTTCTGTTATATCCAAAGGGAAGCATAATCCTCAGAAGGCTGATATATTTCAAGTTTAGCTTAATAAAACCAAAACATAGCGGGTTTTTTCTATACTCTTCCTTTTAAACTTTCAATAAAAGTTTCAAAATGAGTTTCTCTTTTAAATATATATTGGTACAGTTTAGACTGTTTTCAACATCCTCCAGTGTCATTGCAAGGAGCTCCCAAACACCAATAAATTAATGCCTGGGTTAAGTCTGTTTTGTGGACAGTAATTTTTTGGCCTTGTTTTATAGAACTGGAGTAGACCAAAATAAAACCCCCTGCAAGAGACCATATGTCAAAACACTGAACTGAAAAATGCAACCAAATGCTGCTGAGCTCCACTAACTCCTGTTTACATGTTACCATCATCTCTGCAAAAACCCTAAGCACAAATACTCCTGAGTGACAGTATTTAATGACTAGTGATCATGCAGAGAGCTGGGACATAAATAAACCTCATTGGGGAAAGTTACAGTGAGAATCAGGTGTGCATTGGCTGCTGTGTTACCAGCCCAAAGTATGCTCCTTTCCCCAGTGAAGAAAAGCCAAAGCATTTCTCTGTTTCACTGAGGAACCAGCTATCCAAACTGCTTTCAGGGGGGTGATGCTGTGCACAGATCATTTTGTGTCTGTAGACACTTGCCTGTAGACATTTTTTTGCTGAATTCTCCATAATGATACTTATTTGCCTATAACAATATAAGTGCCACCTTCCAGGTAGTTTCCTTTTAAAAAATAAAGATAATTGAAAAGCCTCACATAGCATAATTTCATCACCTTTGTTTAATCTCATTTTTAAGTGGCTGACCTTAAATTCAGATCAACCCCAAAATAAAAGGCCTCGGGCAGAGATGTTTGTACGTATTTCACACAAAAGAAGGAACATATCTGCCAACAATGGCAAAACAGAGCTCAACAGAATGCTTTTGTTCTGAAGATTTCATCTCTAATGTGCACTGATGCACTTTTATCTCATTTTTTTAAGAGAACCAATCTTAAAAAGCCTTCCTCTTACACACAGCCTGACAAGTTCATTGGAAAAGCCTCTGAATATGAAGATACCTTATGAGCAGGAGTTTGGAAGATAGGATATTTATATATTACGAGCTTTATATATTACGAGCAGCGTTTGTCACTCATCTGACTTATCTAAACTCCTACACCTACACCACCCAAACAGGACAACCAGGTACATGATGGGAGGGACACCCACACAGCAGCACATCTCACACTCAGAATTTCCCCCTGAGGGGCCACTCCTGGACAGCTTTATTGGCACCCAGCAGTACTTAGCACTAAAGTGAGCAGGGCATCTTGTGTGTTGAGGAACACCACCATGTGAGCACAGCTGTGGGAAAGCAGCTCCACAAGGGAATGCTGAGCACCCTGAGATCTACACTATCAGGGATTAAGGTCAGTAAGCAATGTAATAAAGTCAGTGCTGCCAGCCCCATGGGCCAAATGTCCTGTCTAAAAGCCTTCATGGCTGCCTGAGCCCATTTAAAATAAAAGAAGTAAGCAAAGAAAAACAACCATTTTTTTCTCTTACAAGGGAAACAAAGTAATCTTTCCATGTCAATTCTGAATGGCAGAGAATAAACTCATTTTACCCGAATGTGAGCAGCACCTCCAGACTTCCCTATGGTTCTCTCCCCATTACTTACAGCATATAAAAAGGGCAATTTAACTGAAGGAGTTTATATTTGGGGCTTTTTTCAGCACTGTTTCCAGAAACTAGCAGATGTCGGTTAATGATCTTTAGGCATTAGATCATAAACCACACTCATTTCAAACACTGCAATCCGAGTGATTATTTGTATATCATTAAGCAACATTCTTAGAACAAGCTCAGTATATTTCCTTATTCTTGAATTTAAACAGTCCTTATTGTTGTATTTAAATACAAAAACATTGGATAACATTTTATTTCATATTTTTTTATTGACAGCCTACGGGCAAGGTTCTTTTCTTTCACTCCCTCTTCTCAGCAAAGCAATATATAAGCACAGTGTCATTACAAAGTGCAACATTTCTTCAGCTTCACAATACACTGACACAAAGCAGATGACATTTGTCCACACTGAAGCTCTGGATGAGCATTAGAACTGAATCTTATGAGTTGCCTTCTTCACAGAGTTAGAAAGCCACTGGTCCTCACAAGGGGAGCACTTATTTTGAACTCCAGAAATAGAAAAAGATTGTTTATTTGAAAGTGAAGATAGATGGGAGTGAGTCAGACAAGCATGAGTATACCTGGGTGTGCATATATTTAGTAAGTAAAAAAAACTGTCTGTATTTTCAAACATACAGAATCTGCACAGCTATATAAATATCAATATAGATATATGTATGGAGACAGCAAGTCTTACATGCATCTATGCATGCATATCTACCTGTATATGCCCAGCTACACATAGGTATTTATAACAGCATACATACATAACAACATCTATTAAACAGTATAATATATATCAAGAAATACACATGCACAAAGTAATATTCTCTTTCATGACATGAGCTCAGATTTCAGTTTTATCTAACTATATACTGGAGATATTAGCTAGGCCTCTGATTCACTAGAACCACGCTTTAAAAAATTAATTATATAATATATGCTGAAAAATGCCTAGATACATGACAGATAAATTAGTTTCATTTGAACACATGTAGTGTATGAAAGAAATTAATTTAATAAACATTGTGGCTCTCATCCTGCAAAAGCACATATAAGTCCCAGTGAGTTCAGTTGTAATAACTAAAATTATTCATGGGCAAAAGAGTTTGCAGATCAAGGCTATGTATGCGATTTGGTTGTTATATTATGTTAATTTTTGGATCTACTATTTCACCATAAAATCTGACAAGGCAGAGTCATTTATGAGACATAAATATAGAGAATTGAATTATAGGGAGTCCTCTACATACATAACAAGATCAATTATTAATTAACATTCAGAGATGAAGATATGTTGCTGTAGAGAAATTACTTAAGGGCGTCTATTGACAATGCTGGTCACGGGCTGGGATCCTTTCCATTCCCTTCCATGGGCCACAGTGATTTAAACACAGCCCCTGGATACAACCTATCCCCTAACACTTATTGCAAAGGGGATCTCCCTTCCCCTTTCCAGCCATTTACTGTGGCTGGAACAAGGCCCAGCCACAGATCACATTATCCTGCTTAAAGGGAGATAAAATCTCACCCTGTGACTGCTGCTGTAACTCAGGTGCAGAACCACCTTTCTGCTGGTCAGATCCTGTGCTGGTGCAGCCAGCAGAGCTCTGCTGGCACAATGGAGCCGTACAGATCTACACCTGTACAAGACCCACCTCCTACACGCAAATTAGATCCACACCAGCAGCAACCTGCCTGGACCTGCAGGATAGACCTCAGCTAATTTAGATAATCTAACAAATTTGGATTGAGTTTGAGTATGCCATCCAGACTTGCTCAGCAATATATTCCTTCCTTTGGGGACTCACAGGGGTAACTCATCCCACGTACCACAGCAGTATGGGTTCATCTCAGTGATCTGTGGACACCTCCCTCTGAGCTAGTCACTCACAACTCCCGTCATCGTTACCAGAGAGAAACACTTCCAGGGTGTGATGAATCTGATTTATTTTGCCTGTCTATTTAAAGCTGAGATGATTCTTGTCCTAGAAATGCCTGTTTGTCTCCACTGGCTATGCAGGGTGACTAGCTCTCATGTAGGTGACAAAAGTCCTCTCATCTATGTGACAGCTTCACTAGCAACAGTGCTCACACTTAGCAAAATAAAACACAAAAATGTTAACTAAAAACAAACCCTGAACAGACTAATACATGCATATTTCAAGACACAGATCTTAATGCAAGGCAAAAATACTCTTCTACTCTGTGCTTTCCAACTGGAGTTTCAGGAGTATGTAATTGCATGGGAGCAAGTGACATTTATGAACAACAGCAAAATTTGTTTTGTGTTCTGTTTTCAGCAGTCTTCACTGGAGGAAATTTTTTAAAGGACTACAAAAGACTACAAAAAAAAAAGATGTTTCATAGTGTTCCCCCCACAGGCAAAGTCTTTCTGATCCTGAAATAGCCAGAAATTAGCTCTAACTGTGAAGCATTAAAATTAACATGTGTCTATCAATATGTTTTCACTAACTATTATAAGTTTGCAACACAAGTCTACAGATGACCCAACAGGGCAAAATGGGATAAAAGAGAATGCCCCAATAAGATTAAATATAGGAAACTATTTTTCGTAAGGCTATATCCACAACCTTAAGCAGCCTAATGGAGACACTAATCCACAGCTGATCAGGTCACCTCCACCTCCTTTTGGCTTCATTTTGCTGAACCCTTAAAAGCCTTGTCCCATATTTTCCATGGAGCTGTTCCTTATTCCCTTTCAGCATTTGTAGTTACTACAGAAATAATGCATTTTCCTAGGTGGTCAACAAAAACTACAAAAGGAATCAGCTCCACATGGATTACAAAATTGATGCCTTCCCCTCCACCTTGCAGGCATTAACCTTAGAAAGTTTTCTCAAGAAAGAGGAGGTTAGAATAGATGACAGAGAATATAGTGAAAATACCAATGTAATGTAAGCATAAATGCCATTAATAAATCACAGGCCCAGCACATAATTCCACATTGCAATTCCCAGTAAGATTGTCCTAATCGATAATAGATACATAACTCCTCTGAATTTGCTAATTCCTTTTTGAGCAGCATGATCCCACTCCCTAATTTTAAAGTGCTGTCCTCTAACTCTTTGTGCTATGTAAAGTACACACTTGGACATGCTGAATTCTCTAATTAGTCTATAAATACTTGACTTTTACCCACTGCTTTGATAATTGCTGGGGAAAGGCCAAAGCATTTATGGTCAATCAGATGAAGAGGAAAGGAATATGGCCCTTTCAGCAAGTAAAATGTAAGGCATTCTGTGGCAAAGCAGAAGCTATTAGCAGGATCAATATTTCTCCTAGTACCTTAATAAATCATTATATCAAAGAACAGTTGCAGGATGAAGAAAACCTCATTCTACCAACAAGGATGCTTCCAAATCAACAAATAAAACATCATTTAAATTACAAAGACCTAATTGGTGTACAAAGGCAAACGGCAAGCATAGAATACAGCCTCTGATGCTAGGCATGTAAACATTTTAAATCATTAGTGAAGGAAGAAAAGCAGAAAGACAAAGAAACAGCTATGCTAAGAGCTCTCCACGCATAATTTGCAAATTGGTAAATATTCATGAATCCACCACACCGTAGCTGACTGATGGCACCATGTTTGGTGTAGATACCGTAGGTGGCAGAAACAGAAGAGCGCCTGGAAAACAGGATGGCCTTTGATATCTTTATTATTGACTGAAAAAGAATCCCCTTGCTGTTATTTGCATTGAGGCTTTTTCCTCTTCCCCTCCTTAGCTAGCAGAGAATCAGCTAAGATTTTTAAATGCTAGAATAAGAGAAGGGAAGAAATATTCTAATGGCTACTTTCAAGTAAGGGAACATCTCCTCTCATCAGACATTGCTTACAGCCATCATCACATGTACCCACAAAGCCCTCTTAGCCACATGACACAAATTAGAGTTTTGTCCAAGAAAACCACAATCACGTCCTGCACAGCAGGTAACCCTCCTACACACAAACGTATATAAGTGTATATAAGTGTACAAATATATGGCTGTGAGAAGAAGACAAGGCTCACAGTGTTGCAAACCTTCATGTTTCTGTGGAGCACAGTTCTACACTGCTTGTGAGCAGCCACAAGCTTTTAGCACCTTTTTCTGGAAATGCTAACTCACAGCACTTCTGTTTTATATTGTAACCTTTTGATCTAATAGAGAAATTATATAACCTAGTGGGGAAAGAGCCCCTAGAGTAACAACCCCCTGGGTTCCACCAGGAGAAAAATGTAATATACTGCTGGAAGCAGCATTTAGGTTTATTCTTTTGTTTCAGTAATCTGGTTTTAGCTCTTTATTGAAGAAATATCGCAGAAAAGCAAATGCTTCTCAGTTGTTCAATCACTACTTTTGATTCCCGTCACAGCTTCAGAAGCTTGTTCCTAATTTATTTGGAGGCAAAATTGTTGCCTTTGTGTAAAAGAATCATCTGCTGAAGGAATTTCATTGTGGAATTCAACGTGGGTACTCTGTGGTTCTCCAGTTCATATTTCATAAGCTTCTAATTCCATGGATGTGATACTTTAGAAGGTCAATTGTCATGTGTCTGGGAAGCTGACAAGAAAGTAAACAATGCCAAACAGGAAGGGAGAAGGAGCATCCTGTTGCTAGATGATATCTCCTCGTGTCATTTCAAACAGCAGACACCTTCTCCATCTATCAAAATTTTCTGGAAAAGCAGACTTTTGGCAATAGACCTAACAAGGTTCTGGCCATCTGCATTTCCACCACAGGACCAGCTCTTTCAGTTAAGTAAGTATGGACAGTGCCTAAACTTTTCATGCTCTGAACTCTCTACAGAGATGTATTTATTTTCTCAAACTGTAATTTGTTCCAGAAAGAAAAACGGATCGGTCTCTCCATGAGTTACACGCCTCAAATCAGTTTGTTGGTTGATCCTCCTGTTGTACAAAACATATCAATCCTGCTTTACAGAGCATAATATGCAAACTTCAATAGTAAGGAAACTGCTCTAGTTCATATACTTAACTGCCTACAGGTGTCCCAAGAGTTCTTCCTCTCTTCCTGGGGAGATCAAGTATTCCTCAGCTCATCTCATGCCTACTAACACATATCAACATCATTTTTTCTGGTAGCATCCCAGGACTATTTCAAAAAGCAATTGGAAATACCCTTTTTGCCAGCATCCCAATGTATTACTTTTTGCTTGGCATGTATCAGCTTTGTGGACTGTAAACCTCTGGATGCAGGTACTACTCCTATTGGTTTATGTCCATAGTGGCCTAAAGGCATTTTCAGCTTTATTCCTCAAATTATCAGCAGCTGAGGGGATCATTGTGCGCACGACCCAAACTTCAGCGATCACATCCAACAGGATCATGGGGGCAAGGCTAATGAAGTCCGTGTGCCCTTTCAATTCTATTATCATAAAAGTCTTTCTTTTTCCAGTACAGTAAAAAGACAGACTAGCTCTTGAAATAAATAACCAAGAGTGATTGGGATGGCAGTACATGGATTCAGCAAAGATTCAGGATTTTCTTATTCTACTCAGTCTGAACAATTAATTAACAGCTTCCTTCTTTGTCATTAATTTTGTTGCCATAGTAGCCTCTGTAAGTGGTTTCTAACAAACAAGGAAGATTTATCTGTCACGCTCTAAATCGATCAGAAAATGAATGATTTCACATTCATTTTTGTTTGATAATGACAGGTAAAGCACAGCGAATCATTACAACAGTGTTTTCTGAAAAGTGTAACGTGTCTGTTATGTTTAAAAGCAATCCTAAAGAACAGGCCCAGAGATTAAAAGTGAAGTGCCAGTTCTATGTAAACAAAATATTGTCTTCATTAAGAAATGACAATTTATAAATAATAAATAGAAAAAACAAGTTTCTAGATTTTTTCAACTCCAATTAAGCATATTTTGCTTAGATATAAAAACTTCCATGCACTATTTTTTGCTCCAAATTCACAGGTGGTGAGAAACCATGGAGAAGAACACTGTAAGAGAATTTCCTAAAAAACTGAGTTAAAATTAATGAGTTCAAACAAAGGAATTTTCTTCTACTTCACGTTGCTTGGATTGTAAAAAGAACAGCAGTCCACAAGGGAGAAAGCAGGGTGGGTAGGTACATGTCTGGAAACTAAATTCAGACAAAGTTCTGGCCATCATCATGTGCCAGGGGTTTGGACATGTTTAGAGAACTGCAGGCTGCAACCTGCAAATTGGATCAATATGTTTCTTGCCTGATAAATTCCAGGAGGGAGATAACGGGTGCATTATTGGAAAAGATTGTTGTTGCCTTTCTTCTAGAGGACAAGGTGACAGATTCTCTTAAAGCAGTAATGGCTCTTTGCTTCTTCACCAAACAATGCTTTGGAAAGGATTGTCATTTCAAATCTTGTCCTATCTATAACCTGTCTCAGCTGGAGTGGGGACCAGAGAGCAGTTGGCAACATAGTCAAATTACTCAGATTTTCTTGATTAAGAAGCTAGTAATAATCCCAAGGGCAAAATGCTCCAGTCACATCAGTCAAATCTTTCCATAAAAGAAAACAAAACAAACATGAAGGCAATGGGACTTATGTTCCTCATTATGCTTGTCATTTTCCACAGCCAAGCCAAAGTGGCCTTGAACTTTTTTGTCATACTATTGATACCTAAAGAAATTGACTCAGCTACAGACCATAACACAGTTAAATCTTATTGAGATCAAATGTTTTTATTCTTTATGTCACCTCTTGGAATATCTAAAGTGAAAAATTTTGGTCATCTCCCATACTGAACAAGGAATATGATCAACAAAGTACTGGGGAGATCATGCAGTCATGAAAGCTGAGATGCCACAAATACAGAACATCAAGACATCAAGAACATGCAAAATTTTCAATTTTCTAGTAAAAACATTTCCATCAGTTTACAAATTAACTTTTTTTATTGTTCAATTTCTCTTCTGGGACCAGCTCTTATAAGCTACCAAACTGTGGAGACAAATGGTGCAGAAATAAGGGGACTAAGGAGCAGGGTATTGCCTCTGGTAACAGCTCTGCACTGAGGGATAAGAAGTTCTCAACATTGGTGAGTAGCACAGGGCCTTGTTTCTGACCCATTCCCCCCTACACCACATCCCCCCAGCTGCCTCAGTTCAATCATTTGCCTGGCTGCACCCAAAACCATACCAAGGTTATTAAAAAAAGAATCTTTTTTTAAAAGTGGTTCTTTTAACATGAATCATTTCTCAGTTCCCACTTACAAAGAATCTGCTGAGCCTTTAAGCTCTGCCAAAGGGAGGGCAGCCGCTGGTGATGAGTGTGGAAATGAGAGCTGGAAGGCAGTATGCCCCCAGATCAGATCTGTGTAATACAGTATCGAAATAATATAAAAATGCAGCCTAAGCGCAAAGAGCAAGTCTGATTCCCGTTCACTATGGTTATTTTTAACTGAACCTCTGCCTGTCCATCTATTACACCCTTCCTGACAGAACAGGGGCAGTAGCAAATCTGAACCCACTTTTGAGCCAGCATAAAAGTTGGGAGAGAAGTCACAAGAGGTAATTTCATTACTGGAAGTTTAATGAAAACCAGCAGCCGGACAGTGAAGCTGCACAGAAATTGCTGCCTAGGGAGAGGGAGGCAGGCAGAGCAGCCAAGGTGAGCTGTGCCTGGGAGCAGCTGATGGGATGGGCAGGTGTGGGCAGCCCTGCCAGTTGGCACTGACACACCCTCACAGCACGGGCTGCCCCTCGCCCGTGGGGACCTGAGGAATAGCTGGAAACTGAGGCAGGACTTTTAAGGGACAGGAGATATTAATCCACTGAAGGAGGCTTCTTCTCTGCTCACAGAGTACTCTGTTTCCAGGGCTCTGTGGTGCTCTAAATGTTCTGCAAAGTCTACCATAGCACGGTGTGGGTGATGACACCAACCCGCTGAGTGTTTGTTCTGTTCTGGGTTGGAGACAAGTGGAAGCCACATAAACTCACCAGCAGTGCTGAGGCCAAGCTGACTATACTGAGTCAGAGCTAATGAACACTGCCAATCATGGCAATTTACAAGCTTGTACTCAGCATCTTGCTAACTGTGCTACACAGCTTCTGGTTGGCTTGGAAAATGGACAGAGGGAACTCCTCCACTGTGTAGAGGTAAGCCCTTAGCGCACCTGAATCCTGATAGACTGAAATATTAACCAAAGATTTCACTTTGGGGGAAATTCTGCAGAGTGGAGTACAAGTGGAGAACTAAGGAAGTGAGGAAAAGCCTCTGAATGAGCCAGAAACTGCTAAGTTAAAACCCTCTACTTTGATTTAGGCCTCACTGCCCTAAGCACATCATGCAGTCAGTGGTGGGACTATCAGCAGTCAAGTGAATCTTCAGAATATGCAGTGAAACACCTCCAAAGAAACAAAATGCTGTCATAAAGCATATCCATGTTGACTTGTGGAGATTATTTACTACTTTAAGACCTTAAAATACTATATTGCATTTGGCTATCAAACATTGTCTTTTTTTTTTCCTGAAAGCCCATCCTGTGGCACTGCAAGTTACCTGCTGACTGCATGGCTCGTGACTGAAACAAACCTCCTGGATAGAAATCCCAACTCACTTCAACCTACACACAGAGCTATGGAGGTGGAAAAATCAAAGATGCATTATGGTGGAAGGTTTGCAGGAGTGACCATCACAGAATCTGGAGGCAAAGACCTCTAGCATTAAAGAGGAATTTTCCTGGAAGGATTATAGAAAGATCAGAGGTTCAAAATGCTTCATGCCCCAGAACAAGAGAACAACCAGATCTCTCCGTACATTTACACTTCATTGGGAACAGATAGGGCATTTGATTGACCTCACTCATGTGTGACAGACACAGGAGCCTGACAGGAACTGGTCTGCAGAACTTTGCCCAGGATTTCAGAAATATTGTTGAATAGCTCACACAATCCTCAAAAAAAAAAAAACTCCAAAAAACCAAAAAACAAACAAAACAAAACAAAACAAAAACAAAAAAACAAAAATAAACCCAAAAAAACAAAAAAAAAAAAAAAAACCAAAAAAAAAAAACCAAACAAACAAAAAAAAAACCTACCAAAAAAAAAAAAACCCACAAAAAGAAAGGAATACTGGGCAATGGCATAAGAACTCATAGAAGAATAAACTATGTCCTTAACCTGTTACTCTGTAATCATCTGTCTTCTCCCCTTGTTTCCTTGTCACCTCAAAAGAGTAAAAAACCTGGGTGAAGAGAGCAACACTCAGGATTTTTTCATGGACTGACAGGAATACGAAACATCATTATTAACTAAAGTGAATTAGTGGCCCTAAAACATTAAAGAATGGCATTATGAAGCAATTAAGTCTCCTTTAAGCAAAACACATGATACCAGTCAATTTTACAAACAGGGTGTCCTATTTCAGTCAGCCCTCTCCTAGATTTAATACTTGACCTTTGTGTTCAAGATCCTTGGTCCCTCTGGAATGTTGTCTTTTATTCTCTTTAGTGCTGGTTCTTGTTTCAACCAGATCAGGTCAGGTTTTCCCTGAGACTGTAAGAACAGGGACATCTGAGTGCAACCTCTCAATACTGTCATAACTACCTTCAACTGCTCTTGTAATTCTAGTGCCTCTATGAAGTCCCATATTATGAAAATTGTCTTTCAATGCCCTTTATCTAGTCTGTGCAACATTTTGTGTACTTTTGTTGGGGGCCGTAAAAGCAGGAAAATTTCCTAAGAAAACCACTAAGTGCAATAGTAAGAAACCACTATTAGCAAGAGGGCGAAGAGTGTTGGTTTGCCACACGGCAGGAGGAAAAGCCATTTGCAGGATCAGAGAGCCACAAAAGTGAACACTGAAGACAAAAGGAATGGAAATTCAGTTCATAATAGGAAAAAATTAGATTGGAAAGAACTGAGATAAGCTAAATTTTTTCAAATTGTCTAGGCCTTACAAATTTCACCCTAGAATACATATATCACTGACCGAGAAAATCTTAGAGCTACTGGCAATTAAGTTTGGGGGGTGAGGTCAGAAACAGTTAACTTAGCAAACACTCAGTGGGAAATAACCAAATAGGTTTCTCTTGCTATGCAAGACCTGAGGTTAGCCAGTAGATCACAAGCTTCAATAGTCACTGTCACATATGTATGAATATCATATTAGAAACATAAAGGAGAATGTTATCTACAAGACACAAGAGGGAATTTTTCTTTATTACTTTGTTTTGGAAAGAGTTCATAACCATAACCTTAGGTGAAGTGTTGGATGCCACATTTTAAGGAGGATGTAACCGACTGACAGTGATTACTCTTAAAAACATGACAAAAAAATGAAGGAATAGTTTGTTGATTAATGCAAAGAAGGCAAAACATTACAAAACACACTGAAAATTTCAAATATGGCTGCAAAAACAAAGGGAATAACCTATTCCTCTTCACTGCAGATAGGAGAGAAGTAACTCCCAAGTTAAGAAAAGGAAAAAAGCATTTTTCTAGTTGTAAGGAAAATTAGGCATTGGAATGAATTGCTCAGAGAATCTCCATCAGTGGAGGCCCTCAGAAATGGGTCAGCTACAGTTCTAATGGGAAGTGTCAGTACAAGTGATACAGCCGCAGGACCCTCAAGCTAATTCCTAATTTTCTAGGATAGTTCTAGGAAAAAAACCTGTGGCTACTTAGATGAAGAACATTTCTTTTGTTTGTTCTAGGATATTTTGAGCAATAGTATGTATTGCCTTTTCCTTGGTTAATTTTTAATAGTGTTCTGAAGGCCCAGAGTTAAAGAGTAGCTTGACCCAAGATATTCTTTCATCTTTCTACTTTCATTTTTGCTGTTTGAGCAAAGTTGGTCAAGATTCCTCAGATTCTCATAACACTTCTTGAACTCAATATTCAGTGGTCTTTTGGGGTTTTTTTCTGAATGTGGAATCAATGATATTAAGTAGGAACACATTCTTTCCTGAATGGTTGCCTACTGCCATTTTTAGGTAATTTCTTCCATATAGTCAATTAAAGCTGACATGATTTCCTTTAAGTATTGCTTTTTGATTCTGGTTAGTTTTTTAACTTGTGGCATCTAGTAGTCACTTCCTCTGTATTTTCCCTTTTCTGAAGGGATTATTGAACCTAGAATTGAGTCATTCTGGAGCAGTACACCTTGGGATTCTCAATCCCAGAAGTGCTGTATGTGCTACACATCAGCCTAGAAAGAAGGCTGGAACTTTAACAAAATCAAGACCTTGCCTTAGTATTAACTAATGATACTGATTTGACTCTGCTCAGCTTTGAGTTCTAAAGATGAACAAAGCTTGGTCCTAAATTAAGCTGGTGTTGAAGAGTTTTTACAAGGCTGACAAAAAGGAACTGAGTACTTTTCTCAGGCAGATTCTAATGCTGATAACATTGTGAATATATTAATTGAAGGATCAAACTCACCATCATTCAGAAATTATGTGCCCAGTAGCACTAGGGTAGTGACATCCCCCTGCCCTCGGCACTGTTGAGGCCACACCTCAAGGGCTGTGTTCAGTTCTGGACACATCAAGAGCTGTCCAGAGAAGAGCAAGGAAGATGGTGAAGGCTCTAGAGCACAAGTCTTATGAGGAGTGGCTGAGGGACCCGGGGTTCTTCAGCCTGGAGGAGGCTCAGGGAGATCTTATTGCTCTCTGCAACTGCCTAAAGGGAGGTTTCTCTGGGGTGGGGTCAACCTCTTCTCCCAAATAACAAGTGACAGGAAATGGCCTCAAGTTGCACCCAGGGAGGTTTAGCTTAGATATTAGAGGAAATTTCTTCATTAGAAGATTTGTAAAATATTGGAATACGTTGCCCAGGGAAAACAGGGGAGTTACGATCCCTGGAGGTACTTAAAAGATGTGTAGATGTGGCACTCGGGTACATGATTTAGTGGTGGACTCAGCAGTGCTGGGCTAAGTTTGGAGATGATCTTAAAGGTCTTTTTCAACCTAAAAGATTCTGAGATTGTATGATTTGCTCTCATGTAAACTGATTAAAAAAATCCTTTAATGTTTACTATTTGAACAAGTAGCCTTTTTCATACTTTAGCTAAAAAGCAAGAGAAATGTTCATTTTGGTTGGTGCTTGGCCATATGAACAATCTTTGTTTTTTGAGTACTGTCTCTTCAAATTTCACTGCTGTTTCTGGAGACTTGAACAGTGGTGACAGCATATTTCTCCTCTCAGCTGGAGAAGATGTTTTAACTGCCTTTCAGAAGTGAAATCAATTCATGTCTTTCTGTATATGGCAACAGACTCTCACTGGAGCTGTAGCCTATGACTTTTATCTTATTGTGACACCTGCTTCAGTCAAGGGGATTACTTCTCCTGGAAGGTGTCAATACTGATGGTGTTCAGTTGAACAGCTGTCCTCCCTCTTCTATTATTATTATTATTATTCATGATGTGTGATTGATTCTTCTGAGGGCCTTAGGGATAAAAACCTTAGCAGTTCTTTGCTGTCTTTCTTTTAGAGGGACCTAATGGACAATTATTGTTCTGAAATGTGCTACGGCCACCATTTCACCTCATCTATTGTTCAGCTATCTCTGTGCAGGCAGAATGTGGGCAATGAAAAGGTGCAAGATGTGCCATTATCCATATGCTGAGAGCCATCAGTTGCTCACTTAGTGCTTCTACAACAGTGTCATTCATTACCCAGTACCACACTGAGAGAGCTTAACTGATGCAAGAGAGAGAAGGCACTAGCAGTGACTCCACTTACACACAGCTGAGGCATAATATGGATTGGGGTCATTTTGACTGAGGGTGTAGCTCCATAATAATTATTGAACTTTTAAATTCTGGGCTTATTTTACATAATTTGTATTATCTGAAAGTCGTATTGACTATATTCAGCTTCTTAATGCTGGCACTTGTATCAAGAATTTAGCAACACATGGAAGGTGAAAACAGGAAAAAGTATTTTAAATGGGACCTATAAGATCTGCAATTGCTTATTCCAAAAAAAATAGATTAACAACTTAAATCAGCTACAATGCAAAGTCATTTTCCTTTCTAATAATTGAAAGATTACCATAAAGAAAGTTATATTCAACTGTTCTGTAGCTTCACGATAAATAAGACACCAAAATGCTTCCTATGGAGCAAATAGAGCATAATGTGGATTTTAGAAATTCCCAAGTGTTGTGTAGGTCTGGAAAAGGCTACATGGGGTGGCACTGAAAAATTCCTCACTGGAAGATCAGATAAACATCTCTCTCTGATTATCTAGACAACTCTTGCTGGTAGTGAAGGCAAATGAGTCAAATTATCTTTGGTGTCCCTAAGGTGTTCTTGGCCATTGACACTAAAGGTATCCCTTCTTTTTATGTTTTGCCTCAGGAACTAAGATCAGCAAAGATTATCATCCAAGTGCCACATTGAAGCAGAAGATGAGGGCACCACAGTGAGGCAAGTAAAGACTCTTACTCCTAATCTGAGCCTTTGAAAACTTTGCTTAGTTTGCAGGAGTCTCTCAACTAGTTTCCCATTCTTCTGGGAAGCAGCTATAATTAAACAACAGGGAAGTATTTAAGGATGTTTCCGGAATGTTCCTCCGGCAGAGGAGGTACTTGCAACCATTCCTAGAAATACCTTGAAAAGAACTCAGAACATAAAATCCAGCAGAAGGTCAATCTGCTGCCTGCATTGGTTGCTGGTTTGTTTTCCTTGCACACATACGAATTTCAATCTCTTGCAGTTCCTCTGGCCACAGCTCTTACATAGGTGAGCACACTGCCATTCTAGATTTTCTCATAATAACTTGTTCTGTGGCTTGCTGTGGGCAACAAAAAATCAGAGCTGAATGGTAAAAGACACTCTGAGCCACCATTCAAAAATGAAAGTAAAAAATGCATATAAAATCACTGAATTGTTGAGGTTGGAAAAGGCCTCCAAGACCAACTGTTAGCCCATCATGGCCACATTCCCCACCATGTCCCTAAGTACCACATGCCCATGTTTTTTGGACACTTCCAGGAATGGTGACTCCTCTACCTCCCTAGACAGCCTGTTTCAGTGCTGTTCTAATCCTTTCTGTGAAGAATTTTTTCTTAATATCCAATCTAAACCTTCCCTGGTGCTACTTGAGGCATTTTCCTCTCACCCCACTGCTTCTTATATGAGAGAAGAGACAAATTCCCACCTCACTATACCCTCCTTACAGGCAGTTGTAGAGAGTGATAAGGTCCCCCCCAAGCCTCCTTTTTTTCAAACACCCCCAGCTCCCCCAGTCAGGCCTTACAAGACTTGTGGTCAAGTCCTTGCACCAGCTCATTGTGCTTGTAATTAGTTTGCACATAAGACTCAGGATTTGGACACAAGAGTCTTTACAAAATCACAGTCTTTACAAAATCACCGTCTTGCTTGGATTTCTGTTCTAATAAAGTACAATTCTCCCTCCATGGCAGCTTTCACTTCCCCCACCTTCCCATTTTATCTTCCTTCAAGCATCTAGCTTACAGATTTTCTCCAGCTACCAACCTATTTTGTTTTCATCTTTTCAATAATTCAAATATATGCATCAAATGCACACATGGCATATTTCCAGGCAGTAACATCCCCTTTCCTTCCTGTCTCTTTGTAGCCAGGTAATTTACACATAAGATGCACAAAGATAACCGTGCCCTTTCACAGTCCTGGTTTGTGCACCAGCTCCCTCTGCTTTCGCATTGCAACCCTCCATTGGAGCCTCTGGTGGGACAGCTCTGAGCCCAGAGCAAAGCCTGGTGGCACAGAGAGTTTGGCCTTTCTGGCCTTTCTGCATTTCTATCCAGTGCAGCAGCAGGTCCATGTGCAGCTCCGGTATGGACATCAAAGGTGTAGCTGCCATGATTACAGCTACGGTAGAAAGCTCCCTAGACTAGTCCTCCCTAGACTATTCCTCTCCCTTCTCCCTTTCCCTCCTATGTTTTTTGACAGATTTGTGTTTTGCCAGTCATGAATTCTTCACTTGAGAAGCAGCAAGACAACAGAGCAGTGCTGCCCCAAGCAAACTCCCCCAGGAGCCAGCCCACGCTGACTGTGTGCCCAGGAGGTTGTAACAGGAGGACAGGGCAGAGGAGCCCAGCCCCAGGAGTCAGAGCCTCCTCATCCCATGTGGTGGCTGGCCATGAACTGTTTTCACAACTTATGTTTTTCTCTGCTCCCTGTAAAACCAAACCATACTTGTTTCACCACAGGAGTGTCAAGGGCAAAGATCTGAGGACACCCCAAGAGGTATTTAGTGACCCCAACAGAAAACTTTAGAAACTCAAGCAATACTTTAATAAAATTCCAACAAAGCAAGAACAAGTAATAAAGATCTCAGGAATGAAAGAGATCTCTCTGGAGAATGAGTTGAGGGATCATATGCAGGAAATAAACAAGAGATTAAGAAAACAAGAGGAGGAGATACTTAAAAATGACAAAAAACCCCTTGAAATTTGCAGTGAAAGACATGGGATAAATGGAAATAGCTGACCCAGGTTAAACTAATTATTTAGCTAGATCACTGTTCTGCTTCCATTCAACATCAACACCAGACGCTTCAGAGAAGTGGTACAAGAGATACCCACACAGCTGGAGAAGAAGCTTCACCCAGAGCCCAAGCTGAGGATCAGTGAGTTCAGCCTTCTGCAAGTGCTGTGTAACCACTGTTGTAACTTCTTTATAAAGGTAAAATATGAAAAATATATCTGTGATGGCATTCCTATTAATGTAAATATCTATTTCTGGCAATACCTTTTGATAACACCTTGGGGCAATACTTTCCAAGGGGAAATTACACTTCCTATGTCCTTTTCAGTAGAACGGTCTTGCCTTTTAATTTAATTGGTTTCCCTTTGCTTCTGCATTCTAATGAAGGTACAGCACATCCTTACCTGACTACTTTATGCTTCTTAATATACATGCATCTAACATGTACATATATCAAATGAGTATCATATTTATCCTCTTTTTAAATGGCACAATACTAATTTGTATGTACATCACAAATTTCCAAGAACTAGATTGCTGAACAAGGAAACTTTCAAAATGTGTTTTAGATAAATGACTTGCCTAAAAATTCTCCCCATGGCAGCTGTTGATTGCATTTGTACCACATTATTAAGACACAGGCCCAACCTCACTTTGCTTTGGCAATTTTAGCAGTAACTTTTGGAAGCCTTAGGTGAGGCGTGATTCAAACAACACTCATAGACAGGTCTGGAAAGGAAGATTTTATAAAGCTGCTGTTACTACTAGTAAAGTACTAGCAAATGCCAACTGCAACTAGATTTCTCCCTTACCCAAATGTCTTCCAGTGTTTTGCACTTCTTTCTCCCCACCCCCTGTCTAAGAAAACCACAAATTTTGCCTGAAGGGGTATCATCATTAAATAAAGAAGCAGTGCAGTCAAAGCCTTAGGATGACACAGATCATTCAACAGTTGTTCAATTACAGAGAAAAGCTACTTATTTTTGAACACAGAGCTTTCACTCAACACAGGCCCAAGGCAGCATTATCAGATTTGTATCTGCAGTATCTCAACCAGTCTGATGCAGGGCTTTCGCTCATTACAGAAGCTGTGCCCTTGTGTGAGGTTTACATCTAGGTTCAAAGAGTTTCTAAAGTGTCTTGGAGCTGTGTTGGCTTTAAAAGGTATTATCATGATAATTTCCAAGAATGAATTAAAAGTTGTTTTGGATACCTCTCATCTCCTAAATCCATCTGATTTTGTTTAAGGTTTACAGGCTACTTTCCCTGCAGAATTCCTACAGACTAATAAAACAGTATGCGACTACAAATTCAACATGGAAAATAGTAACACCCAAAGCACGCCAAGGTAAACCAAGCAAATGAAATACAGTATATTCAAAAATGAACATTTTTGAAAACTATTATTTAGGGCATACAATTCCTACAGACCCCAAGTGTGACCGATAGCAGGGTATGACCACCCAGATGGAAAAGTTGATTCCCACAGGTTTTTCTTGGCAGATTTCTATTAAAATGCTGTTCAGTACTAGCTGTGAAAGCAGTAAGAAATAAAATTTTTCTCTGTTATATAGCTGCATAGAAAAACATATTGACATGCAGGGGAGTGTTTTCTACCCTCTAAATCAGAGTGATTGCTGGCCACACTATCATTTCAGCTGACAAGGACATAGCATTAGCTACAAGCTTCTCACCACTTCTTGCCATGCTGACACTACAGGAGTCAGGCCATTAATATTATGCTCTTTTTACAGTCTCTTAAATATAAACTTTTTTTTTTCATTTTTGTAAACTTTCCATAAACCTGAGCTCCTCCTGACCCAAAAGCCTCAGTAATTCTGCTGATTGTCTGCTAAGTGTGCTTCTGAAAATATCCACAGCTGTAACTGTGGTCAGCTGCTCACATATGAGCAACCTGGATGGAAGCAATCGATTTCAGGGCCTTTTAGGGTAATGCAGCTCCAAAACATACTGAAAGGCAGAGCAGTGAGAAGAAAATGACATACAGGCCCAATTCCTTTCTGCAGTTCAACTCTATAAACTGCAATCATTCATTTCGAAGGAAAGACGAATGGGTTACTCCACATCTGTACAACAGTAACAGAATAGAGTTATGTCCTAAGCATCTGGTGAGAAACAAAATGAATTTTTCACAACATTTTCTCTAGCATAAAGTTAGATTTGGCTTGCAGGCATTCAAGATAAAAAAGATAACAAGTCAGCACAGGGATCTACATGCTGAAATACTGTCCTGGTTCCAGCCAGGGCAAGGTTAATTTTTGCAATGGCCAGGGTGGGGAATGGCTAGGACCCAGAGGTTATCCTGTACACCTCAGGTCATCTTCCAAGGACAGGGGGAAGGGCTTGCTTCTGGACTGGGGTAGCATGGCAGAGGGAGTGGCTGTGTATTGTCAGAGGTTTCCATGGGGTCAGCAAGAAGATTTCTTTCTCTTACACGGTCTATCATTAGTATTGTTGCTGTTACTGTTCATTTTCTTACTGCATTGCTGTTTCTAGTAAATTGTTCTTATCTCAGTTTGTGATCTTTATCTTTTGTGACCCCCATTCTCCTCACCACTCCATCATAGAGGAGAGGAAGGAGGAGGGAAGGAGGGAATGAGGCAGGGAGAGAGGAGGGGAGTGAGCAACATACAGCTTGGAGTGGTTTCAGTGGGAACACTAAATTGGAGAATACCATTCCTAAACCATGACAAATAGTCAGAACACAATACATTTTACAGACCTGTACACAGGAAGGTAACTTCTCAGTGCCCCCATCACAGTATTTCCAAACTTCCAAATTTCAAACTCTACAAATTCTCATGGCAAATCCTGCAAAAATTGGAAAGTAAAGTTAAAATTAGGAAGTTCCCAAAGGAAAAGCAATTAAAATCAGCTCTCTCCTTGGATATACAATGCTAAAAGTCAGAGTAGAATTGGTTTAGAGGATATTAAACATTTTACACTACAGGAGCAGCTAGATCATAACTATTACACAAATATAGCAAAGTCCAAGTTAAATAAAATGCAAAGTGGTAAGTTGCTGTTAAAGATATATTTCAGGGTAAAAATTCAATGCATATATGGAACTGGATTAGAAGAAAGAGAGAATACTGCACCAATTTATATTCCCTTTGAACTGTCTGTAATACAGACCATAAAGTGCCTTTTCAAACATATAGCATATCACAGAACTAGACAATTATTTCTAGCCATGGCACTTCTAGGCTTTTGGGAAAGGAGAGCAGAAATAGTCCACAGTCTAGTGGAACTGTGCTGTGTGACAAAGCATCTACTAGTGGGTTCTGCCCAACATCAATAAACAATTGTTTTTCCTTTAAATGAAGGAAAGAATTTCAGCAGTAAACAAATGCTTCACATCTTGCATGAATACTTCAACAGAATCAAAGCAAACCTGTCTTTTCACACCTCCTGGAAGTGTTATTCCAAGTCAAAATACAAGTCATAGCCTGAGATCAGTTTTCAATCACGACAACCATGACGCCGTGATAATAAGGGATGGTGACACACAAGACACTAAAGCTTCCTGTGACACTCCCCCCTGGAATCCACGCTCATTATTGTAAGGATAATTATCTGGGTATCCCTGAGACCAATTTTGCACTTTTTGTATAAAGATGACCTCTTGCATAAGACATGAAATTTAAAATCATCTCCTTCACGGATATCATTGAGTCATTCCATTACCTCTGGGACAGATATGAATTATGCATTCTTCGATTCTCTTTAAAATTTAGATGCATAAGGGGGCACAGAAAAATCTAAATGGTACTAAAAATATAAAGCATTCAAGAAAGAAACAATAACTTGCATGCTACTAAGTGCTGCAGTGCTCTGAAGGCTCCCTGACTGGTCAAGAAAAGCACATAAAGCACTGAAAGGCAACAGCAGGCCTCCATGCTAATGGCTGCTAGTGACAAGGGCTCACTGAATGTCACTGCTTCACATACTGTGTACTGCTCATTTCTTTTATCTGTGTGACCTCTCTTTTGAAATGACTGATGAAACTCGCCTGAATTAGCATCTTTGCTTCTGGGCATTTGCCACCTAGAAGGCATTTAGCAAAATCTCTACTAAATACAAATATAAAGCATGGGGGAAAAAAGATCATAATCTTAACAAAAAAATAATCACTAAATCACTATGTCTGTTAAAGAATAGTCTGTGTGTAATGCAAAAGGGCTACTTCTCTGAAGCCTCCTTGTTAGGTTATTTTTCTACCTTGACACCCTTTAGGAGTACTGGTTTGTCACAATACATGCATTCACATTGCATACTTGGCTAACATTTTCATAATTGGTGTGAATAAAAAGAAATAGCTGTTACTGCAAGAAAAAAAAAAAAATGCCTCTGTTCTGATGCCCTGCTGCTATGATGACCTATTTCACACTAGCATCTGCTCTCTTCTCATGAACCACTCCAGATGTAAGCTGGCAAAACAGCACTGCAAGTATGTTACCCAGATGTCCACCGAGTGCTGCAGATGTTTTCTTCCATGCTTCACATTTAATGTGTGCCTGATTAATTTTTTCATTATTATCTCAGCTACTTCACCCACAGAATTTCCTACAAAGTTTGCAGAATCCAGGATCTAATTTGCAGCCACAAGGAGCAGCTCCCTTTGTGTAAACAGGTTCATTAATGTCTGAAATAACCAGTCAACAGAGCCTTGGTCTGAATTGCCAAAAGAAATGCAAACTTCAGTAATCTATTATGTCTTGATAATATCTGCCTGAGGATTTAACACAATGTTCATTTCAATTCAAAATTACAGATGTTTGCAATATTCAGATGCATCAGTCTGACCAAAAATATTATGACCGTTCTCTGCCTCAAGCCCTTGACCTGAATGAGGTTAGTGACAGGGATATGAATGACTTGAGTGGAAAATGAAACACAAAAGTAGTTTTATCATGAGGAACAATATTTCTTCTGTCACTAAACCATTTTTTCCCCCTCAAAATTACAGAGTAGACTGCAAATCTTCAAGGCTAGCAGTCACGACAACAGTCTAAGTGCCATTTAAAAGAATAATAATTTATGAGATGCCTTGGTAGAATAGAAAAGGTCACAGAGTAAACTCCCCAGGGAGGACAGGATGACAAAGGTTACAAAGATGACTAAAGGCTCGCCTACAGAAAGGAATTTTCTTGGAAGGAAGATGTTTTCTTGCAACAGCTTCATCCTACCTAACGCAGTTCCTCATCCAAATGAGCAGTTCACCTTTAAGTTAGCTAAAAGGCATTGCTTGCAAAATGTGCTTCTGAAATTTGTAGATTAGCAGCTTGGCCTTGTACTCACTGAAGTCCCACTGAAGTGCTGGTAGAAGGAGGACACTGTGGGTCTGTCCCACAGGGCACAAGGGGGATGCCTTGGTGTGATCCCACATGGGACATCAAGCTTGACAAAATCTCTGGAGTCCTTGCAATACAGTCCCCAAATAAATCCTACTTTTGTGGCAACCAAAGTACCATCTACAGATCTCCAACAGGCCACCACAGACTGGCACAATTTGTCTCAGAAGCAGTGTGAGGAGTTGGTAGGTAAGGAGATTAAGACACACAGTTGACACACTGCTCCTGCACAGTTGTAAATATGCACACAAGCCATCACTCTACCAAGCAGTTTGGGCAGCTTTTCCTTGCCACAGCTATAGCATTCCCCTTCCTCAGATGCTGCAAGTACAGAAAAAAAAGGCAAGCATGAAGAAAAGCAGGAACAGCGCTTTTTGGCACAGCTCCACTTTCTGCCAAAACA
Source organism: Ammospiza nelsoni (assembly GCF_027579445.1). Taxonomy (NCBI): domain Eukaryota; kingdom Metazoa; phylum Chordata; class Aves; order Passeriformes; family Passerellidae; genus Ammospiza; species Ammospiza nelsoni. Next base: position 58,979,010 of record NC_080634.1, on the reverse strand, counting down.
TCTCTGGGCTCATAAAATACACATGAACTGGTGGGAGAAGCTGATGCTGCAAACCTGGGAGTAACCAGCGGTGTCTACAAAACATCAGAGTGATAAAAAATAGGTTAACCTGAAGCCAGCATGCAACAAAAGACAGCTCATCTCTTCAGAAATGTGTGGCCATAAACATTTCGAAAACTGACAGTTTCCAACTGCTCACGATCAGCTGTGGGAAGTTTCTGCAGCTGAATCAATGGCTGGCACTTATGGAGGGGCCTGGCACAGCTCTGAAGGGCACAGATGTAACAGGTGCTGGTAAAGAAGAGGTTATTGACTGCTTTGAGTATAAGAGAATATATCTAATTTCTCTAGGATAACTATGAGAGCCCTTCTTGCTGGTATCTGACCTCCATGCCAGGCATCCCAGTCTATAAAGAGGTACCTGAGAAGCAAATAATCATTGAGTCAAATTATCTAAGGAGTGTTTGAGGATGCTTACCCATTTTCTATGCTAAAATCAGGCAATTTTCTAAAGGGGGCGAATGCCACAGACATTCAGAGGATCTTCAATCCCTTGCTCCAGCAGTCCCTGGTCCATCACAACAGACCACAAAGCCTTTGGCTGGCTGTTCAGATCACAGAACATTTTCACAGACCCATAACTGCACGCTGATGACAGCAGAGTATGCCTTTGGGAGAGGGAAGGGCAAAAGGCAAGTGGAAGGTGGGATGCAGCTGAGCAAGACTTCAATTGAAACATCATCTTTTATCCTGCACATCACGTGCAGGAAGGAGGGAATGTCACAGACACGTTGCAAATACATCAAAGAGCTCAGGCAATTCCCACTCCTGAGTGACAAATCCACTGGGCATGCTGCCAGGCAGCCCTCCTGAACCTGTCCAAGGAGGGGAACCAGCACTTCCACCCCAAGATTTGCCTCATGCTTAGAGACGCTTACTCTGGTGCAGAAGCTCGCCCTCAGTGCCGAGCCTTGGTGGGCTTTGTGTGAGGGGTTTTATACTCTCCTGCGTTGGTTTTGTATGCCTTGTCTTCCTTTATTAATTTTAAACAGAATGGAGAGATGTAAATTCACCATTGGGGATATGTCAGTGTTTGCTCAACATGCTCTATATACCTTTATTAATTTTGTATTGAGTGGTGGATGTGATTTCACTCTGAGGGGAAATCAGGGGTAGCAAAAGGTCTTTCCCACAGCAGGGCAGCAGTGGGGAAGGGGAGATAATTTCTCTGTGGGTTTATTTTGAGTGATTTATGTGCTTCCATGGGTTTCTAAAGCTGAAGAATTTTGAGCTTTCATGAACAGGCATTTTCAGTGCCATGACCCACTGGTCTAAAGATGTTTATTAGCTTAATGTAGCATTTGTTATTCAAGTCTTACTACTTAGAGTACATTTTAAAAGCAGCAGATGATGCCTTCTTATAGTGCAAGAACAGTATGTAAAGAGGGAAATTTAAAAGATTTCAAAATTGAGACCTATTTCCAAATAAGACTTATTCTTTAATGGTACAAATGCATAAACAGCATATGAACTGCAAAACGGTTGTTATTTTTCACCTCACACAAGGTTTAACTCTTGGCCATAAAGTTTAATTCTTGGCTCACTGCAAAAATTGCCTGTATCTGTGAGAACGGCTTGGCAGCCTGTCATTTCCAACAGTGCAATTCCCAGCCCCCAAACAAGCCAACACTTGGCTTGGAGCATGCAGGGATACTCAATGCCCTGGACTGATGGAAATGTTGTGAAGTTACTTACTTGTAGACAACTCTTTGCTATCAACTTCCAATTCACACAGTATGGTTGCACTCCAGCATATCCCTTTGTTTAGACTCTTTCTCCCAGGATATCTCAATTCACCAGTATCACAACAATGAAGGGGATGTTTCCTTTTCTGTCTGTCCTACTTGCTTTAAAAGAAAAAGTTTTCAGAGAGGAAAAAAAAAAAAAAAAAAAAAAAGAAACAACAAACCAACAACCCCTCATGCCTCCTTTAGTTTCCAGAGGTTCCTAGGTTGCATCTTCTCCATACTCAGCTTTGCAAAATGCAATAAATAATGAACAGCCGTGTCCTGAAGGATCTGGCCATTTCATAAATGACAGTCAAAAAGCACAGAAGCAACGGGTGCTGTTTACTGTTCAGTTCTTCACTGCAACAAATTTCATCCTCACTTCATCATGTATTTTCTCACTCACATTTCTGCAATGCAGGTACAGAGGCTGCTCCACTTTTTTAACCCTCTGAGCATGACAGGTGTCTTTTCCTCTGCTGACTATCTGAGCACAAAGTCTGTGACTTTGTACCTCATCTCCAGCTCCACCAGCACCCAAAGAGTGAAACACAGCCTCATGTTTACTGCACAGGGCAATTCAGGTGGTGATTCCTCTGTACTGTGGAGGTCTCTGTGACTCCTCAGGCCAGGGACCTGTTGTGGGAAGGTGGCCATGGTGTGAAGCTATCAGTGTGCAGCAATTTGGGGAACATTTGCTGTGTAAGGAAGATGAATATTCTCATGTAAAGTCTAAAGCTTCTGTTTGCCCTTCCCAAGGCAGCTGTGACATGGAGAAAAGCTGACCAGACAGCAAAAGACCTGTTTCACTGATCAGAAGATGCCACAGCAAAATTTATACTTCCAAAGACTTACTAGGATTTATGCTCCTGAGACAATGCCTTACTGAGACTGCTTCTCTAACAAACTTCAAATGGTGAACTGAATTAATTATTTGCTTGAGCAAAACATACTACATGCTTGAAAACTGAATTAAAGACTAGCTGGCTCTCCCTGAACATGTACAAGTGATTCTTTTCCTAAACTGGTGCAGGTGGCACACAAACTCCTTGTGTGACTGACAGCAAGGGCAGAAAGTTTCTGCACCGAGAAGCACAGTTCCCATTTTGAGCACCAGAAAGAGCAGAACTGCTTTGTTTGAAAAATGAGCGATGGAAACAGGAGAGAAAGGGAATAGAGGAGTGCAGCTGGCTGTCATGGGCTCTCTAGGTCAGCACTTTTATACCTGCTGAACACAGCTGGATTTTGAACATGTGGGAGGGAAAGAGGAAGGGCAGGATTTGAAAACTGGCTCACATCCATCCAAGATGATACCATGCAATCCAGAGAAAAAGTAATAAATACCAGGTACATGTCACAGCACACAATGCTAACAGCCTTTAATAAAGGCTAATGCAATGATACTCACCAGCCTCCTTGCTGTGCTGCCAGCAGCCTGGGTGTTACCAAGGACTGAAGGCAGGCAGGCAGTGAGGCAGGGAGCAAAGGAAGACAGGCAGCCCTGCCTGACTGTGAGCCTCTTGTTCAGGATCCTGCTTACTGACCTCATGTAGGAGTACAGGAGTCGCCAGCGCTCCACATCATTTGCCTGTTAGCTGTGTCCTCACCCTGGTTTCAGCTAGGACAGGGTTAATTTTCTTCCTAGTAGCTGGTACAGTGCTGTGTTTTGGATGTAGTATGAGAATAAGGCTGATAACACACTGATGTTTTAATTGCTGCTAAGTAGTGCTTACACTGAGTCAAGAACTGCTCACATTCCCATACTCTGCCAATCAAGGAGTTGAGAGAGAGTATGGCCAGGACAGATAACCCCAGCTGATCAATGGCATGTTTCATACTATAGAAGATCATGCTCAGAAATGGCCAGGGCATTTGCTCATTTCATGCTGAGCAACTGTGTTGTGTACCACTGTTTTTCTTGGGGTTTATTTCTCTCCTTTTTTCATTACTCAATAACTACTATTATCATCATTAGCAGCATTATTATTGTTATTGTTAATATTAAATTTTATCTTACTTCATTTATTAAACTGCTCTTAAGTCACAACTTTTATTTTTTCCCAATTCTCCTCCCCACAGGGAGGGGTGTTGGGGGATGGGGTGAGTGGGTGGCTGCATGGTATTTAGTTGCTGGCTGGGATTAAACCACAGCAGTTCTGGACAAGCTGCAGGTCAGCAGTGATATTCTGTGCCTAGTTCCTTTCCAAGTCCTCCAAAAATAGAAGAGGGAATGATGTCTTAAGTTTTAGCTGTCATATTTTTCAGATTTTGTACTGCATTTGTATATAATTCTGAACTTCATATAAAGTGTTAGCAAGTTCTCTTCACAGTTTACTTAGACAAAACAATCCTTTTCTAGCCCGAGGACCAAGGACGCCACTGCAGCTTCAGGCCCAAGAAGCGTAAACAAAAGCAAATTGAGGAGAGAAATCTGGGAGGATGGGACTTCAAGGCATCAGAACTGGCTAGAGTTACTGTCACTGTCCTTCACCTTCCTGCAGCTGCCTTGCTCTCCTCTTTTTCAGTGGAACTGTTTATAAAACTTTGGATGAAAATTGCATTCAGTCATTGCCTCTCTTCACCCTGGAGAAGAGAAGGCTCAGGGGACCTCATCACAGTATTCCAGTACTTAAAAGGGCAGCTGCAAAGAGAATGGAGGCTTTCTCTTTACAAGGAGACATAGGGAAAAGACAAAGGGCAAGGGATGAAAGTTGTACCAAGAGAGGTTTCAGCTCAATATGAAAAATAAACTTTTACCCTGGGAACAGTCAACCACTGGAACAACCTCCTAAGGCATGTGGTAGAATTTCTGTCTAGAGCTTTTTCAGATGCAATTCCACATGGTGCTAGATAATCTCATCTAGACTTCTTTTCCCACAAAATGTTGGACAGATGATCTTTCAAGGTCTCTTCCAATCTGGGCTGTTCTATGATTCTGTAACTAGCTATCCCCCAAATCCTCTTTCTCTGGAGACTGATTCCCAGAGCTTCCCATCCAGACCTTCAAAGCTGCCTGTATCATCTGCTCTTTCTCTCTGAGGTTAAGGTTGTCACAGAATAATTTATATTGGAAGGGACCACTGAGGGTCCTCTTGTGCTTAAAAGAGATTGCTCAGAGTCTTCTCCAGTCAAGTTTTTTACAGCTTTGAGGTTGGAGATTTCACAGCCTCTCTGGACAATTTGTGTTAGTCTTTGATCACACCTATGGTGACTTTTTCCCCTCCAAATATATACAGTCAGGATTTCAAATGTTCCAAATTGTGTCTGTTCTTTTTCTTATCATCATGCACCTTTGAAAAGAGTCTGACTTATGCATCCCCTCCCATTAGGTAGTCTTAGACAGCAATAAGATTCCCCAATGACCTTCCCTTGATCTGAACAGTCCCAGATCTCTCCACTCCTCATATATCTTCTGCTCCAGCTCACTGTACATCTTGGTGGTCCTCCAGGGGCCTTGCTTCAGTCTACCTATGCCTTTCTTCTACTGGGGACCCCAAAATCAGATACAGTACTTCAGGTGTGGGCTCACATGTGCTGAATTAAGGACAATTACGACTTCCAACCAAGCTAGGTACAGCTAAAAGTATCCAGGGGTCAGCAGAGCACAGAACTAGAACAAAACGCCCTACAAATATGTGCCCAAATGTGAGCAAAATACACAGAATATTACTATGACTGGAGTAGCACTGAAAGAGAGATTAAAGTCAGCCACTCAAGCCCAGAGCAGTAGCAGGCTCACAGGTAAAGCAGCCCAGCCATTTGGGAGAGACTGGACAGATATGAGGGGAGAAAGGTAGGGAACACCATAATATTTCAGAGCACATAACCACTTAAATCAAAGCAGCTAAATTACTGCAGATCTTAGCAGGAATAAAAACAGCAGTAATTTCTCCATTATATTATAATGGATAACTGTATCATGCAAACACATATTTTCTTATTATCAGTGTAGCATGATTAGACACTGTACAGCACCATCATGAAAAGATGATAAAATGGGCCAAAAGTGATATTAACCAATTGACCATGGAGGCATTTCTGGAACACAGAATATACACACGAAAATTGCAATTCATACAATCTTTGTGAAGAGATTACATATCTGCATCTGCTATCCAAACCAATGATATCCTGAAAAATTAAATAAAAAAAGAAAAAAAATTGCTTGGCAAAGTTTCATCTCTAATACACAATACCAAAACTTCCATACACCTTGAAATGAGACCACTAATAACAAGAGGGAAAAAATCTCCTTCCTAAGAGATACCAGAAAGAAAACATACACACACGGGGGGAGGAAAAATAGTGATTTGTCTACCACCTTTGTGAGTAACTCCCTCAGGGAAGAGTCATTTTGGCATTAGGACCATGAGACATGGTAGCAGTAGTGAGTATAGAGAAAACAACAGCCTGGAGGGAAACGCTTTCATCAGGCCTGCAAATGTTGTCTGTACTAAGGAAAAAGGAACTTTGCATTGCCATGGGGGATTTTTTGGCAGCAACAGCAGCACAAATTGAGTCCCTATGAAGAGCTGATCATAAGGAACAATCAAAAGCAAAACTCTGTTATCTTCTTACTTTGTTATTGGAGGGAAAGAAAAGAAACGAAGGAGACTTATGCTAGGAATAGTCCTCAAAGCACTGGAGCAAAGTTCTGGTCAGTTCAATGATTTGGAAATCTGCTCATGAAAGTCTGGTTAACATTTAAGGAATTACTCAGATGAGTAACTGCCTGTCATGGACACTTTTCTGCCAACACAGATTTCCTATGTGGACAAGACTTTCCCCAAATCCCTTCCAGTGATCAGAAGCATTGTCCACTCCTTCTATTTTCCTGGAAGGAAGGCAGTAAAAATGTCAAAAGTTACTGAGTTATACAAACTTACTCTTCTGTCTTTTTTTTTTTTTTTTTTTTTTTAAACTTTGCCCTCTGTCAAAAGAGGCATATTCTGATTTCTTTTGTTACTGGCTTGTTACAAAGAGTTACTTGCAATAAAGTCTTATCCTTGACCCAGCAAAATTCATGTAGGTTTATGCAAAGCAGAAAATGGTCTTTTGGACTGAAATGCCTCCTCTAAAACCAGAGTCCATGACTCTAGACACAAAATACTTCTAGCAAGGGCAGAAGCACTTGCCGTGTTTGTATTTATTTTAAGTAATGTGATGATAATAGGGCCACACAGTGATTTTTTGTGGTTGGGAGAGGTTAGCAGCAGAACTGAGGTTGAAAACTGCTGTCTTAAACTACTCAGAGCAAAGCCACAATATGGAAATACATTCTTTTTTGGACTACAGACTAAGAGGAATGAGTAGTACTGGTGGGGGTTCCACAAGCCTATTTCTGGCTAGAAAAACTGCCGTGATGGCCAGCTCCTTGCTGGCCTCCACCTTCACTCACAGTCCTGTGTCACGTAATTAAGCCTGGAGGGGATATAGTGTGTCTCATCATGCCCACATGAACACACAAAAAGGGTCTGCTTGAGCAGAGTGGAGGATTTCTGGATTTCTATCAGCAGGAATCAGTGAGTACACCTGAGGGATTCTGTGGCACCACATCATTGCAGTAACGAGCAGGCAGATGCCCTTGACAGAGGGAAAGGTCATTATTTTCTGCATAGTTTTCCTACCCACATCACCAGCAAGCTCACTTCCAGTTTGGCAAGCTGCTCTTTAAGCAGAAATCAGCCTGACAGAGACTTTAAGAAATGAAAGTATAATTAGGATCTGTTATATTTGGGATGTGTCTTTGCCATGTTACCGCTGACTTTGGAGCGTGCAATTACTGGCAGAAAGCTTTTAGCAAAGAAAGATTTGAATGAAATAAAAATAAACAACTCCTCCAAAAAACAGCAATTGTGTATCAGGGTGTGTCATCCAAGGGAGAATCTTAATGGCATCCTTTCACATCCCTAAAGCCCTGCACATGGAAAGATTCTGCTGAACTAGCCTGTGTCCACTAAACACCAAAGAGCAGAATAATTCTGCATTGGAATAAATTCTTCAAGCACTTCTTCTTGAAATAATACTAAAATTGCAAAGTGTCTGCACTCCAACCACTACAGCCACATAAAGTAAGGTTGTTTGGAGCAAAACAGGTTCTTCCTGTGCCTGCAAGAGACTTGTACATACATTTGCAACATGCCCATTGCTGAAGTATCTGTGTCATGAACTGATAAAGGAAATACTAATAGAAAAATGGAAAAGCTGCATGCACAGGCAGCTCTTACACTAAAAACTAAGTACAAACAGAGGTCACCTCTGGAAAAGACGGAGATAGGGCCTCCAGTAGCCTAATCCTAACAGCCATACTCTCAAAAGAACAGCAGCCCTTTGCGCACATGAACTTGTGGGTTTGCAAGTACACATGCATATTAAAAAATCATAAAAGCAAGACATCAGTGAGGGATGAAATCTCTCATGAAGCATTTCCAAGACCAAGGACAGACTGCATGTATGGCAGCATACAATGTATTTTGCACCCTACAAGCACAAGTGGGGCTGTTCTCTGAAATACAAGTTTCTACTTTTGTAAATGCTCTTCAGTTAGACTGAAACATTGCAATTCAGATTTTTAAGCTTTCAAACACAAAAACTGTAAAAAATTTAGAAAGGGATTTTAATGGGGTGAAACAGGGTCAAAAAGGAAGCCTGAGCCCATTTTGAGAACTGGTTCAGAAAAGAAACCCTTACACATAATTTGACTACAAGTTTGCAAAGACAATTCTCCAGATTTCTGCAAGGTCATTTCAGGTAAAGGTTTGAAAAGCACACTGTTTCTTTAGATATACGGGTGTATATCCAGCAGGAATTAGAACAGCAAGAAAATCTGTTTTGTTCTGTCTGCCTGGAATCTGTCACCTTTTAAATCAACTTCTTAAAAGCACTAGTTTCCATCTGCCAACAGCACCACAGTGTGTGTGTGTGTGTGTGTGTGTGTATGTATATATATATATATATATATATATATATATATATATATATATATATATATATATATATATATAGTGCTTTCAGTGCAGAAGAGGATATCGAGTCCCTCAGAAATCCCATGCTGTTATGTTTAGGACATATTTTGATGATATTTCCTACAAGTTTCCCAGTGATGGCTGTGTCAGCAAGCTCTGGCACAGAATAGCAGCCAGCTGGGTGTGGACTAGACAGCATGTGGACAGGAGTCAGGCTGAGGACAGCACTGGAGCCAGAACGGTTGTATCTGTACTGGAAATAAGGCTCTCATTTCTAAAGCATTTGCAGGATACACCCCCTCTAGGAAAAAAAAATAAAAAGAAACCAAAAAAGAAACACTTGATTTTAAATTACAGTCTTTAAATGTACATTACTTAGAATTACGTTTTAAGAGGATTTATGACTAAGATGGGGGAAAAAAAGGCTTCTATATTATTAGCTGCAATTTTGAGGAGGATATCACAGAAATTATGTTTAAAGGTCTGGTCCTGGCAGTTCACATACATGTAAATTGTTCTGTACAGCTCAGTAGCACCCACTTGCTAGACAGAGAAAGGTCTGCAGGTTTGAACTGGTTGCATTATTGTTGGCATAAATTTACTCAAATTAGTCAGAGAGCTGGAAATGTCCTGCTTCAAAAAAATCCCAGGAACAAGTTAATAGTTAATATATATTTTTCAGGGCAGCTTGGAAAATCTTATGAAAAAATGTTTTTAAAAATCTTTTTCTCCACTGAACAGCTCAGAGAAGTATGTCCCTGACAAAGGCCCGTAAGGGGCAAAAACACTGGTTATTTGTTCTCTTTTGCTCTTTACAAATGAAGCAAACTACAGTTAATATATTATGCATGTCTTTCAGCATATTTTTATTTAGCCTGCTGTGCCTTGGGAACTTTCACTTTGTTTTGTTTTGCCTTGGGAACTTTGATTTGATTTTGTTTTTCTGGTTAATAATAAAAGTGAAGTATTAGGGCAGGATGTCAACCAATCTAGAGCACGTGAGATTTGTTTAAGTTCCAATGAAACAGCCTCCCAACGTCTCTTTTCCAGTCCCTTATCTTATCAGCCACCAAACCACTCTCCACAAGCTGGCTTGTCAGAAGAACAACATGGGCCAGTTGCTATTAGTAATTTCATTTCCCGTTAACAGGATCTGTTGTTTCACCCGCAAGAATAAGACAGACTTTTCCAGTAAAACACTGTAGGGTCTCAGTCCTGCACAGGTTGGGTACAGAGTCCAATCTGTGCCTTATACTATTTGAATTCCCATTAAGGTTGTATTAAAATGGATAAGCAAAAGATATTCTTCAGTGGCAAGGAATTTACTCCTACTGCAGAACTGAAAGGGGGAAAGTGAACATCAAAGCCTGTGGGAGAAAGAAGGGGGAGAGAGGACAATTGCCAGATTATACAGTCACTACATTCATTACTCATTAGTACTTTTTAATTTTATTTGGGGATGGGGGGGGATCTCTCTTAATGGCTCTCTCTCTCAGCATATGGGAAAGCTGAGAAGCAAGAATGGACTAAGGAAAGCAGGACCAAAGAGATGGGAATGAAGGTTGAAGGGTTTTGATGGGGCTGAAAATCATGTTCTGGGTAAATAACCAACAGAGTGAGGCAGAGTGGAAAAAGAAAAGTTAGAAATTATCTGCAAGGGCAGGGTTCAGAAATGAATGGTCGCACAGCAGCACTGAGGGGTAAGCAGGCTCTCCCCCAGCTGCATTTGTCTCTAGCCTGCCCTACCCCACCAGCTGGAGGGCAGCACCTATACACCACTGCTACAATAAACTGGTATTCGTGGGTGGCTAATTTTCCCCTTCCTTTGCTTCCAAAAGGATATCCTCATTCAGTCCCTAACTTTTGTAAAACCCTTTTCCAGCCTGGGGCAAAGCATGATTACAGGGACAGACTCCTGGAGGGTCACTATTTATTTTCTGAAGGAAACACAAAAATTGTCAGTCTGTTTGTGTACGTCTAGACAGCAACATACAAATGTGCTGCCCTCCTCCTAAAAAAGTCGCAAGACAATTTGGAATGAACCAGCTCAGTTTCTTGCCTCTTCAACGGCTTCAAGCATGTTGGTCCCATGCAGCAGAACAAGTTATTCTGAAACTCTCAGTGGAGAAACTGCCCCAGTCCTTCAAAGGTGGTGGAAGATGGCTTCAGGATGTCATCCTCCCCTTTCCTCTTATTTGAGGACCAAATCAGTGGAATTCCTCTACTGTGGACAGCATCCAGGGGAGGAAATAATCTGTTTGCCACAAGAAATTTGAAGTATCTCATCTATGTAACCCAATTACAACCAAGTTTTCCTCCTTCCTACCACTGAGTCTCTTTTTGTAGTGGTGATTTTTGATTTTTTTTCATGAGGTTTTTTGCCATTTATATATTTGTAATTATTTACATATATATATGTGTACCCTGGATCAGGTGGGACAGTGAAAACATGCAAATTAAGGTCTGACGAGAAGCTCCTCAGATGCAAGCTGAAGGCACTGCCTGTCTGTCCAGGTGAAGAAGGGAATTGTCTCACAATTAAGTTGTCTAGTTCTGCCAGGTCCCCCTCCGCCCTGCACTCTCCTGAGTTGTACTTAGTTGTGCAGTTCTACTCTTACCATGAGGCAGCCCCCAGACACAGGTAAAATATCTGGGTATCTGGGATAGGCTTGAAACAAGCAAGAATTTTCCTGGCTCACAACCTGGGAATGAGCTGAAAAGGGCTGGGAAGATAGTTCCATAACCCTCAGTGGCGATTCCCACTGGCATCTTGGTATCCCTCCTTTGATAACACTTCCCAGGGTATTTCATATGGCTCCTATAAGATCCACAGGAAATTTAAAAGACATTTGCTAAAGATGGACTGAAATACAAGCTGCTGAAGTGCCTTTTTGGTGACGTTACTTGCTCTTGGGCCTGAGAGCTCTTGTCAGCAAGGACTGTAAATGCTGACAGCTGAGATCAGACTGGTAAAGCCAGGACTGAAAGACAGCTGGCACAATTGCTCAGGTTAACCCCAGGCTGCCCACTATGATGCATATCTTCAAGTGAAGATTGAGACTGTAAAGCACAGAGCAGCCAGAAAAAAAAAAAAAAAAAAAAAAAAAAAAAAAAAAAAAAAAAAAAAAAAAAAAAAGGAGTCTCTGAGAGAATCTCTGAGAGAAAAAGGCACCATTTGGTTGGCCATGAAAAAGTTTCTTTTGGCTGCTTTAGCCCTAAAACATAAGCATATTGAGACCAGAAAATATAAACTGTCTGACCAACAGCCCTGAAGATGACAGCCCTGAAGGGTGTATCAGGGCTCAGCTCAGCATTACCTCTGAAAACTACTGCTTTATCTCTGAAAACTACTGCTTCTGCAGTCATTGCTGCACCAAAGCATGGGACAATCCTGCTAAGAGCTGAGTCACCAAAACCTGATTTTTTGCTTTGTGGTGTTGGCTGCAAAATTAAAAATCTCTGGATGTTTTCCTGCCACTTCTCCTTCATTAAAGACAGATTATTTTTAACAAAGAAAAGTATGGTGTAATCAGTATTAGATTACTCATCTGGCCAAAAACCTATGTCCACGTTCAGATAGGAGAGTTACTCTTTTGCCTCAGCTTCACCTGTAACTTAAAAGAGGTTGTTCAAGGAAACAACCACCCCTTTTCCCTTCCTCTGCCTAACCTAGTGTGTGGCGTCTGAAGGATTCCCTCTCCCCTTTGATGCTAGTTGGAATTCCTTCTCATCAGTCCCTCTGTACAGGCTTTTGGAAGTGTTACCTCCACCACACCCACAGGAAGCTTGCCCCAGAGCTAAGGAGGCATGAGACACATCACCCACCTCAGTGTTTGTTACACAGCCCCAGCATAAGCCCTCCTAACTCCAAATGAGCAGCCACCAGGGCGACAGGGTGCAGTGGCTTAACTTGGGCCCTGAAAGCTGCCTATTTGCATCAGTGTACCACTGCACCTGATACCATTAGATCTGTCTCCTAATAACAAGCTTAATGAGGCTAGAAATGGCATCACTGGAGTGTCACACCCTGCCACAGAGACACTATTTGACACTATTTGAAAACAATCAGTGCAGTTGTGACTCCTCTTTACTCTGCTGCTATGCTTGGGAGGCAGAAGCCCCAGGGTGAGGCCAGAATTAACTGCTCTGGTTCTGCCATTCTTCCAGCTCCTCCCTTAACGCTCAATGAGTAGTTGGTTTCCTTAGTAGAATAAAACCCAATCAAGTCCTTCCAGGCTGAAAAGGAGAACAGAAAACCTCTACAAGGAGAACAGAAAACCTTGCTAGAAAGTGATACTCCATAAAACACTTCCATCAGCTTTAACTTCATGCACTCAATACTTCTCATCATCCTCTTTTCAAGCAAGTAACAGAGCCATCACACACTTATGCTAATAAAGCAAATGTAATATCCTCTTCCTCCCTGTTTTCCTTTCTCCCTGGGGTTCATATATTAAAAAAGGGATTCTCTAAATGATGTTTAGAAAAGCTTCCAACTATTTATTTGCTTTCCTTTATCACTGTGCTGAGGTTGCACCCAGCTGATACAGAGGTTTCGTTTTTCCAGCTGGGAATCAGACTGAGGCACAGTAGAAGCAGCAGTCAGATCCCACCGGCAAGACACAAATTTTCAAAGCTGTTGTGAGTATGAACTCATTTAAAAATCATTTAAAAGCCATTTAAATTAATTACAAAAAAAAAAAAAAAAAAAAAAAAGAGAGAGAGAGAGAAAAAAAAAAAGGAAGAAAGCTTACCTTACTAACAGCTTTAGGGCCTGTACTACATCTCATCTCTCAGGCTGGATCCCAGATGGTCAGAGCACCAAATTGCTATTTGAGTTTTAATTATTCTTGTTATTATATTCAAGGTATGTCTGGAGACAAATTATGAAGCCTCTTATGAGTGGTCAGGAAGTAGGCACACATAAAGACTATCAAAAGGCCCTGTCACACCTTGCTCTATGGCAAGGCTTGGGTCACCAAACTGTCCCATGCAGAACTGCCACGATTAGAAAAGCCACAGGCAAACACAGCATTTGGAAAGTCTTTGCCCAGCTAACATTCCTGCACCATGTTCCCTACTGGACATGCTTCTGGGATTTGGGTTTGCTTGCAACACTTTTCCAACACTAGCAGAGGTTGCCAAGCTGGCCTCCTATGGCCTTGGGTAAAGATTACTGCAGAGCTGATTTGATTTGCTGACTGGAGTCCTGGTACCATTCCACTTCACCCATACTGCATGAGTTAAGTGCAGAACGATAGCATATGGGAAGAAATGCTGATTTCCTGGCATTCCTCCATTCCCTGACCTTCATTTCACACTCAAACCCACACCAACGTTGATACCACTCATGCACCAGGCTGAGTGTCCTAACCAGCTTCAGGATGCAAGAAGCCCAGAAAAGAAAAGTCACCCCTGAGGAGAGAAACAGCAGCTTGAACTCAGGTCTGAGGCAGAGGCAAGCAAATGGGCAGACAGGCATCCACCTCAAAATCTTGTTTGGCTGCTACATTGGAGGTATTCCAGTTGCCTTTGCCATATTATTAATTCATGCCTTCTTTACACATCATTGCCTGACTTGGAGTTGCACAAAACCTAAACATATATTAAAAACACTATCATTGCATAAACAGCTCATTAAAATGGATTTTAAATGGAGACTGTAAAACTAAAATAAACAAATCTAAACCAAGGGTAGAATGCCCTTAAAATTAGAGATTTATGCTTGACTGGAGAAAACAAACGAGAGACAGTTCTCTCATTTCATCCCTCCAGATATGCCTACCCAGCTGTATATCCTGTAACAACTAAAAAGGCAGATCCAATGTGATTCCTCTGTGGGCAAACACTAATCTCCTTGCTTTCACAGACAATGGAAAATAAACTTGAGTACATGCTAGTTTGGTTAGATTATTCCAAACAGACTCTATTTTCTGTAATTCCTCAAAATAGATGCCTTTAAAGATATGTTTATGTGCTCAGCAGTTGTCCTATGCTTCATCCACCCCTTATCTGAGCTGCAAAGTGTGAGACAGAGGCTGCTCCACTTCATAAAAAAGACTGGGCTGATGATTTGCTGCAAGACTGTGCCTGTGCTAAGAAACTCTGCCCTGAGGGAGCCAATTTTTCTAACTCAGTGGGCATATATCAACAGTTTGGGTGTGAAGGGCCCTTACAGATCATCCAGTTCCAACCTCCCTGATGTGGGCAGAGACACCTTCCACTGGACCAGGTTGCTCAAAGCCCCATCCAACAGGGCCTGGAACATTTCCAGGGATGGGGCTTCCACAACTTCCCTGGGCAACCTGTTCCATTGTCTCACCACCCTCAGAGTAAAGAATTTCATCCTAGTATTTAATCTAAACCTGCCATGTTTCAGTTCAAGGTCATTACTCCTTGTCCTGTTCACATGCCCCTGTGAAAGCTCCCTCCCCAGCCCTCTTGTAGGACCCCTTTGGTTGCTGGAAGGTGCTGGAAGGTCTCTCCAGAGCCTTCTCTTTCCCAGACTGACAAACCCCAACTCTCTCTGCCTGCCTTCACCAGAGAGGTGCTCCAGTCCTCTGATCATCTTTGTGGCCCTCTTCTGGAACCACTCCAACAGGTCCATTCCCTTCTTATGCTGGGAGCCCCAGAAGTGGATACAGTGCTCAAAATTACCAAAAATCCTCTGAGATTGGGTTTTAAAGCAATTGAAGTGACCTGGATTTTACAGAAGTATTCACTTCAAAATGCATAGATGCAGAAGCATTTTGAAGTGTTCAGGATATCACAATAAGAAAAGAGATTGGCCTTATCCTCTGCCCACTAGGACTGCAAACACAGGATTTGACTTTCTGACAGTATTTTAAAAAAAAAAATTATTACTAGACTTACAGATCACAATTAACAGATAAGCAACCTAGCCAAAATAAAGATAGATCATTTAATGCAGCAAATTCAATATCACATTTAATGCTTTGGAAATCTTCCCTTCTATCTGGCTGCCAGGGTCAACATCTGCCTATTAATCTTTTTAGAACAATAAACATATCAGTTTGAGGCATCATATTATATGATTATGGGACTGGCTATCAGAAGGTATGTGGCAACAATAAAAACTCAGGAGTACTTACTGCTTAATATGCTTGAAATCCAGCACTTTGCAGCTTAATGCACTACTACTGGGAACACTAGTTACAACATCTAATTTCCAAGGGACATGAAATGTTCAAACCCAAGCAGGAAACAAAATTAACTAGTCCAAAACACAAGATTTTGAACAGTAGTTTAAAATAACAGGTTTTTCCATTATAAACAGTAATATTGAATATACAATATCCATGATTCTGAAACAAATTCCTGCATTTTGCCTTCTGTTTTCTTCCTCGTTAGCCCACTTTGGAAAGGATGCCTCACAACAGTCCTTTCTATGGTGTTTGAATAAATAAACAATTTTCAGACAACTTAATAGTGTCACAATAAGAGCTAAATTTCCCAGCATCAACAATAAGAGAAATTACCATTTGATTCCTCACATATTTTTTAAAAGTAGATTTTCACTTGGACCTTTAGCAAACCATAGTCCTTTCCACTCAAGGGTGAGACACCAAACATAATGAGAGGAGAGGGAATTTCCCAACTCTGTAGCTCTGGTGTGAATCACAAAGGAAATTTTATACTTCCTTCCAAACAGATGTCATGGCAGAAGAAGCGGTCACACCCTCTGCAGAGGGATCTTCAAATGTCTCAATGCTGACAAAAAATGTTTCAATTGAATTTTACATCCAGAATGACCCACTTCCATTTCTCATGAAACTGTTGCAGCATCCCAGCAAAGGCTGTTCAACTTTCCCCTTGCCATAAGCTTTTCAGAATTTGGAAAGGCTTGTTAGGCTAAAAGGACTTCAAAAATGACCTACCATCCCAGTGCTCTTCCCAGCAGAAATTCTTCAAACTTTTCTAAGTAAAAAGGACTGTTTTCACACTTGTGTAATGCTTTAATCTGAACTAAATGTGTCAGATAACAGAGCAGTATCTGTTACTGCACTCAGTGCTATCAGGGGGGAGCCCACCACTCTAAACATCACAAAATTTTTTTCCCAAATGGTGCCTTTTGGTTTAGTGGATTTTTCATGGAAGATCTAAACAAAACTACTCTCAGTTGGAGACTTGCTCAGAAATCTGCCACAAGTCTTCTCAAGTCCTGTAGTATTTGGATGCCACAAAACTAACACTGCTGCTGGTAAAAAAGGGAGAGATCCTATGGATGGCAGTGGTGCTGGCATGTGGTGCAGACACCAAATAACTACATTTATTTTCTGTCTTTATTTTCTTCACCTGTCGTGTGCACCCTCACACTCCAGCACAGAAGCTTATCCACTTTGGAGGTGCTTGATGTTTATAGTAATGTCTTGGCACACCATGGAAAAGCAACAATGATGGGTTAAGTGTGCTATAATGTCTACCCCAATCCCTCACAAACTTCATCCACTGTAGCTGCTGTCTTCAAAAAATCTGAGAGCTCATGCTGTAGCTCATATGTAAAAATCTCTTTAGGTTCTTTCAGTTAACAAAACAGCACTGCAAAAATTAGAATGCTTCTAGCTGCCTGCAGATATTTTAACAAAATGGAAATGAATATCCTTCAACCCACCTGCGAGTGACCCGCATTTGCTCTGTTGATAAGAGCCCATGTTTCCTGCCACTCTTGCACAGCTTGAGAAGATTTGTACCACTCCTACTGCCTGAGCTCCTCTTGAAGAAAAACACTACTCAGGCTGTATGAGCTCAAAAACATGAACCTTGAGATAAACCAATCTACCTTTAGACAGACCACATATTTGGTAGCACAATGTTAAGTGTGCTGAGCTAATTAGGAGCCGATGATTCTTCTCCGCGAGAGAAGAGCTTCTATTAAGGGAAAATCCATATTCTACCAGATCAAGGTAACTAGTATGGGAGGGAGGAACAAAACAGAACAAAAAAACTGTGAGAGCTGTAGTAGAAATTATTCAATAATTATGCTCTCCCTTTTTACAAAATCCCCAAATATCCAGCAAATCACAATCAATTCTACTTCATGTAATACATCTGCTGCATAATCTGCTGGCTAGGTCTTTGATGTTCTGAAAAACACCAGTAAGTGTCATAAATAAATCCTCTCTAGTTATTTGGCTGCACAGGTCAACTAATATTTTACACAATATCACCAGTATGAAAGCCCACCTGTTTTCTGACCTGCTGGTATAATTGGATTAAAATTACTATATTTGAATAAAACTATGCCTGCAGTGTGATGTATCACTGGGGCTTCCATCTTTCTGTTCATTCAGCTCTGCTGCACATCGTGGGGAACATTTGTCCTTTGTGACAAAGCCATGTCCACATTACAGTCTTGCATGGAAATCTTATACAAGGTCAGAAGTATTCCCTTATGTCTGGGGAATACTTTTTCTGGACAGATAGAAACCACAAAACAATATGGAGAAACATTTCACCAAGAACAAATGACTTGTTGTGGATTTGTTTCGACTGCTACTAATTATTTCCACCTTCTTTACTTCCATGGCCCAAAAAGAGGGTTTAAAATGATGTTATTAAGTTGATACATTTGTGCTCATAAGAAGGAAGTCAGAAACCACTGTTTCACATCTGCTGTTTTTCATTTTCTACTTTCCAATTCCAAGGTTTCTCACTGACTGCACAGCACACAGCCCCTCCTGCTTTCTCTTCCCTTCCTCTCAACCAAAAATAGAGAAAAAGCCAAGCCACATCAAACCACACTAAAATATATTTAACTTGTACTATATTGCAAATACTCCTTAATATTTTGAGAGTTTTATAAAAATTTCAACATTTTGTGCCTCTATTTGCTCTCTTCCAATAAGCCCCTCAAGACAATAGCTGAAACACACAGTTATTTTTTAAACAAGCCTCTGTTGCTGTTGGCAAATATTTAAGCAATGTCTTTTGCCAGATTCTTTGCCAACATGAACTGCCTGGCTCCTTCCCATGGGGTTTACAGCCTCAAAAGTGTACTCACCCAGAAATGCTGGGGAAAAATAGGGAAATTAATGTATTTGTTAAGTTAAAAAGTAAATATATGAGATCAATATAGCTTACGGTAAAGTCAGCATCCTTCAGCATGACACATTAATCCAATACGGATCATACACAGTGCTTTCAGATGAAGAAGCTACAGCATCTTGAAGTCCTAACAACTTTTATAGCATGTCCTTGAAGTGTCCTGTTCCTTTCATCTCTGCTGAGAAAATATCACAATCCCTTTACATTTTCTACCCATAATGATAGGGTGAGCAGTGCTGAGGAAAAAAAATGCAATCACAATAACAGAGGAAAAAAACCCATGATTCATAGGCATAGAAAGTAAATCACTATGAAAGCCTGCCTCGTCCTCCTCTTTATTTTGCTCATAGGTCCAACAATCTTAATGAAGCCTCCTCCACACTCACTTTATTGTCTGCTCTCATATAGAGCACAGTCTTTTCTAACCCCTTAGTTACTTTTAAAAGCTATGCTGACAGTCCTGCATGGGTTATACTGGGTGCTTGCTGAAGACCTGCTACAATTGAAAGGATCAAAGCCAAAGCATAGCACCATGCTCTGCTCTGTAATTTACCTGCCTGTATCAGGAAAAGTTGCCAGTGGAAAACTATGAATGATGATTACTCCCTCTGGGTAATCCACATCAGAAAAGGAAAGGTGCTGCTATCTAACTGCTTAACTTCCCTCTAACTTTCAACATACAAATGAAGGTTGTTAACTGCCTGCAATTTTATCTCTTTACCTGAATAAAGGTGATAAATTACCCTATTACATTTTCATATGCAAATTTGAAGCTGGATTGATGTCAGATCAAGAATCTGCTTCAGCAAGTCTGCCTTGCTACATACTTTGTCAAGGACCTTTATCTGGTAGAAGAAGCAGAGGATAAAAAGCCTTTGGGCAATGGGGAACACCCTGGAAAGGAGAACAAAGGTGCATTTGCAGTGCTGAGACATTACTGCACTGCCTTAGTCTGCTTTTCCAGGTTGGTATGAGTTGTAACAACAAAGTAATACAGATATCAGCATGACAACATCCAAAATATTTTCCTGGGATCCCTGAACAGCCAAGCTAAAGTCTTTGCCATTGCATCTTCATTGCTACCTCGAGCTCCTCAAACCAGCTGGATGTAATTGCTAGCCTGGAGAAAGCTGCCTTGAAGAGCTGAGCAGAGATTCAGAATGCTTGGAAGGGGCTTTACCACACTTTCTCTGGTGTTTTTATCCTACTCTTGGCACATTTGTTCCACCTGTTCTCCCAACCTTGCTCCATGCTATGCTTTTCTACTTTTTCCCTTGGTTTCTTTTTCCCTTTGAGGGACCCCTCTCTCTACCTCTTCTTCTACTCTTCATGCACGGCATAATGATGATGAAGATGAAACAACAGTTGCATCTGAACATCATTCAAACTCATTCCCTCCTTCACTCTATCAACAAGCCTAAAGTCCAGTTCCAGCCACTTCCCACCACTCCGAATTCTTGTTCTTCTCCTTGCAGATAAAACATTCTCCCAGACACAGTCCAAAATTCCTGAGACACTAGTATTGACTGCTGTCAATACAGACAAAACAGATCAGCAAACAAATGTCAGACACTGAAATTTAAATTACTAGCACTAATCGAGTCAGCAAGTTTTTCAGACCATAGAAGAGATAGTTCAGAGATCTCAAAAATAAGAGGTCAATATGCAAATCTAACCAAGAAACAAATTTAGGTCAAATCCTATCCCAGAATAACCATACCCATTTCCCACTGAGTCACAGTGTCTAGATGAAAAAATAACTCGAGTTTTAACCTTGTTTAATGCTCTGAATAGGGGTAATCTAATAACAACCATCAGGACCTTATTGCCTGATGTCCAAAGCAAATGGGCAGATGATTCTCTGCTAGAAACCCTGTCTTTATTCAACATCTTCTCCAGGGATGTCAAATCCCTTATGCTTATGAAAGGAATGTAAAGGAAATAGTTTGTACTAACTCAGAATATCTACAAAGTAAATGGACTCATTAAAATCCTTAACAGCTGAAGCTGAATGGCTTAAACATATTGATTTTATGCAGACCTGTGGTGGTGAAATTTCAATATAAGTTATAGTACTCATACTATTTTTTTTCTTTATTATCTTTTCCTGTTCATAGAACCATCTATTGATGATGGGCAGGCATAATTTATTAAATTTTTACTTTGAGAGTTTTATTTGAACTATATGTTTATTGTAACAAAAAAATCCCTTACTTCTGAATTTATCCAGCTGTTTTGAAAACTGGATGTGAAACTAAAAGATCAACATGGCCTTCTCTGGTGTCTTCAGACATGCTCCTGGAGAACTGAGTTTCTTTTTGTCTTTTCAATCCATTTCTTCCTGAACACCAGAAAGGAACTTGAAACAATGATTTCTTTTCCCCAATCACTACTGAAAAAAGCTCAGAAATTTCACATATTTTCCTTTCAGACCAAGAATCTTGCAACCATTCCAGGACATGCCAAGTACAGGAGTGACCTGATACAAATACACGACAGAACACTAATAACAGAGAGTTACAGTGGCAGCTTCTCAGACACTATCACTTAATGTCAACATGAATAGACTACTGTGGTAATCCTTCAGAATACTGTTATAAATTGTTTAGAGCTATTTATTTAATGAAAACCAGAATACTTTCTATGTAAACCCTGCAAAATTTCCAACAGCAATAGACAAGAAACAGATCTATTTTCTTTTAACCTGTAAAAATCAGATGCCTTAAGGTAAATAATTGCACCTCTGAGTTGTTTGGGCTATTTTTTTCACATCTTTCTGTAGTCTTGAGATTAAATGAATATCTGCTTCACACTTCCCTGCAACTACATTTCAAATAAATACTCAGTGACAATTCTTGCCAAGTCTCTCCAGACTATTAAGGATGCAGTGAGTATTTCTGCACTTCTTTGGAAGGCAAAGATATGGGCAGCACACCCATCATCACTAAGGGCTTGCATCATTGCTCTGAGCATATTTCCATCACCTCTGGAAAAGCTGTGCTTGTTTGTTGCTATTTCTTTATCTGTCAAGTCCTTGTTCCTTTCTTGGCAAGAGAAATTTTATAGCAGAAGGCTTTTGCAGACAGAATTCCTCCTAAAACTTACTTTCTACTATATTCATTTTAGCACTTTAGCCATTTTTCCTGCCATCAGCAGCAAACATGCTTTAACAATCAGCTCCTATTCACTTTGCAAAACAAGAATGTTTTCAGGAGCATGAAGCTTTGCTTAGAGTGTTACAGGCTCACCCTTTCTCAATCCTTGTTGAGATCTGCCACAATGCAACATGTCATTCCTTCCCAGCACTTCAGATTTCAACTGACAGAACACAAGTTTTTTCAAGTTTTACAAAGAATTTAGCATGACTTTTCCATTTATCTTGTTTTTATTCTCCTTATGTACAGTTAAGAAATTGTATTTCTTAGGTAGGGTGGGTCTAAGAAACCCTAGAAACCCAGCTTGCTTTCTATAACTGCTTGTAGGCAGCGGGAACGGGTGCCAGTTGCATTTGGAAGGATTGTTGTAGGCAGCAGTAGGTTCAGAGAGAATGTCATCTGCATCCAGTGAAAGCAAAGGATTCTCAGCAGGAAGAATGTTGTTTTCCCATCCTCAGAAAGACTCCAGCTCTCTGGTCTCCTTGCTGTGTAATGCTGCTCCTGCCGTTCCCGACAGCTCCAGGGCTCCTTTCACACCCCGTCCCACCCTCTTCCTTGAGATGTGGGTTCGGGATTTCATTTCAATTCACTTGTGCTCTCTTCCCTAAAGGTATCATTAAAGAACCTATGTGGGAGAAGCACTATTTAAACCCATCTAGGTTCAACAATGGCAATAAAAAATGATTGCATAGTTAAGTTCATAGAAAGCCAAGCACAAGACCTGGGCCAGTATTCTTTTAATCAAATAATTGCTATTCAGGCAACACTTTCTATGCAACAATTATTTCTTTTTAAAAGCCCCCAAAGTACTTGAATGAACTCAACCACTTGAGTGACTTTATTTAATTCCCATCATAATACTGTATTATAAATACACTGGAATATTTCTTAAGCTTTGTATATATTTTCTTTCCTAATCATACCACTAGAAAAATAATACCACACTCTGGGATAAAAGAAAAAACACTGTTATTGGGAAGAAGCTTCTTCTTTAGCTTGCCAAGCAGCCACCAGCCTTCCAAGCAGCAGAAATGGCATACAGTGGAGCTGTATACAACACAGTCAGAGGGGGTTTGGAGAGTTGCTTTGCTGTTTCCAAATGTACAATGACTGTTCTAAAACGACTGTGTTTTGCA
The DNA here is from genome assembly GCF_027579445.1 of Ammospiza nelsoni. Classification (NCBI taxonomy): domain Eukaryota; kingdom Metazoa; phylum Chordata; class Aves; order Passeriformes; family Passerellidae; genus Ammospiza; species Ammospiza nelsoni. The sequence goes on along the minus strand of NC_080634.1, from coordinate 58,955,902 downwards.
TGAGGAGGATTTGAAGGGGAGCGGGTGGCCACTAACAACAGTAAACATTGTGCTGCTATTAAGGATGGGGGGAGGAAGAGGGCAGGAGCCTGATGGCAGAATATTTTGTTTCCCTATGACTATCTCAAAGAAGCACTTGCTCCACTGCTGTGATACATCATCAGTCCACTGAAACTCTGGTGTCCAAAGGTTAACTTTTTTTAAATATTTAAATATGGTAATAACAATACAGCTAAATTGGTTTCTTGCTTTCTCTTGATGATTTCATCATCACAAAACTTTCACACTGAGTAGTGCTATGCATGAAGGGACACCAAAGACTTTTGCATTTTTACTATACAGGCAATACAGAGGAAAGAAAAAGAGAGAGAGGGGAAGGGGAAGAGGAAAAAAATTGAGGTTATTTACTTGTCTTTAACAGGCTTGGATTACTTTCCAAGTATAATGAAATCGACCATACCATGCACATGCGATGGTGTCTGTGCTTCATCAAAATATTTTTAAACAGCAGCTTCTTTAATCTATAGCATGGATTGAATTCTACTCACCGTGCAATAATTTCAGAAAGATGTTCCACAAGAAGGATGATCTCAGACTCCACAAAATACATCTTACCTGCTTCGCTCACATTTCAAATTACCCAGTCTAAATACTATCAACAAAATCAAATACATATATACAAACATATATATTTCCTTTGGGAAGAAATAATTGCAGCACTCTGGCTCTGCTCATTTAGAGGGTATTCCCTGGCCAAATCCCACTAATTATGACTCCCACCACCAAAATCCTGCCCTCACTAAAGCAAAGGACTGCAGGGCTGGAATAATTTACAAAGAAAGACAACCGTGCCGTTAGCAGGAGGTGAGCTGCATGCTCTCCCCTTCTACCAAAAAAGCCAGAGTGGTTCTTGTATTTAATTAATCTACACCTGCTGTCATTTTTCTGGGGATTGTGCCCATTTGTGCAGACTACCAAGATTACAGAATAGCACAAATGCATCCAGCAAAGTGCCCTTAACAGGCATTTGCTTGCCAAAAGAGAACTATCCATATTCTCAGTGAGAGTTAGGAGCATTTGTGGTTAAATGGGAAAACATATTAATAGCTTCCCTGTTTCTTCTCCTCTGCAGGCTAATGTACTCCAGAAAGCAGATTTTGTTTCAAAAGAGCAGGAATATGTCTGGAAGAGCTCCTTGTTAAACTACTGGCTACATACAGATAATACCATCCTGGGGACAATTTTTTCCAGCTACTTTTAATGTGAAGCAGCATTTTCAAAATATTTTTTTCAGACAGCACTTCCACATGTGAAGGGCTTGAATTTTGATGGCCCTGAAGTAACAGTAATATTGCCTTTGCTGTAGAGCCAGCTCTGCAAGATACTAAATGTCCTTGACTTTCATTATTTAAAAGTGCACCTTTCCTGGTAGGATTTTACACTAAAAATAATCCTTTTAGGAATGCAGAGGACCCAGCTGGAGTCTAAAAATAATAATAGTAGTGATGTTAATAATAATTCTAATAATGAGTAGTTTATTGAGCCTAGCAGAATTTTACCTAACAAAAGGAGATGTTCCATATCTTGGTTTTTGTAGCCCAGAACCAACTTTTCAGTTCAACTTTTGCAGGTGCTTTCCCACCAAACTATTCTATTTTAGCACATGTATCATCAGATAGAAACTGTCACACATTGATGTTAAGAGTTTGGTCAAGTGCTTGTTTGTTCATCCCAGGGCAGGAAATTCTCCTCCTTAAGCAGTGTGAGAAACTTCACATCTTTCACAAGCAGATGCCTACACTCCTTCAGAGGGAAAGCAATATGGATCAGTGGAAATGCAGATTAAGATAAATATCTAAAGAGTCAGCTAGGACAGACAGCATTTCCGGCTTACAAGCCAATGTTGGTATTTTGGAAATAACAATTATTCTACCAACTGATGCATGGTAAAGATTGGCAAATGAGGCAAGAGTTCACAATTACCTTTTCTTACATATTCAGATATGCTAATACAGCTAACTTACGTCATGTTACCTTTTAGCTTCTTGAACTGTTTTGTTACTCTTCTGTTTTTGTATGCTCCACTTGTGCATTGCATAAGTATCACTTATTCAGTGAGGAGAAGGCAGGGGAGAGTGATGAACTTCCATTAAAATGGAAAACATGAGCCCAGAATATTTCATGTTAAGCATAGAGTGAAATTTGTTTTCTGATGAAACTAAAACAGACCCTTGAACTTAAAAGTCAATGACAGGAAAAAAAAATACCATGAAGATATGATTTATAGTAGTAAAAGAAAGTTATTCAGGAGTCAATAATTTTTCAAAAGGATTAACAGAGCATATGCAGCATTTTCCATAATGAGATAGGGTAAGTATAGGAAGCTCAATTTGCATGCTATTTGGATTAAATTGATATTTAAACTGTTGATTTCTAATGTGCTGTTGTTGTGACAGTAAAGGTAGAGGTCCTGTACAGCCTCTGAAAATTAATATAGTTCAGAGAAAATTGTAAAAATTGCAATCCTTTTCATATCTAGTGGGAGTTAAACTATACAAGAAGGATGGTTTAGGTGACTAAATTTCCATTTTTTATCATCAGGACACAGGGGCTGGCTAAAAAAAAAAGGCATGAAGGTAACTTTTTGAATTCAGATGTATCTGCCTCTGGGATTCAACTAGGAATTTAATGCCAAATGGAAAACAGTAGGTAAGCATGAAAGCTGAAGTAATTTATCACTGCTATCTTTTCAACAGATAAGCATTTCTTTGTTTGAACAAGCACACATTACAGTACATTAAAAGAAAAATGTTTTGGACAGCACAGCTTCCATAGGGCTTCTACATAATGAAATTTCAGAAAACACTCAGTATAAAAGTTTTGGTGCACAAAGAAGATTATTAATTTTCCTTCTGCATGACAAATAGATAAATACCTCTATGCTAAACACAATTTTAAAGCACCATACAGTGTTCAGGTTCGTATTTTCAATGCTTCAGAAAGCACTAAGAAAGGTACTCAAATTATTAATTTCTTGACATATCCAGTTTTAAAAGGCCCAAAGTATCCAATTGAAAACCACTGTTTTTCTCTAGACTGCCACTTACAAACCCAACATTGAAACACCCCGATTTCTTTCCATCTCATACATCAGTACCAGTCATAATGATTCCGCAGACCCTCTTGCTGCAACATCACTATCTTGTGTTTGTGCTGTCAGCAGCAGGCATATCAGCAATCTGTTTCACTTTTGGTCATCTCAGTGACTGATCGATCAGAATTTAGTGAACGGCTCTTTGGACAGTGCACGCCCCATCCCAAGTGCTTTGGATCAGCAAATTAAAGAAGAGCAAAGAACTTTACAGCTCCTTCTCCTCCTCAAATGCTTGAGGGTAAAATACAGGGCAAGGGAAAAATACAATGCCTAATTAAATAGAAAATATATCTACCATGAATAATAAATAGAAACAAAGGAGGTTGCAATGTTACATATCAGGCAAAATGGAGGAGATTCTAATATGCAGTCAGATGTGTTTTATAAGTGATAAAGACAACTGGTATCTGGAAGAATTAGTAGTAGAGGAAATAAATTATTATTTTGATTTTCTGTTGTTTTCTCTTCTATATGATTAGTGAAAGGCTGCCAGGTATCTATTGCATTGAAACTTCAGTGCCAGATGTGACAGCTGATGCACTGATCATATCATAATGGAGGGGCAGAAAGAAGCTTTAAGTCGAATTAGAGTTTATAGCAAACCTATACCATTGTACCAAATGTTTCCATCAATGTAAGCAATCTGCAGAGACAGAAAGTAGGTTGCCTGATCAACCCTTTGCCTGCCACAGCTGATGACTATTGGAAAGAAGAGGAGAACCAAGTTCTCTTAAGAGTGAAAATGCAAGCACAAAATAAGGAAAAAAGAACTAGAAGACTGTCTGTAGACAGTCAAAGAAGAAGAAAAGGCAAGGAAGAAAAGTCAACAAAAAGGATCCTAGAGATACTTCTCTGTGTCACTGAATCTTTGAGAAAACCAAAGACTCTAAAAATGAACAAAGAAAATACCTTTTGGAGCAGAAAATACCTTTCTACAATGGAAAGGAAGGAGGGAAAGACTTGTAGCTAAATGTGGAAGCCAGATATAAAAAAGTTAAATCAGTGAGAGGAGAGAGAAGCTGCAGTATGCACAGTATTATGTCCATTTTATTTCCATGTTCTCAAAAGCAATGTCAAAAGCCACGGAGTTTTAAAAAAAGTAAAGATCTAGTCCAGGCTCGCAGCTCTTGCACACTGCACGTGGTGTTAACCTCCCTTTTGCCCTGGGCCTCCAAAACCACTCAGCCCTCTATTCAAACTTGAGGGTAGAAGCAGGTCTCTGAAGAAGACCACTCCTCTCCTAGTCCTTTAAAGACTTCTTGACTAGACAACATATTTTCTGCACACTTCAAATCTTGAAAGGATTCGTATTTGAGCTTTTAGCTTATGGCTCCCAGATGAGGGTCAATCCAACAAACTCAACTGATGGATGGGCTTGCAAATTTGTCATATGCTTCTTGAGACATTCACTACTTATAAATATGGTGAAGCTATGTACATTCTTCCATGGATGATAATCCCTTGCTCCTTTGGCCCAACATGACACAGTTCTGCACACCTGACCAGGCAAAGCCTCGCACAATCCCAAACCAGCCTGCAAAGAGGCCAGAACTGCCATAAAGAAGCCTTCACCAAAGATCAGCCTGGAAATGACAGGTGTATGTATATATCGATGGATGAATCTGTAGCTGGGTCATACACACAGCAGAAGCAAGAATTTCTCAACAGTTCTTCCCCTTTCAGATTTTCAAAAGGACAATGTGAAAATTCATGTCTACTGAGCTGGAGGCAAGGAGAAATGCAAGAAAGATGATAATGTGGCACAATGAGGTGACAAACAAGACAACAATAAATCTGCAGCGTAAGTAAGTTATATAACCATTTTCTGAGTTGTCTGGACTTTCTGTACAACTCAGAAAAATACCTATACTCTACGAAGAAAGCATATTGCAGCAAGTCCCTGCACTGATTTAGGATGGTTGCATTTACCTTTCCTTACAAGCCATCAGAGAGACAACTGTACATTGTGTAAATACAGTTGGGACACGAATTAATTTCAAACCTATCACATAATCTGATGAGATTTCCCTGGAGATCTCCTAGCACTTTGCAGCACTGTGAGCCATTATTTCCATACTTATTGGAAATAACGTCTGAGCCCAGGCAAGGCACAATATTCCCACTGAGAGTTGTCATGACGGGAATGGAATTAATTCATATTGTCACTGGATATATCCAGGGTCTTTTTGGCATTACTATCATGTAGCCCAAAATACATTTTAATCCATGACAATAAAGCAGACCACATAACATATAATTTGGGGTGTCCTAAATTTGGACATAGATTCCCTTTTACACAGAGAGACCACAAGTCACCTTTCCCTGTATTTACAGAAGCCTGATGCAGCTCCATCATTTTCAGTGGTTGAGCTCCTGGCTTACACCCCTGTGGAATCAGAACTGTGTCTGTGACATAACAGAAGCATTCAAGATCCTTTTAAGGTGCAATTTATTAGCAAGATAGACCTTAATCACAATGAGCTGTGATGCTGGCTGTCATACTTTAGAGGATGAGCAAGAAGCTATATATTTTTTTATTGCAGTTAAATTAATTCACACTTCTCATGAAGTTACTTATCTACTTTAAGCATTCTCCATGTGGCTGCTGTCACCAGATGTGGACAGATTCCCTTCTGGTTCACTAGAAAACCAGCCATGCTGGAATTTTTGGATGAACTGAAGACTCACCTATGTTAAAATCATTTTTAGATTTCCAAGCCATTCTCCAGAAAACTTTCACCAAATATTTCTGGTTTATTTTTGCAAGCAAATTTTCTCCATTTATAGTTGATCTGTTTTTCTTACCTGATTCATATAAGCATGCTTGTAACACTGCAATTTGTCGCCACGGAAACAACTGTTTGGTCACCACAGCTGATGTCACAGAATGAATCAAGTATGAAAATCATGGAAAGTATTTAAGAAAAAAACCCCAAAATCATCAAGCACACAGCATTCTAAACAAATTAATTAACCATTTGGAACTACCCAGAAAGAAATTCAATTAAATATGATGCTTTAGTTTCAGTTTTCAGAAATTTTTAGGGTTTTTTTAAACTTTTTATGTCTCTCTGTGGTTGGCAGCCACTGAGCAAAATCCTGTAAAATGGGTTCTAGCAGCCCCACATCACAGCCAGCATCACAACTCACAATGAGATTGCTGCAGCTTCAAACCCATCTCTCCCAAAACTTTCACAGGAGGCTGAGACACAGCAGTCTCCTCCCTGAGGGTATGCTGAGACCTGACTTGTCCACTTAATTAGCCACTTAACCATTCTAGCAAAAGAGGCTGAACATGCAGCTGTCTGCAAACAGCCTACCATTGCCCAGCAGCTTTAAATATTATATATCTATATCTTTATCTATCTCCATTTTCCTGACAGAAATAACCTCAGGCCAGAAATCTTTTCAGCTGCTGTGCCCTACCCATGTGGATGCTACAGTGATGTCTATTTTATGGATCAATGTTGATTTTCATCCAGGATTTTGTAAAGCTTTGACGCAAAAACGTTGGAAAGGGAAAGAGAGATAGCATTTCACAATTCAAGGCAGCCTTTTGGAGACTGACCCACAACTCAAGTACAAGTACGCATTTTTATTTAAATTGTATATTTTTGTATTTAGTAGGAAAATAGATAAACTCATGTATTATTTTGGCTAACTTACAAATTTCTTATAGCTATAGTAACACAGCTAAAAATGGCGTTCCAAGGTGATTCTAATTTTAGCAATAATAATAAATCTTATTTACCATATTAGTCTTAAAGTTCTATAAATTTGTCACATTTTCCATGAAAAGATAAGCTCAACTTTATTTCTCAAATTGTATCATTGATGCTGCTTTAGAAGCAGCCACTTTCATCACTATCACATGTAAAATCTCTGTGGGATTAAACTTTAGGAAACACTCTTACAAAAAAGAAGTGCCTCTAATTAAATGTAATTAATCTACTAGTGCCCTGCAATTGCAAGTATTAAAAAATAATATAAACCTCAAGCATTTTTTTGTTTTGCATGCGAAAAATGCTACAATCACTCTTTTCAGTGAAAATACAGAGGAAATAATATTAGGTGACAGCAAGTTCATTGGAGCAGGTCAATTGAGATTGTCAGGATTCATTAGCATGTGTGTGACTGGTAAATAATTGAGTTAATTTTAGGCTGAGTGACATATTTAGAAAACTATGAAACACCTTATTTTATGAATTTAATCAACCTTTGCTCTTCCCTGGATAATTCAGTGTACATCTGCAATATTAAGTTGGAACTGACTCTTCACTCTGTTGCCCTCACAAATGCTAGTGGTTTGCAAAATTTCAAAACCATCAACTGTATTAAATGCTGGCCTCCAACAAGGATTTCAACAAAAATAAAGCACCATAACTACAAAGAAAACAGAAGTGAAGTAAACAAACAAGCAAACAAACAAAAAAACTCAAAAAAAACTTCCTAGAAGCTGAAGAAGTTTCTTTCTTCAACTGAAGTTTTAGCAAGATTTAGCTGAAATCTCTATTTGCTCGGTCTCTAAGAATAAAAATGCTTAAGTCCGCAAGATAGCAAAGCAGAACAATTATTTCTCTGGAAACTTTCCCAAAAAATAGCTTCTGTTTGAAAAATTTAGTCAATCCTCTAATGCTTCTTTGTGACACTCCGTTAGCCCAATTATCTCACGTTACAAAACAAAAACATTGCACTACATATGGATGTTCCAGCTTTGGCTCTGAAAAATGCTACTTTCAACAGCAGGAAACATCTTTTTTCAAAACTTAGCTTCATTTGGAAGTAAGTAACAATTTCTAGCTAAAGTAAACCATTCTTTTACTTTTCATTGGATGTCTTCTGATCTATCTAGAGGGTTTCTCTTCATTTCTGGAAGACATTCTATTAGCACTAGATTTTATATTGAACATGACAATATTTAGGTAACAGTGGGCTTTTCTTTGTAAAATTTGAGCTGTGATATGCACTAGCAAAAAGGCCAATTACTCATCATTTTGTAGTTTGAATATGCAAACAAGTTGCTTGTGGATTACTGGCAGCTACGGCTTGGGCTCTGACACTTAACTGTTATTAATACACAAAGCAATTTATGTAATTATAAATATAGGGAAAATATCAACATTATTTACAGTAGTTAGTTATTAGGAGGTAAAATACTTTGTCAGCTGTAATACAATACAAATTGCTGCACAACATTCAATGTGATTGTAACACACATATATTCAAAGTACTACAGTTTATATTCTAGGTCTGTCCTCCAGGGATCAATTTACGATACTCTGTGCTGGGTATTTTATCTTGACAAAATAAGGACACTTGGTTCATGTGCAGCTACATTTGGCTACCATACGCTTTCTGTGTGGGTAGGATTCCAGATCCAACCCTTGCCCAGTGAGTAGGGATACACATTGGGATGCATGGGAGGCATCATTAGTATCTACACAGAAAGCACCACAAAAGTGTGCGCCTGCCTCTCCAATTTGGAAACATTTTCCTCAAGCTTGTATCAATTTTCTTCATTGTTGGCATTGCTTTCTTGAGTGGTCGAGCTAAAAATCCCACTTGGACATTTACCATCTACACCCCATGCTTGCAGAGGATGTAGTGACAGGCAGTGACTCTGCAGGGGAGGTTTGGGAGGTCTACTGAAATGATCCATGCAGTTGACAGACAGCTAGGTGGGAAATGTAACATGGACAAAGCACACTCCCATAGGGGAATGCTGCTTTCTTCCATACTCAAACTCATTAATCCATTTAAGCAGAAATGCCTTCATTTTCCTTCTTTTTCTTGCACTTGGAATTAAACTCCTGTTCAGAATTCACGATGTTACAAACAGCAGCCAATCTTAAACAAGACTATTTCAAAGCTCCTTATTAGTGCTTTATTTTTTAAGTCTGACAATTGTGTCACCCATTACTGACATCCCCAATTATTAGCACCATGTGTTACTGGGTAGCATATGGCATGTTTAGCAGCGGGACTCAGCCACCACCACTCCAGTGAATTAGGAGAAAAGTTGCTCCCATGTACCAAAGTGGTGTCCTTGCAATCACCTATCATAAACACACATTTTCCTAGCTCTGCGCCAAAGGAGACAAAGAGATGCAACACCATGCCAAGTCAGAAAAGCAAAATAACTTTGATTGATAGAAGGGACAACACAGCAGAGGTGCATATTACTAAAAACACAGCGTACCTAGATGGGGAAGCAAATTAAATATTAACAGGGAACTGCTAAAAGCTGACACTTTCTCTAACCAAAGCAAATTGCTACTGCCTAGTTCATAATGGCTGATGCACAGTCCTGCTTTATTTCCCAGCTGCTCCATGAGACTGATTCAAGCTCACTGAAAACAGTCCTTTTTGGATGCAGTTTCAAGTAAGAACAAGAACAGACCAAATATCTCAGTCTAATTGATTAAACAGTTCTGCTTAATATCATTATCAATGGTCTGGATAAGGGGATCAAGTGCACCCTCAGTCTCCTTGCAGAGGACACTAAGTTGGGTGGGAATGGTGATCTGCTGGAGGGCAGGAAGGCTCTGCAGAGGGATCTGGACAGGCTGGATTGATGGGCCAAGAACAATTGTATGAGTTTCAACAAGGCCAAGTCCTGGGTCCTGCTCTTGTGTCACAACAGCCCCATGCTACAGGCTTTGGAAAAAATGGTTTGGAAAGCTGCCTGGTGTAAAAGGACCTGGGGGTGCTGGTTACCAGCCAGCTGAACATAAGCCAGCAGTGTGTCCAGAGAAACTTTTCTATCAAATCATGGTTGGATAAGACAGAAGTACTACTTTCCTATTGGTTACAGAATAGAAGATCCATGCATTACTTTTTCCTTGTAATACTACTAAGCAAAAAGTCAGTTTGAAAGTGTTTCCAAAGAGGTAAAATATTTGTGTTTTTAAGAAAGCTCAGTGCAGAATTCAGACTATTTCCTGACAGTTGGTATCTGAAAGTTCTTTGTTTGATCAGAATGCCTTCTTTTTCTTTAAAGAAAACTAATTTGCTTAGTTGGTATAGAGTATGTATTCAGTGTCCCCCTTCCAAGCGTCACATCTCAACATGGTGTAAGTCACTCTGCACCTCTGGAAGGGTCTTATGAGCCATACAGTCCTTCAAGACTCCCAGCCACCTCCCTGGCCCCTAGGGGAGGGGACAGCCAAAGGACAGCCTCCACAATGGGTGACCGCTGCCTGCTGCCACTCGACAGCAACGCCCACGCAGCAGCGCTGAGGGGCTCCATGCCCTGTGCCAGGGCTTTGCTCCATGCACAGCCCTTCCAGCTGAACTTCCCACTTTCTGCCTGCTTGTCACATTTAACTTTACTTTCTGTGTTTAACGTTTCAGATTTGTGTGAAGTTTAAAAAAATAAAAGTTGGAGCGTGCCAGTTATTCCTCTGAGGTTTCAGAACACTAACTTTGCAGTTCTTCTGCTGTTTGGCACAGGCTGCCACAGATGGAAGATGGATATCTGTCCGCCAATGTTTAAAGAGGACCAGATTTTTTTGTTTAAAATTTTTTGCTGTTCAGCACTTACAGCCATACAATCAGCCAGATCAGCCCTCCTCTCCTTCTCTCCATAACAAATGCATTCACAAAATCAACAGGGGAGACCATTGCCTGCACAGGATTCACACACCCAGAGATGTCTGGGGTGCATTGGGACAGCCTTGATGGATAGTTTTGGAAAGAAAGGGGCCAACTTTTTCTAACCTGGCTTGAAAAGCTCTGAAACTCACATACCCTTCTACCGCAAGGGAGCTCATTTAATGACAAGGAAAACAAAGTTGTCCAGTAGCCTTTTCAGCAATGTCAGCCAGGAATTTGCTAATTTTGAGTTGGTCCAACCCAAATATCTGAGGAAAGCTGTTGAATTGGTGCATGCTCTTGCTAAATCAGCTGTGTTCCCTTGCCTGCTGACGGCTGCCGACATAGCCTGACCTGAAATACTCCAGCTTCCTCCCCCCAAGTGTTACAGTCGCTCTCTGCTATCACACCTGATCTTTCACAAAAGTTCCTGCACCTTCCAGGCTTGTCACAACAGCCCTTGGAGCATAAGCTGAAGCCAACTTGACACAACAGATTTCCTTTTTCCCTTGGAGACACGCATATGCCACAGAGACTCAGCTCACCACCTATACACTTCAAACACTCCTGAGCACACCCAGGTGGAATAGCACTTTTGCAAACTGGGCAGCACTGCTGCTTCCTTTACTTCACCCCTTTTTCTTTCCCCCTTTTTAAAGTAAAAAGTTGGCTAAAGCAAGTCTGTTTAAAGTTAAGTTCCTAATTTATACTCAGTGAGCTGTCTTGTGCTGTGTCCAAAATTAGAGGAGAAACATTGTCGACGTTTCCTGGAACCCCTATGCACAGCCTAGCAAATGAAAGCTTTCTCTTCTGCTCCAGCATCCCTGGAGCCCGAATACTTCAAGGATTAAGGATTTCTTGCTTATGCAGAAAGGTGGTGCCTGCATGACTGTGTGCATGCAAGGAGATGTTTTCAGGAGCAGCAGAAAGTAAGCTATGTCACAAAGTCCTGCAGTGCTCACTGCTTTCTTCCTTCCTGCATGACACCTTGGGGAAAATTCAGGGAGAAAATGAATGCTGCAAAACGACAGGCACCGGACAGTGTCTGGAGGGAAGCAGGTAAACTTGCTACCCCAGGGACAAGGGCATGGCTGGCAGGACGGGAGAATCCAGATGGCTGGCTCTCTCCCAGCTGGGGATGAAGAAGTCACAGGTGAAGCAGGGCCACGTGCCTTACTAATAGCAGCAGCTTCCTGCTCAAAATAAGAAGCAGGTTCACACATTTGTTCTCCAGTTGGGTTCAGACGTAAGCTGCAACACAGATGTTCACAGGGCACAAAGGGGACACCCAGCAGAGCTGGCTGCAAAAGAAAATTTACAGGAATGACAGCAAGTTGCCTTTTACAGCAGGCTCTCTAGAGAGGCAGTAAAAGGAAAACTCATTCTGCTACGATTTTTTTTTCTTGAAACTCCTCCTTGTGTAAGGTCTCGTTACAGCTAATATCTCTAGAGACTGCAAATGAATTTAGAAGGGGAGAAAACATAGGAAAGCAAAATAAGAAAGCAAAGCAGAAAACAAAGCAGAAGAAATGAGAGTGAAGAAATGTATCACAAAAGGGAGCAGTAAGGGCACACCAATAGATATGAGAAATACCAGTAAAACATAAACATCTGAAACATTGATCTTTTGCACACACTCTGAAAGGATGACTAGACATCCCATGGGATCCTCTGACAGGCCTGGACACAGGTCTGAACATCCAGGAGCTCCAGCAGTAGGACATTAGGTGATCCAGGAAGGTACCTGACCCCATGCATAAATTGGAGACCACCATTCTTCTCCAGCTTTTGCTAAATATCTTGGGACCTACAGGTGAAGATGCTATGAAGATATGCTGCATTCAAATTCTTACAGAATAAGCAACTTAGTGCAAAAATCCATTTTTGTGAATTTCATGCATAAGCATTTAACCTCTCCCCATTTTTAAATCTCTTCAAAGTTTCTCACACAGATCAAGGTAAGTCCAGCTGTTACATCCAGTATTCAAGAAACCTTTCACTCCTTCCAACTGAACTGAATCTCAAAAAAATTGCCTAGGTCTATGAACTCTTTTGAAAGAATAAGAACTTCTAAATCTTCTCTCATTCAACTTTCTCCATTGCTAGGAGTTCAGTAGAGCTTCAAGAACCATAAAGTGTGATCTGACTTTTAAAAAAAAAAATCACCTGGAAATTGCTTTGTTATATGCAAGAATGTATTTCTGAAATTGCCTGAATATTTTCTGTAAATGATTGAAGTAAGATGTGAGCATCACTGAAACACCTAAGAAGAAAATTTCCAGGAACTTCAATGTACCCAAGTTTTCAACCTTCATTTCCTTCCCATATTTAGTTATATTCATACATTTACTACCTTCAACAGTTGCAAAAAAGTCCCAAAGGAAACACAGCTGTAAAGCCAGGTGAAGCACAGACTCAGGTAGGAAGGGATCAAATAAGAGCCACTTCCTCTCACTGATTTTACCTTCAAAACCTCTTACCTGCTTGTTGAGACTCACCTTTTTGTTCACTCTCAAGTTTGCAGGTTTGGCTAAACATTAATCTCTGAGCAACTGTGAACGTCATGACCTTCCAAATTTCTGTCCTACAATAACCATGTGTTATTGAAAATTCAGCCTACAAAGATCCATCACAGCATCCTGTTCACAGAGGCTGAGATTTATCAAGAGCTGTAAGAGCTCAGCATTAAACTGTCAACAAAACTCACACAGTCCAAACCATCCAACACAAAGCATGAATGTATCCATTACACATACCTATTTATTGCAGATACTTTCCCAGTTTCAAGAAGCATATAATCTTGAAGAACTGCTTCAAGTTCAGAATCCAAGATCTGATAAAAAAGATAATATATTTTTAAAGTCATTAAAAGTATATGACTTAAGCATATAAAATGAAAAAATATATATATTGTGCAAAATTGCTACTTAGAAATGAGCCCATGAGCCAGTCCTTCTGAAGCTGTGCATCACTTGAGACATGTTGTGGGTGATAACAATGATGTTATGGTAATTTACAATACATTACATTTAAGGTATATAATATTGTATAGATTCTTAAAGAACTTCTACACGTGAGTTCAAAATTAGTTAAAAAAAATCCCAAAATTTTCAAATAGTAATTTTGCTACAATCATTTGCAATGAAAAAACAAACACAATGTACTGAGTATGAAAAACTGCCAGTATCAGAAAAAATAAATTATTTAGGAAACCACAAGTATCCTTATGTGCATTTAAGGAGTATTTTGCCTTTAGCTTGCAGCAGAACAGTGACATGAATAGGGAAACCACATGAAAAATCAAGGGTATCCTTAAGTGCATTATTTCTTTAATGTTCAGAAATGCTGAACATGGCAGTTCTGTTACAGGTGTGAAATTATGGATGTACATCCTTATAAGGATACATATAACACCTAATCACAATTAGTCCCAGAGTCTCTGTAAATTTTCCTGGTGATTCTCACACAGTGACCCTGAGCATAATGCATTTATTAAACCTGATGTGCTTAACAAAGCAAAAAGGAAGAAGATGCAGCAGTAGAAAGAAGCAGGCTCAGTAGACCAAGGAAAGACACAAAGGAGAAAAAAAAAAAGAAAAGGAAAAATAGGAAGAAAGTTCATGTGTCCAAATGTATTTGGTCTGATCTCTGTTCTGCATAATCACCATCATTAGTACATGCTCTATTGAGTATTTTGGTGGCACTATTGGCAACTTTGCATTCTGCAACAAGAAACACCATTTCACACAGGACTGCCACACAGGCACAGCTCTTAAAGATAATTAAGAGTCCATATTAAAAAAAGTCTTGTCTCTTTTCTTTCCACAGAGTTTTTCCTGAGCTTTCCACAGCAGCTGTGCTACTGGTACCTACCACATGATTCCCAGTGAAGGCAAAGAGAATCAGCTATAGAATTGTCTACGCCCACTATGCATCAATGGTCAACAGTAGGGAGCACCTATGTGTCCCAGCTGAAGAGCAGACATTTGCTTCTCCAAAGCATCAGCCCACCCAAGGACTCCTGGACTCCCTCTGTTCCCTTCTGTGAGCTGGTAATTTTCAAGCAGAGAGATGAAATGTAAATATCAGCATGGATAATTATTTCACTGCTCATTTTTTGCAAGATAATCAGACAGAAAGATAAGACTCACTCTGAGGAACAGAAGCAGTAGAATTTTTTATCCAGCAACAGCATGAAAGATTCTGCCAATTCTTCTTACAAAAGCAACAGTTCGCTGATTTGTAGCTGCTGTCTACTTTCATGTGCAAGAACAACAGAAATCCCTCACTGGTCTTCTCTACATATTTTCAGGCAATCACTGCAAGCACGACAACTTCTAGGATTATTTATTCTATGCACTGTGCAGCCATTCCTGCTGTTGATGTCAGCTGCAGACAAGCCAGGCTCAGAAGCTCAGATTCAATCACACAGGCACGAGTAACATCACTACATCTCCACCCTTTGCACCTCCTACTCAATTCCCCAAAAGAGATTTCCACAATAATGCATAATCACAAAGAGAATGTCATTAAAGTGAATCTCAGCAAAATACCACCTCTAAAATGAGTGGGAGCTACCTATTAGATAATACCAATAAAAATCTGCAAGATCAGAAGGTGGTCAAAGTTTACCCTTTATTTTCTACAGTGATGTCCTCCTTTTTTTCCTACAGTAATGTCCTTCCTTTTTTCTACTTCTTCATCAGTTAGCCTTGTAACAACTTTTTCCACACAGAATCACAGAAAATCTCTGTGGAGAGAGTTGGAAGGCACCCATAGAAGGCATCCAAGAATCACTGAGTCCAGCTCTCTTCTCCTTGCAGGACTACCTAAAACTAGGCCAAATGACTATGGGCATTGTCCAGACACTCTCTGGATTCTGACAAGCTTGATGCCATGACTATTTCCTTGGGGAGCCCACTCCAGGGACTGACCACCCACCCAGTGAAGCACCTTTCCATAATGCCCAATCTGAACTTCCCTGCAACTTCATTCCATGTCCTTGAGTCCTGTCACTGGTCCCCAGGGAGAGGAGATCAGCTCCTCCACCTCTGCTGGCCTCTCCTGAGGCACCCCCTAAACTATTTTCCCTCTTATTTATCCCCTTCATTTCTTACCCAATTTATGACTGCCCATTTTACCTTCACTTGCAAGGACTCTGCAGCTGACAATAAGCACTCATCTCACCACATCTTGACAGGAATTACCGCCCATCAGATGTAGCATGTTAACCACCTAAATATAGGCTGTTCCCTGGCTGAAACATCTTCAGCCAAGTGACCTTGACAATAAGTAGAGATTCCAGGGACTGAACTGTCAGGTCCTGCAAAACTTGTGTCATAAAAGTAACCTTCAAACTGACCAGGTGTAAAACCCTACCAATTCGATAATGCATGAAATTATATTTCTCACAGACACATTTCACGGGATTGTTGACCTGGGAATTTCTTATGACATATTTACAGAGAAATGTTATGAATTATTGCATGGCTGAGATAGCTCTGTGACAGAATGTTTGCGACCAAAGATAAGAACAATTGTGTGTTAAGTACAAGCATACAATTTGCTGTGCATAATATTAGCAGGGTTTATTTTAGAATTGACCACCCACCTGACTGTTCCAAAAAACCTCCTGGAGTTGCTACAAGATGCCAGAGAAAGTTTTCACTTGTAGCAGACTTTCTGTCTTTAATAACACCAGCTGTCGCTTTTACAAACACATTATGCCCTTCACATATTATCCCATATTCTGCAAACACCAAAAAACCCCAAACTCTCCCACAGTTACTAACATCTGCTTCACTTACTGATTCTGACAATGTGAAGGACAAAGGCATGATTTAACAGATTGCTCCACATAAAGCAGCTATGCAGTCCACAGAAGGATCCATCAAATGCCCCTGTCAGAGAGCTTTACAAAGCGCAGCTTAATGAACGTATGCAAATTGCTATCATATATAAAATGCCTGATACCACTTCAACAAGCAACATGCCTGTGAAATCTATGGAGAATGGTAAGAAAGATCAATCTAATTTGTCTTTGAAATAAAATGATTGGGTTTCCTCCAGATAATTTCAATCTTTTTTTTTTTTTCTTGAATGCCCTGAAGCACACATTACATACAAAGAACTACTGCTTTAGGCACTGGAAGATGTGATTATTCAATAGAAAAAACATGCAGCAAGAGACAAACTGGAAGCACGCTGGTACTCTTCAATATTTTCCTTCAATGTTTTGACATGCTGGCGCTTTTAAAAAATTGGTTTTTCCAAGCCTTGTTGCATTTAAACAGCCCCTGTTTTTTTCTGGTGTTGCTTGATGTGAGGTTGAAGCCTGAGTACAAGTCAGGCTGATATTTACAGCATGAGGAAATGCTCAGATATGAAAGTGCACCAGAAAACAACATGCATCGAGGATGATTGCTGCTGCTGCTGCTTTCAACATTATTGATCTAGAAATCTGATCCTTTTTTTTTCCATCACGATAAGGAAAGAATAGCTTATGAGCAAAAAATATTTTTGATGGAAAAAAATCAACATTTTCTAGAGCTTTATCCCTCCTGAGAACTGAAAGCTCTTTTCACCAACTGACTTGAAAAAAGAATGTATAAAAATACCCTTGTGTTTTGTCAAAGAAGCTAAAACCCACTATCACCCTTTAAGAAGTTTGTAGAAAAACAGACAGAACGTCTCTAATTTTTTTTTTTTTTTTACTCTGGAAAAACAACACATGAAAAAGAACAAGGCACGGTACGTGTGCATCAAAAACTAGAAGGTGCAAAGTTCCCAGATCTTGGCTTTACCACTTACATTGAAGGGCAGGCAGGTGAAAGTGAAAGAAGACTGTGAAGTGCCATGATTATCTCCTTGTATCCCATGCTGGGACCATAAAAGGAAAAGGAACACTAGGTAACACTTTCTCAGGTGGTTCTTTGTTATGTTAGGAGAATTCCCGGTGCAGTATTTGAACAGATAAACAGTTTCAACTCTTACTTTATGTCACAGTATGATAGAATCGCTCAGGTTATAAAGACCTCTGATATCATCGAGTCCAACCATTAACTCAGCACTGTCAAGGCCAGCACTAAATCATGTGCCTAAGCACTACATCTACACGACTTTTAAATACTCTCAGGGCTGGTGACCCAACCACTTCCCTGGGCAGCTTGTTCCAATGCCTGACCATCCTTTTGCTGAAGAATTTTTCCTCATATCCAATCTAAATTTTCCCTGGTCCAACTTGAGGTCGTTTCCTCTCATTTTATTGCTTGTAACCTGGGAGAGGAGACTGGCTCTCACCAGTTTGCAACTTCCTTTCAAGTAGAGAGGGGTAAGCTCCTCCTAGGCCTCCTTTTCTTGAGGCTAAACAATTTCAGTTTCCTCGGCCTCTCCTCACAAGACTTGTGCACTAGGTCCTTCGTGCATTAGATGATTCTTGTTAAAACAGAAGTAATTGCTGTTACTGTCAAAGCTAGACACAAATTTTGCTCAGTGCCGTAGGCAAAATGACCAAGATGAGCAGTACTTGGTGCAGGATTCTCAAATCTCTCTATCATGGGACCACAGTTTCTGCACTGAGAATGAACTAAAATGTAAAATAAGAGTCCAACTTGGAATACCATGTCAGAAACGTATTGTGATCTCCTCATTTTAAAGGCACTAACTTGTAAAATCCTTTCCATTCTGTTACACTAAATATTCAGTATGTGCCAGGCACTGTGTAAAAAGCTTTTATTCCTGTGCAAATGAATATACATTAGAGTGAGTGTTTATAACATTTTTCTAGCTTTGGGTTTATATAACTGACAATTAAGGGGTGATATCTTTAACACTATGTATCACTTCTACATGCCAGTATCACTTCTAGATGCCAGTTAGCAATATTTAACAAAGCAAGCAGTTCTCATTTTTATGTCTTTTGTTTTCGTATTCAGATTTGGTCCTCCAGCTTTGCATTCAGTCAAACACTAAAATCAGGGAATAAATGAACATGACAAGCCTTCCTTTATTCCACCTCATTTCTCGAAATAACTCTTTCAGCTTCCATCATTACCATCCCTATTTTAAATTTGTTCTTTTAAACATAAATCTACAAGTACAGAAAAATCTCTCCCTTTTTGACTGTGCATCAAGGCCAACAGTTTCACAGCTGATATAGGTAATAAAGGCAAATTAAAGAAGTTCCATGTCACACCTCCTCTCTTATCTCCTGAACCTATATAAAATTATACTAATTATCATAAGTAAAATTAAATGTTCTAACTTTTCCCTGAAATAGAGAGAAAATTATTATTCTTGGGAGTCAATCTTCTTATAGTTCCCTTAAGATACAACATGCAATAGCTTTCAGGGTACAAAAAGAGCCTCTAATACAGATTCCAGATTCAGTTTAAGAAAACAGCTTCAATGAATTAATTATATTAATGCATAGATCATCAACAAAATTACAGTCACACTTTGTGCAATAGAGTGTGCTACATGATAATGCTGCACATGATCCTGTTACTTTGGGGTGGTTTTTCAGGATTCTTTTCTTCAGGAACAGCACCATTTACAATCAGGATGTACTGCTTTAATAAAATAGGTGAGAAGCAGAGCCAGTCCACCCTGTCCCACATCCCTACCCACTGACAGATTCCTGCCATCCACTGCAGTGAGAATATTAACCCATCACTGTTATGGACAAACTACACATGCTGGACAGCAGCACAATCAGTAACAGCAAATGGTTCTGGGATACCCTGAACTGACAGTGAAGGTGAGAAAGTGCAATCCTTGATTTGATAAGCTCCTTGGCAAGCTAGTACAAACCCGTGTTCCCTGTTAAAAAAAGAAAAATGAGAAGAACAAAAAAGTTTGTTAGATTTCAGACCTTTTTCTACTCAAAGAAAGTGGATTTCCAGTGGCTGAAAATGCTCTCTTTCCCTGAGCTCTGGGAAAATGCAAGAAAGGACTCAACTGCTCTGAAGTATGTCTCAAAAGTAGCAGCCTAAGACTCCCAACCTGAAATATTTCTGTGGAACAACTGAGCAACATTAATCAATATTTCTGAAGAGAAGGGTCCCCACCTGCCCTGACACAGGCAGGGGAGGCACACAACACAGCCACTGCTTTTGGTTTGACAATACAGAGCCTAAGCCACCTTCCTCCATCTCTACAGAGTGTCTGAGATACAAAGAAATGTGCTGCTGTCACTGCAGTCTAGAGGTTGGAATAGAAATTTCACAAGAAGATACATACCTTTTGGGGTTTTTTGTTCTAAAAACAAGGCAGAAGCACTGCATTCTTCATACCAGTGAAAGACTGGCTGAACAGCTGAATGTAATAGAGGCAGTAAATCTCTGACCCTTTACCCTTCTAATTAAAGTGACAACTCTTGGAAACCCCTGTTCAAATCATCATAAGGAATGTAAAAAAGAGTTCCAGTAAGTTCAATGCAGGTAATATTTTTTACAAGACTTATAAGGACAACATGGGTAAATTCAGTATGACCATAACATTAATTTGTCCTGGAAAGTCCTTACACATTAGTACAGTAACATGTGAAGATTATGATACCCCATTCCTGCATAAAGAGAGGAATCACTCAGAAATATCCACCAGTAGCATCCTATCTTAGAAACCACAGGAAGGTCAAAAAATTCGTAAGAGAAACAAGAGAACCATCAAATCCTCCTTGAAAAAGACACCTATTATAATGGGGACCAGATGCAATTCAAAGTTGTCTGCTTACGTTACTTTAAAAAAGAAAATTATAATGTTCCCTTCTGTCACCGAACCAGCACAGAAGATGGAGCTGTGAAGAGGAAAAAGATCAAACAACTTGAGAGGAGTTTAGGAAGTCTTCCTAAGCAGCCGCTCATGTATACTGTAAGAAAAGGAGGCTGGCCACCAAGATGTCATTATCTGAAAAGTCAGATCCAATGAGGAACAGCTTATCAAGATAAGAATAATTAGCAGACAAGCTAGTGGCAGAATTAGTTCACCATGGTGATGATAAAACAGTATTAGGAAAGCAGGGCAATTTTAAGAAAAGGCAGCTAAAAATACCTGCCTAGCTCACACTTCTCCCCAGTTCTTCTCATCTCCAGCATGCTGATGCTTCAAAGTTAGCTGTCCCAACAGACAGCCCTGTACTGTCTGCCAGTGTCACGATGACTTATAGCATGCTGTGGTAGGCTTGCAGTCTCTGAGGATTGCGTGTCTCTGTGAATGATGAGGATAGCTGCACTTTGTTCCAGTTACTGTGAATTAGGAGCAGAACCCATTGACTAGCATGCTTTCAGCACAGGCTCCAGCTGGGAAAAGGCTGGGTACAGTGCCTGGGCTGCAGTTTTGAAGGAATACACTTCTCAGAAGGATGAACTGGGTCTCGGCCAGGTTTCTGTTCCTGCTTTGCCCAGGGGGACTGACAACACAGTGTCTTTTCCACAGAGACACATGCACTCCACACAGGCCCCTCCTAGCATCACCAACAACAGACCAAAACCAGAGTCCCATATGTTTTTCAGGAAGAGACATCCCAAACTCCAAGGGTCTGGCAACAGCAAGGAAATTGTTGTACTGACCTTGGACTGCAGCCTTCTGCCCTCTGTTAACAACCAGCAGAAGCCACTAACCATTGCATTAAACATTAAATAAATGATAGTGCAGACACATGAGCAGTGGCCAGTCTCCTGTTTAGCCCTTTTGGAAACAGTATGACTTCATATTGCATCCGTGGCTGTTTGGTTTTTTTTTTTCAATCCCCATAAATGCTTCTACATATTCTCATAAAAACTTCCCTAAATTTACCAAATTCTCTCTTCAAGTTTTGTTTTTCCTCTCAACTAGTGCACTTGGAGTTTATACCACAACTTCATCCTCTTGGGATGTTTGAAAAATTTCTGTTAATGTTCAGTCTAAATTCATTCAGGACTAATTAATAAATGTATTATCTTGAGCAGTTATTATTCCTCAGTTTCAACATCTCTCCTTCTTCTCTGGCGTTTGCCCTCCAAATGAATTTAGTACAAAGGTTTAATTTCCTGGACATTATATACAAGTTATTAGGAATGGAGGCTTAGCATATTTTGTCAGAAAGTCTGACAGAAGGTAACCAATCACTGGGAAAATGTATTTAACTTTTCTTTTTTTTTTTTTTTAACTGATAAACAAAAGGCAGATGCTGATTTCTTTTCCTAGTTACTCCAGTATAAACCAGGAATGGTTGGACCTGTATGGAGAGCAATCCATAACCTATGGCTAGAGGTAAGAACTGCATCTGAGCAGACATCTGCCCAGGGCTGCAGTGAGGATTGTGAGCACTAAGCTGTCAGCAGAGAAGAAATACCTGATAGAGAACGGAAGAGTGATTGGCATCTGTCAGTTAAGAGCCATTTTGCAGAGGCCTTCAAAAATGAAAGGCATTGATCGTAGTTTTCCTTCAGTCCAAAGAAACTTGAAAACCAATATATCTGGCATCTAGACTCATACTCTCAGGGTAAATGGTGTACCTGCTTCAGTTCAGATCGGGCACAGAGAAGTAGTTCAGTGGGAGGGTGACTGCTCTCTGGACCAGGCTCCCCAGGGAAGTGGTTACAACACTGAGCCTGTCAGAGCTCAAGGCACTTCTGGATGATGCTCTGAGTCACATGGTTTAGTTTTAGGCTGTCCTGCAAGGAGGAGGGAGTTGGGTCAATGATCCTTAGGGGTACCTTTCAACTGGAGACATTCTGTGATTCTATGCCTATGCAAAAGGCAGTTTCACCCCCCGTTACTCAATGGAATCATCATTCCTGTGTGTTGAACTCAATGCCATTCAACTGTGTTAGGAATGGTCTCAGGACACACAGTGCATCAAACATCTGCTGCAACATCTGCTGCATCAACAAACATCTGTTGTGAAGCTGAGGAGGCATTGCCATGGCCAACACAGTGTCCAAACATCCACACACCCTGTATTTAACTACCCAAGGAAGTCAGGTCTAGGACAGAGACCTTAGACAGAGAGAAGTACATACCTCTAACGTTCAATTCCTCTCATGCTAAATGTGGATACCTAAAACAGCTTAGATTAATTGCATACAGCTATAGGGTCCAATGATCATAAAAGGAATCTAGGGAAAGTAGCTTTGATGTAGGCACTTCTGCTTTAGATAAGAAAATTGAGACAAATCTTATGACTGAAGTCCGCCTCAGGAGAGCTGGCATTCAGACAGATCTGAAGGCACAAACACTGGTTCAAAGGATGGGTTTTCAATGACATCATGATCTAATCTGTAAGTCTTTATTCAGTCCTTCCTTTTCTATTTGAATATTAAATAGAAGAATTTGAGATTTGGCTCAATGATAGCAATAAAAGTCATCAGGAAGGCTGATTTATAGGAAAATATTAAAATAACTAAATATGTATAGCTTGACTAAAGCCACTATTGAAAGGGAAATATGATAATTATCTACAAGCTCTGAAAGGATACACACACTAAGGATTTTTTAATAGGGTTTTTCAGGAAAATATAGCTAAGAATAATGTGATTATACCAAGCAAAGTAAAGTTTAGGCTGACAGGGAAAAATTCTTATGATGAAGTGTATTCTATTGTATAACAATCTTCCAAAGGAAATTGGCTGAAGTCCAACCACATCACAAAGCATATCCATGACTGGACAAAGATCTGGAGAGGACGATCCTGGTGCAAGATGGACTAGATGACTCAACATCGCTTTTTCATTTTTAAATTCCTATCATTCTGCTGTATTAAATAATCCTGTATTAAATAATCCAATAAATCAAAGAGAAGAGGGAAATAGGCTTAGCAACAATTGCACAGCTGTTTCTTCTTCGAGGTCTGCAGGCTGCAATCAGTGCAAGACACATTGATTGCACAGAGGGAGGAAACATCTGTATGTGGTCAGAGCCCTGTGTTAATTCAGGGCTTCAAAGTTGCATGCCTGATGTCCCCTTTTCCCCCTCTTAATACAATAACATTGCCAAAAGAATCGACCCTGTGTTGTAAATGTATCAATCATGATTTTTGCTGCACCAACTACTCATAATTGGTTTAAGCTTTCTTGATCTCAGATGCCAACCGGTGTTAAACAAAACACAAAAATACATAGCCTGTGGGCACATATTTCCACTGAAATAATCTTGCCACATGTTGATCTACAAGGAGTGGGGCAAAAATGTTTTCTTAAAGTTGTGATACTCATTTTTAAAGCCAGGCAATATTTTACTCATTATTTTTGAAGAGGCTTTGACATTTTATAACTAAAATATCTTGCTGAGAGTCTGCGCTAATACACAGTCTGTTTTCTGTTACAGTTAAGCCACAAGTAACAGAAGCCTTCTCAAGGAATGACTATTCAATTTAACTGTGGATTTGATTTCTCTCTCTAGAAAATATTAGTATATATATACATAAAAGTA
Source organism: Ammospiza nelsoni (assembly GCF_027579445.1). Lineage (NCBI taxonomy): Eukaryota > Metazoa > Chordata > Aves > Passeriformes > Passerellidae > Ammospiza > Ammospiza nelsoni. The sequence continues at coordinate 58,931,745 of NC_080634.1, read as the reverse complement.
TATTTTCTGAAGAAAGTGCCTTCAAATGTAGCATTAGCTTTCCACAACTAATTTCAATTCCATTTTTCCCACTGCAGTCACACTTTGTGATGCTGACCAAACCCATGTACCCACTTCATGGGAGAGGTCTGAGGCTTCAGAGAATCTAGTTAGGATGTATAGCAGGAAACAACTTTCCTAAAAAAAAAATTATATGAACACCATCTGAAGAATAAATTTGCATACCATAGAGTTTTTTGTTATGTTTTATTTTATTTTTTGTCATGAGGGGTTTTTTGCCTCAAGTACTCAATTAAGCATACAACAGCAGACACAAGATTTCTTTTTTTCCAAAGAAGGAATATTAATGGAAATCTATGTATGCATAATAAAGCAGTGATCAACAGCTCATAGTTTACACCACTCATTCTGAATTATTCACATAATTTCTCCCTGATTTCTTTCCCTTTTCCAATGAACTTTCCAAATGAGAACCCAAACTAGTATTTTTCCATTTTCTTTCCCTTGTCAAATGAGTTAAGAAAAAGCAAATATTAGAATTTTATCAGACACAATCCTTCCAAATGCTTCCAGATGCGAGATTTTTTTTTTCCTTCTCTCGTTTAATGACAATACTCAACATAAAGCATGAACCACCCTTTACCCGATGCAGCTGCTAATCCCTACTCCTGGAGACAGAGCTACAGCAATGAGGAGGCAGCTGTGACCCTGCAGTCCACCTCAGTGGAGGGAGCCCACTGCTCCTAAAGGGTCTGAACCCACACAGAGAGAAAAGCCAGCTGCTGCGTTCCAGTGCAGAGGGGCTGGGCACACAGGGCTGCTGCACGGGGCCCTAAGAGCAGCCTGGGATGTGCAGATGATGGAAGACAATGAAGAGGAAGACACTGGGGCCCAAGGACAGGTCTGGGGACTGCACGGGTGTGGAGTGACCAGGGCAGCAGGCAGGGACAGGAAGAGGAGCAGACAGGGAATGGCCTGTATGAAGCAGCATTTTATCATCTCCAAATGACCACGAGGCAGAAGACACTGCCTACCAGAATACCCTGAGAATGTGATGAACTCATTTTATCCTGCAGCTTTCTGGACAACATGGGCAGAGCTCTGTATGTAATCCAGCAACAAAGTCTCTGTTGCTGCCCTTGGGCTTGTTTTCTTCATGACATCTATGCAAAGCAAAAACAAAAAACAAACAGCAAGACCTGAATACGATGAGACAGAGGAATGGAAAAGCTGATTAGAGCATTTTCCAAATGCCACACAGAGGAACAGATGAAGGAAGAAGTGGAATGACTCTAGTTTACTGCTGTGCACTTACTGTAAAACTCAGCATTATGTACCAGAACTTTTTGAGGTCATTGATTCAGTGTGCTCACTTTTAGAAAACCAAATCTGATGTGAAGTCCTGCCACAAGCTCAGATTATTATGTAAAAGGTAATGGAAAACTGATAAACTGAATGGGGGGAAAAAACCCACAATCAAAAAATAATCCCCCCCCCCAAAAAAAAAATTAAAAGCTAAAATAAACTACTTTACCAACCAACTAAACAAATACCTGCCACACCAATCCACTTTTATTTAACTGAAAAGAGTAACTTGAAAGCTAGAAAAAGCATTTGGAGGCTTGGAATTTTGTACGTTAATAGTCCTACTTCAGCAGGATATCTAGAGGACCAGGTGGGGAAATAGGAAGGAAGAAGCTGGACAGAAATAAAAAGCCTGGAACAGTTGTACTTGTTTTAGGGTAAGAAAAAGGAAATCATCTCAGCTGGAGAAAGTAGGGAAGGCTCCAAATCAAAGGTGCACTTTTCAACTTCAAATTGCTTCCCACCCCCGCACACCCACAGTGAGAGAAGTCGTGGAAAATCAAACTGCATAAGGATTGAGGGGGGGAAAGCTTTCCTTTTTCTTAAAATCTTCCAGTTTGGGAGTCTGAGTTCTGCATTTTAGGATTAAATAACAATCAATAGCACCTCCCTTGCTTTGTTTTGAGATGCACACTTTAACCTACCATCCTGAGGACTCTTAAGGTTTTGTTTGGATGGTTTTGAGTTTGGGGGACAATGGAGACAAAAGGGGAAATCATCTTCACAAAAATATTCACAAATATCTCTGCAGTGTGCCCCAGGAATTGTTAAGGACTACTTTGGCTCTGTGTGTGTCATGGGTGACACATTTATGTCCTTGTAAAGCCAAAAAATTCCTGGGCTTCCCCTCCACTTTGTAATATTGAGCAAACATAACAATTATAGGGCATTTTCAAATTAGAAACATTTACAAAAGACAACCAAAATTGGCTTGGCATTCTGAATTGGAAGAAGACTATTTGATTACAAATGAGATTCTTAGATAACTACATACAGAAATCCAGTAAGTTTATATGAATTGATTGTTGCCACAACGTTGAAGTGTCTGTGAGTGCAATTGCATTACCAAATTAAGGCCCAAATTGTAAAATTTATTCATGCAGGGCAGGCCTATCATATTTTAAAATTGTTCCAATCAGTTAGATAACACTCCTTGTCGGCAGAGGAAGCCATTCAACAGTTTTAAGACAAAAAATCTTTCCAGTTTTTCTTTAGATCACAGAGTGGGTTGGATTTTTTTCAGCTTAGGCCTTTCTAAGAAAAAGAGAACTAAATATTGAAAGCACTGTACACATTTTGTAATTCAGAAAATGGGAGTTTAGAAGCACATATCTCACAACTTCACCAACAGTGAAGGCCTAGGTTCGTTAATCACCACAGGTTCTTTAACCACCATCCCCCATGCAATCTTGAAATATCTTATGGTTCTCCTGCACAAGATCCCTCTATGGGTTCAGGTAAAGGGAGAACAGTTGTCCATAAACTGTGAATTTTAAGATACATGTAATTAATCAATATTCATAAAAAATACAAAAGAGTAAAGGGTCCCATCTCTCACTTAGGGAAGAAAGGCACACTCTGTCACATCAGCTATTGAAAGATTTACAACCCAAGCCAAGGACCGCAAGGTCTGCTGGCTACACAGTGTTTTCGCATGACTGAAAGAGATTTTCTTGCCACTAACAACATCAGTTTAAATTTTAACGGAGCTGTTCTGAAGAAAAATAATTAACATATGGTTGACTTCCCATATATTAGAGAAAACAATAATAGCAACTAAATCAGTATCTTCTGTATAATTTCAGCTGTCTTGGTCATGATGAGTTGCTCATCTGACTCATCTCACAGACATGCCTGACATAATGAGAACAAACACAAATCGTTTGCAATGTCAAAGATTAGCTTTTACCTAAGACAGAGGAAACGGGACCATATTATGAGGGACTGCCTCGGAAGCACCAGCCAGCCAACCATTGCTACTTTGAGTCACAGAAAACCCCTGACAGGTGGTTAATTGAAAATAGTGTATCACAAGGCAATCTCTACACTTTCAGCTTGATTGCTAGGCTTCAAGTGAGGGCACACAATCTTGGCCTTTCACAGTGCCTCAGTTTAAGGTGTCACTCTGAACATTTGGTTTACAAGCCCTTCATCCTTGCAGAGTTAATTTCTTATAGGAAATTTTTATCTGCTACAAAGGGAGCTCAAAGCAATCTCAAGCTGTGGCAGAGCCATAGAGGACTTCTTGGGATGTGGTGCCCTACCAATTTTGGCCACCAGCACAACACTAGTGGCTGTCAAAGATAAATCAGGACACTGATTACGCAACAAGCTCTTGTCAGGACCTGCTGGCTGATGTTTAGGGATCTTAGCTGAAATAAACAAAACAGGGAAATGATTAGTGGCATTGAGTCTGGCAGGCAGGTTCTTATCCTGGCAGACACTCGGCAGACTGTGGGTTCGACTTAGTCACAAAAGGAGGATGTGAAGAAGCCCAATCAGATAACAAAAATAGCCTGCAAAACACATGCTTCTACTTGGGATTGTATTTATTAACACAGCAATTCAAGCAGTCTTATTCTTAGAACAAGAACTAAACTAAACAGAACAATCCCAACTGTCAGAGTACCACCCATTAATCACGAGGGCTCCTGTGTTTGAAGAAAAGCAGAAGGACCTAAACAACTATCCATCCCTTTTCTAGGGTCCCCCAGTTTCAGTGGGACAAAACAAGGAGCATATGGAAGCTGGAGTTCTGACTGAAATGGCTGGTGAAGGACCTAGAAGAGGATGAACTAAATCCAAGCTGTGGCTGTATTACATTTCCACTCCATGTGGGGAGAGATCAGTAGTGCCAAAATGCAATGCCAAGCATATCTGGGCTAAATCACTCTCTGAAGCTGTCCTCTAGGCTGGGGAGAATGGGCCCCCTAACTAACATCTGTAGGATCACATCTGGATTCATCCCACCACCATCTTGGCACAGCCTCTCTATAAAAATTTAGCATGCCAAAGGATTAATACCCCCATCATTTAACTCAGATGTCCATAAAATGATTGCTGGGGTTCAGAAAATATGAGTGGCATAGTAGAAAAACTTCTGCTTCCATCAATCAGCTTTTCATTAACATCATTCATCTCATCCTCTATATTCTGAATAAAATCTGCTTTCTCTCTTTACCATGCAAATTCCTCTTACATAATAAATACTGCAACACAATAAATCCTTCAGTGTCCCTTTTCCTTCTAGAGAAAATGTCTCTGCACTGCCTTATGCTGAAAAGGTTTTCCAGACCTCAGCACAGCATTAACTGTGATATTTCCTTCCTGTGCAAGCACATCCAAAGACTGTCTTTTTCATTTTCTCCTTGGTGAGGAAAGGTATTGCCATCAAACATCTTTGGCTTTAGCTATCAGCCTGTGAATGATTGCATGGATGAAGGCTCATCCTAGGATTGTCCTAGTTATGAGAAGCCTAACTTAGAGACTTTCCTCTAAAATGAATGAGGTATGAATGGCAGGCTCTTTTGGGGGTTTACTTTTTGTTTCTTTGCTCACCTCTTTCGATCCCTGAAAGATTTTCAGATATCATCTAAAGAGAAAAAAATCAACAAACAAAAATTCACCCTGTTAGGGGCTTTCAGCCATAGAAACAGCTTATAAAAAGAAAATAGCCTTGAACTCTTTTGTTCTAGGAACATTGCCACAGACAGAAAACGTGATCCTCTCCTCATGGAAAATGGGTGAATTTCAGAAACAAAATCCAAGCTTGGACCCATCTCTAATTTTCATGCACTGATTCTCTATCCATACAGTGAAGGAAACACTAAAAATCTCTGTGTACATATGAAGGCAACCATCTGTAAGCAAAAGGACATTATCTGAATGTAAGAAAGAAAAGGCAACAGAAGGATCTGCTCCTGTAGTAATTGCTGTCTGCTGGTACAGTGTCATTCTGAGTTGTCAAAACTTGAGACCTAAAATAAATCCCACCAAGTTTTCTTCAATGCTTCTCTGTGTCACACTACTTCTCTTCTGAATTGCCTTCATAAATTTGAATTCCTCAACAGCCTTGTTACTGACTTTCAGGGAAAATGCCAAAGACAGATTTAATATGCAGCTCCAAGACACTTCCTTACCCTGCATTATTACTTCTTCTACTGCACGAACACTGCTTCTCCTGGGAAGAATTTGATTTCCTTACTTATCAACACCTTCCTCTGCACATCAGCATGTTTCCTCTCACTCTCCTTCAGTCACACAGTAAAAAAAAACCCAGAAAAGGTGAAGTGTTGCATGTGCTAATGAAAGGATGATTAGGAATTGACTGCTAATAGAATAGATGCTGCATCCCATATTGCTGTGGGATTTGCTACCACCTATCAAGCCAGAACATGTGTGCACAGGTAGCAAATACAGCATGGAGAGGCACTTGTGCACCTCGCTATTAGCCTGGAACAGATTTCCCACCATCCAGCAGTGACCTGTTAATAGCTGACATAATGGAAACCAGCACCAAAATGAGTCAGTGCGCTTGGCAAACTCAGATCATTAACCAGGAGAAAGCGCTCCAAGTAGATCAGGGGAGAAACACACACCCCAGAGAACATTAAATAGAGAAGTCTTATTAGTGATGAGTAAACAGGTGCAATATCCCTGTAGATTTGGCAGGACGGGCCCTCTCATTTCCCACAGAGAACTCCTGTCTGGAAGGCTAGGTCCCACTTCTCACAACAGAGAACAAGCTGGATTCTTGACATCCCTTCCCAGGTCCCCACTCTCCAGAAGGGAGCTCTGCAAGAAGAAATAAGGAGGAAGATGAAGCACATGGCTCCTACAGCTGCAGACTCACCGCTGTGCCGATGCAGCAGGAGCACAAAGAGATTAAGAGCAACCCAAGCACAGAACCGTACTGTACACAGTTGATAAGGGAAGACTGGAGCCCTTTGGGAGGCACTCCAATGGTCTGCAAGCCAACTGGGCCTCACTAGGTGGTGGCTTTGGTGCTTTTCAGTAGCAAGTCAGACCAAAAGTAAAACAGATAAGTGAGTTTTTTACCCCTCTCTGCAAAAAAATAACACCAACCAAACCCCAAAACCTGAAGCTATAGACAGATCATTCCAGTTAACAATGCCACAAAAAAAAAAAAATTTGAGAAACAAAATTGAGATAATTTTATGCCAGGGCTGCAACTGTTCCACTTGAGCAGTGGTGACAAACTCATGGCCAATATATGCACATGGAGCAGTAATTGCATTGCAATGGTGGTCATGTACCAGCTTGAAATATCTGCAGAGACACTTACATGACAGTTTTGGAACACCTGGTCTAAATGTTTTGACCATTTGAACCAGCTATTTCAAACTTTTTTTTAAATTTCTTTTTTGAAGATGAAGAATTGCAAAACAAAAATACAGGTTTCCACTGACTCAAACCCCAAATACCCTAGTATTTTTCATGTTCTACATGAAAATGCAAATCAAAGCATATTTCCTGTTAACCAAAAATGGTTTTGTTTTTTTAAAGCATGGCTTAATAAGTTTTTTTTTAAAACTTAATTGCCTGCATTGCAATATATAAAGCACATGAAGAGCACACTTGGTTCTATGTCAAACAGCTTAAATCATAGTTTCCAGAGACACAGCTACCAGGATATACCAAAGCTGCTTGAAGAACTTACATTTCATATTTTCAGCAATCCTCCATTTCTGTTCAGGGTTCTCGGTCCTAGGTTTTATCCTAGAGATATGACATATATGTAGCACTTCTCCATATTTCATTTTTATGAAATTGAAGTGACTCCTTTGATATAAAATATGTAATTTCTTCTCATAAAAGGCCAATACAAGGGCCATTTGACAGGCCAGGATGTTGCTCTACTGTTTGAGATGCCTATCTCAGCAAGCAAGTCTGGCACTACACACAATGCTCACTTGGCTTCATTTTCTTATCTATTTTATGTGCATGAACAGCTGGAGATGGACGTACAGAGGCTTTAACCTTCTGCAGCACATCTAAAAAAGTACATAACCAAAATCTATGCAGCTGTGAATGCCAGAAAGCCATCTGTATACAAATTAATCCTTTTGGTTTGAATAGTTTCCATTTTTAGCCTGCCATCTACATTTGCACCTATTCAGTGGTTCAGTTTGGATGCAGCAGGGACATGAACCATGCTCCAAACCAGCTCTTCCATCTCCCAGGCCTGCTTGACTGCAAGCCTTCCCTCAAAACCTTTCCCTCCCTTGAGCATTTTCTTCCCTCTGTCTCAAAAATCAAGCAAACAAGCCTAAGGAATGCTATTTACACCAACACTTCTGTGAAGTGCATCCACTAGCCTGAGTGGATGACAGAAGCAAAGCAGAGGCTTATTTTCTGGTTTCCCAACCCCACTTACTTTTCCAGTGACAAAATTGAGCTGTTCAGATGCAACAAAATCAGCTCTGAGCAGAAGGAACAGCAATGTCAGCCTAGGAAGCACCTGATTGCTTTGAAAAACAACCAGCTGTTCTTTTGTTCATTAAGTCCGTACTTACGCATACGTATGCATGTATAGTAGATTAACAATGCAAATCTTATACCAAAAAAATCTCTGACATCTACTTAAAACCTTGCTACTAATTACAGATGTGATTCAGACCAGTGATGTACTTCTAATTAGCAAAAATAAGCAGTCCTGTTTTCCTTGGAGGAAATGAGTATGGCCTAACTAGAGAAAATTAAACTGAAGTTAACACTAAACGCTTTTGCTTTGTACTCGCTAAAGAGTTTTTGTTAGCTCTGACAGATCTTTATTAATGACCCTATAAGAGCATCAATATTATCTAAGCAAATCCACTATTTTCTTCAAATATCTTCATCTGTACATCTCATCTCTGAATGTCATTTCTGTCAGAAATTGAGTGCGAAGACAGAAGTTGTTTTACAGGCAGGCTTAAGCTCACAATATTTACTGGAAACAAAACAAGTACATGGAAATGCTACAAAAGAAACACACGCAAGAACTTTTCTGTATTTACAGAAAGTGCTCTCAAAAAAAAAAATAGAGCCGTGTCATCCAAATTTGTTCCTTTATAAATATATAAGTCTTTTAAACATTGCTTGCTGGCTGTAGGAACAATAACAACAGCCTTGCCTTAAGTCACTGTGGCCTTCCAGGTGGTATTACTAAACTAAAACTATTTATTTGTGACCTTTCCCGTTTACTTTACAGTTACTGGTCAAAAGTACAGTGTCACCCTGCAGACACGCATAATCAACTTTATTTTCCAATCTAATTGAGAAATTGAGCTGTTAATGTCAAGAAACATTAAGGAAAGCTGCTCCACTGAACCTGCTCTGTATAGCTACCTGGTGTTAGATTGTTGTGATAAAAAACTGCTCCGCATGCACCCAAAGGAGCACAGGGGATCATCATTTTGCAAGGAGAACCCAAATCTTTTCCTGCCCCATTTCCCCCACCCCATCACCAGAGTCCTCCCATCTGCAGCACACAGTGAGCTTCACCGTGAGGCACCGTGGCAGCTCAGGGAGCCCCAATATCCCCTGGGAGACATGAGCCCTGACCCAGCCCTGCAAAGACAGCTTTCACCTTGGGGACAAAAGGAGTCACCCATTGCCAGAATTCCATGGGAGAGACTATTTGGGTCACCCCATAGCCTGTCCCCATGGGCAAGGCCACCAGAGTGGCTATCACAGGGACTAGGGGAGTCCCAGCCAGGGACTGGAGGGCTTGGGTGTAGATTGGGACACCTGTGTGGAGAAAGAGGATCCAGAGCCAGCTACTGGATAATTGGCATGTGGAAGACCAGCTGCCAGGGGGTGTGTATTGTGCATATTTGTGTCCATGTCTGTGTGTCAGGGAGTTTGTTCTAGAAGCCAGACCAAAATAAAGGCTTTAGCAGCTCATATGTCCAGGTGCCAGCACCAGCAAAGACAGGATATTTAGGGAACAGTGACTGTCCATGCTGTACACACATACACAGTACATACTCCCTATTAAGAGGTCTCAGGGAGCCAGAGAGAGGAGCAGGATGTGGCATTGCTGCTGTTCAAGTACAAAGTGTGTATCTGTGGATCTGTGCAGTTGGCCATGTATACAATGCACATTGTGTGTGTGTGCCCACTAGCACGCTCCTGCAGGAATACAGCCTGGCCCTGCTTGGACCCAGGGACATGCAGCTCTGGCAGCCTCATCTTAACTGGACTGCTGGATTCAGCTTCCTTATAACACTTGAAAGTTCCCAACAAAGGCACCATCCATCGTGCATAACCTAACACTTATTTGGAAACAAAGGGATGTAACAGAACCAGCAATTTTCCAACAATCAGTGTGGTCGCGATCCTCTCACAGGAGCTGCGACATAAGATAGAAAGTCCAGGCTGAAGGATGATCATGCAGTCTCCAAAGGTTCTTTTGTTTAGAACCAGTGACTATTTTTTTATTTTGGTCATAAAAGTACATTAATTGCCTAGCATCTGCTCTTGCTGTCTTCTGTCATTTCCTTGTCTACACACAGCAGCACATTTTTCTAATCAGCACCAAAATGAAAAGTAAAGGAGCAGTTTCAGGTCAGACAACTGCACCATAGAACTGACTTAAACATTACTTATTAGCTCACCTAAAACTAAATTTCAGCATACACTAATGGATAAGGAAACATGCTCTCCTATGTAAGAATAATGGACAATTTTAACACAATTTATGACCAGTTCTATTTCTCCTGTCTGCAGTAACAGAGAACTTCAAGAGCTATGGGTCATCAGAGTCTAATATTTAGGGATGACTCAAAGACAGATAATCTGATCTGCCTCACAACAGCCTTATGCTTCACCTACTTTAACAGAGCTACTTCTAATTTGTACCAAAACAAGATCGGCATCAGGTCCCTGGATTCCAGCAACAAAATGTCCCACAGCACCGAGACAATGTTATAAAGTATCATATACCACACACACTTGAGGTAAATGAAGCCCTTTGGCTAAGTAAACAGTAAATGACCGGAGAGGATTACAGCTGTTGGCTTCCTGATTTCCACTGTATGGAAGAAACATAATTTTTTCAAATAAAGACAGTACCAACACATTTTTTCCCCTCAGGACAGGAGGGGAGAAATTTCCACACCATGGAAAACAACAGCACTGGCTGAATAAGGAGAGTCTACAAAGACATCATGAATTAGCAGGAAACTACTTTGGAAAGATAAGATATTAAACGTTTTCTGTGGGGAATAAGAACACTGGAGATTATTTACTTTGCTTTAATTACTTTGGCACACTGCTAGATTAGTTTTTGTACGTTACTAGATTTCCATACCATCATTTAACAAATGCAAAGAAGCGAGTTCATGTTCTGAATATTTAAAGTTCACCCATCCATATTATCTTGTCCTGTGCTGGAGTTTCTGCCACTCATTTCACAAATAAATAAGAGGGCTACAGCTTCACTTGAAAAATCATTATTACTACAGTGATGCAAGCAGCACCCTTAATTTCTGGATATGTGTTTGTCTCTTGCCTTGCATCTATCCAGATACATTTTGACAAGAATTCACTGTTAAGATATACAATATCAAAGCAAGGATAAATATCAACTTTCACTGATGCTTTCGATCTAGATGGCATTAGGTCATCCTCCACTCCTCTGAACACTTCACTTTGATGGAAAACTCATAATAAGCCAACTTCCAGAGGGTTATAACTTACAAAAACACAGTGTAACTAATATGTGTAAGAAGTTTCTGTGAAGGCTTTATGAAGTGTTTAATAGGCTTTATAGTTACGGACCATATTACTGAACAACACTAATAAAATAGCACTTTTAGACTCTCCAGTAACTAGAGCACAAATAAACCTATGATATATATATATATATATAAAAAATATCACTAGTCCCACTGTTTTGATACTAATATGAGATTTATGACAGCCTGTGCTGAAATAAAGATCCAGTCTTTTCCTTGACTCTTGCGTACTGCAAGCTGTTTAAAGAATGCCATTTAAAAGAAATCCAAAATTTTCCTGTCTTGAAAAGAGCTGTCTGTACCTAAAACAACTGCAAACAATACCACTTCAGTACATCTAAACAAACAACAGTCTATTCAAGAACCAAACAGAGGCTAGCAACGGGATTTTCACCTGAAATTTTCCCAAACTGATTTGCCACATTTTATTTCACATTAGGAGCTTTGGCATTGAGTACTGTTAAAAAGCTTTGGACTTCCCTGCAGCACTGACAAAGTGGGGATTCTTCTTTACTCTTCTGTGTGTGCACTAAGACACATCTCCACAAACATGAAAATTCCAAAAATAATACCATTATAATAACAGAATAAAAACTGACCAAACAGTAAATACCCATGCAGCCATAAAAATTCAAATGTTTGATGCCTGAAGGATTACTCCGCGCAACATGACAACAGAGTTAATTTAAAGCCAACTGGGAGAAATTAAAAGGCTCAGGTTAATTATTGCTTTACAGCTGAGCTGGAGGCATGAAAAACAGAGCAACTGAGAAGCGTGTGGAGATAAGCAACCAGGGTTTCAGCCTGTCTCCTCCCTACTCCCTGTCTGCTCTCGGGCCAGGCACCACGACAGGGCTCTTCAGCAAGCAAAGAGGCCACTTCAGAAGTGCCTCTCTTCCACGAGCTGCCCTCTTTGCCTGCTCTTTGCTGCTCACCCCGTGCTCCATTCCCAGAGCACCCATCCTTCCCAGCATGAGGCACTCAGGGGCTCTCACCAAGGCAGCCACTGAGATCCTCCCTGCCACTGCTACCAAAGCATCAGCAAAACTGGCAAAAGCAGCAAAACTAGGAAACGTTACAGAGGCAGCAATTTGTAAAGGAGATGTTGAGAGAGATGGTTCATTGTCGAGAGAAAGGAGAACAGCAAAGGTTCTGGGAGGCAGGCATTTATAGGGTTCTTTGTCAAAAATATGAGCGTTGCAGCACTCTGTGATAGAAACACAAAACCAAACAACAAATTTACTGGCTTACAGCAAGCAAAGTAGAAAGGATGAGCCCAGAAAGGTACATTAAAAACACATTGGTTTTAATATATCCCTACATATTTGAGTACCAGGACTCTGAAAATACTAGTTACAGTTAACAGCTCATTACATATTACTAAGAAGATAACATTTGCTGTTAAAGTGAAAATATTTGTTTGAAACTAGTTTGAAATGTGTAGGAAGCATATATCTTGCCAGACACATATTTAAATTTTTATGTAAGAGGAACCAAAATCTTCCCATTGAAAGGATGTACATTCAGATGCTATGACAGGTTATATTCTCCAGCAAAATTTAAGAACCTCCAGAGAGGATTAGGGATTAGACAATCCTCAGTTTTTTGGGTTTTTTTCATTTTAAATGAGAGCTGGAAGACAAAAAGTATCTAGTACACATAAAACTCCTTCCAAGTGGGAAAAAAAATTATCTGTAAATGACTAGGGCTTCCTGAAGAAAACTGCAGATCAGATACCAAGATACTTCCTTGCTAAGAGAGTGAATAATTCAGTTACCAGTCATTGATCTCAGAAATGGCTATGATCCATCTGCTAAGATCAGGGAATTGCAAGTCTGTGTGTTAATTCCTGGCTTTTTCATATTTCAGTAATTAAGTCTGTGCCAAAAAGCAAGGACTTGCAGGAGGTTCAAGGACAGTATCAATTATTGTCTTCACTGACAAGACTTTAGTTTGCAAGGCTTTACAGAAGGCAGCCTAAAGGTTCTGAGTATTTGCAACTTCATTACCTAGAAAACAGTATCAAAATATATATATTAAACTATGTTTAAGACGAAATTTAAACTCTCAGTTATCTTCAATTTAAATTTGCAAACCTGTATGGCAAAGGAGCTTAGTTTGATCAGCAGGCTCTTCCAATTCCTTGGATATGCACCTTAGCCATCAGCTTCTCACCTTTCCAGCAGAGCTGCACAACGCTGAAGTGGAACAGTCTCCTGCCCACCATCAGGTCTGGCAGAATTTGGTCTTTCTGTTGACAACAAATGCTCCAGAGCTGGGTAAGAGTTACCAAGGCGAGCTCAGCAATTTCTCATTGTTAATCCCAACAGTAGCACTGACTCTGATTAGCTCTCAGGGGAATCCAGCTGAAGATCATTTTGTCCAAGCTGAACAGAAGAAATCATCAACAGGTGATGTGTAATATACTTCTGGTCAAACAAAACATCAAGGACAGAACTGCTTTTTCTCTCTATCATGCTGTTGTAGATGAATGGACAGATAGACAAAAAGCACTACCGTAGATTTCCGTTTTATATTATTTTAATGATTATTTACAAAAAAAGATTTAAAATTCCAGTAGCATTAATCATAACGTTCTACAGATAATCTAGAGAAACTTCAAAAACATGCCTTCACACATATATGCTCTACAAAAAAACCCAAATGCACACAACAGTGACCTACAAGTCTCAAAAAAATTGCTTCATAAAGGACATATCCTTCAAAGTACATATATGTTACATTTGAAGATTTCTTTTGCATTTTTAAAAATAAAACATTATTAAAAGCTGCATTATAATATACTTTTGTCTCAGAAACAAATGAAATTCTGGAGAAAATTACATACAAGATCAAGCTGTGAAATTTAGGGCTTTTTCAGCCTTTAGAAAAGGATGCTAAACAGAGGTTTTACTGTTGTCTATAGCTACTTAAAAGAAGGATATAGAGAAAATAAAGCCAAAGTCTTCCCAAAGATTCAAGGTGGCCACACAAAAGGCAACAAACACACTTTGTGATAAATGACATGCTCACTGAATATAAGTGGGTAGAAAAATTGCCAAAAGAAGGCAATAAAGTGACAGAAATGCCTTCTGTACCCACAAAAGTTGGGATATCCATCCTTGGAGATGCTCAAAAACCAACTAAGGCTCTGAGTAATTTTATCTAGATGGCTCTACTTTAAGAAGCAGATAGACCAGATGAACTTCAGAGATCCATTCAAGCCTCAAACAGTTCTGATTCCGTGATTTTTTGAGCAGAGTAAAATAAATTTATAGGGAAAAGGCTGTTCAAAGAGCTGATTTTTGTGATGCCTTAAAAAAAAATCATGTAAAATTACAGCAGTTTAGTGCTGCTTCTATCATTCTGCATCTAATACAATGGAAATGCACCTCTATTGCATAAATTATGCATGACAGAACATTAGGCCTTTAAATAACAAAGTGAACATCAGAGATCACGAAGGAAAGTCATTCTTCAGGCTCTCAGTAATAGGAATCAAAACTACAGTGTGCATCTTCCCCCCAATTCCATTAGATTAGACATGTCATGAGCAGGCCCTTTGAGCCATGAAAGGGGAACAGACCCCTCCCTGACAGCTCTTCATCACAGAACTGGTGAATTAAAGCACTTCAAAGAGAAAAATGACACTATTTCACAACTTGAGGCTCCCAAATGCTGGCCAACACCCAAGACTGAGATGGAGGCTTTGGAGCTAAAAGCTTGTGTGTTACAAATGAGCTAAAGGACATGACTTTATACATAAAAGAAAGAAGATAAAAGAGGTTTAAAGTTATTTGGGCATGAGGTCCAGAAAAGAACATGGAATATATATTTGCCCATAGTTTACAGTTTCACTTCTGCTTTATCCAGCTTTCAATAAATGTACTTCACCTGGAGTATCTTGGCCCTGGACAAAGGGCCTGAAGGCCGCAGAGTCTGGCTGCGCTCCCACCCTGCCACCACGGAGGTCCAAGCTCAGGGCCCACTCCCCCCTTTAGACAGCAACACCAGAGAAGTAACGACAGCTGTTCTAATGTTAGCATTGTTAACTGTTTCACTGCTGTTCAAGACACACTGTAGGCTTTCGCTCCTCTGCTGGCAAGTCAAAGACACTGTTGCCAAAACCACAAGGTTCAAAGCCTCCCACTGCAGTGGAATTTCTTTACCACAACATTCGCTTCTCTTAAGATCTAGTAAACCAAAAGTCTGGCACCTTGACCTCATCAGAACAGTGCAAAATCAATTTATTTAAATGGAAAATAAGTACTCCGAGATCAAGTATCCTAGCTGTAACTGCACATCTTTTATTTAAGGAACTCTGGTATGATAAAATTCTAAAATGAGACACAATTCTTAATCTGCCACATCAAAAGCATGACTGCTTTCTAAACTCTTGACTAGGAAACCAGTTTGAGCACAAGAAGCCTGGGCTAAGAGCTACAAGGCTCTTATTTCCACTGTCACAAGCGCTGACTGAAACTGTATGTGCTGAAATGAAACTACAAGATCAAAGAAGCAAGTTTCACAGTGAAATCTGAAAGACAGCATTCCAGTCCTGTGCGAGACACAAAGTGGCTGGCAAAGCTGCATCTCCAACACAAACAAGCTCCAGCTCAGGAGCACCAAGGAGAAGAAACACAGTGGATGGTGCTAACTTACTGCTTCAAATACCACAATCAGTGCCACCACCACATCAAGAGGGAAAGAACTTGCTAGACGTAGAAACAAAAAGACTTTTAACTGATCCTACTCCTGATGAGACATTTTTCTATTTTAGACTTTGAAGATGCTGAGGAATTTAGCTTCCAGAGAAAGTGGGCAGCACTGTGTAAGCAAATGGGACAGGAATGGAGCTCATATCAGGAAAATGAGGAAAGCATCTTTACACCCTGATTTATTACATTAACTGAAAAATACTTTTAAGTCAGGTTGGTTTGAAAAAAAGAAACAAAATCCTGTGGGGATCTTAGAAAAGGAATTCTGTTGGGGTCTGAAAGCTACCTGAAATAAACTAATTAAGAACATAAAGAACAGTGAATGAGTCTACTGAAGTTCAAAGAACCCACACTATACAACTGGAAAGAAACTGGAGAAGCCAGATATCTAAAGAAACTATTATTTAATTGGAGTAACAGAGACTTGGATAACCCTTGTGGGGGTATAAAGCGGCACTGCTCTTTCAAAAGGGTTGGTGCTGCATTGTACATTAAGAACACATAGAACTGATGTAGTTCCAGGCCACAGGGAGATTCAGATCTTGGGGAAACTTCCATGTAATGATTGCAAAGTTAGAGATGAAAAAAACAGGAACACTCCCATGGTGGAGATCTGTTGCAAACCACCAAACCAGGGAGGAAAGATTTTTCAAAACACTGCCAGAACCATCCAGAGTACAGGGCTGGAATAGTATGTATTTTAACTACTCCGACATCTGGGAGTAGTTGAGAAAGAAATACATCAGGACATTTTGTTCTGCAAAAATTCAAAATAAACTGAAGTCAGCTTTTGACACAGAAGGTAAAGAGAGCAGTTTAATAAAGGGAGGAGGGGAATAGGATGGATCTTCTAATGTCACTATAAAATAAGAGACTTTATAATCCTGAGGATGCAAAACCACAAAACAGCAAAGCATTTTTCAACAGCAGGCTTAAATTAATTATTAAAGTACCAACATGGGTGCTGTCTAGTTGAAGAAACCCTCAGAAAACAATTGCGGAAATCACAATGGAGCAGCATATTGTCTAGGGCTCCATGGGGTTGTGTTCAGGTACAATGCCATTCAATATTTATATCGATGGCTTCAGCAGTGGAATAGATGTTTATGAAATTCTCAGGCAACACTGAGCTCTAAGAGATTGCAAGTATCTTTGAAGGCAGGATCAGAAATCAGAATGACCTGGGTAAATTGGAGAGATTAAATGAGATCCCGGTCCAGATTGTAAACTAATTATTTTTACAGTTAATAGAGGACAAGTCAATAGAGTTATTGGTGTTTGGGGACCTAAATGAGATTCTTCATCTGACCCTCAGTAAGGCATGTCCAATTGGCCAAGCTCCATTGACTAGATTGGGAATTTAGTGACACCACTAACAAATGACAAACATTTAGGCACCTTCATTCAAATGTTTATAACCTGATGCTGGGTACAATCTACAGTTTAAGGGTGGCACAGGAGTCAATTAGTAGGAACACATGCAAGGTACTTGGGTACCTTAATAATTAACAGCATAATTAATTGCATAAATAATGAACTGTATAAATGCTGGAGGAACACTTTTTCAGTTGCAATTCTGTAGGAGAGGATCGCAAGCAAAGAATACCTATATTGTATATTGCACAAATATATCCTGCTAAAAAGCTACAGCACTAGTGAAGTAATCCTCTCTGAACAGAGGTGTCTTGCATTCAGTTTGGGGCATTACACTCCAAGAAAGATGCAGAACAATTGTAGAGACAGATTTCTAGAAAACATAACCTGTGAGGATGCATGGACAGAATGAGGATTGTTTAATCTACCAAAAAAAGACACCAAGAAGGAGATCTGTAAATTGCTAAATACCAAACTGGCTGCTGAAAATAAGAAACATCCACGAAAGAAAGAGTGATAAGCAATATGTTCAAACTGCAGCAAGAAAGATTTTTGTTTTGTAACAGTAAGAACTGTGCCACGTTGGACTAGAATGTTTTTAAGAACAAACCAGGGATCTGACAGAATATAACTGATCCTGCCATGGAATACAAGGATAGCCTAAAAGATTTCTGATTTTTTTTCAGAGTGATTTTTTTTCATGAGTGCTCTCAGGGGTTAACAAAATTCAGAGCTACTCATCCCCAGGTCAGATGCACAATCATGTGTGCCAATGATGTTCAGCAATTCCCAGGGCCAGTTCACAGAGGAACAGCTGTCACATTGATTTTTTTTTTCTCCTTGGCACTTCATAAGGGCTGCAACTTGTGGCAGACATGCAATGATCACCACATCCTCTCAGTATCCCAACACAGACCTCCAGAACTGTAAGCAGCAGCAAAGGAGCTCCACTGAGCTCCCTTCTGCCTTCTTGCAAAGGCAGAGAAGGAATGGGTACTGCTCAGAACCATATCCTTTTGGCATGAGTAACTCTGAAGCGAGACCATAACAACTGAGCAGTGAGATTCTGGACCACACACCCTGCTGGTGTAGTACACTTCCTTCAACAAAATTACCATAACTGAATAATCTAGCTCCCCTTACCTTACAGCAGACATTATTATTAATTCACTGGTAACAGCTACCTCTCAGATCTCTTTTATTAGAGAGAAGCAAAGGAAAGAGTTAAGTATCAAATCTAATTCAAATATTACATTTTACCATGATCTTCATAGTTCAATATCATGCTCTGTTGTAGTCAGGTGATGTGTATGAGACAGAGGAGACGTGAGAAAATCTTTACACAGTTCTGACAATAAGCACACCTTATTGGCCACAAAAGCTGTCAAAAGACAAACTCTGCAGTTTTCACGATTACTAATAAACTTTAAAAAAATAAATTGCCTATGAACTTTTTTTGTGGTATTCACTAAATGTACTTCAAATTTTTCTCTGTGTCCACATTATGCTTGCATGGGCAATAAAATTTTCAGAAAGGAATCCAGTCCAACAACCACGGCTGCGACATTTGCCAAATGCCTGCCCTGAAGTAAAATAGTAGGAAAAAAATACCTATTTAATGGTAAAGAATGCAAATGTCATCATAAACTTTTTACCTATTCCTGTAGCCATGGGCAACTCTGGAACAGGAAATAACATCTTTAATAATGTTTTCAAAAGATGGCATATTATTGACAGACTGCTTCTGAGAAAAACATCCAAACAACAAATCTCATCTGGTCTTCATGAATCCTCTCAGATGCACTTTCAAGAATATTTTTTTTTAATTACTTAAATTTTCCCACAACAAAGACAGATGACCACATGCTGAAAGATCTTGACCAAACCAAGTGCTGAGATAACTAAACTTTCTTCACCCCACAGTTTATAAAATGCAGGACCTAATAACTTACTCTCCTTTTTCTGTATGACGAAAATCTCTAAGGGTTTTTCAGAATTTACATTTCAGACTGGCAAACAGGGTCTTCTTCATTGACCTTATTTATTTTAAATTATTTACCCACTTCAAACACTCCAGGATATTCCTGCTAAAGTTAAGTGGCTGAAATTTGTACAGCTTCATATAAAGACATCAAAATGCCTCATAAACTCTTTTCCTCCTCGGGAAGGTTCTTTCCAACCGCTATATACGTACCTATACATATCTCTCTATCTATATATAGTTGAGACTTTATTTTTGGTTTTCTTAGAATTAATTCAGCTCATTAACTTCTGAACACCTCATACAAGCTCCTGCAAGGCGCATTAAGTCCTTGCTTAGCACTTTGATGAATCTCATGCACTAAGGACACAGCAGGAGATCACTGTGTCCAGATGAATTTCACTACCTTATCATAATGGTCCTCAGCTGTAAAAATGTGAGGAAGCACTTCAATCTCAAGCAGCTATGCAGTGCATTTTCCCTTTCTATCCCCAGTCCCATGCTTCTAGACACAAGATGCTGGATGATCTCAGACAAAGGTCCAGACAAAAGCACATCTTTGCAAACAAGCTTGCAACCCAGTGGAGAAAGCTTTAAGCTAGGATCATGAGGGAATGGTATCTAAATGCAGAAGTAAAGGAGGAAGCAGTGCAGATAAAGGGGAAATACATGTTGGAGAAGGCCATGAACCAGAGAGCATTCAGGCTTCTCAAGCAGTGGTAGGTACACCACTGCACAAAGCTTGAGCAATGAACAAGCAGAACTGGAAGTTTGTGTACAACAGCAGAGCTATGGGAAAATCAGAATCCCGGATCTGAGGTGGCACACGCGACCAGAATACGGTCATGGATGCAAGCTTTTTGGAAAGGAAAGGCAGAGACAAAAAGAACAAGGAGCTGTGTTTTCTGCAAAGAAATGTTCCTCGTCTGCACAATGGTCCAGTGTATGGAACCAGCTCACCAACGTGCACCAATGAAAGCCTGGCTGATCTGAAGTGGTGTTAGTAGCATTCCTGCTTTGAGCAGGAAATATGAGTAAAAGCACTCAGAGGTCCCTACAGCCAACAATTCCATAGACCTATAGGGAGACTCAATCTGTTGATTTTGCCAGCAAAATACATGGATTTTAAACTTTCTTCGACAGCTTTTCTAGTTTTTTGTTTTGTATTTTGTGGGGTTTTGCATCTTTATTTCCTTACTTTTATATACTTACTTTTATATACTGTCTAACACCTGAAAGTAGGACTGCACTATTCTGGCTGTACTGCAGGTTAGTTCACCCAATGGGGCAGAGAGAAGGAAAAACAGGACACTAAGGCACCTGCAGATCCCACCTTGTCAAATCCCAAGGTTAGTCAGACAGCGGGAAAGGTGTGGCAGAAAGCCAGAAATGCCAGCTTTAGCCCACTGATGGTGTCTTCCAGATGGTAAGCTTCTAGCTCTCCTTTCATACCATATTCAAAGGGCCCTGTCATACTGTTCTGCAATACTGACAAGGGTCTGGCCCTTCTTGGCAGTCACTAATAACTCAAAATCCCTGACAGAAAAAAATGAGACACATAGCAAATTCATATAAATGTCTATGTATGGAGTCAAAGATTCTAAATATTCAATTTTTTAAATTAAAAATTATACTACATTCACCAGTATACTATTAGGTCAGAACTCATAAAAACAAACAAAAGAATAGCTGCATATAGAATGCACAATCTTAAGTTCCTTAATAAAGTAACAGAGTTTCCTCCTATTCACTAACTAAAAAAAGTCATTTATCTTCCACAAATTACTGAGATCTGGCATCAAGTCTGTTTTGTGTTTGGGGTTCCGCTTCAGAAGTTTTACAATTTTATTCTCTTTATTGGCAAACATTCTTTAAAAAGTATTTTGAAACATCACTTAGGATTTTGTCAATTTTCTTTGCTGCCATCTTACCAATTAGAGTACTAAG
The DNA here is from genome assembly GCF_027579445.1 of Ammospiza nelsoni. Taxonomy (NCBI): domain Eukaryota; kingdom Metazoa; phylum Chordata; class Aves; order Passeriformes; family Passerellidae; genus Ammospiza; species Ammospiza nelsoni. The sequence goes on along the minus strand of NC_080634.1, from coordinate 58,910,617 downwards.
CAGAATTCAATTCCTTAGTAGCCATAATCTAGTTTGGGACTACAAGAGCTGGCTAATCTTCTGCCTCAAGTTATTATTCCACGCATTGGTTTTCAGATATTACTTGGGACCTTCTACACACACACACACAAGTTTCCTAAAGTCTCACACAATGAAAGAAATTCTCTGAGCAACTAAAACCAAAATTGGGTGGGTTTTTAACATAAATTCTGCTCCAAACACACTTTTTAATCAGCATTGTCACTTTCTCTGAACTATTCACTTCAACAACTTTGTGCCAGTTTTTATGAATTGACAATCTAGATCCCAGAAATTAGTTAAATCTAAAAAAATAAAGTGAATTTTAAAGTACTCCTTGTTTTCTTGGATAGATATGAAATCCCAGAGGAGGTTATGCTCTCTTTCCTATTCCTTGACAGTCTGCATCACAGGAATAACTGTTCAAAAGAGGAATGAACAATGCTTATCACATACATATATGTATATGTGTGTGTATATATATATATATATATATTTACTTAGCTGCCAATATTATTTATGTAGAAATTCTCATCTGTGGTGGTTTGCTTTTTTTTTTTTTTTTTTTTGGTTCTCACTGGTATGTTGTCATTATATCACAGGGGCTCCATACTGTTGTCTCCTTATCACAAAAGCTTCATACCTTCTTGGTGTTTCTCATGGTCAGCTCCTCAGAGCACTGATTCTCCCTCCTTCACAAAGCAGCAACCAACTCCAGTTCCCTTCTCACCCAGCCACCCCACTCTTTTATAGCACTCTTCTTCTCACTGGTCACAGCTGTGGCCTGTTAAAGTCAGGCCTGTTCCTAAATCTTGGTGATTGACCCAGCTGCAACTCCTTAGGAGTGAGATTACTTTCTGCACTATCTTTGTTTTTCCTATTTTCTATCCCCCCACAATTGGTTGTCTTCAAAAAGAGCAAATTCTCATCTCAAGTACAGCACCCCAACAAGTGTGTAATCTTCTGATAGTTATCATTGTTCCCTAAAGCACATTACTTCAACTCCAAATCAGTTTTCATCCATCTTTTAAATGCTTCCCCAGATCTAAATGTTTCTGGCAATAAAATCAGCCGTCTTCAAAATTATCTTAAAATATATTACATCCTACAGTTTTGAGTTGTAAATACACGATAAAATACACATGAAACTTACATAGATGTTTTATCCTAGACGTCCTTCTTTATCAAAGGAATACCAAATTTCAGGTGCCAGCTTCCTATGGGGTACTCAAAGCAGCTCTGTCCTTAATTTCCTTTCATCCATGCCTTATCTCTGCACAACATCAGCAAACAAAAAATCCCAGCAGACGAGCAATAAATCTACATTTCTGCTCTTGGTTTGCCTTCCTTATTACTGTTCCCATTAAACCCTCTTCCCCCAACACTAAAATCCCCCTTGTAATCCTTCTCCCTCTCCCTTCCCCATGAGAAGTCTTGCCTAAGACCAGAATGAGTAAAATAAAGCAGGTAACATCCTCCCCTGCCTCAGCTCTCCATATCCTCCTCTAATCACTTTGGACAACATCACTGTCTTTTTTGTTTTGCAAACCAGAGTATGGATGACATTTTCAACTCAGAGAGTCTCTCAAATCCCAATTATGTGTCAGCTCACTGGATTTGCTCTACACAACCTCTCTATTATATAGCTTTTCCTATCCATTCACACAGCTAATGTTCCTGCCCAAAAATCTTATCAGATCCCTCATTACAGGCATCCTCTTCTCTTTATCTGAGACACAAAATCTTGCCTGTTGCAAAGGTTGTTTTCCTTTGTCATTCACTTTAACCACATCACTCCTCTTTGCCTTTGTGCATCCAACATAACTTGTTCTCACTTCTGAAGATTCTTTACTGTAATCTCACACCTGATACATTTTCCCACTTTTTATGGTGATGTTAGTTTCCACTGTACTAGCTGAACATTTCCAAGCAGAATCCACTAAAATATGCTTTGTTGAGATGCCTCTAAATTATTTTATTTTAAAATGTCCTAAAACCACCACCTACCATGCTGGTCAATACTGTGTCACCATTTCCTTGTACTTCTCCAACCTGCCCACAGCCTTCTGTTCCCTCTTACCTCACTGCCCTTTGGCTGCTTTCCTAAATGGCTTACATACATCTCTGGCTTGTGCCCTCACAAATGGAGTGCCCTCCTTTATGGCTCAGGTTCCTAAATACTAAGACCTGTAAATGCTTTGGTAGTCTATGAGAGTTGGAATAGAAATAGGGAAATGAGGGTTACTGTGTTTGAGACACCAAGAAGCAATCAGGTGTCAAAAGGCAAGGCTGGTTTTGTTGACGTTCTTCTCAGAGTCAAGCAAATAGTTGTCTTGAAAAGAGACATGAGCCTATAATCAGGCCAGAGCAAGGAAGGTACATAACAGCTGTACTTTAGATGCAAACAATTTTATAAAATACATATACTGTACACATATACCCACATATACACATGTATTGTTGTGGCAAAATACACATATCTAATCTCAGTAAAACAACACCTAATAGATACAAAGTATACTCTTGCTTTATATTTCAGCATATATCTCTTACAGATGGTGACTTATCTTCCAATACCAGAAAGTGCAAAATCATCTCTACATTTAGTACCATTTCAGATAAGCCCAGCTCCAGCTCAATAACAGACCAGCATTGATCCACCAGTTATGAACGAGCAGAAACTGTAGGGAGGCAAAAGAAATTTATACCACAATTTCATACACGACTAATTTTAAAACATTCTTGGCTGGACTACATCCCATTAATTGCCAACTTGGCGGGTCTTTCTTAAGGCAAGTAATTTAATGACTGGTCAAGGACCTTGCAAGAGTTACCAGACCTGATTTTTGCCTGCTTGCAGATGACGAGCAAACAATATGATCTTTAACTTCACCTTTCTACCTCAGTTTTAACACTCCTGTCTTACACCTGTGTATATACATAGGTCTTCTTCCCTCACTGTCAAGCTGCACTGAACATGTAACAGTCTGAGCCCCGGTCACTAAGAAAGAATGACAGAAGCTACCAACATAAATTACTATTACCTCCTTAAGGACATGCATGCATAGTAAAAGGCAGCATACACTTAATTGGCTGTGTAAGACAGCTTAACTCTTTGCTTCATGAAGTAAATTCTTCCTCTGTGAGGTGTTTCAAGGAAGCCTTCCCATCTTTCTTTGTTCGCTCCTTCTTAACCACTATCCTACGCATAAAAGAAGGAGGAAGAGGAAAGCTTACAAAGGAAATGCAAACAATCTGGAATAATGGAAATAAAAGACTGAGAAAAGGAACAAAATCCTGGCAGGTTTGTGTCCTCCCTGGAGAACATGCAGCAAAGACCACAAGCATTTCAAACACTAGGCTAAATCCTGCACTAAAAGCCTTTAATGTTGTAGAGGTTACAGGTCGCCTTCTGCTGTGGTGTGCACTGCATGCCCACACCCAACACACATATGCCCAAGTAAACCACTAAGAAATATTAAATACTGCTCCAAAAATACATAACCACCACGTATAAGTACCCCTGCTCAGACACTGGCATCCTCAAACATGCAGGTAGTTGTGTCACTTCCCCGTGCTTTATGGGAATCCCTAGAGAATGCCAGAAGGCAAGCAGCAATCAGGCACAAAGTGTTTCTTTTTGTTAAATCACTGCCATGTGTTAAGCACTGCTTTTTTGGTATAAAGTACAACAGCCACATTTATAAACAGAAAGCAGAGATCAACTACATGTATTCTCAAAATTGTCTGATGATATCAAAGTAGCAAGGTACAGGCATGGTAAGAATAATGGCATTCCTTTTATTTTGAATTAAATTACTTTACCAATCTTCAAAACTCATTTAGCAAAGTACTCTGCTTCAGCAGGTATATATCCAGATATGAAGTAGTTAAACATTATGGAAAGCATGATATTTAAGATTATTGTCTGGTAAAAATACGACCTTTATTGAACAGTTACACAACAGAAGGAAGAGTTACTGAAAAAAAATATTTTTAACCATACAATGGCAAGGTAATTAATAACACACATTATCAGTACTTACAAAAGAGAAGCAAATAGCTGAATTTACTTTCACACAATATTTTCTTTACAGAAGAATCAAAACTGGAGACAAGCTGCATTTAACAAGAAACATTTCTGCTGTTGAAAGTGACACGGAAATAAAGCTTGTCAAGAAGAATTTTTCTTTCAAAAACCTCACAAAGTCAGAGAAAGATCTACATTCAAGTATAATAGTTCAACACAAATCCACAACAGCATGAAATTAGGCAACTGAAAGGTAATGACAAATGCTACATCTGACACTCTGTCCTCATCTAACCCTATTATGCCTGAGGACTATAGCATGCGTAATACATAAGATCACACATTTTCTTGGACACTAATGTAATCATAAACAACAAAATGAGTTTAATGGTTTATTTTAAGACCCAATTTTCAACTCTAACTCCTGCTTTCTATTTCCAAGTTTAGTCAAAGCTGCAGTGTTGGCTATAACCACTTTTTCTGGCTATGTTTTAGAGAACAGAATAAAAGAAAAAAAAGAGAAAAAACACACTGTACACAAGAAAAAAGAAAAATTTAAGTGTTCTGTTGGAATCAAATGCAGTTTTAGGGACTTCTAACTAATACTGAGTGTATTGACAATATACAGATACACGGAATAGAAAACAACATCCAAAGATGGATGTATTTTGGAATAAATTTCAGAAAGACATGAAAATCTACTTAGTAGACATCTGGGACCCAACAATTTCATTTTGAAATCTGCACCACTCCTTATCCTCCACTTAAAGCACAGAATTTTCTGTGCAGAGTATCATTTGGTATACAAAGGGACTGAAAGCCTAGCAATGAAGAGCAAGGAAATCACCATCCTTAGCAGGAAGAAATGTTTGGGGCAGAGACTGGGACTGCCTCTTCCTATTCTTTTGCCCATACTCTTGCCACCTGGACTACAGAAGCATCAGGGTGCTCTATTCAAGATCTTTGATAAATCCGCATCTGAGGCCTCATGAAAATAATGAGCTGCTGGCTGAAAAACCTCCTAGAGTGCAACTTCATGTGAAATTTATTCAGGCCAAAAGATTGCTTAAAGTCTCTAACAGGAACTTATCAAATATACTGGAGATAGTGTGCAACCCAAAGTACATCAATCATACACCTACATGTTTGCTGGACTCAGCCCCAAACATACCAAGCCCATAAATGAAAGAAGAAACATGATGTTATTAATCTTTTGAATCCTCACAAAAGCAGATTTGATCTTTGGTCTTCCCAGAGACAACAACAACAAAAAAATTAAAAATTCCTATCTTCACACAGATACATTTACTCCTGACACTTAACTACAAAGACCCTAGCAAGGATATCTTTTGTAAGGAAATACGCACACAAGCCCCAGGAAACTCTGGTTCAGGAGGCCAGAAGCAAGAAACTGGGGCTGGTCCTGAGTTTGTGTGCAAGTGAGGTCTGCTGGGCTTGCTCTTCCCTCATCTTCTTTCCCTCCTTCCCATACTCTAGCTATGGTAGAAGTATTTCTAACTCACTGGATCCACACATAAGGCTTTCAGCAGCTTCCCACTGAACTCACAATTATGAACCACATAGGTCTATCTCTAGGTAATTTCCAAGATTCCTCCCTAACATTTCATTGGCAGCTTTTACTTTCTCTTTGTGGATCACAGCAGTATTTTCAAACCTACACTAACTAATAGAAGAAATACTGCACTCACCTGCACTGGCAGACAGTAACATGTTACATTTGCTAAAAGCTGTGGAGAAACAAGATTTTTTTATCTCATCTAGACAAAGGAGCACATGAAGAGGGTAAGATGAACTCTACCTGGCACAGCCTTTTTCAGGAAGCTGCTGCTTCCAGGTTGAGGAAACCTGAGATGACCATTGTGGAGCAAGAGTTTGCATTACACTTTTCCCCTTGCAGCTGTGTATTGAGGCCAAAATTCATCTCGAACACTGAGAGGTAAACAATGGAGATGAGTGACACACCACAGAACAACTGCACCCAGGTATCTACGAGGCTCTAATCTCCAAACTGTGGTGGGAGGGAGGAGATTGTCTTTCAGCAGGGAGAAATGTGTTCCTTTAAAAGCTTTCTATTCTCCTCTCCAGCAGTCATGCCTGGCCAGTGGCTATGCAGCTTGGTACTGAAACTTCTCCCAAATGGATGACAGTAAATAAAATGTCACAAAATTGCCCAAAATTTGTAAAATTCTTACAGAATTGCTGGGGAGAAGACAGGGAGAGGTTTCTGGGTTTCTGAATTTCTGATTCTCCTAGGATTGCTGACATGCCATGAGAAGGTTCTTGTGATCCTTACTGTGAATCACTGTTCTAAACAAAAGAAGTTTCTCAACAGCATGAATCACAAATCATTCCATGTGTTGGAAGGGACCTTAAATGCAGTTCCACAGGACCCTAAATCTAGTTCCATCTCCCTGCCATGGGCTGGGACACCTTCCACTAGACAAGTCCTCAAAACCCTTTCCAACCTGGCCTTGAATACTTCTGCATATAAGAAAGATATTCACAGCTTCTCTGGGCAAAATCACACCAGTTTCTGCTACTTACACAACTCTTAGGCTTTCATCACAACACCTGTATTTACAACCCTTCACTTTCAGAATACTTAAATTATGCTTCCAAATTTTAGTGGAACCATTGGCCAGGCATTTGGATAGAAGAAAAAAAGCTTTGGATTCTGCTTAATATTCACATCTATCCCCAGGCAGCCATAAAATGAGATATAAGAGCGTCTGCAAAGCTAAGAAGAAAATAGTGCAGCATTGTAAAATTAGCAGCTGCTGACCCATAACTAATTTGGAATGGCAGTATTTTTCAACCTCATTAATGAAGTAGGATCTAGAAATACAAAATACTGACAAATAAAAAAAAAGGTTAAATACAGCAAAAGCAGCTTCCTAAGCAAATTATCTAGGCCCTGTTATGGATGGCCTATCTATAAACTTTGCAACAGACTGAAAAAACAGAAATGAAAATTTGTGTTATGAAGCCTGGTAGATTTTCATTACTTTCTGAGTACATCTCTTCAGCAGTAACTTACTAAAAGAGCATTTTATTATAAGTTGATGGGTCATTTTGTGAAACTGTGGCACTTTAGTCAAAATAACTCACTAAGGAAACAGCATGAGTAATAGAGCCATTTACCACACAAATAAATATGTGCAGATTTTTCTTGTAGTAACTAAGCACCTCACAGAGTAGCCTAAAGTTTAGTCCACATCTATATGGTATTTTCAGACGTTGTTCATGATTGTGCTGTTTGATAACAAGTATCTGTAACTGTGGGGTTTTTGCTTGCTCCCTTCCTTAGGATGGTGAACAGTACTATCAAGAACTAACATTATTATCTACACAAGTTTACATCTTTGACAATCATCACTAGCTCTGAGCAGCAAGTGTTGAAAATATTGCACATCTGCTGAAACCCCTGAGCAGCCATTTACTTCTTGTGGAAGTTGCTTTGTAGAGTCTGCAGAATGTGGCTGTACAAGTGCTGGATTGCACTCTCATACTCAGCACTAACACTGTCTTTCTCTTTTTCTACACAACTCCACAAGCTGCTTCTGTACACAGGTGCATGTTTGGTACTGTTCCTTATATTTTCTGTCTCTTCAAGGACAGCTCCTCTGTCCTTTTGTCTCTTCATGTAAAGATTACTTTCCTTGCTGTAGTGGGCCTACCTGGTTTGGAGCTGACACTCCTCACAGTGCTGTGCTTTGCACTTGTGTCTAGGAGGGTGCTGGTAACACACCCACACATTGTCTGCTGCTGAAAATCACCCACACAGCACCAAGGCTCCCTCCAACACCCCCAGGGGCCAGGAGGTTGGGAGTAGGCAAGAGGCTGGGAGGGGATTCAGCCAGGACAGCTGACCCCAGCTGACCAAAGGGACATCCCATACTGTGCAGTGTAATCCTCAACAATAAAGTTAAGTGAAAGGAAAGGAGAAACACATTCATTATCAAGGCATTTGTCTTCTGAAGCAGCTGCTATGTGTAGTGGGATTTCTGCTTCTCCCTGAGTGGGTGGACATCCCCTGCAGATGGAAGTACAGACCAAATCCTTTTGCTTTGCTTTCATAGGCAGCCTTCTCTTTTCCTCATTCAACTGTCTTGAACTCAACCTATACTTCATCTCATTTTCTTCCCCCGTTCTGCTGAAGAGTGGGAGTGAGAAAACACCTGGGTGGTTATCTGGGTGCCAAAATTTTCCTTTCCTCTGTGTTTATATTGGAGTGTACAGGCCAGGAAAGTTCCTCCTATAATACCACCCAGAGATCACCAAACACTTAATCACTGGAGCTTCTCCACTTGTCATTGGGATATGTCACACATTTTACACTTGGTAAGATTCTGTCCCTTGTGTTCTCTTTGTGGCAGCACTGATAAAGCACTGCTGAAGACTAAACTCCATGCTGCATAGACTAGGAGATAATTCCAAGACATAGCTTTTCTTTCCAATCCATTTTAACCCTGTTACTGATAGGCAGACAGGCTGGTATCTTGTGTATTTTTATGGCAGTCCTCAGGTAGTATATGGTACCAAGAAAAGAGGAACTTGTTCAAACAATTTACCAAACAGACCAGATATGTGTTATCCACTAATTTACTTTGTCAGAGACTGTGGAAGTTTCAATGGCTGAATACAGGTTGCTTGGAGAAAGCTTCTGCATCTTGCCTTGACATTCATGCTAGATTTATGCCAGGAATTTAACTACTGCTTATGAATAATAGGCCTTACTATCTCCGTGTATTTTTTTTAACAACCCTCTAATTCTGGAAAATTTTCCCCACAAAATATTGTTAGATGATCAAATTTTTTCTGCTTTTTCCCCATACTTGATGATTCTTGATAAAATAACGTTTGATTAACATAATCTTGCTCCTTTTAAAGAAAAAATAGGCAACTGTGGTATCACCAGTCTGACCTTGTGAAATAATACAGACAGGTGTCTCAGCAGGAAGAGGGTTGGGATGCAAAATTAAAAGAGGAAGTTGCAATGGTTCTTCCCCGTAGAGGATCTGCAATTTGAAAAGAAACATTTGCCACTATGCTGAAATTCCCTGACATAAATGTATCACTTAGAGAACACAGAGAAGCAGAAGGGCTGCATAAAACGAACAAAATCTTGTTCTTTCTGTACAAGAAGTCATCTGCCACTGGGTATTTAGAAGAAAATTCTGCGCTGTCTCCATAAAGTTTTACTACATTATCATGTATAAGGACTTTAAATGCATAAGTGCCCTTCACTTCTGCTCTATTGTGTTCATGATGGGTATCAGGGTCAAACCTCCTCAAAGGGGAGCCAGAGCCAGAGGAACACTTGTATTTTCCATGGAACTAAGACCTCCTCCTTTGATGGTGCTCAGGGACAATTGCATTTTTAGTGCTTTTACACTAAAGATGTAGTGTTAGGAACACTTAGTGTTCTTTAGTGGTAGGAACATACTAATCTTCATTGGTACCACTTTAGATGAACATTTAGGTTCTTGCCAGCTTCCTAAAGAAAGAAAATTACTGGGGAGCACAAAGCCTCTGCTCTTCTCAAGGTGGCTAATGTGATTGTACAACTATGCAGTTCCAAGTGCACCATTTGGATCTTTCTGGTGAAAGGCACTCCTAAAGAAGTACATGTTCCCCTGCATGAACATGGAATTCCTGAGAGGAAGAACTGTAGAAAAGAAAAAAATCGTTGGTAAACTTTTTCAATTGTGAGAAAAGTTTATCCAAAAGAAGAGAAACACCTGCATTCCCATCACAGTATGTAGGAAGTGTTGTTTTTCAGAAAGTACCTAGGGACCTTTGTATATCCTGAGCAAAGCACAGCAGTTTGCTTTATTTCTTGTTGTTTCTTGTGCTTCTTTCTTCAGCCTGGCCTTCCCCTCTCCTCCCATCTCCCACAGGGGTATTTTTATTCCTGCAGCTCTATTCAGACGTCACCTTTATTTCCAAAGTCCCTATTTTGTTTCTTCTCCTTTCTTGTTGAACAATCCAATTTGTCTTTATTTTTTAATGTTTTGCTTCCAGAAACACCTAGAGATTCTACTAAAAGGCACTCCAACCTCCAACCTATTTGTAGAAAGGAAAGAACATCACTAGCAAGTCTCTGTTGAAATTAATAAAGCTTCCCTAGGGGCAAAAGGAGATGGGGGGTGGGGAATTACCTTTTTGGAAGAAGATTCTCAGTAATTACTAACAGAGTTTAACAGGCAATATTATAATTTAACAGTTACACCAGATAGCTATTAAAATACATTATCATATATTAAAACATCTTATTAGGTAGTGTGATTTACTAACCAAAAAAAAGCAGACCACTATGGATGAACCATGAAGTTCAAGCAGCAAGATTTTGTTGCTCTGCTGCTGCTGTCAGCTGTGGATAAAAGGGGCATTAGCTGAAAAATGGACCCCACACAGCATCTTTCAAACTGTCACCTTCATGCTACCAGAAGACCTTGCTTCCCTCTAATGTTTTTCCTATTAGTCTGTTTAAAAAAAAAAAAAAATACACCCCTACTATTAGCAAGCCACACTCTGGAAAGAATGAATTTCAGAGGCAAGTGAAGGTTTGTGCACTTACTGCTCAGAAACTCCTATTCCTCTAACTTTGAAAACACTCATCAAGTTTAGCAGAATTTCTACTGTGATTAAAATACATGTGCTTATAGATCTAAACTCTGTAGTGCTTTCAAGATAATCAAAATTGATGTACAGCACATCTTTTCTGAAATTATGTAACATTCTGACTTCCCAGAAAAACTGCTAAATGAAATGACAAAGCCCAAACTCCAACAGGAACAAATTCACCACTAAAAATTATAAGAATAAAACAGTTCAATTGAGGGTATATGTAGTAGAGAACACATAAAAATAATTGAGGAAAGAATTGCCCTGGAAACAAAGCTATTTCAGTTCCAGTGTATTTTGATCCCTTTACAATGAACATACATTGTAAATTTTAAAAAAATCTTGTACAATGACAGCTAAAGAAAGTTGTATCCAAGTGTTTTTACCAAGTGACCAAACTCATGTTTATTATACAATGCAGCTTTTGTTACAAGAAAAGCTTCTTTAAAACTACAATATTGTAATTGCATTTAGCTAGAAACAACACAAACCTATGTAAGCATGCCCTGTACACAAACATAAAAGTCCACTTCAAGGTCCAATTCATATTTATTTTCTAGTATTCAGAAATGTTCATTCTGGGTTCATTCTGAATCCAAGATGGCAAGCGCTGTCAACAGTGTTTTAACTAAGTCTGCAGTACTTTAAATTGGATCCCATGCCTCCTGGTGCAAGTTCAAATTCACACCTGTACGCCTGGATATCTCACTTTAAAAAGGTGCAAAAAGTGTAAAAAGTGGCCAGTGATAGTTTTTCCTCCATTATTACCTGGCAGAATTTCATCTGCTCCACCCAAATCCAGACCTGACCACAGCAATCCATCCCTCTGTCACTTTCATAATGTCTCCTACTTATGGCTAACAATGGAAGCTACAGCTTGTAAATCATGCAGCCATATGTCCTCAAATTTGAGCTAGTGGAGATGGAGTGAGTAAAAATATATGTATTATATAATTTATATATATATATATAAACCACCTTTGTGTTTCATACTGAAAAATTATTCTTTAGCTAGTAGAGTTTGGATCTGCCTGTCCTATAAGAAACTGTCTCCACACGTCATGAAACCTAGGGCTTATCACACTGATACAACAGCTTAAAATACCCAACCTCAAGCTGTTGAGCTGGGGCACTGCTACTGAAGACAAGACAGAAAATCTTGCAAGATTTCCCTCTTTAAGAAGCAACATGAGATATTTATTTGCCAAAACAGAAGCCACAATCTCTTAAGCGGAAAGTTTACTTCTTTTCTTCAACTGATTTCTCAGTGAGGAAGCAAGGTTGGTGAGTGATGGCTTCTTCACAGGGAGCAGGGATCATGGCCCTGAAGGAGAGCTCGTGCACACTCCATCTAGGCTAATGTGCCAAAGACATATGTACCAACAGTCTTCATCTCCTATAGAAGCACATAAGGATCTATGTGAACTACAGCCATAAATCTCAAGTAAAGCCAACTTTTCTACATAAAGCTCCTTGAATCCAAGCCAAGAGAGAAAAGAAATCCAGAGCTTTTAACCACAGACATCAACGTATTCATGACAGCCAGCCCAAATCAGTAACTGGCAGTCAATGGCCTGCAACAGCCGACATTTCTTCCTCTCTCTCAAGTGGTTTGCAAAGATATACTCATGGGTAAGCTGCTGCAACGAGCCAGAATGTACCAAACGGAAATATGTATGATAGAAAGAGCTAGCTTCACAAGAAACACTTGTAATGACAAAGAAGAAAGATGGAAATGTGCTTTTTAAACCATCAGTCGTGGTGATTTAAAACCAGATGGAAATTAAACTCCAGATAAGCCTTTCCCCTCTCTCAGCCCCACTCTGGAGAGGGACAAAGACAAAGACTCTGGGTTGAGATAACAAGTTACTGAAAGCAAACAGCAATGAAGTAAGAAACACAATGACAGCAGCAATATTAATAACCAAAGTATACAAAAGAGAAGGTGCTTTACAGAGAAAAGGTGTGCACCACACCTTAGCTCAGCTCTGTGTGGCCACTGGGACAAACACAAGATGGCACATGCTCTCCACAGATAGCATTCCCCTCTCCAAGCTTGAGCCAATGAGAAACAATGAGGGACAAACCCCCAAAAAGACAGATTGCCCACACTTCACCGTGTGTTCTGCTTTTGGACTGCTCCATTCCTCTGGCCTGACTATGCACAGTGTTGTCCTCTTCCAGACTGCTCTGCTGGTTTGACTCCGCGTAGTGCCACCACCCTGGACCACTGCACTCAGCTGCACTGGACTTGGCGGGGGCTTGGCTTGGGTTCAGATCCTTTGGACTTGGTTTGCTGCTGCTTTGTCCCCCCACCTGCTTCCAGCACTGGTGCCACGGCACTGGCGTTTTGCTGAGCTCAGCCGTGCTCACTGCTTGGAGCTGCATTTTTCCTAAGGGATGGGAAGGGACAGGTGGCAGCAGGAGAGGGACAGAGTCCACAGCACTGGTCCCAGGAAGAAATGAGGAAGAAACAGAACAAAATAGTGCACTTCTGCTGTACACTCCTTCTCCTGAAGCCAGGCCCCCAGCGATGATGTGCATAGCATAGAACAGCAATGGCTCTCCTTGCAAACACTCCAAAGCGCACCCACAAAATAAACACCGTCGAGGTGGAAATAAGAGGGAAACCATGAGGTGAGGCAGAGAGAAACTCCCTCTCCCTCTGCCAAGCCCTCTATTCATTTTAACAAATGAGCCGTTAGCAGCTCCAAATTATCTGGCCCAAGCTACAGCCAGCTCCCTTTTATCCAAGCCCAGGCTCCAGCCAAACATTAGGAAATTAGCAGCTGGGTCCAGCACAAGGGCAGCAGGCCTGCATATCATCAGCACCACGACATCAATGAGTCCCAAGCTGCACTCTCCTTCACCACTTTTGTCTATATATTAACTGCACGTGGCCATGGAAAGGAGCCTACTTACCTGCACCATTCACTACAAAGCCTGAAGGCAAATTATTACACACGGATTTCTCTGAAGGAACGGGGAAGCAGAAAGAAATACAAGATTCTAGGTACCCTTACAAGAATTGTACAAGGACATTTAAAGAGAGTTCTGCATTACCCTTGAATTAGCGTGAACATCAGCCTAGTCTTTTCTAAGAGAAGTCCACAAAAAAGGCAAGAATGGTTTCCATAGTTACACTACACACAGGTGTGAACTTAAGTATCAGAGAATAAAGAAACAAAACTTCCCAAATACTGAAAAAACTCTCGCTGTCACTTCAAAATCTCTTTGTCCCAGTAGGTATAGACAGGGCAATTAACTCTAATAGTACATTAATTTTCCCATTATCTAAATGATGGCAATAACCAAGGCATATAATAAACTATTTCTCCAAAGACTAAAAACTGAATATTAAAGTAGATGTTTTTGTTCTTCTTAAGCTCACTTTGGCAGCCTCTTAGTCAGACATCCTGGTAAGACCTCATAGATGTTAAATGTGGCGACTTCTTCTATTTCAGGAGAGTAGTAGAAAAAAAATGGACATATTCCTACACAGTGCAGTATTCCAAATGAAAACTTCAGATTTTCTAACTTACAAGTCAAAATTACTTAGTTGTAAAGCGGTATACCTTTTATGACACTGCAGAGTATATAAGACCCAGGGCAAAAGAAGTCCTCACATTAAAAACAATCAGATTAGCATAATAAGAGGAGAAAGCAAAGCTGCGGGAACATTTGGGGAGCTTTTAGGTTTTTTTTTTTTCTTTACAGCATTTCAATTCCTCCAGCCAAAGTAAACACATTACAGATTAGTTCTCAAAAGCGCTCTCAGCCAAGAAGTAAGTTACTGTAATTTGAAGAATGATGCTGGGAGCTAAGCTACACTTTAAAAGCCTCCATGGCATATAATAGATGTGGAGGGCTCAGAACACAGACTGCATGTAAGTACATGTTAAAGTTTTCTGACCTAATAAAGACATTCAAAAGACAGTGAGCTAGCTAGAACACCACTAATGCACAGTCCTTTTACTGTCATTGTGGAATTAAGAAAGCATGATGCTAGCTTTCACTCGTACCATTCCTGTAATAGAAAAGGCCCTCCACAAAACACAGCCCCCTTGACTGCAATCAACTCCCCTTGTTGCTGAAACAACATGGAAATGCAGCGTGTCAGCATCCAGGGATGCTCACCACAGCCAGGCAGCATTTTGCCATCTGTGAATGATTAAAAAATTAAAAGCCCCAGACACTGAAAAAGAATATCTTAACAAAAAGATTTGTGGGAGGGGAAAACTGGAAAAAGCTCTCTCAAAATTCAGACAGACAGTCTGAACCTGAGAACACAAGCTGCTTGGAATCTGTCTCAGGGACATTGGCCCTATAAATATTACTAACTTGCATTTACACAACTTCCACTTTCCAAACATGATCTTACTTAGGATGAATAGCAAAATAGGCAAGCAGCATGGAAGGTATGTGCTCTGATCACACACCTATGGCACTATGCGCAGGAAACTTCATAGATTAAAGCAATGCCTGTTCTGTGTTTTATGCAATGATTGTAAGAATTAATTGTTAATCATATATGAGTACTGCCAGCGCATTTATAGTTAGTGAATAATGTTCTTCAATAAAATATTAGTATTTAAACGATAGAAAGAGTAATTTGCTTAACTTATAATAAAGTTGCTAATAAGCTTCTCTTAAAAAATCCCAACTCGACACAATATGAAATATATGAATAATACTTATTAGAGTCACACCCAAATTCCTAACACCCAGAAAAAGCACCCCTTTTTACTTCATCTATTCCCCTCAAAAATGTACCTTTGAGTGCACTCAAAAGGTAAGTGACTTCTTTGGATCAAAAGGTAACAGAAATATGTATTTACCTATTCTTCCTCAAAATGGAATCATGATGTTTTCCCATGGAGATAAGCAGAGCTAAAGAACATTAAGATAATCATACCATTCTCAAAGACACCCTCCAAAGTTTTCTAGCAAGTTTATAGGGAAGTTGTTACTTCACTGATCAGGTTTCAGCTGTCTTTGGTGCTCTGTACCCTCAGAGATCATCAGAATGCATGGATTAGGCATTATAACTACCTCTCCTTTCTTGCTTCTACTTGAAAGATACGCTGGATTGGTCAGCATTCCTTCCTGACTTCCACCTGTTCCTGTGCCAACACAGGTGAGGGTCAATCATGAGCTATCTCAGTTGCACAGGTAATCCATGTTTTTCTAAACTATGGAACAACAGCATATGGCTGGTGAAGAGAGGCTATGGAAAAGCTGCTGTCCACCACTCCCACAGTATCAGAGATTCCAGCTACATGCTGCTCCCAGCTGAAGGACCTGAAATGAGTATGCAACCATCCTAGACTCTTTGTCTGGGCAATGCAGAGAAACAGACATTTTTACAAGATGTCAGCCATGCTAAGACCAAATTCAACACCTACAGATACAGACCTATAAAGGTATCTGCCTCTCTTCACACAAAGGAAAGCTGGGTGATGTATGTTTCTGGAATAGACGGCCTTGTTAAAGTCTTATTTTTAAAGTTATCTGGGATGAATTCAGGCTACTTTTTCTGAAGATGCAAACTAACACCTCATTTTCTCAGCAACATCAAAGACATCAAGAGTATCTAGGACACATAACAGTTTTGGTCGTAGTTTACTAGACATCTTAAGAGACTGATGCATATGACAGTTTAAAAAAAAACCAAAACAACTGAGAAAAACAAGAAGGCTGTGATGACATCCTCTCACACAGAGGTTCTCAATAAATACACTGCCTCTCTTGCTACCTCTCCTAGTTCCAAGAAATGACAGTCTAGATTTTCATGCCCTGTTGGCTGTGCTGCATGCTGCAAATATACAAGCAGATGATTGATGGGGTTTGCACTATGGAAGCCCTGGCTGCTGGCAAATGTACACTTGAAAAAGGATTCCAGATATCTGAGCCATGGCAGGAACTAAGAGAGTCTGTAAAACTATTTCTTTCAGATTCACATTTAGTGTCTGACAAATGCATCTCTACTTCTGTCTGCTTTTTTACTACAATAGCTTTGGTTAACAGAAAGTATTTCTACTAATTCTTGGCAAAGCAGGTATTGAGAACTAGGCAATGTTTGGGAGGGATTCCATTGAAAACTTTCATGGAGCATGAAGGAGCTAGTGAGTGATGGAAATTTTTCAAGCACACTCTCTTGGAAGCACAAAGAGTCCGTCCCCTTTAGGAGTAAGGGAAGCAGATGGAGCAAGAGATCCCTTTGGCTTAACTCTGAGCTTCTGAGCCTGCTCAAAACGAAGAGGAGCACAGCAGAGATGGACAAGTGGACAAATACCAGTTGAGGACTACAGGGCCAGTGACAGGAATCTGCTGTGGTTGCAGAAATTATTTTTCTGCAAACAGAAAAACAATAGCTCAACTCAAATGGAAGTCGGCCCAAGATGCAAAGAACTACAAGAGTTCTTCAGATATATAAACAAAACGCAGGTACAAAATGAAAATATTGACCTGCTGTTAAACAGGAAAGATTAATTAGTCACTAACAATGGTGACAAGGCATAGGTTCTCAACTCTTTCTTCACCTCAGTCATCACCAACTGTGTTGCACCCCAAGTCTTGGAAACAAAAAGCCAGGTGAATGCAAACACAGTGCCACTGTCAGTGACAGAAGAGTTGGTTTGTGAACTCAAGCTTGACCCAGCAAATCCATGGGCCCTGACAATATTCTCCTGAAGGTGTTAAGAGAGCTGGTGGATGCCATTGGGAGTCTGTTCTCCATAATTTTTGAGAAATCATGCAGACTGGGAGACATCCCAGAAGACTGGAAGAAGTCTAATGTCACTCCCATCTTTGAGAAGGACTTAAAGGAGCATCCAGAAAATTAAAGGCTTATCAGTAGTACTTCATTCCCTTGGGAAGTTATGGAACAAATCTTCCTGAGGGCTATCACAAGTCAGATGAAACATGTAATTGGGAAAGGTCAGCATACATTCACAAAGGGCAACAAATGTCTGACAAACCTAAACACATTCTCTGACAAAGGAACCTGCTCAGCTGAGGTGGGTTAAGCAATGGATATTGTCTACATGGATTTCTCCTATACTATCAATACAGTTTCCCATGGCTTCCTCCCTGGGAAACTGATGCACTGAGGTCTAGACAGGCGCTCCATGTGATGGGGGGAACCTGGCTGACCACCAGCACTCAGAGGCGGTGCTTGTATAGAGCTTCTTTACAAGCTGGCAACCTGTGGGGTCTCCCAGGGATCAATAACGCTGTTTAATGTCCCCATAAGTGATCTGATGATGAGATCAAATGCCCCTGGATGAAATTTGCCAAAGATATCAAACCGAGCAGGGAAGTGGGCACTTTGTAAGGGAGAGCCATTCCACAGGAAGACCTGGACAGGCTGTAAGAAAAGGCTAACAATAACCTTATGAAGTTCACCAAAGGCAAATTGAGAAACTTGCACCAGTGGAAGTATAATCCAGCAGTGCAGCACAGGCTGGGATCCCCCCAGCTGGGGAGCAGCTCTGTGGAAAGGGATCTGGGGGCTCTGGTGGACAAGCAGCTCAACAGAAGTGAACAGCATGCAGCTGCTGCGGCAAAAGAAGCCAACAGAATGCATCGTCAAGGGCATCCCCAGCAGAGACAAAGAAGGCATTGTCCCAACCTGGAATAGGTCAGGCCACACCTGGAATACTATGCTCAGTTTTGGTTCTCACTAAGCAAAATAGGTGTGGACAGGATGGAGAGGGCCCAGAGATGGGCCACAAAGATGATGAAAGGACTGGGAAGCCTGGCACAAGAAGAGAGGCAGTTCTCTCAGCCTTTCTGGAGGCTTTGGCCAGCCTTGAGGAAAGAAGGCTTAGGGGAGACCTCCTTTTCACCATGCTCCACTATTTAAAGGGCGACTACAAAGGTGATGGAGATCCCTTTTACAATGAGTCACATTGAAAAGACAAGGAGTAACGAGTTGCTTCTGGGGAGATTACAATATGACAGAAGAATGTTTTTCACAACATAAACAACCATACACAGGAATATATGGTTCCTCAGTGAAGTGGGGGATTTCCCAACATTAGACACTTCTAAGATTTGGCTGGAGAGAACGCTGGGCCATTTTGTTTAGAATGTGCTTTTGCCATGAAAGGTTGGTTAGACCAGATGATCCTTATGCTCCCCTGCTATTCTATGGTTAATATGAGCATGATTCCCAATCTATATAATTCAAAACACAATTGGCAGTAAAAATCCTTTTTTCTTCCTAAGGGAGTTGATATTACTTAGATAGTATATTTTCGCACATTTTCAAAAAGTTTGGATAGTTTCCCAGATGACTGTGTCCAGGTCCCAACACATCCAGAGTGTCCCTAGGCAGTTATATCAGGCAGTCCTTGCTCTCTACCCAAACCTCGTGTGGCACACATTTTGGATAGCCCTCCCATCCTTTATTTCTTCAAAGAAAATGCAAAGATACCAAAAAACAACATGCTAGATAAATCACACCCTCTCCCAACTATGTTCTTATAGACCAACAGAATCTATAGCTCAGAGCTAACAGTCAGTTTTACCTTACTTAGACTTGTATTTCTCTGCTTTCCTTTCCTGAAGTACACTGAAACAAGCACCTAACAGGAATATTTGTGTCATTTTTTTCCCTCCATATGACTCTACTGAATCCCATCGTGTTGCCCTATCACCCATATGGGACATTTCCTTCCTTCTTTGACAGACAGTCATGCAAAGCAAACTGCTTTCCTGAAGAGGTCAGCCTAGTTTCCTGGAGTTCAGCAAGTTCCCCAGGGTCTTATTTATAAACTTACTTTGTTCTGCTTCTGGAAAAATAATGAATGTTTCCACGGTTTTCCCTGCGGAGTAATTTGGCTCAACACTTCTCCTAAGACTCCAGCACCAGTAGTTCCCACTTCAGTGGGCACCACCGAGGCTAATGGTCATCTATCACTCCTGCTCCAGGCTCCAACTGTGTATTGCTTGAGGCATCCCACGGTAAAGCAACTGAACCAGAATCCATAAACAGAATGCTGAGATTACATAAATACAACAGCTTCCATACCAACTTGCTCAAGGAGTTTCCGAAAAAAAAAAAAAACCTCAAGCTTTTTCAGAAAGAAAACTTCCCTGCACTGAGGGAAATAATCCTCGGTGTTATTTATATGACAAACAAATGAGATTAGAAATCAAACCTTAGTCAGAATGATACTCTTATCACAATATAGCAGCATTTTGAAGAAACAAGCTATACATTTTTGTCCCCTTGGATGTGTTTTTCTAAAAGCTTGAAAAAGGAACACCAACATTTTTCATGTAGAGAACATTGAACATTCAGTCAAAACACTTAAAAATTGACAACAAAATTTTTAAATAGAATAAAGAAAAATAACTACTATACTGCACACAGAGGAAAATAGTTGGACTACAAAGTTGTTATAAATGCAACTGAGCTTTCCTTGGCTTTCACCAAGAGGAAGGATCTCTTTTTCTTAACTAAAACTAGGGGCCTAGAGGAGCAGAAATAGAGGGTTTAAGGCAGGAATTAAAGAACTGAAGTCAGGAAAAGAATCAGGAAAAGGACTTTCCCTCTTCTTCCCTTCCTTCACTTTTAAGAAAATGCAATTTATTTTTTTTTATTATGTACTCTTGTTGTCACTTTTATGTCCTCTAGACATAAATCTATGGAAGACGAATAATCAAAGATATATTTGAACATAGTCTCTCCAAAATGATGAACAGCACTTAGCAACAACCTTTACAAGAGAAGGATCACAGCAACTGCTGGGATAATTCTCCCATTCATATCATTTAAGGAAATGACACCACAAGAGCCCACAGAAGTGAAGTTCCACCATACATCTCTTTTCCATGACTGTAATGAGAACTCAGAAGAGTGTGTTCATCCTGTGAATGTTCTTATCCTGAAATGGAAGCTCAAACATAGAAAAAGAACATCTTCCAACACTAATGCTACCATAATTTTAACTTTAAAAAAAAATCTGTGGCATAGACAGAAAGACAATAAGCAAAATTTCACAAACTAAACAGCAAAACTAAAGTGAGTTTTTTAGCTATTCTACTATCCCCAGACAAGTTTCTTTGCAGGGAAAATGCTATTCTAGAACCTGGGACTGTATTCTAACTTAAATACACAAAAATGGCAGAAAGAAATGCTATCACAAAATTAAGTACAACCTCTCTTGAAAACGGTAAATCTGTTCTGGTTAGATGTGT
This sequence comes from Ammospiza nelsoni, assembly GCF_027579445.1. Taxonomy (NCBI): domain Eukaryota; kingdom Metazoa; phylum Chordata; class Aves; order Passeriformes; family Passerellidae; genus Ammospiza; species Ammospiza nelsoni. The sequence continues at coordinate 58,889,712 of NC_080634.1, read as the reverse complement.
AGAATGAACGTTTTTTGAACCTTTTATTTGGGAATATTTGGTGTAACTTGACTGGCTGACAGTTCTCAAAGATCAACCATTTCTGCAACCACAGCAGACTCATGCTGTGCCAGAAGTACAGGTTTGGCTTAAAGCAGCTTCACAGCTATTCTGAATTTGACCCTTCTCGGCACAGAACAGTCTGATTGGGCTGAATCAGATTCTTGTTCCCCTACAGCAGAGAAGTTCTTGCTACACCTTTTCTCATTATCCCAGACCCTGACCTAGTTTTTCTTGTTTCAAAACAGAACCAAAGCATGCCTAATGCTCTCCGAAATAGAAATTCTCATCAGTTGATCTATTTCAGGTCCCCCTACACTTCCCTTGGGTCAGGCTCTAGCTTAGGCAGGTTAAGTATATCAGGTAGTATTTTGTGCATGAATACTAATGCTTGTTAGGGGCACCAACACAAGATTACAGATAGATTTATAAAAGAATATGGAACTATTCTAGATACAGCAAAAGGCTTGATGGCATCCACTGTACAGATAACAAATAAAGTTACAGTCAAATTTGCTGCTTTGCCAGAAAATTACAGATGAAACTGAAGTTCGTGCCTGAAGAACAGAGGGAAGTACTTGCACATGCACACACAAACCCTGCCTCTTCTTTTCCTCCCACCTGAGTCCCCATTGCTGCTAAGTGACTGAGCAGCATTTGTAAGGATAATCCCTAATCATCTCAGAATTGGTAAGGCAATACACATGCCTTTGCACAGAAAGGCCAGAGACCAAGCAATACTCTTATAATTTCTCTTTTCAATTATAAATAGAGGTAGATATGATGACAAATACATGTTTCAGAAAGCTGGAATGTGATGCTATTTCAGAACAGTATGGGATATCAAACAATTCCCTTTCCACCTCAGATTACATAAAAATACTAATACTCAATTTCCCACATAAATGGCCTGTTTCATTTTTAAAAGCTTGATTTTTTTTTATTCTTTGAGTGTTTTTGTATATTTTTTTATCTAACTGTTTCCTCCTAGTGTTCTGTTTATACTAGGAAACATTGGGGGTCTTTTGGCCTTGAAGGAATGGTGTGAAGATTATCTCTAAGGACATATTAAAATAATTCCTGATTGGGGGAAACAAGATAAACATTCTTACTGAGCCAAGTCAAGCAAGACTTTTTTTCTTTTTACTTTTTTTTTCCTTTCTTTTTCAAAAGGAAGACACTGAAAAGCCTTTCTGGTCACACTGTGTAACAATAAGGCTTTCATTAGCAATTCCAGAGATGGTGAATTCATAGCTCACTATGATATGGACTTCCCCTGTGTGTGTGTGTACTTCAGGATCCTGTCACCACAGACCCAAACCAAAACGCGCATGTATGCTTTCAAATTTGAACTGTCTCTTCTTCACCGTGGCAGTAATGACACACTGGAACAGGCTGGTTGCAGAAATTTTGGATGTTCCGTGCCTGGGAGTGTTCAAGACCAGGCTGGATGGGGCTCTGAGTAACCTGGTCTAGTGAGTGGCATGCAGGGGGATTGGAACTAGATGATCTTTAAGGTCCCTTTCAACCTAAACCATTCTATGATTCCATGATTTCCAGGACCAAGTGTTCTATGTGCAATAACATTTTGAAAAATTGTTCTATCTAATTAATTTTTTAGTTGAGGGCCTTATAGTCATCTTACAGAGATTTACAAGTCACGTTCTATTACCTTCTGATAGGCAAAGAAAAAAATCCCCGGCCATCTCCCCCAGGAAGATGCATTTATAAATTTCCAAAAACACATAGCTGATATATGGGAATTGATGATAAGGTAGAAAGCAAGTTTCCATGCCAAAACTACAATTTCTACTACTGGGCAAAGCAAAGCAAGAAAATGCTTGTATAAATCTTCCTACTATGTTCATCACTCTGCTTCATTTACATGCATCCTGGTCTTAACATTATTGAGACTTAGAATTAATGACCCACTGAGATTTATAGGGCCAATTACACCTCTCAGCATTACGACTTTGGGGGCCTCCACAGCCTTGAACAGACATTAGAAGGTCACTCAGAAAACACTCACTAAGTTCAACAGACTTTGGATGAGGCCCTTTGCCTAATTAAAAAAGAAAAAAGCATTCTAAATAGGAGATGCTTTGAAAAAAAGTCCCACATTAACCAGCATTTTTGTAAAACTCATTGTGCCTTTTTTTTGAGGAAACTGCTTAACAGCTTTTGCTAGCTGAGTCTAGTTGGGTTTTTCCCCCCATCTTTTCTCAAAACATAGAAATACAACCGGATCTAGCAGTGGTCATTATGCAGCAGGAAATAGTAAATGTATACTAATGCAAATGTGACAGATCTGACAATTGAGTGGTGCCTAGAGGGGCGGCTCAGTGTTCATGGAACTGTGAGGAACTTGGCAATGTTCCCTAGGAAGCAAGAAGTCATTATATTAATATTGCCCAGTTGCAGCAACCGAGGCAACTGAAACCATCTCTGCTTGCAGACATAACTGCGCACAGACTGCTCAACTTAGACAATTCCATATGCTCTGGTGTTTCTTTTCCCCTCTTTCACAGGCATGGCTTTCTTCGAGCAACTCACAGTGCTGAGTGATGCAAGTCACTAACCAGTTACCATGTGTGTTGCACAACAGAGAAAAGTTTTGAAATGAAGGAAAAGCATAGCATTTTTGTAATAAATAGACTGACAGATTAACAGATATCAAAGAAATTCAGAACTTTTCTTCACTTGGGGATTTTTGGTAAAGGGAGGAAAATGAGTAAGTAAATAGCTAGTCAGGCTTCTGCCTGGCATGAATGAAGTCATTCAAGTACACAGGATTTATAACAAACACCAACAACCACCTTTAACTACAGCATCACTGCCAAATGGCACCATAATTAGGCTAGAAATGCTGTTCTTTGAGTAATGAACAGGATGTGCTCGGCCTTGTTTTCTATATAGGATCATGCCATCCAAGCAGAGGCAGCAGCATTTATTGAGAAATTCCCTGAAAGATAACAACAGATTGTAAAAGGGGTTCATGTAAATTTAGTTAAGAACAACTTCAGACATTATTTTCAATTACTGAGATAAAATCATAGCTTCTCTCTGAAAGAAGAAGGGAAAGGCTTTTTTCCTATACACTACACAATGCCTATGAAAGCTTTAAGAATAGTCTATTTTCACAAACAGTACCAGCTGCCTACTAATATTTCTCAACTCTGCTTTTCCCTCCCTCAATTAATTTTTCCTAATATTTTCAAGATTTTGTTTGATTGATTAATAAAAAGCAGCTTTCATGCTTTACATAACAGGTCACAGAATTCCCTTTACACTGATTAGGTTTACCTGCTCTCAAGAATGCTAACTGATAGTTTTATTTTCTTTCACCAAATCTGCAGGGCTCTGGCCAAGCACTGACTTTTCTGCACCTAACTCCTCAGTGATTTCAGAGAGCATGAGGATGACAGCAGGACACGTGCATAAAGTTCCAGTCTTTCTAAGCTTGCACAAGGATCTGCAGCTAATTAACCAGAAAGTCTCTGTTAACATACATGAAAAAAGAAAAAAAAAAGCTTTACCAGTTCATCTTGCAGATCTGAATTTAAAAAAAAAAATACCATGTCCAACTCCTCTAAATTCACTATCAAACAGGTTAGCATCTTTATTTAATTCCTTATTTAATAAGCTACACATGCATCCCCATCTGATGCAAGGGAATACATCTACACTGTCTACTTTAGGCATGTAACTCTGCTATGACTCTACTAAACCTTGTAATTGCAGAGTTCCTGCACACTGAGCAGCTCCTCACGACACCTGAGGCAGGCAGTTCAGAGCCCAAGGGGTTGCACTACACATACTGCATAGGCTGCTAATTCTTGCAATTATGTTACATGCCCAGAGTGAGTCTGTGTGCTCCCTCCACACATTTCAGCACAGCACCACGCTTCATGCACACTGTACACACAAATGGAGCCCCTTTGCTATTTCACCCTTGCTGCCTCATTTCCCTACCTGCACCTCCCTGCGTAAGAAAAAATAAATCTACATATGCATTATGCCTCTTTGGGCAACAGAAGACCTTAGGAGTTCATGAGTAGAATGCACACAGAAATAAATAAATTATATTCATTTTCTTCAGCACAGAAACCTGGAGACATGTCATGGAGATTTATTAGCCCTCTTAAGATAACTACTCAAGATACTGATGGAGTTGACAGTGCAATCTTGTCACTCTCCTGTCAGACCACTGTCACACTCGTGCACAGCAGAACTGCAGCTCCAGAGCAGTCTAGCCCTTCTAATACAACCCACTCCTCTCCCAAGGTGCACTTTATTAGTCTAGGGAATAAAATCGCCTATATTCCAGACAGTAGAGGTAAAACAGGAAAGCATGTATGGCAGAACATTTAAGGCCTTACTAGACTGAGGAGAAAACCTCATCTTTGTCAAGAAAATCCTGTCATCTCTATCCCTTTAAAGACAAACCCAGACGTTTCCTCGTTATAAACCCTCACAAAATGATTGGCTGATCACCTGCTCTCTCACTGTACAGCAAGCTCATTTTCCAGCAAGATTTGTTCTCTTAGATTGCCCAAATGAAAGTCTCTCCTAAAATATAAAAAATCATCTGTTGCCAATAACTCCCTAATCTGCCATCCCTTCAATAGGACTGAAGTGCTCTTCACAGACATAGTACACAAGCATCTTGAATTAGCAGGGAACTATTTTTAAATACATGAAGGATAAGATACAAAATTAGTTTCATGGGGAATGAGAACCTCAGAGATTATTTACTTTCCCTTAATTACTTTGACTCACCACTCAGTGAGCTTTCTAATAGTACTACCTATTTCACACTCAAATTTTGATACTAAGACATGAGAGAATGTTTCTTGAACATTTAAGATTACAGATCTTAGCAATGCATAACCACATTTCTCAAACTGACTTACCCACTCAAAAAATAATTAAATATACTGTATGGCAAAAATTTCCCTTTCTTTGGAACAACTGTTTCAGATTAAGGATCCCTATACAAAAGTAAAGCTTTCTTTGTGCAAAAACATGAATGCTCTGACAAACTGTACAAAACTCTTACACTTAAAGAGACGTGGGTAGCCCCTTACACTACTGATCTTATATAATGCAAGGAGCAAAAGAGAGATTACTATTAGAAAATTACTTTTGAGAGCAAGGTGACAAGAAAGCCTACCCAAGCCCTGAACTCAAGAGAGAAACTTGAGTTTCTAAGCCTTAGAACAAGAAGAAATTTAGCGTGGCCATACAGCACTGTTGGGCTACATTCACTACCCCTTTGCTTCATGTGACATGGGGACAGGATACAAAATAGGAAATCTAGAGTAGTCTATAATTCTATCCCCGTAGAAACAAATTAATTTGAATCTCTAGGGCAGAGCCTCAAAATATAAAATAGTGGGGAAAGCAAGTAAAAAGGATGAAGAGAGCAAATAAAAGGAAAGCAATAGAGAAGACAGTGCATTAAACAGAAAACAACACATCTGAAATATAAAAGAAATAGAGGTAGTGGTAAAAAGACATGGGACAGACAGACATAAAGAAAAGGAGAAAGGAGGATTATAGAAATGGAAGATGACAAAAAGTGATAGAGAAAAAGGCATACAGAAGGGACCACTTAAAATTTCAAGAAAACCCAAAATCAACCACCTAAAAAAAGCCCATACAAACAACAAACCAAACGAACCCCAACAAACAATCACAGTTCTACATTCCTTCTGAAAAATTACTCTAGAAACCAGAGCTGAAACAAAAGTAAGAGAAATTATTTTCACTTGTTAATGAAGCTTCATTTGATTTCATTTTAGGGTTCAGCCCTGTCTCCATCAAGCAGTGGGATTTTCTCAGCTCCTATGGGATTAAGGATAAACTGAAGCAATGCCTGAATGATTTTCTGTACTGAGACACCTGAGATACTGCATACCATAGCATCAACTCTGGATTTGTAAGGATGACTAGTCTTTACTAGGTAAGAGAATTAAGAGGTAGAAAACCCATCAAGGTACTACATATTACTGCCACCATGTATAGGAAAGAACGACTTCTCTCCCTAAACTGAGTCAGCAAGCAATTCATTATGCCATAAAGTACTAATAATTCCTCTATCAGCTGTCAAAAACTTACTACTCACTAAAAAGAACAATTTTTATTTTTTTTTTAATTATGGACTGGCAGAGAAATTAGCAAAGGAATCACCATGAAGTGGATTTTTGAAGGCTTTCTGGGAGAGATGGTAAGAAGCTTTGGGTTCCACTTCCCACCAGTGGGAATATTGCACTGTTACAACTAAACAACCACTGGAATGGAGAGAAAAAAATAGCAGAGCCCCTCAAAAGAATTTATCAAATCACTTATTGGAATATAATGAATATTAACAAAAGACAGTACAAATGCTCTTGAGAATTGAGTATTCCTGGGGTTTGGATCTCTTCTTCAAGGCTGTTAAGGTTGCTAGGGAATTTCACAGTTAATGGTGTATTTCCATATGAATGTTCCAAGGAGGGGGAAGGGTTTGCAAAACTGAATCTTAAGCTGGGTTTTTAACTGAGTTTTCTGTGTGCTTCCCAGAGAAGAATCTGATGTTCTTGTAAAGCTGAAATAAGAAGCTTTCATATTTAATAACAGATTATCAAAGATTTTTAGTAGAAAAACATACACAGAAAATCCTTTATGAGGCACTGTGACAAAGAACTTGCTTCTCTTACTATGGTTAGAACACTGCACCAGACATGTCATTACACACATGCTAAGGTCATAGAGTAGTCTGCAAACAAGAGCAGCTTTGTTTTGCTTACACAAATAAAAACAACAAATTTATTTTGTTTTAAACAGATTG